>NC_141158.1:48502500-49206000 GCF_053477565.2 Lygodium microphyllum | reverse complement strand
AAAACAAGAAAAGAGTGGAGTTTATGCTTTATGTTTTATATGTTGAAGCGACGCATCTTGGGGTCAATCCCCAAGGTGTAATCTTGGGGCCACTTTGTTTACCACTTGCAACATTGTTTACCACGAGGACGGCTTTAAATCCTTTGTCTTCGAGGCTTTTTGATCTTCTCGTATTTTCAGCTTCTAAACATCAGTCATACTCTACTCTGGTTCTAAAGAAGAAGGTTGAGAAATTGGATCGTCATCTCTTTTTTGCTTCTCCTCAACAAGCACTTTGACTCCCTGAGAATTCGCAATCCCGGAAGAATTTGTAAGGGTAGATAAAGTTGGGGCTGAAACTGGAGTTGGTTCACCTATGTCTTTTTAAACTTTACAACTTGCACAAGAGGGAGCCTAGCGCTCTTATAAAATGAATTCATTGCGCCTTGCACTTTTCTTTGCCAGAGCTCTTGGAGGTTCTTATTCATTCTTGAGAGAGCCTCCTTGATCCTTGAAACGACCTCCTTCATCCTCGAGAGGACCTCCTTCATCTTTGAGAGGACCTTCTTCATCCTTGAGAGAGCCTTACTAGAATATTCGAGGGTTTTCCATGTTTTTTTTTAGCTTGCCTTCTCCTCCACTTTTCCTGCCTGGGCAAAATGAGCTTCTCCATTCACTTTTTGACTTGGGTTTCCTTGGTCTTTTTTTGCTTCTTTTTGGCTGTATGGTCTGTGTCCGTGACATGTCTTGTAACAATAGCCTCTCCACCTTGGCTTAAAATGGGAGACATAACATCTCACTATATTGGAGAGCAACCAAGTCCATATTTGATAAAGAAGGCACTCGGATACACTAGGACTTGGTGGAACAGAGCATACTTAAGCCAATTGTTCTTTCAACTCCTTGATTAGGGTATTTTGACTATCAATGGTGGAGTTTGCTAACAGTAACTCTACTATCTGTGCAACAATTAAAGCTTGAAACTCTTGGTTTTCATTAGATAGATGATCTCTTTCCTCAGTAAGAATAGCTACCTTAGTTTTGGCTACAATTTATTGCCAAGCTTGCAAAGATGATATCTCCACTTTCTGGGCTTCTAACAATTTAGTATATTGCTCCATTAGTTTGAATAGATTAGAAAGGGTTTGTTTAGTAGAGACAAGCTCTATAGTGGCCTTGCATAACTCCTCCTTGGATTGCTACATCTCCTCATAAAAAGAAGAATATAACTATTGAATATAGACAGTAAATGATATCTCAATGGAGATTTGAATATCATTACATAAGAAAGGAATGGCATCTCCTACTATTACGTGGTGTAGAGAAGGAAGTGATATGTCTATATTACCATCTCTATGTGCCCTAAATAAGTTTGTAGATGTAAGGCATGTAGGAAGAGCACTTCTTGATGTAGTAGGGATTGACATAGGAAGAACCAAAATTAGAATAGTTTTAACCACACACTTTAATCACTTTCTTTGGACCACCAAAGGAGGAGGAGATTCATTATCATCAAGGATAGGTTTAGGATCTTTTGCAAGAGGAGGAACCACTAGAAGATTTTCAAAAGGTGGTGGAATTTCTTTGGTAGGGGCAAAGTATGTCAAAAAAACATATAAATATGACCCATAGGTGACATTTGTCACACTACCCTTAGTGACCTTGATAAAATATTGATTCATTTCCAGTCAATGACCACTCCTTTAAGAACCATTATGGAGGGAATGAAGAACTCCTTGGATAAGTAATTAGATGGAGTCTTGGTAGGCATGAACCCATCTTGAAGAAATTGACAAAATAACTTCCAAAATGAATTAGAGATCATTGCTATGATGACATCTGAGGTGGTGAGAACTCTCTTAGAATCCAAGATGGTATGGGTTTGTTTCTGAAACACCTTGATAATGTCCTCATTAGCTAAGAGTTGGTGGGTTGTTGGCAAAAACTCTCCACAATAAGGAAGAGACAAAGCCTTCCCCAAGACTTTGGATGTCATTGTAATAGTGGTATCTCAAAGAGAGCGAGTCTGCTTGCTATGAGAGGATAAGAACTCATCACACAAAGTAGGATAATCTAAAATTAATGAAAATGAAAGAGCCACAAAATGAGAAAGGTTGACCTTAATAATAAGGTCCAATTTCAAGAGTGAAGAATAATCTCCACAGACTAGAGGAACATATTGAACAGGTTGAGGTGCCATTCAGATGATAACAAGACACACACCACATCACACAAGCAAAAAGAATGCCTTCAAAACAAAGAATGAGAATAGATAAGAGATCAATCAAGTATCAACTTGTATACAAGTCCATTGAGCACCCCAAATAAACCACATCGTACACAAGAACACATTGACCACCCCAAACAAACCACATTGTACAAATATTTTGACATGACCTAGCTATACATACGACTAAAAGCTTCATGGGATACAATGCATAGGCACCTTGATCTTTGTACCAAGTAGTAAAAAAAATCAAAACATACATATCCTACCCTTAACCACAACTTTGTGACTAATTGAATATAAAAAACCAGACAAACCAAAATATATGGACATTACTGAACCAAGACTAAACTGAGAAGGTCAACACTGATACACTAGGAGACCGCATCACCCACACTCCCATGTAGCGCGTTCATTGAATTAATGATCAGTAAGAAGTAAGTAGATTCAGGTTTAAGTTGCCATGAATTTCAAAACAATTATTACCAATGGGTGAAATTTTTATTAAGTGAAAAACCTTATAAAAGAAAATTGTGGTTTCTTAATTACCTATTATAACCTTTATTAAATTGATCGATGCATCAAGTGCAACCCCCCATGATTGCAATCCCGACTTGTAGGGTCTCTAAATACAAACGCATTCTTGAAAATTATTGTGTAGCACTTTTTGGCTAGCACGTGCATGAGTGATGGATGGTTCTCTTTATTAGAAATTATAATGTGTGTGTTTGGTACTAAAGTGCATGATATTTGAATGGTCGGTTTACTTTATTTTATTTTAATGGTGTGTTGGGTGCAGATGCGGGTGGAAAAATATGATCAATTGGACTCATTTTAGGAATTAAATGTGGTTTGCCGTTTATGAAAAAGACAAATTTTTTTACATATTTGCAAGGTGTGCATATGCACCCTAACTTGAATGTGCACACTAAAAAAGAGTGGTCATGTGCAAAATGCAATCCACCCATTTTTAAGGTTGATAGCATGAAAAAAAATACTAACAATACTTCATGTATTTTTTGTAGTTTATTTTTGTATTTTTATGGATTTTTGGAAGTATATGATTTATTTATTTTTTATTGAATTGAAATAAATAAATTTGAAAAGATAAAAATAATAAAAAGAATTGAATTTTGAATGGGATTTTCAAGGTTTTTTAAGATTTTGTCTCATATTTTTTAGTCATTTTTGTGAATTTTTAAAGATTTGGAATGAAAATTTCAAGTTTTTAGTGGATTTTTTCATATGTTTTATTTTTTATAATTTTTTTAATGATCTTTAACATCTAAAATTTTGTGCTTTGTTTTGTATTTTTTACTATTTTTTGTAAATTTTTTGATTTTTTTTTGTGTTTTATTGTAAACATTTTATTTATTTTTGTGTTTAAAGGTTTTCATAAATTTAAAATTAATAGGAAGACGGGTATCACAATTCGCCTTGCTATGCATGAATATCAGCAATGAGCCACATGGCATGGAAAAAACCCCATGCATGTCCTTGTGCGTGAATGGTGGAAATAAACCATGGACACGCACGCACGAACCACGGACTCACAAAAATTGATGTAGAAGTTGATGCGTGAGCACCAATCAAAAAGATGGTGCCATGAGGAGAAGAGAGCATGGTGGTGGGATCGTTGATGGCGGGAATTCATGTTTTTTCTAGTGTTGGTGGGTTGAGTGCGAGATCGAGGCGTAGGAATAGGGGGTAGGGAGAGGAAATCGAGGGCGAAGGGGGGGGGGAGAGGGCTTGGTAATTTTTCTTTTCTTGTGTTTTTGTTTTTATTTGCTTTGGGTTTTTTAAATAATTGAAAGATGAATTACGGGTGCCCCCGTCCCTGTACAAGTGTGAGACAAGATAAAAGAATTTGAACTTCTAGGATTAGATAGGAGTGAAGATACACAGGGGGGTGGCTACGCCATGGTGAACCCAATGGCGCACATCACGAGATGAGAACCAAGCGTTCACATAGCATGTCGCCTGGGACATTGATAGGCAGAAAAGCATGAAAAATGAAATTGGGGATGATGGATGAAGAAGCAGAAAAATGGAAAAATGGACAAGACAAATGGGGGAATGGGGTGGTCAACTCAATCGCCACTTTGGGCAACAGAAAGAAGCATTTGCATGGAAAAATGCCAAAAAAAATGCACACTAGAACGCAGTCAAAAATTAATAATGAAAAATTTATCTACCAGAATGGAAGATAATAAAAAGAAAAAATGTTAGGTTGGAGGCAACTAAAAGGACTACCAAGTGAGAACATGGTTCCAATGAGAAATGAAGGTGTTCATATGAAAAAATACCCAAAATGCCAAAGAAAAACACACCCAAACATGCAAAAATTAATAACAACCAATCTGTGCATTGCAATGATGGGCTATGAAAGGAAAAAATGTCCAAGGGAATTGAAAAATTAGGATAGTAAGATCAAACCATGGTTTTGGAGCAACAATGGCCCGTTCATGCGAAAATATGTCAGATTCACGTAATATCCTTAAAAAATTAATAGCTTATGAACCATGGCTTGAAAAATAGGGTGAAAAAAGGGAAAATTACCTAGTTCAAATGGATAAAAAGGACTATAAGGTTAGATTTCGATTCTAGGACAATGGGAATGTGGCCATGGAATACTAAAGAGGGTAAAAATGATTTAAAAAATAAATAATAGATGAATCGTAAGTCAGAACACATGGGGTTATAAAAGGAAAAAATGTCGAATTCAAAAGGAAAAATAGGACTGTGACATTAAAGTGCAGTTCAGGTAAAGCAATGATATAGTCATATGGAATAACGAAAAAAAAAGAAAGAAATAGCCAAAGGGGAAAGGGAAGACCCCATATATGGTGTAAAACATGACAAGTGGGTAGGAAAGGGATCCCAACAAGGTAGAGAAATGACATTACATCCTTTAAAGATGAGATAGAGAGGCGTGTTCATGATTGTATGTAGAGTAGACACACATGGATATCTCCCCACACTTAAGACCTTTATGGACCAATGTTGCGAATCAATAGGGGCCTAAGAATTGACAATAAACCAAACCCTTGTATCCCCACACTTAAGACATGACATACACATATAAACAAAATATGTAGGGTTAGAAACGCTTGACTCGTTTAACATATGGTAGATGTGGACAAGTGTTGAAATGCAAGGTATTGAAGTCTAGTGCAAGAGGTACTAGAGCTCTTCAAAACACACTTTAATCAAGGCGAAAAGGACCATGCATTAGCACCTAGGGAGGTAGCATTGTTGATGAAGACTTGTTAAGTTATCAAGGATGAAGAATATAGCACTCAACTCTACAACCACTTATGTGGGAATGATAGAGCAATCTCTCATCCCATAAGCTGAAGAGAAATGAAGGGAACCATTATCTCATAGAAATTGATAAGAGGGATGGCTCAAAGGGAGTATGACAGTGTGCACAATTGATGGTGCATCAGTGCATCCCAATCTATCTAGCATAGTTACAAAAAGGAAGGACTAGGAGCCATATAGTGCAATGCATAGAATGGGGTGATGTGTCCTAATGTGGTGACAGAGGTCCAACCCATATGTACAAAGGGAAATAGGAATGTACCTCATTGCCAATTGTCATAACATCCCTCAAACCTCACCGCTTAATTGATTGAAAGAAGATAACTCACACTCAATCCCCTCCCCTTTGTATCACACTTTGTTGGTAGAGTTACGAGGGAAACCCAATTCCTCACACCCATTGATGTAAACCTCACTGCAACTTGTGCAAAGGTTTGGATGCCCTGTGCGCAATCGATGGTGCATCGGGCATCCCACCCTATGATGGCATATAGTGTGAGAAGGAAGGCCAATGAGCTTTGCAGTGCCATACACAAGAACAAATCATGCTTTGTGCATTGAGATGCCCAACCTATACGTGCAACACTCCATTCACACAACTCACCTCTCATTTGAATTGAAGGGAACAAAAGTGATCACTCACCCTACCCTCTTGTCTCGCCCTCTATTGGTGAATATAGAGAGCATTACA
The DNA here is from genome assembly GCF_053477565.2 of Lygodium microphyllum. NCBI lineage: Eukaryota > Viridiplantae > Streptophyta > Polypodiopsida > Schizaeales > Lygodiaceae > Lygodium > Lygodium microphyllum. The sequence goes on along the minus strand of NC_141158.1, from coordinate 49,199,779 downwards.
TACTCACATCTCCATCAACTTAGGATGAATGCTCATGATACTCAAGGGTTTGTCGATGAATATTAGCCTAGGCTTGTTGATGATGACAAATAATGTCCGTCGATGAAAGGGTGTACCTAGGGAGGTAGCTGATATATTAGGAATGCAGTTTGGATGGAGGCACTTTTGTCTACTAGAGGAGTTAGACACTTTGGTATAATTATAGAACTTAGTGCACCAAGGGAGGGGGCTTTGAAACTACATCCTGGAGAGTTCAACTAAGGAGTCGGTTGATCTGGATTGCAAGGTGGTACCCTTTCTCATAGTCAGCCTTCCACCCAAGTGTGTTACTACCTTTTTTTGGAGCGAGGCCTATTATGACATGAAATCTCTTCCTTTTCTCCCATAATAGTATTTATTTATTTATTTATTCCTTTTTTTTTATCCCTACTCCCAATGGTGTTTCCATATTTTCTCCAAGAGTAGGTCGCTATGGCAGGGACCGAAGTCCTCTTCTCCTATAACCTATATATATGGTTTTTTTTTCCTTCTTCTTTGTTTCAATAACAAGAATCCTAATGTTTAGAACCAATTCACCACATTTGTTGGATTGGAAGGAAAGGAAACAAAACAAGGACAAGAGCTAGAATAGAAGATACAATAGAAATCGTTCGCTTCGTCAATAGAATCCACATGATGATGACTATCAGAAACAACATGAGGAAGCAACATCAAAGGGAGAAAGAGACTATCGATTGTGATTATCAAGATTCCCAAGGGAGAAATACTTCTTCAAGTCATAGCCATTGATCAAGGAAGGAATCATCAAAGGTGTTTATGGCTTGATTTTGAACAAAGTCGTTAGGGTTGACTGCAAGTACCTTGTAAGGACGCATCGAATACTGTTGGAGCTTTCTACAAAACTTGCCAAAGTGTGAATCATAGGCAAGGATGGGATCACCTTCTTTGAATTCTTTCTGTTTGATGAAGCTGGCATGGCAAAGTTTGTGTCGCACCTTTGTGGCTTCCATGCATTGTAAGGCCATCCTCTAAGTCTTGTCGAAGACATGAAGATGGCATTGTAGAGAATATTCATCTCCCAACTGTTTCGTGATAGCAAGTCTCAAAGATGAAAATCCCAACTTAACCGAAAAGATGGCTTCTATACCATAGAAATTTTGGAAAGATGTTTATCTTGTTGTGGCCTTGTGCGAGGTTTTATATGCCAGAGGGCTTCTGTAAGTTAGTCATCCCAATCATAGCGATGTGTGGCAATTTTTCTTCTTAGGATTGAACAGAGGATGCAATTGGGGACTTCAACTTGGTGGTTGGCTCTAGGGTAACAGGGTGTGGACTTACAATGGTGGATGGTGTAGTCCTCTACTATCTCTTCCATGATCTTGTTTAGAAAGTCAGTACCTCTGTCGTCTCAGTAACAAGCTCTAAAGGAATACTAAAGCAGGCGATAATGTTATCATACAAGAATAAAGCCACACTATTACCATCATTGCACTTGAGAGCTTTGGCTTCACACCACTTCACCACATAGTCAATGGGGCCCACAAAGTCAATGCCCGGCTTCTTGAGAATGGCTTTAGGAGAAGGATGGGCTACAGTGGCATGGCACATGTTTTGATAGGATTTTCCATCCATTAACATGCATCACATTGCTTACAATAATCATAGGCATCACCACCAGTATCCTGTGAGGAGAGCTTTCCTAGCCATTGCTTCTCTTGCAAATCAGCCACTACATGGGTCATCATGGCATGCTTTTAGCACGATCTCATCTCATCTCCTACAATACATCTTTGTAACACATCTTTGTCTTTCTTGTACAAAGTTCTGCCTAGCAAGGTGTAGGGGGATAATTCCAACAGAAGCTTCTTCCTCTCTCTTTTGGAGATACCCAGGGGATATTATTGTGTGTCCAAGAGGTTGGCAATGTCTACATACCATGGAGTCATAGCCTCTACTAGAAATAAAGTTGCATTGAGAAGGTCTAGATAATCTTGCTCCCCTTTGCACTTTGAGGGATTCACAATAGACGATTGACTAGAACATGGGAACAACTAGGCTTAGCAACCACTTCAAAATCAAACTCCTGAAATAGAATGATCCATCCCATCATTCTTCCTTTAACATCGACCTTATTCATAGGGAAGGACAAAGCTTCATGATCCATATAAAACTTGAAGTACATCAACATCAGGTAGGGTTGAAACTTCTATAGGGGAAACACCATTGCAAGGTATTCTAACTTAGTCACTACGTAGTTTCTCTCTTTATCAGTGACTTTTTGGCTTGCATAATAGATGGATTGATCTAGCTTTGAGGAGCCTTCCTGGCAAAGGACTAAACCTAAGCCTTCTACAGATGCATCAATGTGCACATGAAACTCCTTCGCCGTCGAATCAGGGGGTTGTAAGATGGGTGGTCTAATCAGGCACTTCTTCAAGGTATTAAAGGCTTCTTTGCAATCACTTGTCCAAATAAATTCTACATCTTTCCTCAGGATCCTATGTATGGGGCCACGTTTGTTGCAAAATGTGTTATAAATCTCCTACAATAGCCCACATGGCCAAGAAATCCTCTCAGCTATTTTAGATTATTTAGTGTAGTGAGGGATATAATCTTCTCAATCTTGGCAAGGTTTGTTGCTATTCCTTTTTTAGAGACAATATGGTCCAAAAGAACTCCCAAGGAGACTCCAAAGATGCATTTGTTAGGGTTGAGGGAGATACCATACTCATGGCATTGATCAAAGCATTGCTCTAGGTGTCCCCAATGCTTATAGAGTGGGATTGAAGACACAAAAATCATCTAGATATGTCTCAATAAAATCATGCAGGTGATTTTGGAATGCGGCCATCATGACTCGCTTAAAGGTACCAAGGGCATTACACAAAGCCCAAATGGCATTGCCCTGTAGGCATAGGTATCCCATTCTGTTGTGAAGGTCAACTTGGACTCATCTTCTTCTCCAATCTTCACCTAATTGTATCCACTAAAACCATCCAATAAGGAATAAAGTAACGATCTACCACTATGTCTAACAATTGGTTAGTAAAGGGGATAGGGAAATTATCTTTCTTTTTTTTGGAATTCAATTTTTGGAAATCCACACAAATCCACAACTTTCCATTCTTCTTAGGTATGACCATGATGGGCAAAAATCATTCACTATTAGCCACTAGATAGATGAACTCAACTTCTAAGAGCTTCAACAACTTTTCTTTTACCAAGCCAAAGTAATTTGCATTCATGCACCTCTATTGTTACCATTCAAGCTTAGGATCAAGCTCTAAGTCAATGTGAGGTTGACATATTGTGGTGTTAATCCATTTTAAGTCTTTATAAGACCAAGCAAAAATATGAGGGTTTGCCTTCAATAGATTATGAAAGGTCAATAGCTCATCTTCTAGAAGGTTGATGCTTACTTCGAGATGTCTTTCTATGCCCTCTACATCCATAAAATTCAATTACTTTTCACCTTCCACTTATTGAATGAAGGTCTCATGGACTGCTTCTAGATATAGGTGGACTCTTTCAAGGGAGTGGTGTCCTCATCTAATGCTCTATTAGAACCATTTTTGACCTTTAGTGGGGACTTGCCTGGGTCTTTGGAATATTGAAATGATATCAAGGTTGTTTTGAATTTTGTTTGAGAGTTAATTACTTCTTGAATCAGGAACTTATCTTGTTTTGACCTTCCTAAAAGGGCATACAATCGACCCCCAAATGGCCTAAGTTTGGCATTGGTAAGTTATAGTTGTGGGAGACCAATTTAAGTCCAATGATCGTGAGTTAAGATATTAAAATAAGCTCCCTCATCGATTAATGCATTCAATGTATGTGTTTGTCAGGCAATGACCGTTATGCGCAAGTAAGCGGGTGCCACTACCTCCTCATCTTTCTCCTAAATTTTCGTTATTGTGGTGACTCAAACTTTCACAGGGAGCTCTAGCGTGGGAGGCTCATGTAGTGGATGTGTGGCAGGTTAGTATTGTTGAGATATCAAGCTCCACTCGTGATATGCCAGGGTGACCGTTGTGCATTTATGTCACTAAGTCGTCAGTTGCAGATGCGGTTGGTACACCGCCCCTGAATAATAGCTAGATGACAGCTATCCTTATCTACTCTAGTTCGTGGCTCAGTTAGTATGCCACCTTATTTAGTTGAGTTTGGTTTGAGACCCATATATAGGGTTCTTCTATTTCTATGTACTTGAGTTCTTTTTGGCTTACACAACTAAGAAGAGGAAAACTATTTTCAGCCTCCACCTTTGTGTGTATTCCCCCATTGTGCAAGCAAGAAAGCTACAAGTGAGACTCCTTCCTTCTCTCCCACAATCTTGACATGGTATCAGAGCCTTGTTCGTGGTAAGGAGCTCAAGAAATCAAACCAAGTTCGCGGTGTTCTGGTAAGAGGACCAGTGTTGCTTTCATTTTTCTGTTTTGGGAGCAAGTCTCTGTAGGTAGCACAGCCGGAAAGTGCAAGAGTGCATTGTCTCAGATTGAGACGCCCTTCGCGGTGTAGCAAGAGGGCAGTATATGCTGCGAGAGAGGCCTTTAGCCCTTGGTTGCTCTGTTTTTTTTATTTGAGGCCATTTCGGGGTCTGTTTTGGAGGCGGAAGTTTTCTACACGCACTCAGGAAAAGGCCCTATTTTATGCTGTGCGACTACTATTCTACAAGTCGGCGAAAAGTTACTGTAGAAATTGCATCGTATGCCTGTGTGCAGAGACATTGGGAGTTACAAAATTATCCTTGTTGCCTGTTGATGCAAAATCGTCACTAGGAAGTGACTGTGTGGTCAAATACCACTTTCGTCAGTTTTGCAGATTTGCCCTTGTGAGGCTGAAGCTGTGTTCTTTGCAGTGACAGAATTTTTTGCAGTGTTCTGTAATGGCGTCTGATTCTCTTTCACAGATTGTCACTGAAAAGCTTGACAAGAACAACTTCCAAGCATGGAAGTTCAGAATGACGAATTTCCTTATGGGAAAAGGATATTGGGAATTTGTTGCAGGAAATGAAGAAGAACCAATTCTTCCTGATGTTCCCAATCAATAGAAAATGCAGGCATTTAAAGCATGGCATGAGAGAGCCAGGAAAGTTATGTATTGGCTGTCTATCAGCATTTCAGACTCTATGATTGTGCATATTCAAGATGCAAGTACGCCAAAGGAGGCATGGGATACTTTGTCAAAAATGTATAGCACAAATACTCAAGCCACGAAAATGCAGCTCAAGCAAGAGTTGCACAATGTGCAAAGAGAAAGTATGAGCATCAATGACTACCACATGAAAGTGAAGAAGATTGCAGATGCACTTGCTTCCATTGGGTCGCCAGTGGAAGATGATGATTTAGTTTCTGTGACCTTGAATGGTCTTAGAAAGGATTATGCACAGTTCCGAACATCCATTTCCGTCCGTGAAAGATTTTCTGATTTTGAGGAGTTGATTGCTCTTCTAATTTCTGAGGAGTAGAGAAATGGTGGTGCATCTTGTTCAGGAGGAACTTCAAAAGAAGTTGTCTTCTACTCAAATGCTGGAAGAGGTAGAGGCAGAGGTAGAGGAGGCCGATCTGGACACCGTGGTAGAAATCAGAATATGCAGCAAACTCAAGAAAACCAGTCCTATGGAGGAGGACGTGGTAACTCTAGAGGCAGGGGGAGCCAAAGAGGTCATGGTGGATGGCAAAGAGGCCAAAATGCAAACAGCAATGTTGAATGCTATTACTGTGGTAAAATGGGTCATATGGCTAAAGACTGCTATAAAAAGCATAATGACATCATGAATGGAAAATTGCAACAAGGGAATTATGCATCTTCTAGTAGATGTCAAGATTGTGGGAGAGAAGGAAGGAGTCTCACTTGAAGCTTTCTTGCTTGCACAATGGGGGAATACACACAGAGATGGAGGCTGAAAACAGTTTTTCTCTTCTTAGTTGTGTAAGCCAAAAAGAACTCACGTACAAAGAAATAGAAGAACCCTATCTATGGGTCTCAAACCAAACTCAACTAACTAAGGTGGCATACTAGCTGAGCCACAAACTAGAGTAGATAAGGATAGCTGTCATCTAGCTATTATTCATGGGCGGTGTACCAACCGCATCTGCAACTGACAAGTCGGTGACATAAATACACAATGGTCACCCTGGCGTATCACGAGTGGAGCTTGATATCTCAACACTCCCCCTCTTGCTCAATCCCAATTCCTGCACACCAAGCAGGTTTCTGAACTTGCACAGCTTCTCTATGCCCAATGCCTTCGTGAATATGTGAGCTACCTGATCCTCTGTGCTGACATAAACTAGATCAATAAGACCTAGTAAAACCCTCTCCCGCACATAGTGATAATGCACCTCAATGTGCTTTGTTCTAGCATGATAGACTGGGTTATTTGCTAAGTGTATACTACTCATGTTGTCACAATAAATGACAACTGGCCCATCTGTAGGCTGATGCATATCATAAAGTAGCTTATGCAACCAAGCTACCTCACATGCAGCCATTGCTGCACCCCTGTACTCAGCCTCTGTGCTGGACAAGGCAACTGTAGGCTGTTTCTTGCTACCAGCCCAATCAGCATCAGTGTATCCATGCAGCTGTATCTGAACCCCAGTCTCATAAAATAGTCCATACTGCAATGTGGACTTCACATACCTGAGTATGCGTCTAGCCGCATCCAAATGCAGTTTCCTTGGAGCTTGCATAAACTGACTTACCAATCCAACAACATAGCTCAAATCTGGCCTGGTAATAGTCATATAAATCAAGCTTCCTACTATGCGTCTGTACATAGTAGGGTCTTCCAGAAGCTCACCCGCATCTGCGCTCAGCTTCACATTCTACTCCAAAGGAACTGAAATAGGCTTACAGCCTGTCATCCCATATTTGGTCAGCATGTCCAATCCATACTGCCTCTGCAAGAGCTGTATCCAACTTGGTGATCTAATCACCTCGATGCGCAAGAAATAACGCAGCTCTCCCAAATCCTTCATCTCAAACTTCTGCTTCAATAGCATTTTCACATGAAGGATATATTCATCACTGTCACCTGTCATAATCAAATCATCAACATAAATGACAAGTAGCATAATACCTTTCTCTGTTTTTCTCACATAAAGTGAGAAATCTACCTTGGAAATCTGAAAGCCAATAGTGACAAGATACTGTCCTATCTTGTCAGACCATGCTCTAGGTGCTTGCTTCAAGCCATACAAGGCTTTCTTCAACCTGCAAACAAACTCAGGATGAACAGCATGCACATAACCTGGTGGTTGCTCCATATGGACCTCTTCTTGCAAATCACCATGCAAGAAGGCATTCTCTACATCCATCTGATGTAAAGACCATCCCTTTGATGCAGCCATAGCAATGACTACTCTTACGGTTGCCATCCTTGCAACCGGACTGAATGTTTCTTCATAGTCAATGCCATATGTTTGTGCATACCCCTTGACTACTAATCTTGCCTTGTATCTGTTCACAGAACCATCTGCATTGTGCTTCACCTTATAAACCCACTTACAGCCAATTGCATTCTTACCTTTAGGCAAAGGTACCAATTCCCATGTAGCATTTGCTTCCAAGGCATCCATTTCTTCATCCATGGCTTTCTCCCTTTTTTTTTTTCCCATGGCTTGCTCAAAAGAAGTGGGTTCTGGTTCCTGTATCACTTTGACCATATATGCATAGTGAATGGCTGTAAATCCATCATATTTCAGCCTATCCACAGGATACATAGCTCTCGTAGACCTGCTCAAAATAGGTTCACTCCTAGGTGCTCTCAAAACATCCCTGGTCTTCCTTACTCCAGGTGTAACAATAGAAGGAATACCCAACTCATCATCAATGCTCTGTTCTGAGCCACTGGATTCACCATCCACATAAGAGTGACCTGCATTCTCATCAAATATGGGCTGATCAACCTTCTCTTTTCCTTTTCGTGATACCTGCATACCACTATCTGCATTGCTTTGAGAAGATTTTCCTGATCTCAATCTACCTCTCCATGGCGAAGAATGTGAACCATTGCTAGAGGATGCTCCAGGTCCACTAATATTTTGTAACTGTTGCTGTGAATTCTGTGCAGCATTACCATTTTGTGCATCTACATCATCAATTACATTTACTGGTTTATACCAGCTACTCATCTCATCAAAAACAACATCTCTGCTCACTGTAAACTTACGAGTAGAAGGATTATAGCATCTATACCCTTTTTGCTGCAGAGAGTAACCAATAAAGATGCACTTCTCAACTTTTGGATCCAACTTGGATCTCAACTCATCTGGCACATGTACATAGGCAATGCAACCAAAAATTTTCAAATGAGTCTGGTTTCCTACCAGTATACCTCTCCTCTGGAGTCATCCCATGTATTGTTGTAGTGGGAGTCCTGTTCATTATGTAGACTGCTGTAGCAACTGCTTCAGCCCAATAAAAATCTGGCAGGTCTTTTTCATTGAGCATGGCACGAGATACCTCTCCAATATGCCTGTTTTTCCTTTCTGCAATTCCATTTTGTTGTGGGATATGACTGCATGAATATTGCTGCTTTATGCCATGCTCCTGCAGGAACCTTGCAAACTCATTTGAGAGGTACTCTCCCCCTCCATCTGACCTTAGGCATTTTATTTGCAGACCTGTTTCTTTTTTAGCCATAGCTTTAAGAGTTTTGAAATGCCCAAAAACTTCACTTTTCTTTTTCATAAAATACACCCAAACTTTTCTGCTATAGTCATCAATAAAAGTGACAAAATAATGACAGCCTCCAAGAGATGCAGCTTTAGTAGTCCACACATCAGAGTGGATTAATTCCAATGGCTTCTTACTCTCTTGAACATATGTAGGAAATGGTTTCCTTGCCTGTTTTCCAAATTGACAGGCTTCACATACCTTATGTATTTCTGCAACCTTGAATTTAGGCAATCCTGCAACAATATTTTGGGCCTGCATTGATTTAAGTCACTATACATTAACATGACCAATGCGTTTATGCCAGATATCAATATTTGCAACTACACCGGTCCCATGTGCAAACATTGCTGCACTCAATTCAGGCATGTCTGCATCCAACGTAAACATCCTGCCCTTCTTCTTTCCTTTTGCTATCAAGCGATCTTTATTTTTCACATCCTCAACAAAGCATCCATGAGGATCAAATCTGACCTGCAAGCCCTGCTCAACCATTTGACCAACAGAAACCAGATTCTTGGTGATATTCGGGACATGAAATACATCGGACAGGTATTTCTTTTTCCCATCCTGCATAGACAAAGGAATTTTTCCAATCTGCACAATAGGATGTGCAGTATTATCACCAGTCTCCACAAATCCTGGTTTTTCCATTTTCCTTGCATCCTCCATCCATTCTGCATGACCTGTCATGTGGTTTGATGCACCTGAGTCAACATACCATACATCGTTGCTTTCTTCTGCACTTGTCACAGAATTGTTCATGTGCTGCACCATAAATGCTCATTTCTGTCATCACCCTGTCTACTAGAAGATGCATAATTCCCTTGTTGCGATTTCCCATTCATGATGTCATTCTGCTTTTTATAGCAGTCTTTAGCCATATGACCCATTTTACCACAGTAGTAGCATTCAACATTGCTATTTGCATTTTGGCCTCTTTGCCATCCACAACGACCTCTTTGGCTCCCCCTGCCTCTAGAGTTACCACGTCCTCCTCTATAGGACTGGTTTTCTTGAGTTTGCTGCATATTCTGATTTCTACCACGGCCTCCAAATCGGCCTCCTCTACCTCTTCCAGCATTTGAGTAGAAGACAGCTTCTTTTGAAGTTCCTCCTGAACAAGATGCACCACCATTTCTCTGCTCCTCAGAAATTAGAAGAGCAATCAACTCCTCAAAATCAAGAAATCTTTCACGGATAGAAATGGATGTTCGGAACTGTGCATAATCCTTTCCTAGACCATTCAAGGTCACAGAAACTAAATCATCATCTTCCACTGGCGACCCAATGGAAGCAAGTGCATCTGCAATATTCTTCACCTTCATGTGGTAGTCGTTGATGCTCATATTTTCTCTTTGCACATTGTGCAACTCTTGCTTGAGCTGCATTTTCCTGGCTTGCGTATTTGTGCTATACATTTTTGACAAAGTATCCCATGCCTCCTTTGGCGTACTTGCATCTTGAATATGCACAATCATAGAGTCTGAAATGCTAATAGACAGCCAGTACATAACTTTCCTGGCTCTCTCATGCCATGCTTTAAATGCCTACATTTGCTATTGATTGGGAACATCAGGACGAACTGGTTCTTCTTTATTTCCTGCAACAAATTCCCAATATCCTTTTCCCATAAGGAAATTCGTCATTCTAAACTTCCATGCTTGGAAGTTGTTCTTGTCAAGCTTTTCAGTGACAATTTGTGAAAGAGAATCAGATGCCATTACAGAACACTGCAAAAAATTATGTCACTGCAAAGAACACAGCTTCAGCCTCAAAGGGCAAATCTGCATCTGGCGAAAGTGGTATTTGACCACACAGTCACTTCCTAGTGACGATTTTGCATATACAGGAACCAAGGATGATTCTGTAACTCCCAATGTCTCTGCACACGAGCATACGATGCAATATCTGTGGTAACTTTTCACCGACCTGTAGAACAGTGGTCGCACAGCATAAAACAGGGCTTTTTCCTGAGTGCGTGCAGAAAACTTCCGCCTCCAAAACAGGCCCCGAAATGGCCTCAAATCAAAAAAACAGGGTCGCCAAAGGCTAAAGCCCTCTCCTGCAGCATATACTGCCCTCTTGCTTCACCGCGAAGGGCGTCTCAACTTGAGACAATGCACTCTTGCAATTTTCGGCTGTGCTGCCTACAAAGATCTGCTCCCAAAACAGAAAATGAAAGCAACACTGCTCCTCTTACTAGAACACCGCGAGCTTGGCTTGCTTTCTTGAGCTCCTTACCACGAACAAGGCTCTCATACCATATCAAGATTGTGGGAGAGAAGGAAGGAGTCTCACTTGAAGCTTTCTTGTTTGCACAATGGGGGAATACACACAGAGATGGAGGCTGAAAACAGTTTTCCTCTTCTTAGTTGTGTAAGCCAAAAAGAACTCACGTACAAAGAAATAGAAGAACCCTATATATGGGTCTCAAACCAAACTCAACTAACTAAGGTGGCATACTAAGTGAGCCACAAACTAGAGTAGATAAGGATAGCTATCATCTAGCTATTATTCATGGGCGGTGTACCAACGGCATCTGCAACTGACAAGTCAGTGACATAAATACACAATAGTCACCCTAGCGTATCACGAGTGGAGCTCGATATCTCAATAGTAGACAGGGTGATGACAGAAATGAGCATTTGTTTATGGTGCAGCACATGACCAATTCTGTGACTAGTGCAGAAGAAAGCAATGATGTGTGGTATGTTGACTCAAGTGCATCAAACCACATGACAGGTCATGCAAAATGGATACAGGATGCAAGGAAAATGGAAAAACCAGGATTTGTAGAGACTGGTGATGATACTGCACATCCTATTGTGCAGATTGGAAAAATTCATTTGTCTATGCAGGATGGGAAAAAGAAATACCCGTCGGATGTATTTCATGTCCCGAATATTACCAAGAACCTAGTTTCTGTTGGTCAAATGGTTGAGCAAGGCTTGCAGGTCAGATTTAATTATCATGGATGCTTTGTTGAGGATATGAAAAATAAAGGTCGCTTGATAGAAAAAGAAAAGAAGAAGCGCAGAATGTTTACGTTCGATGCAGACATGCCTGAATTGAGTGCAGCAATGTTTGCACGTGGGACCGGTGTAGTTGCAGATATTGATATCTGGCATAAATGCATTGGTCATGTTAATGTACAGCGACTTAAATCAATGCAAGCCCAAAATATTGTTGCAAGATTGCCTAAATTCAAGGTTGCAGAAATGCATAAGGTATGTGAAGCCTGTCAGTTTGGAAAACAAGCAAGGAAACCATTTCCTAGACATGTTCAAGAGAGTAAGAAGCCATTGGAATTAATCCACTCTGATGTGTGGACTACTAAAGCTGCATCTCTTGGAGGCTGTCATTATTTTGTCACTTTTATTGATGACTATAGTTGAAAAGTTTGGGTGTATTTTATGAAAAAGAAAAGTGAAGTTTTTGGGCATTTCAAAACTCTTAAAGCTATGGTTGAAAAAGAAACAGGCCTGCAAATAAAATGCCTAAGGTCAGATGGAGGGGGAGAGTACCTCTCAAATGAGTTTGCAAGGAGCATGGCATAAAGCAGCATGCAGTCATACCCCACAACAAAATGGAATTGCAGAAAGAAAAAATAGGCATATTGGAGAGGTATCTCGTGCCATGCTCAATGAAAAAGACCTGCTAGATTTTTACTGGGCTGAAGCAGTTGCTACAGCAATCTACATAATGAACAGGAATCCCACTGTAGCAATACATGGGATGACTCCAGAGGAGAGGTATACTGGTAGGAAACCAGATATTTCTCATTTGAAGATTTTTTATTGCATTGCCTATGTTCATGTGCCAGATGAGTTGAGATCCAAGTTGGATCCAAAAGCTGAGAAGTGCATCTTTATTGGTTACTCTCTGCAAGCAGAAAGGGTATAGATGCTATAACCCTTCTACTCGTAAGTTTACAATGAGCAGAGATGTTGTTTTTGATGAGATGAGCAGCTAGTATAAACCAGTAAATGTGATTGATGATGTAGATGCACAAAATGGTAATGCTGCATAGAATTCACAGCAGCAGTCACAAAATATTAGTGGACCTGGAGCGTCCTCTAGCCACTTCACATTCTTCGCCATGGACAGGCAGATTGAGATCGGGAGAATCTCCTCAAAACAATGCAAATAGTGGTATGCAGGTTTCACGAAAAGGAAAAGAGAAGGTAGATCAGCCCATGTTTGATGTGAATGCAGGTCACTCTTATGTGGATGGTGAATCCAGTGGCTCAGAACAGAGCATTGATGATGAGTTGGGTATTCCTTCTATTGTTACACCTGGAGTAAGGAAGACCAGGGATGTTTTGAGAGCACCTAGGAGTGAACCTACTTTGCGCAGGTCTACCAGAGCTAGGTATCCTGTGGATAGGCTGAAATATGATGGATTTACAGTCATTCACTATGCCTATATGGTCAAAGTGATACAGGAACCAGAACCCACTTCTTTTGAGCAAGCCATGGGAAAAGAAAAATGGGAGAAAGCCATGGATGAAGAAATGGATGCCTTGGAAGCAAATGCTACATGGGAATTGGTACCTTTGCCTAAAGGTAAGAATGCAATTGGTTGTAAGTGGGTTTATAAGGTGAAGCACAATGCAGATGGTTCTGTGAACAGATACAAGGCAAGATTAGTAGTCAAGGGATATGCACAAACATATGGCATTGATTATGAAGAAACATTCAGTCCGGTTGCAAGGATGGCAACCGTAAGAGCAGTCATTGCTATGGTTGCATCAAAGGAATGGTCTTTACATCAGATGGATGTAAAGAATGCCTTCTTGCATGGTGATTTGCAAGAAGAGGTCTATATGGAGCAGCCACCAGGTTATGTGCATGCTGTTCATCCTAAGTTTGTTTGCAGGTTGAAGAAAGCCTTGTATGGCTTGAAGCAAACACCTAGAGCATGGTCTGACAAGATAGGACAGTATCTTGTCACTATTGGCTTTCAGATTTCCAAGGCGGATTTCTCACTTTATGTGAGAAAAACAGAGAAAGGTATTATGCTGCTTGTCATTTATGTTGATGATTTGATTATCACAGGTGATAGTGATGAAGATATCCTTCATGTGAAAATGCTATTGAAGCAGAAGTTTGAGATGAAGGATTTGGGAGAGCTGCGTTATTTCTTGGGCATTGAGGTGATTAGATCACCAAGTGGGATATGGCTCTTGCAGAGGCAGTATGGATTGGACATGCTGTCCAAATATGGGATGACAGGCTATAAGCCTATTTCAGTTCCTTTGGAGCAGAATGTGAAGTTGAGCGCAGATGCAGGTGAGCTTCTCGAAGACCCTACTATGTACAGACGCATAGTAGGAAGTTTGATTTATATGACTATTACCAAGCCAGATTTGAGCTATGCTGTTGGATTGGTAAGTCAGTTTATGCAGGCTCCAAGGAAACCACATTTGGATGCGGCTAGACGCATACTCACGTATGTGAAGTCCACATTGCAGTATGGACTACTTTTTGAGATTGGGATTCAGATACAATTGCATGGATACACTGATGCTGATTGGGCTGGTAGTATTTCTGATAGACGATCTACCAGTGGATATGTGTTCTCTTTTGGGAGTGTTGCAGTCACTTGGAGCAGCAAGAAATAGCCTACAATTGCCTTGTCGAGCACAGAGGCTGAGTACAAGGGCGCAGCAATGGCTGCATGTGAGGTAGCTTGGTTGCATAAGCTACTTTATGATATGCATCAATCTACAAATGGGCCAGTTGTCATTTATTGTGACAACATGAGTAGTATACACTTGGCAAATAACCCAGTCTATCATGCTAGAACAAAGCACATTGAGGTGCATTATCACTATGTGCGAGAGAGGCTTTTACTAGGTCTTATTGATCTAGTTTATGTCAGCACAGAGGATCACGTAGCTGACATATTCACGAAGGCATTAGGCGCAGAGAAGTTGCGCAAGTTCAGAGACCTGCTTGGTGTGCAGGAATTGGGATTGAGCTCGAGGGGGAGTGTTGAGATATCGAGCTCCACTTGTGATACGCCAGGGTGACCGTTGTGCATTTATGTCACCGACTCGTCAGTTTGCAGATGCGGTTGGTACACCGCCCATGAACAATAGCTAGATGACAGCTATCCTTATCTACTCTAGTTCATGGCTCAGTTAGTATGCCACCTTAGTTAGTTGAGTTTGGTTTGAGACCCATATATAGGGTTCTTCTATTTCTATGTACTTGAGTTCTTTTTGGCTTACACAACTAAGAAGAGGAAAACTGTTTTCAGCCTCCACCTTTGTGTGTATTCCCCCATTGTGCAAGCAAGAAAGCTACAAGTGAGACTCCTTCCTTCTCTCCCACAATCTTGACAAGTATCTCTTTATGCGGCTCCCGTTGAAGAAGCCTATGCTCTCTCCATCTAGGGTCTCGAGCTCCATATTGCTGGTTTGGCTGATAGTGCGAACTCAAAAAGGTCCTAATCCCTTGAACTTAATCTCTATTTGTGTCATTTTATTGAGTGGAATAACACTAAGTCACCCTATTTCAATTCTTTTGTTGCTTGATGTGCTTGCCAAACCAACTCTTGTGATGTGCTTTTTTGCAAATCAACGCATGGGTGGCTAGAAGTTGAGTCTCTGATAAGCGTTCTAGCTCAATCAGGCGGTCAGTCCATGCCTACTTTCCATACCATCTCTCTTGTGTGGCTATTCTTAGGCTTGGGACAAGGAATTCTATAGATAGAATGGCTTTAATCCCATAGGTTAACTTGAAGGGAATCTATCTTACTACTATTTTATAGGTTGCTTGGTAGGCCCATAAGGCTGCCATCAAATTTTTGTCCCAATCACTGTGTGAGGCATCAGAGACCACTTTGATCAAAATGTTCACTAAGATCTTATTAGTAGACCCAGCCTGGCCATTTTCTTGAGGGTAGTAGACCCAGCCTGGCCATTTTCTTGAGGGTAGTAGGGTGTGGATTTTTTATGGATGATTAGAAAGGTTGACAGGAGGTGAGATATCACTTCATTAATGAAATGTGTGCCTTGATCATTAACTAGTTCAATGGGGCAACCGAAGCGTAAGATCACCTGCTCCCAAAGGAACTTAGCAATGGTTTGAGCATCATTTTTCATTGTGGATCGCACTTCTGCCCACTTGGTGAGATAGTTTGTAGCAACGATGATGTACTTGGCCTGTGAGTACTATGCCGTAGGACTAATCAACCCAATGAAGTCAATCTCCCATTTCTCGAATGGTTGTCTTGCAATGATTGGACTTAGCTTCATTTTGTCCTTGCGAATGGATACCTTGGTCCGTTGGCACTCGTTGCAGTGCCTTACAAATCGTGATGTATCTCCAAAAAGAGTAGGCCACTAGAGTTGAGACTACAACACCTTGCAGGCTATCGTGTCTTCACTGAAGTGCCCTCTCGCAATTCCACTCTATGTTTCTACAACAAGTGTGTCATGCATCTCATGTTTGCATATGCATCTACGTAGCAAGCTATCATGTCCTAGCCTATGGAGTTGTCCTACTATCAACTGATAGGGTTGTATTTTTAGAATGATTCACCTAATTCCATCTTCTCGATAGGTCTTTCAACTAGTTCATGCTCAAGCACTTGGGCTATGTCATTTGTCTAGTATGGCATTAAGCCAGGAGTAGGAGGCATGGGAGGTGATTGTATTTGGGCTGAAGTATTGGCCACCCTGTGAGATGGGCCCATAGTCCACCTGGCCTTGGTCACTATCTTGCTTGCATGCCTAATCCAGTGCATTCTACAGGTCCGTTGATTGGCGTCTGACCTTGCCACACACCAAACTGCGCTACCACCACCGCCACCTATCATCAACCTATTGCCACATCACCACTACTGCCCCACCACCATGAGACTAGGAGCTAACCACCACTAATGCCAATGCAGTAGCCCAGGCAACAGCTCTTTGCTCTATTGTCACCATAGCTTTGAATCCAAGTTTCACTTCCTTTTCTTCCCTATACTAGGGTCAGAGGTGGTGGTCTAGGTACTATTGTTGAAGTTGCAGGGGCTTATTTTTCCAGTCAGCGCCGCCCACAAAGACTAGAGACAAATTGCACTCCCAATGCCAAAACATCTTCCCTCTCAAAGATCTGCCTTTTCTCAATCCTCCCCAAACATAATAAGTAGCAGTCGACCTATTCAAATACAAAAATCTAGCCTACTTTAGATAGAACAGGACAGGTGAGGGTGGAGTTTTGAGCCCGGAATGTGCCTAAAATTTGCCAAAAAATCTGAAATTTAGGGGAAAAATCTTCAACATCGAAGGCGGTGGCTGCAGCTAGGACGATTTTAAGCACCAAGTGAAAGACGGCTTTTAAAAGGCGACCGAGTGATACCTTTGGATTTTTGATAATTTTTTCGACTACCGTGCGGGATGCCAGGAGCTGCCATTCAGTGCGGGATGCCGAGACGAACGCGCAGGATTTTTCAGAGCTCAAATCGGAGTCCGAACGCGAAAGTTGCCAGAAATGGGCCAAATTTGAAAAGGTGGACAAAAATTAAGGCCAAAAGCGGGTGCCCTTTGGGAGGGGGCACCCCTTCCCTTCATTTTTTCATGGCGTGGTAGCAGCATGGCGATGCCTGATCTACGCACGGAAACCCCCCCCCCCCCCCCAAAAAATCGATTATGGAGCTTCAACAGAAGCCATGCAACAGACATTGGCCGACAACTTCTCCTTCTTCCCTGATCCTATCACCGCCCTTCGCACGAGATATGGCTGACTGAATGAAGAGATCAGAATCTATTCTTTCTCTCTCCTCCCTCTCTCTCCTCTCTATGGGCTATTCATGCGCACTATCTTGAAGGAGGAATCGGGAAAGAGATTGAAAAAAACGGTGATGGAGATTGATGGAGATGCTAAAGATTGATGTGCAGCATTGGATTGAGAGCAATGGAGGCTCTGTCTGCAGATCATGCAATCATTTAATGCGTCTCGAGTTTCGAAAAAACACGGTATGACCATTTTTATGAAGAAAATGAAGGGTTTTTGGTATTTTATGATGGTAATGATTTTTTTATTGGATGAAAATTTGTTTGAGTGCTGGTTGCATCGTCATTAATTGTTGTTTATTAGAAAATTTTTATTTTGCAATGATTTACATGCGCTATTTAATTCTCGCAAAACCCAAAATGCGATTTTTAAGCAATAAAATGATAGTTTTGTCGTTTCGAGTGGGTGAAATGTGTTCCTACGGGGGGGAAATGGAAAACAAATTGTATGTTAGTATGTTGAAGTGATTGGAACAAGAAAAATCAGAAAATAGCATATTTTATTGACAAATAAATCAAGAAAATTGGAAAAATAAGGGGAAAAATAGAAATACACTTCACAAAAATAAGGAAAAATATAATGATTATTTGTGGATGTATGGTAGTGGCAAAGCATGAGGTTTAGCCTCAGTTTTCCCTATCTCTTTGTCAAA
Organism: Lygodium microphyllum; assembly: GCF_053477565.2. Taxonomy (NCBI): domain Eukaryota; kingdom Viridiplantae; phylum Streptophyta; class Polypodiopsida; order Schizaeales; family Lygodiaceae; genus Lygodium; species Lygodium microphyllum. The sequence goes on along the minus strand of NC_141158.1, from coordinate 49,181,652 downwards.
GTTGGTGATTTATCGCTTTTCATACATCAAAACATGACAAAATGAACCTCTACACCTATGCAACGAAAGCAATACCTAAACATAGGGGGTGGGATGTTTGAATAGTGTGACTTGCGTGCTGATGATTGCTATTTTTCTTATGCATATCATGATATAGATTTTGTTATATTTTAATTAAGAGGATAGTAGCACGGGCATTGTCTTGGTGCTATCCTTACATCGCCGCAACGAGTGAATGAATGAGCATTGAAAAGCCTGGTTGTGCACAACACGTTTCTGATTGAAAATTATGTTTGAGCACTTTAGGATCATTCACTTTTGCATGTGCATGTCAACCATGGTATCAGAATACAAAGGACTGGATGCATAGCACATGTTTTCGATGACGATGACCCATGCTTGAGTGTGGAGAGACAACCTAAGCTGTAGGATAGACGTTTGTTTCTTGGGGGATCATTTGGTAAGGACACATGGTATCTCCTGGAATACTTTCAAAATGAAAGAGTGGAGTTTGTTTGTTTGTTCTATATGTTGAACAGCACATCAAGGGGCCAATCCCTGCGATGTAGGAGAGGTGCAGTGGGGCTGCGGTGATTCCACCGAGAGGTTGCCTCCCATGTATGTGATTATCATGGCATTTATTGCCAATGTGTAAGGGTTCTCCCTCTGTGGAGTTTATAGAAAGGGAAACGTTGGACTACAAAACTAAAAACGTATAGATTAGGCTTTAGGACAGTTCGTCCTTTAGCAGTAGATAGATGCTCCTGGCCCACGAGGCCGTGAGGGTGTGTTTATCTGTTATGAGCATGAGGTCCAGCTAGTGCCATAGCCTGTGCCAGTCCATTTGAGGTCCCATCAAAGGCCTCCCTCCCTGTAGCCGTAGAAGGCCCCCCTGTTTCTTTGGATAAGCAACTCCCTTGCTTAAGGAGGCCCTTAGCTAACCTCAAGGGTACACCAACATGAACTATAAACTAGCCTTCAATGGCTGCACTGCAACACCTCCTTCCTGGAGTTCCTTTACTTCATACACACCAATGGATGTTGAATAGCTTGAGAGATTGGAATAGAAATAGATTGAAAGATTGTAGAGCTTGCAAGGAAGAACAAAACAAAACACTAATTACCTAGCTCAGCCATGGTTCTGATACCATGTTGAAAATCATGGACCTAGAACTAGATGAGCTATGGTGGATGCAAATCAAACACACGATACATGATTAGAATGAGAAATTGTAGCTCAAGTGAATTAGGTTCCAAGATAGATGAGCTTGGACTCATAAACACAATCTTGAGTGACTCAAAATAATTGTTCCATTACATTGAAATGAGTGTCAAGTACATGCCTTTATAGCTTTATGGATAGTACTACTTTTCTTCTCTATGCTTATGGGATTTTGGACATCTCTTCTTAGAGCTTCTAGAGCATACATCTTTGTCATATCTCTCATAAAAAGCCACTTATAGGCAAGCATCATTTGCTATTCTCAACAGAAATCTCCCAGATCACTCCTTCTTCTTCCCCCAATTCAGAGTGTTGTTTGTTGCCAGTAAACTATGATCACGACGCCCGTGATTTTGCCAATCCTTCTTTTTGCATGAAATCTCCTAGACTAGCTAAAAAACTCACTTGCTTTTTGCATGTCACCATATTCTAGAAGTTTTCTATAGCTTTTTAGGATATTTACAAGGAATAATATCCAAAATATCAAAAATAGGCTAAACTTGTCCAAAAATCTAGTATTTTTTAACCATCCATACTACAGACACTAGCACTAATGACTAAGATGACATTGACTCTCTAGATCAATAAAAAAGCCAAATGATGATGCGCTCTAGGTTTTTTCACATTGTGTCGACGTACTGACACAATAGCATAGGTTTTGTTAACAAGATAAAGCAAGGCTTGATAGTCAAGAAAGAAAACAAAAGGTGTGGCCAAAAGGTAATGCCAAAATTTCTTTACAAAAGACACCATGGCTAACCCCTCCCTCTCCATGGTGGATTAGTTCATCTCAATATCTATGAGTTTTTTGCTAGCAAAGCTCGCTAGATAGTCTAAATTGTGTTCACCCAGTTGGCACAACACAAAACGCATGGCAGACTTCGAGGCGTCAATGTGAACGTGGACGATTATGGTCCAATTTGGGTCCCATAAGATTGGTGTTGTGGTTAGGGCCTTCTTCAACTCTTTGTATGGGCATTGGCATTCCTCGGTCCATTCAAATATTACCAGCAATTTGTATAGAGGCGTAGAGATTAATACATAGTTTAACACAAGTCATTGATCGTATCTTGTATGGCTGATTGAACTCCCTTGTAGTTGATTGGTGGTGGAAGATCGATGATAGCCCTAGCTTTCGAGAAGTTGGTGGCAATGTCATTCTTTGAGACCACGTGCCCTAGGATGCATTCGTGCTTCACCTAGAACTGGCATTTCATGGGGTTCAATGAGAGACAATACAATTTGCATCTTTCAAAGACTACTCGGAGCTTGCCTAGGTGTGCCTTCCAATTGGAGTGGACACATAGATTGTTGACGAATACCTCTAACTCTTTCCTAAGCATGTCTTTGAAAATGGTACACATGACCCTTTGAAATGTGGCTGGTGTGTTCGGCAACTTGAAGGGAATGGCTACATAGGCAAAGACACCCCACTCGATAGTGAAAGCGGTCTTTTGCCTATCATTTGGGTGGACCTGCACTTGATTGTGTCTGGAGAAGCCATCCAGGACACTATAGGCCTCTTTACCAACCACTCTCTTGAGCATATGCTCAGTGTATGGTAGCAGATAATTGTCTCTTTTCATGGCACCGTTGACTTTCTTGTAATTGAGACACACTCTGATTTTTTCATTCTTCTTCATCCTCACAAATCATTATGGGTGACACCTAGTCTGTGTGCTCAATTTCATAGATAAATCTTGCTCTCAATAGCTTATCAATTTCCTCCTTGACAACATGAGCATGCTTAGGATTCATTAGATAGGGTTTCTCCTTGACTAGCATGGCATCCAGTGTCATCGGGATGTTATGAGTCACTACACTCTGATCTACCCCCTTCAACTCATCAAGGGACCAGGTGAATACATCTATGTACTCTATAAGAGATCAATGAGAGTTGCCTCCTCTTCCTTAGTTAGCCATAAAAACAAGTTGGGGCATCTCCCCTTCCTCAACTAAATTGACCTCCTTGACTTTGGCAGGTCCTTCTATTAGGCCGCTCGCTTTCCCTCCTCTTTTGGCTGCTAGCAAAACCACTCCCCTCTCATCTTTCTTAAATCTCGTGAATCTTTTTGGTAGTTCTTGCGGTTTCCTCTGCTCCTCAACTACAAATCCCTAGACTATTTTCTTTTTTCCTCCTTCAACCTTCCACACCTTACTTACGTGGGGACTAGTAGGTCTCCTCTGGTGCATTTGGTCTTAGGTGACCAAGGTATCTTAGGATCACTATCTGAGCCTACTTCCGACTTAGAATCGAATTCTCTATCTTTGCTAGAAGAGGGAGTCTCCCCTGGAGATCATAGCTCCTATGGTGATTCCATCCTCAGTACTGGTGCGATATTTGGTTGGGTACAACCTACTTTGTCATAATCAATCGCTCCTATGTGCTCCAACCAGGTGCGATCACAACCCATTCACATGACTCCTTTCTTAAGTCTAAATATGCTCTTTTTCTATGGTTTGGATTCTATCCTTATTTTTTCAATATCATGCTCCTCCATGTCATACTCTATCGTGTTTCTCTTCTTCACTCTCATCATTGGAGGAACAACCGTCTTCATACTCATCATTGAAATTATCCTCATCCAACTGCTTGTCATCTCTTGAGTGTGGTTCCTTATCAGCGATGGCTAAGGCCCAATTGTATGTCAAGTTTAGGTCATACACCTTGGTCAATCGCCACTTGGGTTCATCCAAGAGATCCTTGATGAGTGGCTTCATATTTGCAACTCAGTTACCAGCTAATTTGTCCATTAGGTGCTCTAAGAGCTCGTAGAGGTCTCTTGTGTTGTTTGGGACATGAAACATGATAGAGGCGGGTCACCCATGCGAGCTCCTAGCCATCGTGAAGATTGGCACTAAGGGCATGTCTCTAGTCTTATTGGTTGTCTTAATGGATTGCTCATATTCCTCATTATCCAAGAATGGTAGATCAATTGTGGCTAGCACATGCATCCAATCTTGCTCATCCTTAAGGCAAGTCATATATATAGTTAGTGGCCCGTAAGGTTTCCTGACTAGAGCATTTTCCTTGAGCATAGTTGAGATGGTATCTAGGTCGACTACTAGTGTATTCTTCCATATGTCCATCTCCACTCTTAACACTTCCATTCCATTGCCTAGGAAGATCACACCATTACCCCAGTCTTCTATGACTCGTGCATTACACATCCAGGGCCAGCCTAATAGGATGTTGTAGTCCACTCCTTTCATGACTATAAAGTCCACAGAGAACCCGACTCCTGCGAACTTGAATGGCCAATTCCTTAGTACTCCGTATGGATTCACTTTTGTTTTATTAGCCAGCATGACATTGAACCTAGCATCCTTGATAGGTGGGTTACCCCAAGCCTGGAGTATTGCGTGGCTAAGTACATTGACTCCTACCTTGTGTCTACAATCCCTTTCCTAGTGGTATCATCTAGAGCTAGGATAAGTAAGACCACGTGCATTTTAGTGCCTTCCCATAGCATTAGCATGCAAAGACTTGGGTAGTGAGTGCAGCATCAGGATTAGTATTTGTGTTACTACGTCGTGATCTTGCAAGTTAGTGGCATCTTGATCCAAGAATCCTTCCACCCATTGCTTTAGCTCCTACCATAGCGTTTGATACTGTGTAAGCAGATCTCCTAGGCTTAGAGTTATAGGGGTGATCACTATCATTGTGAGAAGATTGCTAGCCACTTTCGTGTCTTCTAATTGTGTGCTTCTTGGGCAATGGCCTTGACTGGTCTGCTGGCTTGTGGCATTCAAGCCCTGTCTAGGCAGCACGATTTGAGGTTTAGACACGTCTCTCGATGGTGTGGGAGAGACTAGAATGCTTAAGCTAGAGAGATCATTGATCTCATCCTCCAAAATGAGCTCAGTATCCTTTAGGTGCTCTTGGGCTTCTCTCACCCACTCCTTGACCTTTTTGATGGTTGCGAGTGGGCACTTTGGGTTGGGGTACTCCCCTACTTAGCACTCCCTTTCTCAGAAGTCTTTGGAGCGGACGTTTCTGCCTCAGTGTCTGTGACTCTATTTTCAACACGTAGTATCATTGCGCTTTTGGTCTTCAATGTGACCTTGACTTCATTTTTCTTCTTTCTTCACCTATGACTTTTCTTTCCAATTGAGGTTGCATCCAGGTTTCTAGGCCTTGGCAATAAAATGCTAACCTACTTTATCTACGCACATGTCATAACATGCAATGAGATGTGCATGGCCTCCCCGTTGAGTGTTTTGACATTGAACAACCACAATGGAATTGATTGCACAATTGTTGAACTAAATGATAGCTTCTGCCTAGGAAAATTGACAAACAGGTGGGTGATTCCACACTCAAGCGTATCTGAGATCAACCTTGTCTTGATTGGCTTGCTTCCTCTTGAGGCAACACAAAGAGACATGTCTTGGGTGACCACAAGTCCAACAAGAAATCAACTCTTGGGTCTGCTCTCCTAACCCTCTACCTCTCCCTCTTCCTAATGCCATCATTGACACTGGTGGTTGATAGTCCATGAAAACTCAATTTCCCTCTTCATTGTATGAGACATAGGGGTTCACGTAAGGCTCCTCATCGTTTGGTTTCTCCACATAGTGGACTGGAGTATCGCTCTTGGTGGATGGGTCACATAAGGTCCAGGCGGCCTTGGTATGTGTGTGAGATTGATCTCTATCCTAAGAATGGTTGACTCTTCATTGTTAGGTGTTGGGATGGCCAATCGGGCTCCTCTCTTGAAGAAATTTGGAGGACTATTACCTAGGTAAGGCTGGTTGTAAGGCTGTGAGTATGGGAGTCTCTGTGGCAATCTCTGCAATACATGGCATCATGGCCAAATCTCCCACAATTGGTGCAAGGTTGAAACCTAGGTTCTTGACACCACTCGACTAGAAAGTGGCTTCCACCACAATACATGCATTGAACATGTGACTGCATAGTTCTTCTCATCATCTTGTACAGTTTAGCCAACTCTAGCTTCACGTTTTCCAACTCCTAACTCTGATTGTCATTCTTTCCCTTGTCTTGGGTGCTTTGGTTGGATCCTTCACTACTAGTGGTTGGATTTCTTCTTTCTGAGGTTCTAGAGGTAGTGATGTTTTGAGTTGTGGGTCTTGGGCTCCTCTCTTTGAGTAGATCATCCACTCATATGGCTTCTTTGAAGACCATAGCTAGCACATCCCTTTGCAGGTTTGAGTTGCTAACCAAGGCTTTGTAAAGCTCTTTGCTTCGGATTCCACTTATGAACATGGTGGAGACCATTGGTTCACTAGGTTTCTCTATGACTGGGATTGTCTTAAATATACTCCGCACATGGGTGAAGTAGTCTCAAATATCCTCCTTGTTCTGCTAAGGCTGACATTCATCAGTCTAATGATGAGGTTGTCAGAGTATCAAGCCTCAGAGAATCTCTTGATGAAGAGACTCTTGAGGGTATTAAATTCATTGCATTTGGCATTGTCTAAGCTAGTGTACCACATCTGTCCTTTGTCTCCTAGGCAAAGTCCGAAAGCTTGCGAGTGTTGAGCGAGATTTGTGAGGCCATTAGCCTTTCAGACTTGCTGAAACTTCTCTACAAAAATGTACAGGTCATTGCGGTTGGTACTTGTCTAGTTGTTTTGCATCTATAGGGATCCTCGACTGACTTTTGGAGCCCTGGGTAACTCCTAATCCTGCAAGCAATGATGTTGCTAGTGTTTTCGTACTTTTCTCTACTAATGTGTTGTCTATTAGTCACTTCATGAGAAGCTCACTCAGTGTTAAGTTCGCCTCTAGTGCTCTTTCCCTCTCTGTGTTTGGGTCATATTCAATTTTTATTCTCTAGGGCTAGCACACACTAGAACTCTCACATCTCAATGTCCTGCAGCAATGTCCTAGCCTATTGCTGCTAGTTGTATGCCACTATGCTCTGCAAGGCCTTCCACACTAACTGCCCTTCCTCCTCGAGGTCTACTATGATGTCTTATATGAAGGTTTTCCATGGTGATCTAACCTTATTTATGCATCGTATTTGTTCACCGTTCGTTGGATTTTGATTAGAAAGTCTCCCAAGTTGAGCCCTTCATTTTTGCAATTTACATTGGGCTTTGCCATATCTGTGGTCTCCTACTCCACTATATTGTCAATGAGGTTGATCAAGTCAAGTAGTGTCACACTCCCAATGGTGTTGCTCCCTTGTCGATGTGTTTGGCCTTCCATGTTGTGTCTATCGCCTGGTCCTACCAATTGGGGTTGCTTGATCCCCCGTCTAGGTTTGAGGGTCATCGCTTATTGGTGGGTTTGTTTTGTTAATTAAGTTCGAGTGTGTTTCTTTTTTATTTATAGACAATCCTCAATTTACGTCCACTCAATGTGTGCATGGTGCTCTTTTTCGTGCGCTGTGCAAAATCAAGCTTTTAGTTTTTCCAAGTGCACTTCAAGTGTTGAAAACAATGTGGTTGCAAACACAAGATAATATTTCAACTTCTCTACCCTTCCCCGTTTAAATATTGCATCGTTGCATAGATTTATAAGGCATGTTGCCATCATTTTATGTGTAAAAAGCGGGAAAAACACAAGAAGGTGGGGTTGAACTGAGGCAAATCCTCATGCTTCAGTCCCCACAACCATTCACAAACATTGTTCTTAATTTTCATTAATTTTCCGCACCCAAAATGCATTTTTCTCCTATTTTTAGTGATTTTCCTCTATTTTCCTTGTATTTTCCCTTATTTTTTGCATTATTTAATTATTAAAAATTCACAATAGGTTATGGGCTGTGGCCCTTAGTTCCTTCTTTCAGCAAAAATGAAAATTTAGTTGGTGTTCTTATTCATTTTCCCATTTTTTTGCCCAAAAACATCATTTTCCCTTGATTTTCCATATTTTACGTGCTTTAGTGTATTATTTTGAGCCACAAGATGCATATTTTTCCGATTTTCTGATTATGATCAGCAAGTACTCATGGGAAACAGTAACATAAACAATTTTTAGCCCACATGAACAGCATTTTATCAATCAAAAGCCATGAAATCTCAAATTTCCTTTGAAAAAAAATTGAATTACCGCTTATTTGCGTGTTTTGGGTTTCATGCCCATGGCTGCAGTTTTCACACTTTGGTCTAAGTCCTCGATCGAATAGGGATTTATACTCAGTCACTAGTTCCTCTCTCTAGTCTCTAGGGTCTATGCTACCCTACTCACCTCGATTAAGGTCCAATGGGGATGTGGGGGTCATTTTACAGCTCTAAAAGGGACTAAAAGCTAATGTGATTATTAGCGGTCGTGTCTAGCCATCTGGTTATGATTTCTAAGACAGTCGATTGCATCTATAAGTCTTTTGGAGCCTTCCCTGATTGCGGGAGATGTTATGCCTCACTCCAGATGCGCTAGATTTGTCAATCTCTCCTATCACAATTTTAGTCCGATTTAACAATGTTCAATTCTTTAGAGTTCGATCCTCAGAATCTAACTTCTGATTTTTTAGTGTCTGATTTCTATGTGTTCGATTCCAACTAGCCTGATTCTTAGGTCCATTAGATTCCTAGTGGTTTGATTTTACGTGTTCGATTTGTGTGAGTCTGATCGTCCAAATGCCCGATCATACGAATCGGACAAGTCACATGTCCAATGGATGGGTTGGGTAGTGTCTAAGCGATCCGATTTTCCAAAATTAAGCCATTTGATTATGATGCATTCGATCGTCTGAATGGGCAAAATCAGTCAATTCTGGGAATTGGACCCTATGGAATGTGTTTGATTCCAATGGCACACAGGCAATGATGAGAAAAATTTGATTTGTGGCAACAATTTTTTTCATATAAACATGCAAGGAGCTCCAAAACCCAAGGATAGATACATAGGAAGGTTTCTACATACTTGATTTGAGCGAAAAAATCATGTGGAAGCCAATCGATTGGCCCGAAGCTCTCTCTCTCTCTCTCTCTCTCTCTCTCTCTCTCTCTCTCTCTCTCTCTCTCTCTCTCTCTCTCTCTCTCTCTCTCTCTCTCTCTCTCTCTCTCTCTCTCTCTCTCTCTCTCTCTCTCTCTCTCTCTCTCTCTCTCTCTCTCTCTCTCTCTCTCTGTGTGTCTCTCTGTGCAGAAGCTAAAAATGAGCCTTCAACCCCCTTCCTTGGGTGGTCTTAAAAATGTATTCTAATGCCCAACTGCTGCCCCGTTAGTGCTTATGCCTTGTCAATGGATTGCAAGCCCAATTTACCTGTGTTTTTGCCCTGTTTTGGGCCCATTTATAGTAGAAACCCTAAAACAATTCGCTTCAATTTTTTGATCTTATCCTTCTCTAAATGAAATAAGAATCAAAACACAGATACTGAAATGATTTGTCCAACTTGTCTACTCATCAAAAACCCAAAATACTTACTTTTTTTGAAGATTAAAAACCTCAGATCTCCTATCTATCTCAAGCACTGGTTCGGGGATACAACCCTTCTTCAATGCTCAATTTGAGGCATGCAAGTGCTCAAGCTTGAATCCATTGGTCCCAGCAATGGAACCAAAATGTAGTGGGAGCTCACACTCAATTGCCAAGACCCGCAGACCACTTATTTCTTCAAGCATTTCAAGAGCACAAATGGCTATCTCTCACCTAGCTAACACATCTTCGATCCTATGGGGGTGTAATGAGTTTAACTTGATGCCCAAATGACTAGCCTCCTCCCTCAAGCAAGCCTGTAGCTCCACAATTTGAGATGCAAGCTCAAGCAACCTCAAGCCTCCTCCTTTGAACTCCATCCTCCATAGCCATGCGCAAGAGAAGAGAAGAGAAGAGAAGATGGAGAGCCTCTTCTCTACGACTCCTCACCCTCACACACTCACTCCCTCACACTCCCTCTCTCAAGCACACACAAGCAAGCAAGAAAGAGAGAAGAAGAGACCACTTTTTCCACACACCAAAGAATGAGCTCCTCCTTCACTTTTCAAGTTTATATACAAGCGCTAAATCCTTTGGGCACCCATCCTCTTTTTTACATGAACATGCATCTTGCCAAGGTCCTATTTCCATATTTCCTTCACCTATATCTATTTAGACTTTACAACTTGCACAGGAGGGAGCCTAGCACTTTTATAAAATGAATTACATTGCACCCCACACTTTCCTTTGCAAGAGCCCTTGGAGGTTCTCCTTCATCCTTGAGAGAGCCTCCTTGAAACTTGAGAGGACCTCCTTCATCTTTGAGAGGACCTCTTACTCCCTTGAGAGAGCCTTGCTAGAATATTCAGTAGTTTCCCACGTTTTTTCTGAGCTTGCCTTCTCCTCCACTTTTCCTACCTAGAAAAAATGAGCTTTTTCATTCACTTTTTGACTTGGGCTTTCTTTATCTTCCTTTGCTTCTTTTTGGCTGTATGGTCTATGTCCATGGCATGTCTTATAACAATAGCCTCTCCACCTTGGCTTGAAATAGGAGACATAGGATTTCACTACATTGGGGAGCAACGGAGTCCATATCTAATAAAGAAGACACTCAAATACACTAGGACTTGGTGGGATAGAGCATACTTGAGCAAATTGTTCTTTCAACTCCTTGATTTGGGTAGTTTGACTATCAATGGTGGAGTTTGCTGATTGTAACTCTACTTTTTGTGCAATAATTAAAGCTTGAAACTCTTGGTTTTAATTAGAAAGATTATCTCTTTCTTTGGTAAGAATAGCTACCTTAGTCTTGGCTATAGTTAATTGGGCTTGCAAAGATGTTATCTCCACTTTTTGGGCTTCTAAAAATTTAGTATATTACTCCATTAGTTTGAATAGATCAGAAACGGTTTGTTTAATAGAGACAACCTCTATAGTGGCCTTGCATAACCCCTCCTTGGATTGCTGCATCTCCTCATAAAAAGAAGAATATAACTATTTAATACAAAGAGTAAATGATATCTTAATGGAGCTTTGAATATCATTACATAAGAAAGGAATGACATCTCCTACTACTATGTGGTGTAGAGAAGGAAGTGATATGTCTATATTACCATCTCTATGTACCCTAAATAAGTTTGTAGATATAAGACATGTAGGAAGTATGCTTCTTGATGTAGCACGGATTGACCTTAGAGGAACAAGAACTAGAATAGTTTAGCCACACACTTTAAGCACTTTGTTTGGACCACCAAAGGAGCAGGAGATTCATCATCTTCAAGGATGAGTTCAAGATTTTTTGCAGGAGGAGAAAACACTAGAAGATTTTTAGAAGGTGGTGAAATTTCTTTGGTAGGGGCAAAGTATGTCAAAAAAGCATATAAATATGACCCATAGGCATCATTTGTCACACTATCCCTAGTGACCTTGATAAATATTGATTCATTTTTGTACAAAGGTATGAACTCCAATCAATGACCACTCCTTTTAAGCACCATTTTGGAGGCAATGAATAAATCCTTGGATAAGAAATTAGATGGAGTCTTGGCAAGCATGAACCTGTCCTGAAGAAATTGACAGAACGAATTCCAAAATGAATCAGAGATCATTGCCACGGGGACACCTGATGCGGTGAGAACTCTCTTAGAATCCAAGATGGTATGGGTTTGTTTCTGTAACACCTTGATAATGTCCTCATTAGCTAAGAGTTGATGGGCTGTTGGAAAAACCTCTCCATGATAAGGAAGAGTCAAAGTTGTCCCCAAGCCTTTGGGTATCATTGTAATAGTGGTATCTCAAAGAGAATGAGCCTGCTTGGTATGAGAGGATAAGAACTCAAGGATAAGAACTCATCACACAAAGAAGGATCATCTAAAATCAATGGCAATGAAAGAGCCACAAAATCAGAGAGGTCAACCTTAATAATAAGGTCCAATTTCAAGAGTGAAGAATAATCTCGACAGATCAAAGGAACATATTGAACAGGTTGAGGTGCCATTTAGATGATAACAAGACATACACCACATCACACATGTAAAAAGAATGCCTTCAAAATGAAGAATGAAAATAGATAAGAGTTCAATCAAGTATCAACTCATACACAAGTCCATTGAGCATCCCAAATAAACCACATCGTACACAAGACCACATTGACCACCCCATACAAACCACATTGTAGAAACATTTTTACATGACCTAGCTATACATACGACCGAAAGTTTCATGAGATACAACACACAGGCACCTTGATCCTTGTACATGCAGTAAGAAAAAATTAAAACATACATATCCTACCCTTAACCTCAACTTTGTGACTAATTGAATATAAAAAACCAAACAAACCAAAATATATGGACATTACAACCAAGACTGAACTGAGAAGGTCAACACTAATGCACTAGGAGACTGTATCACACACACTCCCATGTAGCGCGTTCATTGAATTGATGATTAGTAAGAAGTAAGTAGATTTAGCTTTAAGTTGTGATGAATTTTTAAAAAAATATTGCTAATGGGTGAAATTTTTATTAAGTGAAAAACCTTAGAAAAGAAAATTGTGGTTTCTTAATTACCTATTATAACCTTTATTAAATTGATCAGTGCATTAAGTGCAACCCCCCATGATTGCAATCCCGACTTGTAGGGTCTCTAAATACAAACTCATTCTTGAAAATTATTGTATGTAGCACTTTTTAGCGAGCACATGCATGAGTGATGGATGGTTCTTTTTATTAGAAATTATAATGTGTGTGTTTGGCACTAAAGTGCATGATATCTGAACGATAGGTTTACTTTATTTTATTTTAATGGTGTGTTGGGCACGGATGAGGGTGGAAAAATATGATCAATTGGACTCATTTTAGGAATTACATGTGGTTTGTCCTTTAAAAAATAAACAAAATTTATTTGATATTTGCAGGGTGTGTGTATGCACCCTAACTTGAATGTGCACACTAAAAAAGAATGGTCATGTGTAGAAAGTAAACCAAAATGCAATCCACCCGGTTTGAAAGTTGACAACATGAAAAAAAAACTAACAATATGTCATGTATTTTTAGTTTATTTTTGTATTTTTATGGATTTTTGGAAGTATATGATTTTTTTTAAATTGGATTCAAATAAATCAATCTTGAAAGATAAAAAATAATAAAAAGAATTGAAAATTGAATGGGATTTTCAAGGTTTTTAAAATATTTGTCTCATGTTTTTTAGTCATTTTTGTGATTTTTTAAAGATTTGGAATAAAATTTTCAAGTTTTTAGTGGGTTTTTTCAATTGTTCTATTTTTAATAAAAAATTTTGATGATCTTTAACATTCCAAAAATTATGACTTTGTTTTTTATTTTTAAATATTTTTTGTAATGTCTTTTATTTTTGTTTGTGTTTTTTTGAAAAGTTTTTTTTTTGTGTTTAGAGGTTTTTATCAATTTAAAATAGATAGGAAGACGGGTATCATAGTGTGCCATGCTATGCATGAATATCAGTAGTGGGCCACATGGCATGGAAAATACCCCACACATGTCCTGGTGCGTGAACGATGGCAATGAACCACAGATATGCATACACGAACCATGGACTCGCAAAAAATGATGTAGAAGTTGATGCATGAGCACCAATCAAAAAGATGGTGCTAGGAGAAGAAGAGAGAGCAGTGGTGGGATTGTTGATGGTGGGAATTAGTGTTTTTTTTTTAGTGTTGGTGGGTTGTGTGCGGGATCAAGTGGCACGAAGAGGAGGTAGGGAGAGGAAATCAAGGGCACAGCGGGGGATTTGTTGGGGGAGGGTGGGAATGGGATTTATGGGAGAGATTGTGGGGAAAAACTAGGGGGAAAGGGGGGAGTTTGGAGGTGGGGTGGGAACATGGTTTGAGGGGGGAGGGGGAGAGGGCTTGGTAATTTGGATTTATGGGAGAGATTGTGGGGAAAAACTAGGGGGAAAGGGGGGAGTTTGGAGGTGGGGTGGGAACATGGTTTGAGGGGGGAGGGGAAGAGGGCTTGGTAATTTTTCTTTTCTTGTGTTTTTGTTTTTGTTTGCTTTGGTTTTTTTTTTAAATTGAAAGATGAATTATGGGTGCCCCCGTCCCCGTACAAGTGTGAGATAAGATAAAAGAATTTGAACTCCTGGGATCAGATAGGAGTGAAGATACATAGGTGGGGTGGTTACACCATGGTGGACCCAATGGCACACATCCCGAGACGAGAACTAGGGATTCATGTAGCATGCCACCGAGATGTTGATAGGTAGAAAAGCACAAAAAAATGAAATTGAAGACTAGTTGGATGGTGGATGAAGAAGCAAGAAAATGGGAAAATGGACACAACAAATGGCAGGATGGGGTGATCAACTCAATCGACACTTTGGGTGACAAAAAGAAGCATACACTTGGAAAAATGCCAAAAAATGCACACAAAAAAGCAGTAAATTTTAATAACAAAAAATTCATCTATCAGAATGAAAGATAATAAAAAGAAAAAATGTCAGGTTGGAGGCAACTGATAGGACTACCAAGCGAGAACATGGTTCCAATGAGAAATGAAGATGTTCATATGAAAAAATAACCAAAAATGCCAAAGAAAAACACACTCAAACATGAAAAAATTAATAACGACCAATCCATGCATTGCAATGACGGGCTATGAAAAGAAAAAATGTCCAAGGGAATGGGAAAATTGGGACAGTAAGATCAAACCATGGTTTTGGAGCAACAACAACCCGTTCATATGAAAATATGTTAGATTCATGTAGTATCCTTCAAAAGTTAATAGCTTGTGAACTAGGGCTTGAAAAAGAGGGTGAAAAATGGAAAAGTACCCAGTTCAAATGGACAAAAAGGATTGTAAGGTCTGATTTCAATTCTAGAACAATGGAGATGTGACCATGGAAATATGTCTAAGGAGTATAAAAATGATAAAAAATAAATAATAGATGAGTCGTAAGTCAGAACATTGGGGGTTGTAAAAGGAAAAAATTTCAAGTTCAAAGGGACAAATAGGACTATGACATTAAAGTGGACTTTCGATAAAGCAATGATATATTCATATTGTGGGAGCTTTCGCTCAACCGCCAAGACCCACGGACCGCTTATTGTTTCAAGCGTTCCAAGCTGAGTACAATTAGGTTTACCTCTCACATAGCCAACATGCCATCCATATCTACGGGTGTAGTGAGCTTACCTCTGTAATATTTCCGCACACTCCGTACCGTAAATATTAACTGTCCGCACGCGGTGTAAACCCTGTGCAAAGGTATTCCCTACTACGCAAGTTATTAGTAACTTAAACCATACCATTCACGAGGTCTCCACGTCGATAATTAAAAGCCGGGGTTGATGACCGTATAACCGCAAGGGAACGACCGCTTGGGAAGGGCAATAGGATAAATTAAGGCAAATTTTTTTACTATTATCCCTTCCCCCAGCCGATGCATGGCTGGAGGAGAGGGAGTGTGGAGGGGGGATGGCCAAGTGAGGGACTGCATGAGGGGAGTCCTCCACGTGTGTGGAGGCCCTCTTCCCCACCCCCATGCCTATATAAACACCCCCCATCAAGGGGGTGTGGTAGAGGGAGGAGCTGTGAGAGGGAGAGAGAGAGAGAAAGGAGCTGTGGAGGAGGAATTGAGAGAGAGAGAGAGTGCCGTGCTGGAGAGGGAGGGCCGTGCTGGTCGCCATGGGAGTCGCCGCCATCGTGCAGGAGCCGCAGTGCTGCCGCCAGCTGCCGTAGCTGCCGCCCTGTCCGCCCTGTCCACCAGTCAGGCTGCCGGGCCGTCCGCCTGTTGCAGGCCATCTCAGCCACCGCCACGCTGTTCACGACCCCCCACGTGGTCCTGAAGAAGCTGAAGCTTCTTAGAAGCTTCTTAGAAGCTTCTAAGGGGGGGGCCTCCTTAACCCCCTTTCCCACGACATCTCCCCAAAGGTCCATTAATACCCCCTCCCCGGGACTTTGAAGAGGGGAAGGTGAAGCCGTAAGGACCCCCACTAGACCGTCGGGAAAGGCTTTCCGCAATAAGTCTTTAAAGCCCTTTTACCGCAAGCGACATCCCGTAAAGAAATCTCCCGCCTACGAGGAAAGGCAAAGGTCGGAAGGTTGCATGTCAAGGCAAGACAACCCGTAGACGACAAAAGCGAATTCAGAAACCGAATCTACGCCTACGATGGCCCCCAAAAGATCACAAGGTGCGAACGCGGGAGGCTCATCTCCGAATGTACAAGTGGACATCTCCCCGACTCCACAAGTCCAGGTTCTTTCGAGTTATTTCCGCATAAGGAAAAGATTAGGCGCGCTTAGCTCATAAAGGCAATTGCATTTTTACGTTTAATTTTAATGCATACGAAAATTGGAAAGAAATACATGTGACAAACCATCTCCTGAAACATTAGGTAAGATTGAAATATGTCGTGAAATTGAACGAGTAGAAGGCTAGTTGCATGTAGTTCTGGTACCTTATCAAGGTAATGAGTCTAAACTTAGGCAAAGAAATGGAATTTATAAGTACATTATCTTCCGTCCTAGACATGGTAGAAATAAGTGTGTGCCGCACATTAGGCAACATACTTCTCGTAATGATTTCATAGGAAAAGGTTAGCACCATAAGGTATTATCCGGAAAGAAATAATAGAATACTAAAATGAACGTATGGTCTTGCAAATAGCATGTAAGATGGAATAAGTTAACACTAGCTTTGTATAAGTTTCATTAACTACTTCGTAGCTAGGAGAATGTTGCATATTGCATAGTCATCATGCGATAACGTCATTCATTAGAAACCGCATTTAGGAAAGATTGCATGGTTCGTCAAAGCATAGGATTCGAAAGTATAGACTACAAAGTAGTAGGCATGATTAATTGGTAAATCCTAGCAGGACCTAGGAAAGTTAGCATACGGATTGGCAAGCATTTTACCTTACCAAGGAAAGATAAAGTTATCATGAACCATGTGATACGTAGAGGCAATCAATCGCATGTTTACGCGTATTGGTGGAATTGTATCTATTGCTCTCCGTTAGATTTAGTTTATTACCTTTAGAAGGATCATCCTCGCCGCAAGATAGGTATAATTGAAGTGACTAAGTAACCTAAACCACAAGGGACTCATATGGGTATGGCTCCGTCGGTATGATAGGTATTCCAAGTGCTAACTAGGATTTAGTGCAATAATAATTCAACCTAGCTTTAGACAAAAACCGTGAATCTAAAGATCCTACACACGTTCACAAAATGTCGAAGCAATTGGATGTTCATGTATGAAATGATCTAAGGTTTTATCCTAAGGATCATGATGAAACTCCGACGGAGTTGCATATTTCTAGAACCATGGGTCAACCTAATTAGGAATGATTTGGAGGATACCCTAAAACCCTGTTACTCGGCTGGGGTAAATTCCGTGAACGGAAAACACTAAGCAATGGAATGATCCCGTGGAATTAGATGCAATACATGTGCAAAAAGCTGCAACATTGTATAGACTTGAGATTTGTCCACAAGAGAGTTTTGTCATCTCTCGAAATGAGGTTGGCAAGTTAATTTACAAGAGGATGAGTAATCATCCTGTTACTCACTTTTCTTGGGAAATAATTGCCAAGGAAAAGGAAAGTTAGGTATTTGCGAATGACCCGACAATAAACTAAAGCGACATGGTCGCTGGATCCTGCCACAACAGAACCTTAAGCATTGGTAGGGTATGACCCTAACCCAAGAATGATAGGAATCTTGCCAAGTTGCAATTGATTCCGGATCGAATGCGGGTTGCATTCGGAGGAAAGAAGTCACTCCTTAACAGTTTGCCAGCTAATCGACCATTGGAATTGATTGTGCTTGTAACAGTTTAGAAAGGACTGTTTGCATTGTTTGCTCAATGAACTAAAGGATGAAAAGATATCTAAATACTTCAGGTTGAAGCCTGAAGGGAGAGGCAGCTTCAGTTACCCCCGACTGCCTGCCTGACCCTAACCAAGGGGGTTGTTAACCGCGCCGGGAACGTGGACCGAACCCGCCGTGAGAGGTCTCTCCGTTGAGTTCTACTTGGAGCAGGAGGACGCTTGGGTGCCAGGGGGGGCTCTGGCTGTAAATCCCTCGCCTTCCGGGTCCTGCACAAGAGACTAACCTGACTCGGGATTGGATCTCGAGGCCCGCATACTAGTCTACGGGCGGAAACTTGGATTAGTGATCCCTGGTGGATTACTGGATAGCCTTCGGGCGAATTATGAATACGCCTACGGGCAGGAACTCCTTGTATTTCAAAGATAAAAGGATAAAATGATAATAAAGGAGTTGTTTGACATTGTTTTCTTTATGTCCTATGATAAGATTATGTGAAGGAACCCGTGCTTAACAGGGTTAATCAAAGAAGCTGTTTGTATATGTCAAACTAATGTGGTAGGTAATTACATAACTAAAACAAACCGAGGAAAGTGCGGAGGATGGACCATGGGTCCGTCCTATGGATGGGTGGTCCCGGTTAGCCGGGAACTTTTCTCAAAGTCTTCGACGAACAGAAGGATAATCAACATCACCGAAACAAGTAACGAGAACGATGACTTAGAATTAACTAGTACCCGATTCACGTTGTTTTAGGGGAACGGAATGGGACTATGCCTTATGGCAGAGAGGTAGAGCCTTGCATCCCTCTCGTTTCCCATTCTCCTTGAACCAAGTGCAGCGTGAATCCGCTTCGGACCGGGCGCTTCTGCGTAAAGTAGTTCGCTCGGGTCTGACGCTAGTTGTTGCTAGCTAATGACCAAACAGGAAAACCCAAATTTCAGGTCGATCCTAAGTGGGAACGGCCAGGATACTTCCGCTACGTGGCAGACGCGGGAAGACCTAGATCGCAAGTCCCGTAACATTCCATGGGAGTGCCGGGCGGAGCTTTCTAGACACCCTTCCCGATGGACTGCTAAGACGTGTCCGGAATGATTCTAGCGGACACGTTACAGTTGGTATCAGAGTGAACCAACAAAGGATTTGTTTTTAGGAAATTTTAAAGAAGTAAAGCAAATGTTGTGTCCCAAACATTTCCTTACTTTGAATACTGTCTTGCAGAATTATGAAGCATGGAACAGGTTCTTAGTGTTCCGAGTCATGTTTATGACCGCGATGCATTCCACGGATTATCGACAAAGGGTTGAGATGATGAACATCCTAGATCGCATTTACAATCCATCACCTGTGTACGTGGAATGGAGATGGATGGGTGTTACAGGGATCTATTACATAACTGCCTATCAACCTACGTACCTTCAAATTAACTTGAAGAGAATCAAGTGGATGGAGGATTTGAAGATCGTAAAGCTGTTCGTCTTTATTGAGGCTCACGCAAACGCGACCCTACAGGTCGGAGGTCGAAGGGTTAACCAGAATAAGTATGTGTCCGGGGAAGTGATTCAAAGAATCCCTGCCGATCGAATCAAGGTTTTGGGGCGTCGTGAGAAGAATGGATATCGAAGGAAGAGATACCCTAATCTTCCAATGAACTATCGATTCCTGAAAATCAATGACCCCAATCCGTACTACTACTCAGTTCCTGTAGCTGAATGCAATAATATCTTATTCTCCTCGAATTAATGTATTAACTTGTTCCATCGCCCCAAGAAATAATTGTACCTCAGAAGGGCTATGTTGATATGAATGGAATAAAACCTTTTCCCGATTGTCTTGACTATGAATATTGATAAAAGTAGTAAAGTAAATTGGTCACTTGGCTGAAGGAATACGTGGAGGTAGTTCTGAGGAGTTAACAGAACTTCCGCTTTAAAGAGAAGTAGATCATGAGATCAAGCTAGTAATAGGAGCTGCGCCAATTGCGAAGAGACCCTATAGAATGTCTATATCGGAAGCTATTGAGTTGAAGGAACAACTCAAGCAACTGTTACATCCGGCCTAGCAATTCACCATGGGGAGCTCCAGCCTTATTCCAGAAAAAGAAAGGTGGAACACTTCGACCATGTATTGATTACCGTGGGTTGAATCAATCAACAGTCAAGAACAAGTATCCTATTCCTAGAATAGATGAGCTTCTTGATCGCCTTCAAGGTGCAAAGATCTTTTCCTAAATTGATCTCAGGTCAGGCTACTATCAAATCAGGATCAAGGATGAGGACATTCCAAAAACGGCCTTCAATACAAGATATGGGCACTTTGAATTCTTGGTTATGTCATTCGGACTTACAAATGCACCTGCCACTTTCAATAGATTAATGCAGGATATTTTTAGGCCATATCTTGATGATTTCGTGCTTGTCTTCTTCGACGACATTTTAGTCTATTCTAAACAGGAAGAAGATCATGAACCTCAACTACGGATTGTTTTGGAGACAATGAGGTCTCATAAGCTGTATGCAAAAATGAAGAAGTGTGCATTCTTCAAACGTCAGATTGAATATCTAGGATTCATAGTATCATCAGAAGGAATATCAGTAGATCCAGCCAAGGTCAGAGATGTGCTTGAATGGCCAATACCATTATCCGTCAAAGAGATACGCAGTTTTCTTGGCTTGACAGGATGGTATAGGGTCTTTATCAAAAACTATGCTTTGATTGTAGCACCTCTTACCGACTTACTAAAGAAGCAGACTTCTATTACATGGTCAACTCCCGAGCAAAATAGCTTCGATCAATTGAAGCAATGTTTGGTATCAGCACCTATTCTGAGACTTCCTGATCTCAATAAGGAGTTCGAGGTAGTAACTGATGCTAGCATTCTTGCATTGGGGTGTGTTCTTATGCAGGAAGGTCATCCAGTAGCATATTCTTCAAGGAAATTGAAGAGTCACGAAAAGAATTATGCCACTCATGATCTGGAGTTATTAGCTTTCATCCATGCTCTAAAGCTTTGGAGACACTACCTGTTGGGTAACAAGTTTACTCTAGTAACAGATCATAAGAGTCTCAAATGGATTTTTACCCAGAACGAGCTCGACATGAGGCAACGTCGATGGATTGAAGTATTGGAGGAATATGATTTTGAAATCAAGTATCGACCAGGGAAAGAGAATGTGGTTGCCGATGCACTCAGTCGCAAGGCATTCCTAAACTCCCTAATCTTGCAGAATCCATCAACAGCCAGATCTCTGGCTACAAAGGTATCTATGCCAAGCAACCCTATACTCGAATTGGCTAGAGAGGAAGCATGCCATGACTTGGCCTACCAAGCAATGATAAAAGAAATATCTACCAAGGATCAGAATCCGAAGTTACAGGCCAAGTATCATGAATTTTCTATTGACAATGGACTTATTTACTATAGAACAAGGCAATGTATACCACCAAGCCAGTCACTTAAGCAGAAGATATTGTGGGAAGCTCATGACTCCCCGTTCGCAGGACATCCTGGCTATGCAAAAACTCTTAATGCAGTTAGGAAAAGCTACCATTGGGAGAGGCTCAAAGGTGACGTCCTCAAATATGTCACCGAATGTTTGTCTTGCCAACGTATCAAGGCTGAACATGTCATGATGCCAGGAAAATTGCAACCACTTGACATTCCCCAAATGAAATGGGAATTCATCAGTATGGATTTTTTGGTGGGCTTACCCCAAGTCCAAGGAGGGTACAACTCCATTATGGTTGTAGTTGACATGCTTACTAAGGTTGCACACCTGATTCCAGTAAAGACAAACTATAAAGCCTCCGACATTGCTAGAGTGTTTATCAAAGAAATATTCAAGCTACATGGGTTACCTAGAAGGATCATTAGCGATCGAGATTCTCTTTTCACTTCTCACTTCTGGAAAGCTATCTTTGAAGCTATTGGGACCCAACTCTGTTTTAGCACTGCCTACCATCCCCAAACAGATGGACAAACAGAGCGAGTAAATCAAATCATTGAGGATATTCTTAGGGCTTACTGCTGTCGAGAGCCAAAGAGATGGATTCAATATTTGCCGTTAGTAGAATTTGCTTACAATGCTTCTTATCAGCAGAGCATTCAAATGACTCCTTTTCAGGCATTGTATGGTCATGATCGTCGAAGTCCTCTAAATTTTTCTGATCCTACCCTGAGAGTGGAAGCCTCAAGGCAAAATGTTGGAGGACATGGATGACCAAATAAGGTCAATAAGACAAGACATACAAGCAGCCAAAGATAGACAAAAGGCATATGCAGATTTGAAGCGCCAAGAGCGGATCTTCGGAGAAGGAGACATGGTCTTCATTCGTGTACGGCCGAAAAAGAGTTCTTTATCTCTAGGTAAATGCAAGAAGCTAAGTCCAAGGTATTGTGGACCATATAAAATCCTCAAATGCCTAGGACCCAATGCTTATAAATTGCAACTTCCTGATAACCTAAAAGTTCACAATGTATTCCATATTAGTCTCTTGAAAAAGTATGTACCCAACCCAAATCATGTACTTGATGACCAACAAATTGTAATGCCTAGTCAAGGAATCCTTGAACTACGGCCGGAAAAGATTTTAGATGTCAGGGAGAGACAGTTGAGATCTAGAACCTTGAGAGAATGCCTCGTCCAGTGGAAAGATTACCCCGAAGAGGATGCTACCTGGATGGATGAAAGCTCTCTCAATCTTCAATATCCCCAGTTTATCTCGAGATGAGGACATCTCGATTCTTCTAAGGGGGAGAGAATGTAATATTTCCGCACACTCCGTACAGTAAATATTAACTGTCCGCACGCGGTGTAAACCCTGTGCAAAGGTATTCCCTACTTCGCAAGTTATTAGTAACTTAAACCATACCATTCACGAGGTCTCCACGTCGATAATTAAAAGCCGGGGTTGATGACCGTATAACCGCAAGGGAACGACCGCTTGGGAAGGGCAATAGGATAAATTAAGGCAAATTTTTTTACTATTATCCCTTCCCCCAGCCGATGTATGGCTGGAGGAGAGGGGGTGTGGAGGGGGGATGGCCAAGTGAGGGACTGCATGAGGGGAGTCCTCCACGTGTGTGGAGGCCCTCTTCCCCACCCCCATGCCTATATAAACACCCCCCATCAAGGGGGTGTGGTAGAGGGAGGAGCTGTGAGAGGGAGAGAGAGAGAGAAAGGAGCTGTGGAGGAGGAATTGAGAGAGAGAGAGAGTGCCGTGCTGGAGAGGGAGGGCCGTGCTGGTCGCCATGGGAGTCGCCGCCATCGTGCAGGAGCCGCAGTGCTGCCGCCAGCTGCCGTAGCTGCCGCCCAGTCCGCCCTGTCCACCAGTCACGCTGCCGGGCCGTCCGCCTGTTGCAGGCCATCTCAGCCACCGCCACGCTGTTCACGACCCCCCACGTGGTCCTGAAGAAGCTGAAGCTTCTAAGGGGGGGGCCTCCTTAACCCCCTTTCCCACGACATCTCCCCAAAGGTCCATTAATACCCCCTCCCCGGGACTTTGAAGAGGGGAAGGTGAAGCCGTAAGGACCCCCACTAGACCGTTGGGAAAGGCTTTCCGCAATAAGTCTTTAAAGCCCTTTTACCGCAAGCGACATCCCGTAAAGAAATCTCCCGCCTACGAGGAAAGGCAAAGGTCGGAAGGTTGCATGTCAAGGCAAGACAACCCGTAGACGACAAAAGCGAATTCAGAAACCGAATCTACGCCTACGATGGCCCCCAAAAGATCACAAGGTGCGAACGCGGGAGGCTCATCTCCGAATGTACAAGTGGACATCTCCCCGACTCCACAAGTCCAGGTTCTTTCGAGTTATTTCCGCATAAGGAAAAGATTAGGCGCGCTTAGCTCATAAAGGCAATTGCATTTTTACGTTTAATTTTAATGCATACGAAAATTGGAAAGAAATACATGTGACAAAGCATCTCCTGAAACATTAGGTAAGATTGAAATATGTCGTGAAATTGAACGAGTAGAAGGCTAGTTGCATGTAGTTCTGGTACCTTATCAAGGTAATGAGTCTAAACTTAGGCAAAGAAATGGAATTTATAAGTACATTATCTTCCGTCCTAGACATGGTAGAAATAAGTGTGTGCCGCACATTAGGCAACATACTTCTCGTAATGATTTCATAGGAAAAGGTTAGCACCATAAGGTATTATCCGGAAAGAAATAATAGAATACTAAAATGAACGTATGGTCTTGCAAATAGCATGTAAGATGGAATAAGTTAACACTAGCTTTGTATAAGTTTCATTAACTACTTCGTAGCTAGGAGAATGTTGCATATTGCATAGTCATCATGCGATAACGTCATTCATTAGAAACCGCATTTAGGAAAGATTGCATGGTTCGTCAAAGCATAGGATTCGAAAGTATAGACTACAAAGTAGTAGGCATGATTAATTGGTAAATCCTAGCAGGACCTAAGAAAGTTAGCATACGGATTGGCAAGCATTTTACCTTACCAAGGAAAGATAAAGTTATCATGAACCATGTGATACGTAGAGGCAATCAATCGCATGTTTACGCGTATTGGTGGAATTGTATCTATTGCTCTCCGTTAGATTTAGTTTATTACCTTTAGAAGGATCATCCTCGCCGCAAGATAGGTATAATTGAAGTGACTAAGTAACCTAAACCACAAGGGACTCATATGGGTATGGCTCCGTCGGTATGATAGGTATTCCAAGTGCTAACTAGGATTTAGTGCAATAATAATTCGACCTAGCTTTAGACAAAAACCGTGAATCTAAAGATCCTACACACGTTCACAAAATGTCGAAGCAATTGGATGTTCATGTATGAAATGATCTAAGGTTTTATCCTAAGGATCATGATGAAACTCCGACGGAGTTGCATATTTCTAGAACCATGGGTCAACCTAATTAGGAATGATTTGGAGGATACCCTAAAACCCTGTTACTCGGCTGGGGTAAATTCCGTGAACGGAAAACACTAAGCAATGGAATGATCCCGTGGAATTAGATGCAATACATGTGCAAAAAGCTGCAACATTGTATAGACTTGAGATTTGTCCACAAGAGAGTTTTGTCATCTCTCGAAATGAGGTTGGCAAGTTAATTTACAAGAGGATGAGTAATCATCCTGTTACTCACTTTTCTTGGGAAATAATTGCCAAGGAAAAGGAAAGTTAGGTATTTGCGAATGACCCGACAATAAACTAAAGCGACATGGTCGCTGGATCCTGCCACAACAGAACCTTAAGCATTGGTAGGGTATGACCCTAACCCAAGAATGATAGGAATCTTGCCAAGTTGCAATTGATTCCGGATCGAATGCGGGTTGCATTCGGAGGAAAGAAGTCACTCCTTAACAGTTTGCCAGCTAATCGACCATTGGAATTGATTGTGCTTGTAACAGTTTAGAAAGGACTGTTTGCATTGTTTGCTCAATGAACTAAAGGATGAAAAGATATCTAAATACTTCAGGTTGAAGCCTGAAGGGAGAGGCAGCTTCAGTTACCCCCGACTGCCTGCCTGACCCTAACCAAGGGGGTTGTTAACCGCGCCGGGAACGTGGACCGAACCCGCCGTGAGAGGTCTCTCCGTTGAGTTCTACTTGGAGTAGGAGGACGCTTGGGTGCCAGGGGGGGCTCTGGCTGTAAATCCCTCGCCTTTCGGGTCCTGCACAAGAGACTAACGTGACTCGGGATTGGATCTCGAGGCCCGCATACTAGTCTACGGGCGGAAACTTGGATTAGTGATCCCTGGTGGATTACTGGATAGCCTTCGGGCGGATTATGAATACGCCTACGGGCGGGAACTCCTTGTATTTCAAAGATAAAAGGATAAAATGATAATAAAGGAGTTGTTTGACATTGTTTTCTTTATGTCCTGTGATAAGATTATGTGAAGGAACCCGTGCTTAACAGGGTTAATCAAAGAAGCTGTTTGTATATGTCAAACTAATGTGGTAGGTAATTACATAACTAAAACAAACCGAGGAAAGTGCGGAGGATGGACCATGGGTCCGTCCTATGGATGGGTGGTCCCGGTTAGCCGGGAACTTTTCTCAAAGTCTTCGACGAACAGAAGGATAATCAACATCACCGAAACAAGTAACGAGAACGATGACTTAGAATTAACTAGTACCCGATTCACGTTGTTGTAGGGGAACGGAATGGGACTATGCCTTATGGCAGAGAGGTCGAGCCTTGCATCCCTCTCGTTTCCCATTCTCCTTGAACCAAGTGCAGCGTGAATCCGCTTCGGACTGGGCGCTTCTGCGTAAAGTAGTTCGCTCGGGTCTGACGCTAGTTGTTGCTAGCTAATGACCAAACAGGAAAACCCAAATTTCAGGTCGATCCTAAGTGGGAATGGCCAGGATACTTCCGCTACGTGGCAGACGCGGGAAGACCTAGATCGCAAGTCCCGTAACATTCCATGGGAGTGCCGGGCGGAGCTTTCTAGACACCCTTCCCGATGGACTGCTAAGACGTGTCCGGAATGATTCTAGCGGACACGTTACAACCTCCATGCCGTTCGAGTTACCTCCTCTCCCGCGCACTCCGGTAGCTCCACGATCCAAGTGCAAGCTTCAAGCAAGCTCCATCCTCAAGCTCCACGCTCCAAGCTCCATCACCGCGAGCAAGAGAAGAGAAGAGAAGAGAAGAGAAGAAGAGAGGAGAAGATGAAGAGCTTCTCCTCCTTGGTCCCTCGTTCTTTTGTTTTCTTCTCTTGTCTTTTCTTTCCGTCCCCCCTTTTTTTTTTGCCACAATACAACTTTTGCAATATGCGGAGGCTATGAGCCTTTCAATGTGTCAGGACATGTCAAGCCTCGGAGGCTTAGGAAATGTATATGACCGTGATGATTTTGCCCTAGCCTCATTGTTTAGGGGGGCCATTGTTGCAGTATTGGTGCGATTGCGGTGACACCCGTCGTGAGCACAGAGCATGACCCAAGAAAGCCCCTGACTATGCATGGGTTCATGCGATGTGTGGTTGCGAGGGTGATGGTTTGCGTTCAACCACGTGACTTTGTTGTGGTTTTGCAGTGATCCAGGTGCTGAACAT
The DNA here is from genome assembly GCF_053477565.2 of Lygodium microphyllum. Lineage (NCBI taxonomy): Eukaryota > Viridiplantae > Streptophyta > Polypodiopsida > Schizaeales > Lygodiaceae > Lygodium > Lygodium microphyllum. The sequence continues at coordinate 49,154,754 of NC_141158.1, read as the reverse complement.
GTTTGCACGAAGACCTGTGTTATCCTGCATCCATTTGTCACGTCATGAGAGCACATGCTTGATTCCGTTAAGTAATTCAACAAATGCAGTTGAGTTAAAACATGACTTTCCGAACTACTATGATGTTAATCGCACCACATAGGCGATTGCTTGTTAAAGATTCGGCATACATTAGCTATGGGCAGCAGAAGTGGCCTGAGTGGGGAGTTTCCCTTTCACCCATCAAAAAGACAAATATGTCAAGTTGCTCGTACATCACAAGGCTTAGTCAATTTCTATTAGGCGGGGCGAGTCTGATTGGTTGGGCGACTGGGTTGGTGCTGGTGCGGGATTGTCGTGAGGTCAGGTGGGGCACATGTCGACCGAGACATGGATGGTATAGTCCTAGGCCGCCGCCAATTCTAGAATGCTTTTAACCAACTCATTGAATTCTTCCCTGTCCCTAGCTGCCTTTTTTGCTCTTGGTCATCTGGTGCCTGAGTGCTTGTGGGGGATTTGTGCAACCGGTGTTACCACAGGTTGCACGCTTAGACGAGCACTGACTTTCCTGGCCCGAGGATCTTAAGGCCTTCGTCCAAGGTGATGCCGTTTAGGTCCGCGCCTCTTTGCGTTTCTCTTGAGTGTGGGCACATAGTGCTCCGGTGGAGGGGCGCATGCCGGGTGCTCCCGGCATGTGCGAAGAGCATCCTTGCACGCCAGCTGACCGTGGTTCTCCATGTTTTCCTTCTGGAAACTTGCAAAATGCAATCCAAGAGTTAGGCCTTGATACGGGATAAGAGTGTTCCCATAGGAGGGACTTGGTGTGGATTGTCAAACGCATGTGACTAGAAGAGAAGGTGCAGAACATGCTGGACTCTTGTAATGGTGTCCCTCTGGCTGCTAACTACGAGCAGGTCTTGACTCACATCGAGTTGGATCGGTTGGTGGTGCTGCGTTTGGAAGGCTCCTCCTCGAAAGGATAGGCCGGGGAGGGGATCGTGTACTTACATCCTTAGGGATGTTGGTCAGAGCTACCATGGTGGTAATGCAGAGCACATGCCCTTTGCCCTGTTGTGGGCATGATCTGGTGAACGGGGGACCAACCTAGCATAGCTTGTTAGCCCCGATTTGCCTGTCTGCACTTGACTTGTTATGGCTTGTGTGTGTTGATAATGTCTATACAAGGTGATACAAAAATCATTGTATATATATGTGTACATACATTTTTCCGAACCCTTGTCGCTTCATTAGGATAGAAACCAATGGTAGAACTCGGGATTGTACTGAAGCGTGGCACACGCATCTAGCACACGTGGTAGCTTACTCAATACTGATAAATATTTCCCCACATCGAGTAGCATGCAACCTTGTCCGAGTCTACTGGTGACATGTACCTCCTCCTCAACAATAACCTTATCAAACAGAGGGTTTTCTTGGCTTGGTTCGGCCAAGTCCTTGCCCCGAATGGCAGTCACCACTCAAAGGGAAGTTGGTGCCACATGGGTTGGGTCTCTTTGGGATCGCCATTTGGCCAATCGCTCAGAGACTGTCATGATCTGAGCCCCTAGTTCGGCCATCGCAACGCGGCCTTCGCACCAACGCTACTCAAATCGACTCTGGCCTGCTCTGACAGTCGCTTTAGTTGCTCTATGTCTACGAGATTCGGTTGGCAGAGCACTTTATTGAACGTGACGGTCAAGCGCAGTTCGTCAACTTCCTCGCCCAAGATGAGTCGCAAGCGTTTGTGTAGGAGCCTAATATAGTGCTCATCAAGGTGTTCCTGCTCTTCCCAAGATAAAGGGAAGGGCAAGTAATATCCAAGCTGCTCCTTGGGGAATGCACCCATGTCCGCAAGGACGTAGACACGTGCGAACACCTTGAGCTTAGCATCCAACTCAGTTAAGCATTCTGCAACACTTCTATGTTCAACGAGGGCTTGCTCGGTTGCTATCTCATGCAAGGTTCTAGGAGTTTGCCTAGGTATTAGCATAGCTGGGGGTTCAGGCCTAGATGAGCAAGATTGGTCAATGCTAGGATTGCTCATGCTCTTGGGGTTTCCATGTTTCCCTTGAGGCTTCGTTGTTGCATCATGGTTTTCCTTGGATATGACTGGTGTTGTATCCACTCTTGATTTGTAAATGCGAGTTCTATTGTCAGGGGATAGAATGTTGCAGGCAGCCATTGATGGTAACGACTACTTTGATTTGTTAGAGCACGCAGATATGTCTGAGGTTTCACTGCTACTAAGAGAGGCGTCAATGGGCTCATTGGTGGATGGACTCGATGCTTTATTCGTCAGCTCGCCAGCCCTCTTCGTCCCAATGCTCTTGGGGTTCACAACCACCTGCAACTGTTGTTGTTTTCGTTGTTTTCTCCTCGTTTTCTTGGTCAGTACAGGTGCATCTAACATCTCAGGACCCTGGACTATATCGATCATTGATGTGCTTGGTTGGGCCTCAGCATTTCCCTTCTCTAGTGGATCCTCATGGGACCTAGTCGTGGCCTGCGAAGTAGCCTTGCCAAGTTGCATGGGTACAACTATCTCCCTTTTGGGAGAGTCTAGCTCTTCAGCCCATTCCCATGTGCTTAACTCCTCCAACCCAGGTTTTAGGCTCTTTGGAAGTGCTGGAGTTGTTAGTTGTCGCGACACCTCCTTCACAGGTAAACTACTAAGGGCACGTTCCGCAAGGGGCATTGTCACGGCCTATGAACCCTGATTTGAAGTACTAGCAGCTAGTTCGGTGGACTTGCTACTATTGGTGGATTGCGGTATCCACTCCTTAGGGTGATTAGAGGTGGTCATGCCTTTTGTTGCCCTTTGAGCATTCATCTATGTAGATTGAGCATGAGTTGATCTGGTCACATTGGGTTGCACAGGCATACCCTTGGGCTGAGAGATACGGCTAGCATCATATCCCCCCTCCTGGATATTTGGAGGCTTTGATGGAGATGGAGATTGGGAGTGAGCAGCCGCCATTGATGACTGTTGTTGTGCTTCTTGTGTCTATTTGGAAAGAGAGGACGAAGGGGGCCCAGGACTCCTAGGCAGACTTGGCCCTGGATGAATGATTTGCTTGTGATTGTTGGGGGATTCTATCGTTAGCTTTGCCGAGCAATCAGCCCCATCATGAGTGACATTGTGCCTGTGGTGCTCCTTGTCCCCTTGGGAAGTCAAAGGCTCCTTGGCCACTAGTGGGCCTCGTGCGCCTTCGACGAATCCCTCTGACATCTGCTTGTTAGGCACGCTAGGCTGTGGATCTAGTATTTGATGGGTCATTTTTGGCTTCTTGATTTCACTCATGAGGGGCACTATCAGTCCAATATTTTTGGTCCAAGGCTCGGGTTCTCGTTTAGAGATCCTCCCATGCCTTGTTTCTTTTGACCTAAATTGGGCTCTTTCCCGAGGTGGTTTTGCAGGGGGTTTCGGCACCCAAACCCATCGGTTGCCCGCATAATACTCTTGAGCACGAAGCAGCGCCTTGGGTATCCATCGTGGCGTCGTGTGTGCTCTCCTTGGATGCCTTCGGCTATAAGGCTTGGGCTTCTTTCATGATCTTCTACGATATTTATAAGTCCAAGCCCTATCCTTGGGCTTATCTCCTACCCTCTTTGTTTCCAGTATGGCCTCACTCACTGGTTCTCTCCGTTCAACTTGTGCTTACATCGACTCTTTCAACAATTCCCTGCTCTCAGCACTAGGCTTGCTTGGTATGTTAGAATGCTCCTTGCCCTTTCCTCGAGGCTTGGCGAGGTCACCCTTACTAAAGGTTGCGATTATCCTCACACCCGGTAGTGCTAGGTGTATCCTCTGTGCTATATAGTCGGCTTCACACTTCGTTGCCTTCTTGAAGGGCCTTCCTAGGAGGATTTCCTTTCCATACTTCTCGCTATTTGGAGAAACATAGAACAGGACTGGCAAGCTCTCTGTTTCAATAGTAACCAGGATTCTGCACTTCCCTAGAAGTGCCAGTGGGCTTTCCCTGTGAGGCTTAAGAGTTGCATCAGTCGGTTGAAGCTCTGGTTGACCTAGTAGGGTCCATGCTCCGTAAGTCAAGACATTGAAATCTGCTCCTTCATCAATGAGATCATCAACTCTATGCTCTCTTTTTGCGATGAGTTTGACCCTAAGATAAGCAAGTGGTACTATGCCTTCATCGTCCAGGTCTTGATCTATAGCTGCCCGAGGGCCATTACTGCCCGAGGGTCTAAGTTGGAGGGCCTGTCACAGTGCGTGTTCTCTCTCCAACCTACTTGGGGTGGAAATGGAGGGGGTAGGGCCCCCTTTGTGGGGGTCCTGGAGGCGGTCCCCTCCTCGACCCGTAGGGTCATTACGATAGGCACCATGCATAGCTTGGAGGATCGTTCCACCAAATCTTGAACCACTTGCTCGAGGGTTCGGCCCAATTGTGGGTCTGTGGTGCGCCTTTCGTTCTATGTAGCGTGTGGGGTCAATTTCGGGGATCGGCACTCTTTTTCCACTTCGCTGCCTCATTCATTTTTGGATCTAATCAGGCTCTCCCCCTCAGCGGATTGCGTCTAAGTCCCTGGTCTCGCAACTGCCTTGCCTCTAGCTACTAAGCGGCTACGCCCTACGATTTTGCCTATTCCGTGTGCCAGAATCGCGTTCTGAGTGTCCTAAGGTCTTCCAATAGTTCGCGCTGCTGAGGGTTGGCTGCGTCAGGTAAAGTTTTCTGAACATTTGGTCTAACTGCACACTCGGCCCAACTGGTCCGAGTTGCAGGGTCCGAGTGCCCGATTTGGCACATTCGAGAGCCGAGTGGGCCGAGGCCAAGTCAGAGGGCCGAGTGGGCCAAGTGGGCTGAGGCCAAGTCAGAGGGCCGAGTGGGCTGGGCAGGCCGAGCCAAAGTCAAAGGGCCGAGTGGGCCGAGTGGGCCGAGGCCGAGTCAGAGGGCCGAGTGAGCTAAGGCCGAGTCAGAGGGCCGAGTGGGCCATGCGGGCCAGCGGTCCGATGGCTGAGTCTGGGCCTCGAACCAGAGTCGATGTGACTCAGACGCACCAACACCGCACATGTTTCGTCGAAGCTCGCAAAATTCGTCGTGCAGGGCGCTGGAGGCCTTCCCCCTTGTTGAGCAGCTCCAGATTGGTCCTACTACTGTAGGGGGAGGTGTAGAATTACCTGGGCTAGCTGAAGATCTCTCTGATGCCAAGATTGAAGCAGATTTCCTTACCAAGCTTTCCTCTTCTCTCTTGCTCTCCTGAAACCCTACAATGCACAATGTGGCCTTTCTTGCCACTTTTGGCCCTTATACCCTCTTTCGGGTATGGTATTGGTACCCCCAATAACTCACTTATCGACCTTAGGCATCACAAGCAAGTTTTTTACCACTTTTGCACGATTCTTGCCTTGTTTTTGCGTTATTTTGCAACAGTAACCCTAATGCTTATTTTCTTTGTTTTTCTTTGTTTTCGCCTACTCTAATGCATACAACTCACAAAGTAAATACCTATTCTACTCTATCTCACTACATAACTCCCAAAAAGCAAAAAACCTACTTCCCAAGGAGATCGAATACCATCTTCGATCCCCTCACTACCTACCTATCTCAAGCACCGGTTCGGGAAAACCCTTACTTTGATGCTCAATTTGAAGCGCACAAGCGCTCAAGGCTTGAATCCGTTAGTTCTGGCAACAGAACCATAATGTGGGATCTTTCGCTCAACCGCCAAGACCCACGAACCACTTATTGTTTCAAGAGTTCCAAGTCGAGCACTAATGGCTACCTCTCACATAGCCAACGTGCCATCCATATCTACGGGTGTAGTGAGCTTACCTCCATGCCGTTCGAGTTACCTCCTCTCCCACGCACTCCGGTAGCTCCACGATCCAAGTGCAAGCTTCAAGCAAGCTCCATCCTCAAGCTCCATGCTCCAAGCTCCATCACCGCGAGTAAGAGAAGAGAAGAGAAGAGAAGAGAAGAAGAGAGGAGAATATGAAGAGCTTCTCCTCCTCGGTCCCTCACCCTCACACACTCACTCCCTCACACTCTCACACTCCCTCTCTCAAGCACAAGCTCAAGCAAGCAAGAAGAAGAAGAAGAAGAAGAAGAGGAGAACCACTTTTTGCCACACACAAGAATGAGCTTCTCATTCACTTTTCAACTTTATATACAAAACCCTAAATCCCTTTTGGGCGGTCATCCCCTTTTCCCTTTTTTACATGGCCGGCCGTAGCTTAGGCCTTTTTTTTCCATTGTCCTTCCATCTTCCTAGCTTCCTTCCCCCCACCCTCCTACATTTACAAATTGCACGGGTGAGAGCCCGGTGCTCCTTGAATTAAACCATGATGCGCTTGCGCTTTTTTATGAAAGTTTCACTTGCACTTTTCCTTGTGCGCCTTTGTTTCCGTTTCTCTTTGCCTTGGCCTTTGTCTTTGTCTTATGTTTTAGCTTTCTGGATTTTTCGCTGCCTGGCACTCTTTTACAAGATTTCAGGGTGCGCCTTTGTATTTAAAATGTGCCTTTTCCTTTTTGCATTTGCCTTGGACTTTTTAAGGTTGCCCCTGCGCTATTGGCCTTTTCTTTTCCTCTTTCTTCTGTCGGGCTACCTTTTTCCACCTTTGCCCTGCGTCTTTTTTATTTCCTTTTGCTTTCTTCGTGTTGGGTTTAACACATATGGAATGACAAAAATTAAAAGAGATAAATAGCCAAAGGGGAAAGGGAAGACCCCATATATGGCGTAAAACATGACAAATGGGTGGGAAAGGGACCCCAATAAGGTAGAGAAATGACACTGCATCCTTTAAAGATCAGATAGAGAGGCATGTTCATGACTATATGTAGAATAGACACACATGGATGCGTCCCCATGCTTTAGACCTTTACAAATTGATGTTGCCAATCATTAGGGGCCTGAGACTTGACAATAAACCAAACCCTTGTACCCCACACTTAAGACATGACATACACATATAAATACAAGAGGTAGGTTTAGAAACACTTGGCTCGTTTAACAAATAGTCGATGTGGACAAGCATTGAGATGTAATGTATTCCACTCTAGTGCAGGAGGTACTAGAGCTCATCAAAACACACCTTAATCAAGGTGGCAGGGACCATGCATTAGCACCCAGGGAGGTAGCATTGTTGATGAATACTTGTTAAGTTATTGAGAATGAAGAATATAGCACTCAACTCAACAACCACTTATGTGGGAATGATAGAGCAGTCTCTCAACCCATAGCTCACGTCACTTGAAGAGGAATGAAGGGAACCATTATCTCATACCCAATTTAGAAATTAACAAGAGGTATGGCTCAGAGGGAATATGCAATTGTGCACAATTGATGGTGCATCAGTGCATCCCAATCTATATCGCATAGGTACAAAAAAGAAGGATTGGGAGCCTTATAGTGCGATGCATAGAACAGAGTGATGTGTCCTAATGTAGTGACAAAGGCCAAACCCATGTGTATAAAGGAAAACAAGAACGTGCCTCATTGCCAATTGTCGTAACCTCCCTCAAACATCACCACTTAATTGATTGAAAGAAGATTACTCACTCTCAATCCCCTCCCCTTTGTATCACACTTTGTTGGTAGAGATAAGAGGGAAACCCAAATCCTCACACCCATTGATGTAAACCTCACTGCAACTTGTGCAAACGTTTGGATGCCTTGTGCGCAATTGATGGTACATCGTGCATCCCACCCCATGCTGGCATATAGTGTGAGAAGGAAGGCCAAGAAGCTTTATAGTGCCATGCATAGGAACAGATTATGCTTTGTGCATTGAGATGCCCAACTCGTACGTGCAATACTCCATTCACACAACTCCCCTCTCATTTGGATTGAAGGGAAAAAAACAAGTCACTCACCCTACCCTCTTGTATCACCCTCTATTGGTGAATAAAAAGAGCATCCCATACTCACATATCCATCAACTTATGATGAATGCTCACAACACTCAAGGGATTGTCGATGAAGATCAGCTTAGGCTTGTTGATGATGACAAACAATGTCAATTAATGAAGGGGCGTACCTAGGGAGGTAGCTGATATATTAAGAATGCAGTTTGGATGGAGGTACATTTGTTTAGTGGAGGAGTTAGATGCTTTGGTACAGTGATAGGACACAGTACACCAAGGGAGGTAGCTTTGAAACTACATCCTAGAGATTTTGACTAAGGAGTCAGTTGATCTAGATTGTAGGGTGGTACCCTTTCTCATAATTAGCCTTCCACCCAAGGGTGTTACTACTTTTTGTTGGAGCGAGGCCTGTTATGACATGAAATTTGCTCCTTTTCTCCCATAACACTTTCTTTATTTATTTATTTTCTCTACCTTTTTTTTATCCCTACTCCTAAGGGTGTTTCCATATTTTCTCCAAGAGTAGGTCGATATGGAAGGGACCGAAGTCATTTTCTCATATAACCTATATATATGTTTTTTTTCCTTCTTCTTTGTTTCAATAACAAGAAACCCAATGTTCAGAACCAATTCATACCATTTGTTGGATTGGAAAAAAAAGGAAACAAAGCAAGGACAAGAGATGAAATAGAAGATACAATAGAAATCGTTCACTTTGTCAACAGAATCCACATGATGATGACTATCAAAAACATCATGAGCAGCATTAGGAAGAAACATCAAAGGGAGAAAAGGATTGTCGATTGTGAATATGAAGTTTCCCAAGGGAGAAATACTTCTTCAAGTGATAGCCATTGATCAAGGAAGGGATCATCAAAAGCGTTTATGGCTTGAATTTGAACAAAGCCATTAGGGTTGACTGCAAGTACCTTGTAAGGGCCCATCCAGTTCTATTGGAGCTTTCTACGAAACTTGCCAAAACGTGAATCATAGGCAAGAATGGGATCACCTTCTTTGAATTCTTTTTGTTTGTTGAAGTTTTCATGGCAAACTTTGTGTTGGGTCTATGTGGCTTCCATGCACTATAAGGCCGTCCTCTGAGTCTCATCGAGACATTCTAAGTGCAGGAGATGGCACTATAGGGACTCTGCATCTCCCAACAGTTTCATGATAGCAACTCTCAAAGAGGGAAATCCTAGCTTAACCTAAAAGATGGCTTTTATACCATAGACTAACTAGAAATATGTTTGCCTTATTGTGGCCTTATGCAAGGTTTTGTATGCCCAAAGGACTTCTATAAGTTAGTCATCCCAATCATAGCAATGTGTGGCAATTGTCCACATTAGGATTGAATAGAGAATGCAGTTGGTGACTTCGACTTAGTTGTTGGCTCTAGGGTAACAAGATGTGGACTTACAATGGTGCATCTTGTAGATTTATGTTAGCTCTTCCATGATCTTGTTTAGAAAGTGAGTGTCTCTATCAACCGACAAGCTCTAAAGGACTACCAAAGCAGGCGATAATGTTTTCATATAGGCATAAAGCCATAGTATTACCATCATTGCGCTCGAGAGCTTTGGCTTCACACCACTTCGCCACATAATCAATACATATGAACATGTATTTTTTTTGCTTTCTTTTGATTGGAGGGTCAATGGGCCCACAAAGTCAATGCCCCACTTCTTGAGAATGGCTTTAGGAGAAGGATGGGCTACACTTGCATGGCACCAGTTTTGGTAGGCTTTTCCATCGATTGACAAGCATCACATTGCTTACAATAATCATAGGCATCGCCACTAGTATCATCTAAGGAGAGCTTTCTTGACAATTGTTTCTCCCGCAAAGTGGCCACCACATGGCGCATCATGGCATGCTTTTAGTGCAACCTGATCTCATCTCTTGGAACACATCTTTGCAACACTTCATCTTTGTCTTTCTTGTACAAATCGCCGCCTAGCAAGGTGTAGCAGGATAATTCGAACAGAAGCTTCCTCCTCTCTTTGATGGAGATACCCAGGGGATATTGTTGTGTGGCCAAGAGGTTGTCAATGTCTGCATACCATGGAGTCATAGCCTCTACTAGAAATAAAGTTGCATCGGGAAGGTCTAGATCATCTTGCTCCCCTTTGTCACTCTGAAGGATTTATGATAGATGATTGGCCAGAACATGGGAATGATCAGGCTTACTAACCACTTCAAAATCAAACTCCTAAAATAGAATGATCAATCTCATCATTATTCCTTTAACATCTACCTTATTTATCAGGAAAAAGGACATAGCTTCATGATCCATATAAGACTTGAAGTACATCAATATTAGATAGTGTCGAAACTTCTCTAGGGAAAACACCATTGCAAGGCACTCTAACTTAGTCATTGCATAGTTTCTCTCTCTATTTGTGACTTTTTTGGCTTGCATAATAGATGGATTGATCTACCTTTAAGGAGACTTTTTTGCAAAGGACTGAACCTAAGCCTTCTACAGATGCATCAGTGTGCACATGAAACTCCTTGGTCGTCGAATGAGGGGGCTGCAAGATAGGTGGTTTGATTAAACACTTCTTCAAGGTATTAAAGGCTTCTTCACAATCATCTGTCAAAATAAATTCTGTGTTTTTCCTTAGGAGATTGTGTATGGGGTTGCCTTTGTTGCAAAATGTGTTATGAATCTCCTACAGTAGCCCACATGGCCAATAAATCCTCTCAACTATTTTAGATTAGTTAGTGCAGTGAGGGATACAATCTTCTGAATCTTGGCAAGGTCTGTTGCTATTCCTTGTGTAGAGACAATGCAGTCAAAAGAACTCCCAACGAGACTCCAAAGATGCATTTGTGGGGGTTGACGGAGATCCCATACTCCTAGCATCAATCAAAGCATTGCTCCAGGTGTCCCAATTGCTTACACAGTGGGATTGAAGACACAAAAATCATCTAGATATGCCTCAATAAAATCATGCAAGTGATTTTGGAATGCAGCCATCATGACTCGCTAAAAGATACCAAGGGCGTTACACAAAGCCCAAATGGCATCACCTTGTAGGCATAGGTAACCCATTCTGTTGTGAAGGTCCTCTTGGACTCATCTTCTTCTCCAATCTGTACCTAATTGTATCCACTAAAACCATCTAGTAAGGAAAAATGTAAGGACCTGCCACTATGTCTAACAATTGGTTAGTAAAGGGGCTAGGGAAATTATCTTTCTTTGTTTTGGAATTCAACTTTTGGAAGTCCATACATATCCACAACTTTCTATTCTTCTTAGGTATGACCACGATGGGAAAAAATCATTCACTATTGGCCACTATTTAGATGAACTCAGCTTCTAAGAGCTTCAACAACTCTGCTTTTACCAAGGCAGAGTAATTTGCATTCATGCGCCTGTTACCATACAAGCTTAGCATCAGGCTCTAAGTCAACATGATTTTGACACACAGTGGGGTCAATCCCTTTTAAGTCTTTGTAAGACCAATAAAAAATATAAATGTTATCCTTCAATAGATTATGAAAGGTCAACAACTCATCTTCTAGAAGGTTGTTGGTCACTTTGAGATGTCTTTCTGTGCCATCTGCATCCATTGTTAACCCCAACATGAAGAAAGAAAAAGGAAATAAAAAAGGCGCAGGGCAAAGGCGGAAAAAAGGTAGCTCGACTGAAGAAAGAAGAGGAGAAAAGGCCGAAAGCGCAAGGGCAACCTTAAAAAGTCCGATGCAAATGCAAAAGGGGCAAGGTGCATTTTAAAATACAAAGGCGCACCCTGAAATCTTGTAAAAGAGTGCCAGGCGATGGAAAATCCAGAAAGCTAAAACTGAAGACAAAGACAAAGGCCAAGGCAAAGAGAAACGGAAGACAAAGGCGCACAAGGAAAAGTGCAAGTCAAAACTCTTGTAAAAGAGCGCAAGTGCATCATGGTTTGATTCAAGGAGCACCGCGGGCTCTCACCCGTGCAATTTGTAAACATAGACGGGAGGTGGAAAGGAAGCTAGGAAGATAGAAGGACAATGGGAAAAAGGGCCTAGGCTACGGCCGGCTATGTAAAAAAGGGGAAAAGGGGATGACCGCCCAAAAAGGAATTTAGGGTTTTGTATATAAAGTTGAAAAGTGAATGAGAAGCTCATTCTTGTGTGTGGCCAAAAGTAGCTCTCCTCTTCTTCTTCTTCTTCTTCTTCTTGCTTGCTTGAGCTTGTGCTTGAGAGAGGGAGTGTGAGAGTGTGAGGGAGTGAGTGTGTGAGGGTGAGGGACCGGGGAGGAGAAGCTCTCCATCTTCTCCTCTCTTCTTCTCTTCTCTTCTCTTGCTTGCAGCAATGGAGCTTGGAGCGTGGAGCTTGGGGATGGGAAGCTTGCACTTGGATCGTGGAGCTACCGGAGTGCGTGAGAGAGGAGGTAACTCAATCGACATGGAGGTAAGCTCACTACACCCATAGATATGGATGGCGCGTCGGCTATGTGAGAGGTAGCCATTAGTGCTCGGCTTAGAATGCTTGAACAATAAGCGGTCCGTGGGTCTTGGCGGTTGAGCGAAAGCTCCCACATTTTGGTTCCATTGCCGAGACCAACGGATTCAAGCCTTGAGCGCTTGCGTGCTTCGAATCGAGCATTGGAGTAGGGTTTTCCCCAAACCGGTGCTTGAGGTAGATAGGTAGGAAGCGAGGGAGTTTGAAGAGGCATTCGATCTCCTTGGCAAATAGGTTTTTGGTTTTTTGGATTTGGAAAAACATGTTGGAGTAGTGTAGATGATTGCTTTGTGATTTGTATGCATTTAGGATAGGAAAAAACAAAGAAAAAGAAGCAAACAGTAGGGTTTTTTGTTGCTGTATAACAGGCTAAAACAGGGAAATAGGGGCACAGATCCTTGGAGTGCCATTTGATTCGAGCACCATAGTGATTCCAGGCATGTCTGGCATTTCCTTGTAGTGTTTTGTACCTATTTGGAAGGCGTTGGATGATTCGGTGGAGTAGACGTTAACCTAGAGGCATTGTGCACAAATCACGGGCCGTCGTCCCCGCCGTCGGACCAGGCCGTCCGAGTCCCAGAATCAGACTAGTCCAGAGTCCAGAATCGGACCACCCACCAATCCATAATCGGACGCTCGGCCGATCGGACCACTCGGACCAACCCATCCGATTTTGGAAATTGGACCACTCGGACCATCCTGTCCAATCCGACGCTCGTCCTGATCAAAGCAATCAAACCACCCTGTTCGATCCGATTCCTAGAATCGGACGTGACCAAAATAAAACCATTGGGCCGATCAGACTACCCAGAATAAGATGTCCGATTCTGATAATCGGACTCCTAAAAATCGGACATCTGAGAATCGGACAGAAAACTGTCAAAATTGAACAAGTATCTAGAACACAAATTTTGACACATCTAAACCCCGAGATTGACCCCAAAGGCTACGTAGAGCTAAAGGCTAACAGATCCATCATCGGGCTAAAATTTAGAGCACGTAGTTCAAATTTTGGCTATAAACGGTCCTCCAAATTGTGCATGGCTTTTACCGTAACGGCCTTACAGGCCGGGGGGGACTACTGTCAAGATTGTGGGAAAGAAGGAAGGAGTCTCACTTGAAGCTTTCTTGCTTGCACAATGGGGGAATACACACAGAGGTGGAGGCTGAAAACTGTTTTCCTCTTCTTAGTTGTGTAAGCCAAAAAGAAGTCAAGTACAAAGAAATAGAAGAACCCTATATATGGGTCTCAAACCAAACTCAACTAACTAAGGTGGCATACTAACTGAGCCACGAACTAGAGTAGATAAGGATAGCTATCATGTAGCTATTATTCATGGGCGGTGTACCAACCACATCTGCAACTGACACGTCAGTGACATAAATGCACAACGGTCACCCTGGCATATCACGAGTGGAGCTTGATATCTCAACACTCCCCCTCGAGCTCAATCCCAATTCCTGCACACCAAGCAGGTCTCTGAACTTGGGCAGCTTCAATGCACCCAATGCCTTCGTAAATATGTTAGCTACCTGATCCTCTGTGCTGACATAAACTAGATCAATAAGACCTAGTAAAACCCTCTTCCACACATAGTGATAATGCACCTCAATGTGCTTTGTTCTAGCATGATAGACTGGGTTATTTGCCAAGTGTATACTACTCATGTTGTCACAATAAATGACAACTTGCCCATCTATAGGCTGATGCATATCATAAAGTAGCTTATGCAACCAAGCTACCTCACATGCAGCCATTGCTGCACCCCTGTACTCAGCCTCCGTGCTCGACAAGGCAACTATAGGCTGTTTCTTGTTGCTGCTCCAAGTGACTGCAGCACTCCCAAAAGAGAACACATACCCACTGGTAGATCGTCTATCAGAAATACTACCAGCCCAATCAGCATCAGTGTATCCATACAACTGTATCTGAACCCCAGTCTCATAAAGTAGTCCATACTACAATGTGGACTTCACATACCTGAGTATGCGTCTAGCCGCATCCAAATGCGGTTTCCTTGGAGCCTGCATAAACTGACTTACCAGTCCAACAGCATAGCTCAAATCTGGCCTGGTAATAGTCATATAAATCAAGCTTCCTACTATGCGTCTGTACATAGTAGGGTCTTCCAGAAGCTCACCTGCATCTGCGCTCAGCTTCACATTCTGCTCCAAAGAAACTAAAATAGGCTTACACCCTGTCATCCCATATTTGGACAGCATGTCCAATCCATACTACCTCTGCAAGAGCTATATCCCACTTCGTGATCTAATCACCTCAATGCCCAAGAAATAACGCAGCTCTCCCAAATCCTTCATCTCAAACTTCTGCTTCAATAGCATTTTCACATGAAGGATATCTACATCACTGTCACTTATCATAATCAAATCATCAACATAAATGACCAGTAGCATAATACCTTTCTTTGTTTCTCTCACATAAAGTGAGAAGTCTGCCTTCAAAATCTGAAAGCCGATACTGACAAGATATTGTCCTATCTTGTCAGACCATGCTCTAGGTGCTTGCTTCAAGCCATACAATGCTTTCTTCAACCTGCAAGCAAACTCAGGATGAACAGCATGCACATAACCTGGTGGCTGCTCCATATAGACCTCTTCTTGCAAATCACCATGCAAGAAGGCATTCTTTACATCCATCTAATGTAAATACCATTCCTTTGATGCAGCCATAGCAATGACTACTCTTACGGTTGCCATCCTTGCAACCGAACTAAATGTTTCTTCATAATCAATGCCATATGTTTTTGCATACCCCTTGACTACTAATCTTGCCTTGTATCTGTTCACAGAACCATCTGCATTGTGCTTCACCTTATAAACCCATTTATAGCCAATTGCATTCTTACCTTTAGGCAAAGGTACCAATTCCCGTGTAGCATTTGCTTCCAAGGCATCCATTTCTTCATCCATGGCTTTCTCCCATTTTTCTTTTCCCATGGCTTGCTCAAAAGAAGTGGGTTCTGGTTCCTGTATCAGTTTGACCATATATGCATAGTGAATGGCTGTAAATCCATCATATTTCAGCCTATCCACAGGATACCTAGCTCTGGTAGACCTGCGCAAAGTAGATTCACTCCCAGGTGCTCTCAAAACATCCCTGGTCTTCCTTACTCCAGATGTAACAATAGAAGGAATACCCAACTCATCATGAATGCTCTGTTCTGAGCCACTGGATTCACCATCCACATAAGAGTGACCTGCATTCACATCAAACATGGGCTGATCTACCTTCTCTTTTCCTTTTCGTGAAACCTGCATACCACTATGTGCATTGTTTTGAGGAGATTCTCCTGATCTCAATCTGTGTGTCCATGGCGAAGAATATGAACCACTGCTAGAGGACACTCCAGGTCCACTAATAATTTGTGACTGCTGCTGTGAATTCTGTGCAGCATTACCAATTTGTCCATCTACATCATCAATTACATTTACTGGTTTATACCAGCTACTCATCTCATCAAAAACATCTCTGCTCACTGTAAACTTACAAGTAGAAGGATTATAGCATCTATACCCTTTCTGCTCTACAGAGAGTAACCAATAAAGATGCACTTCTCAGCTTCTGGATCCAACTTGGATCTCAACTCATCTGGCACATGAACATAGGCAATGCAACCAAAAATCTTCAAATGAGAAATATCTGGTTTCCTACCAGTATACCTCTCCTCTGGAGTCATCCCATGTATTGCTGCAGTGGGAGTCCTATTCATTATGTAGACTGTTGTAGCAACTGCTTCAGCCCAGTAAAAATCTGGCAAGTCTTTTTCGTTGAGCATGGCACGAGATACCTCTCCAATATGCATGTTTTTCCTTTCTGCAATTCCATTTTGTTGTGGGGTATGACTACATGAATATTGCTACTTTATGCCATGCTCCTGCAAGAACCTTGCAAACTCATTTGAGAGGTACTCTCCCCCTCCATCTAACCTTAGGCATTTTATTTGCAGGCTTGTTTCTTTTTCAACCATAGCTTTAAGAGTTTTGAAATGCCCAAAAACTTTACTTTTCTTTTTCATAAAATACACCCAAGCTTTTCTGCTATAGTCATCAATAAAAGTGACAAAATAATGAGAGCCTCCAAGAGATGTAGCTTTAGTAGTCCACACATCAGAGTGGATTAATTCCAATGGCTTCTTACTCTCTTGAACATGTCTAGGAAAACGTTTCCTTGCCTGTTTTCCAAATTGATAGGCTTCACATACCTTATGCATTTCTGCAACCTTGAATTTAGGCAATCCTGCAACAAATATTTTGGGCCTGCATTGATTTAAGTCACTATACATTAACATGACCAATGCGTTTATGCCAGATATCAATATCTGCAACTACACCGGTCCCATGTGCAAACATTGCTGCACTCAATTCAGACATGTCTGCATCCAACGTAAACATTCTGCCCTTCTTCTTTCCTTTTGCTATCAAGCGACCTTTATTTTTCATATCCTCAACAAAGCATCCATGAGGATTAAATCTAACCTGCAAGCCCTGCTCAACCATTTGACCAACAGAAACCAGATTCTTGGTGATATTCGGGACATGAAATACATCGGACAGGTATTTCTTTTTCTCATCGTGCATAGACAAAGGAATTTTTTTAATCTGCACAATAGGATGTGCAGTATCATCACCAGTCTCCACAAATCCTGGTTTTTCCATTTTCCTTACATCCTCCATCCATTCTGCATGACCTGTCATGTGGTTTGATGCACCTGAGTCAACATACCACACTTCGTTGCTTTCTTCTGCACTTGTCACAGAATTGTTCATGTGTTGCACCATAAACAAATGCTCATTTCTGTCATCACCCTGTCTACTAGAAGATGCATAATTTCCTTGTTGCAGTTTTCCATTCATGATGTCATTCTGCTTTTTATAGCAGTCTTTAGCCATATGACCCATTTTACCACAATAGTAGCATTCAACATTACTGTTTGCATTTTGGCCTCTTTGCCATCCACCACGACTTCTTTGGCTCCCCCTGCATCTAGAGTTACCATGTCCTCCTCCATAGGACTGGTTATCTTGAGTTTGCTGCATATTCTGATTTCTACCACGGCCTCCAAATCGGCCTCCTCTACCTCTGCCTCTACCTCTTCCAACATTTGAGTAGAAGACAGCTTCTTTTGAAGTTCCTCCTGAAGAAGATGCACCACCATTTCTCTGCTCCTTAGAAATTATAAGAGCAATCAACTCCTCAAAATCAGGAAATCTTTCACGGACGGAAATGGATGTTCCGAACTATGCATAATCCTTTCCTAGACCATTCAAGGTCACAGAAACTAAATCATCATCTTCCACTGGCGACCCAATGGAAGCAAGTGCATCTGCAATCTTCTTCACCTTCATGTGTTAGTCGTTGATGCTCATACTTTCTCTTTGCACATTGTGCAACTCTTGCTTGAGCTGCATTTTCCTGGCTTGCATATTTGTGCTATACATTTTTGACAAAGTATCCCATGCCTCCTTTGGCGTACTTGCATCTTGAATATGCACAATCATAGAGTTTGAAATGCTGATAGACAGCCAGTACATAACTTTCCAGGCTCTCTAATGCCATGCTTTGAATGCCTGCATTTGCTGTTGATTGGGAACATCAGGAAGAACTGGTTCTTCTTCATTTCCTGCAACAAATTCCCAATATCCTTTTCCCATAAGGAAATTCGTCATTCTAAACTTCCATGCTTGGAAGTTGTTCTTGTCAAGCTTTTCAGTGACAATCTGGGAAAGAGAATCATACGCCATTACAGAACACTACAAAAAATTCTGTCACTGCAAAGAACACAGCTTCAACCTCACAAGGGCAAATCTGCAAAATTGACGAAAGTGGTATTTGACCACACAGTCACTTCCTAGTGACGATTTTGCATAAACAGGAACCAAGGATGATTCTATAACTCCCAATGTCTCTGCGCATAGGCATACGATGCAATTTCTACAGTAACTTTTCACCGACCTATAGAACAGTGGTTGCACAGCATAAAACTGGGCCTTTTCCTGAGTGCGTGCAGAAAACTTCCGCCTCCAAAACAGACCCTAAAATGGCCTCAAATCAAAAAAACAGGGTCACCTTGGACTAAAGGCCTCTCCCGCAGCATATACTGCCCTCTTGCTTCACCATGAAGGGCGTCTCAACCTGAGACAATGCACTCTTGCAATTTCCGGCTGTGTTACTGCAGAGATCTGCTCCCAAAACAGAAAATGGAAGCAACACTGCTCCTCTTACTAGAACACCGCGAGCTTGGCTTGCTTTCTTGAGCTCCTTACCACGAACAAGGCTCTGATACCATGTCAAGATTGTGGGAAAGAAGGAAGGAGTCTCACTTGAAGCTTTTTGCTTGCACAATGGGAGAATACACACAGAGGTGGAGGCTAAAAACAGTTTTCCTCTTCTTAGTTGTGTAAGCCAAAAAGAAGTCAAGTACAAAGAAATAGAAGAACCCTATATATGGGTCTCAAACCAAACTCAACTAACTAAGATTGCATACTAACTGAGCTACGAACTAGAGTAGATAAGGATAGCTGTCATGTAGCTATTATTCATGGGCGGTTTACCAACCGCATCTGCAAAACTGACATGTCGGTGACATAAATGCACAACGGTCACCCTGGCATATCACGCGTGGAGCTCGATATCTCAACAACTGCCCCTCCCCCCCCCGACCCCCGCAGAGGGGGCTCTGCCCCCTCCACACCTCCCCCAAGTAGGTTGGAGGAAAAACACGCGTCATGACAGGTCCTTCAAATTAGACCCTAGTGTAGTAATGGCTCTACACGAGCATGGATCCTCACTTGTAAAAGTGCAACCAAAAGCCCATACCCGAACAAAGAGAAACAGAGACCCTAGAACCTCAACGGGCCAATCTAGCCATCCAGGGCAAAAAGGCCACACCACAAGAACACATGTACATTGTGTTCAAACTGCGTCTAGTCGAAGCAGATTGCAACATCATCAAGATATCAATGCGAGGATGACTAGACATGATAGTCCTGACAATAGATGTACCTTGAGCAGCGTTGCACAAACGACCCAAGACCTCAGTAGCGAATCCACGTCTGATTGTGTAGTTAGGGACTCAAAGGCATCTGTCAGAAGGCTTAAATTTACAAGCCAAGACCCGGAAGATGAAGACATAGTACCATCTGCTTATCTTAGGGTCAAACTCACCGCGAAAAGAGAGCATACTATCGATGCTCTGATTGATGAAGGAGCAGATTTTAACATCTTGACCTATGAATCATGGACCCTACTAGGCCAACCAGAGCTCACACCGACTAGTGCAACTCTTAGCCCTTATGGGGGACACCCACAAGCACTCATAGGGAAGTGCAAAATCCTTGCGACAATTGAAACAGAAAGCTTTCCTATCCTATTTCATGTTCCTCTAAATAGTGCTAGATGGGGGAAAGAAACCCTCCTAGGAAGACCCTTCAAAAGGGCGACCAAGTGTGACGCCGACTATGTAGCATAGAGGATACACCTGACACTACCGAGTGTGAGGATAGTCACAACCTTTAGCAAGGGTGACCTCATCGAACCTCGAGGGAAAGGCAACAAGGTGCTAACATAACAGTCAAACCTGCTAATGAGAGCAAGGACTTGTTGGAAGAACAATGAGAACCAGTGAGTGAGGCCATGCCGGAAACAAGAAGGTCAGGAGACAATGCCAAGGACGGCCTTTGGACTTACAAATATCGTAGAAGACCCCAAAAGAAGCCCAAGCCTTATAGATGAAGGCACTGATGGAGAGTCAGCACAATGCCGAGATGGATATCCAAAGCATTGCTACATGCTCAAGGGTATTATGCAGGCAACAAGAAGGTCAGGAGACAATGCCAAGGACGGCCTTTGGACTTACAAATATCGTAGAAGACCCCAAAAGAAGCCCAAGCCTTATAGATGAAGGCATCAATGGAGAGTCAGCACAATGTCGAGATGGATATCCAAAGCGTTGCTATGTGCTCAAGGGTATTATGCAGGCAACCGATGGATTTGGGTACCAAAACCCCCTATTAAACCTCCTTTGTCGACTGAAGGCCAGGACGTATCAAGAGCAAAGAAGCGTAGGAGGAGATCTAAACGAAAAACCAAGTCCCAAGTCAAAAACAGTGGAGTGACCGAGCCCCTCATGGTCGAAATCAAGAAACCCAACAGGACCAATTGGAGGGTAGATCCTCAACCTAGTGTGCTTGACAAGCAAACATCAGATGTAATCGTTGAGGATACGCAAAAGCCACTAGTGCCCAAGGAGCCTTTGATTCCCCAAGAGGATAGCAGGCATCATAGGCACAACATTGCTCATGGCAAGGTTAAATGCTCAATAAAGCAAATAGCAAAATCATCTAACACCCACGAGAAAATCTCCCAGCCATTGTCAAAGCCACTTAGGAGTCCCAAGTCTCCTACACCCTCTTCCCCTAAACAGACACGGGAAGCACAACACTTGTCAAGTGTGGCTACTCGATCCCAATCTCTACCTACATCAAAGCTTCCAAATGTCCAAGAGGTGGGACACGACACCCCCCTTAGCTCTCAACTTAAGGATATGCCTGTGCAATCCACCGTGGCTAGCTCAACTGATACTCGATCTACGCAAGTGAATGCTCTAAGAGCAACGACCACTTCCAATTGTCCTAAGGACTTGACACCGCAATCCACCAATAGTAGCAAGTCCACTGAACTAGCTGCTACTACTGCAAATCAAGGATCACAGCAGTCACAGCCCTTGGCCGTGACAAGGCCCCTTGCGGAACGTGTCCTTAGTGGTTTACCTGTGAAGGAGGTGTCGCAACCTACCTCCTTAACAACTTCAGCACTTCCAAAGCGCCTAAAACCTGGGCTGGAGGAGTTAAGCACAGGGGAATGGGCGGAAGAGCTAGACTCCCCCAAAAGGGAGACAGTTGTACCCATGCAACCTGGCAAGGCTACTCCGCAGGCCACGATTAGGTCCCATGAGGACCCTCTAGAGAAGGGAAATGCTGAGGCCTGACCAAGCACATCAACGGCCGATATAGCCCAGGGTCCTAAGACGTTAGATGCACCTGCGCTGACCAAGAAAAAGAGGAGGAAACAACAAAAACAACAACAGTTGCAGATGGTTGCGGACCCCAAGGACATTGGAATGAAAAGGTGCTGGAGAGCTTATGAATAAAGCATCAAGTCCATCCACCAATGAGCTCAGTGATGCCTCTCCTAATAGCGGTGAAACCTCAGACACATCCGTGTGCTCCAACCAATCAAAGCAGTCGTTACCATCAATGGCTTCTTGCAACACTTTATCCACTGACAATAGAACTCGCATTGACAAATCAAGAGTGGATACAACACTGTCACAACAGGGTGATGAATTCGCACCAGTCACACCCAAGGAGAACCATGACGCAATAACGAAGCCTCAAGGGAAACATGGAAACCCCAAGAGCATGAGCAATCCTAGTGTTAACCAATCTTGCTCATATAGGCCTGAACACCCAGCTATGCTAGAGCCTAGGCAAACTCCTAGAACCTTGCATGAGATAGCAACCAAGCAAGCCCTCGTCAAACATAGAAGTGTCACAGAATGCTTAACTGAGTTGAATGCTAAGCTCAAGGTGTTCGCTCGTGTCTATGTCCTGGCAGACATGCGCATATTCTCTAAAGAGCAGCTTGGAGATTACTTGCCCTTCCCTTTATCTTGGGAAGAGCAAGAACATCTTGACGAGCACTATAACAAGCTCTTACATGAACGCATGCGACTCATCTCTAACGAGGAGGCTGACGAACTACGCTTAACTGTGACATTTAATGAAATGCTCTACCAAATGAATCTTGTAAACATTGAGCAACTAAAGCTATTGTCAGCAGGCCAGAGTCGATTTGAACAGCGTTGGTGTGAAAACCACGTTGTAATGGCCGAACTAGGAGCTCAGATCATGACAGTATCTGAGGAGTGATTGGCCAAATGGCGGTCTCAAAGAGACCCAACCTATGTGGCACCAACTTCCCTTCGAGTACTGACTGCCATTCGAGGTACGGACTTGGCTGAACCTAGCCAAGAAAACTCTCTATTTGATAAGGTTCTCACTAAAGAGGAGTTACATGTTGCCAGTAGACTCAGACAAGGGTCCATGCTGCTCGATGTGACAAAATATATATCGGTACTAAGTAAGCTGCCACGAGTGCTGGATGCGTGTGCCACGCTCCAGTATAACCCCGAGTTCTATAATTGGTTCTTATCCTCGTGAAGTGACATGGATTCATAAATATGTATATGAATAAACACCGATTTTTGTGTCACCGTGTATAAACAATATCAACACACACAAGCAATGATAGTCAAGCACAGGGAGAAGAGTCAGATCTGACAAGCTAAGCTCCTCAAGTCCTCCTCTCATCACGCATTTAAAAGCCGTGTGACCATCCCCACCTCCAAGTGAAGGGCATGCAACCCACATTACCGCCATAGGAAGTCTTGACCAAGAACTCTGATGGTGTAGACAGAGTGCAGTCCCTTTCTATACACCTTCTTCCCTTTCCGATCTATCCTTCCAAGGTTGAGCCGTGCCTAAATTCATGACCACAAGCCGACGTAACTCGGCATGATCCAAGATCTGCTAATGGCAGGAGGCTAAATATACATCATGGGGGCCATCCCTCTACAACAAGCATTGCATGCCCCACCCCTTACCTTCTCGTCCTATGCACTTGATAACCTGCACTATAATCCCTTACATATGAATGATCTTATCATGTAACAAATCCTAATCCTTGATTCGCATCTTACAGGCCCCTCGCGCGGAAAACATGGAGAACCAAGGACAGCTAGCTTGCAAGGACGCTCTCCGCAACCGAGAGAACATGGAGCACACGCCCTTCTGCCATTCCGCTACGTGCCCACTCTTAAAAGGTACGCCAAGAAACGCGGCCCCAAGTGACACCGCCCCGGACGAAGGCCAAAGAATCCGCAGGCCAGGGGAGCGGACGCTCAAGGAGGTGCACACAATGTGGCAACACCAGTGGCACAAACCCCCAATGTATGCTCGGGCACCAGATGCTCAAGGGCAAAAAGGGCAGCTCAGGACAGGGAAGAATTCAATGAACTATTTAAAGGCATTTGGGAAATGGTGGCAGCCCAGGACTACACCATTCATGTCCCGGCCGACATGTTCCCTGCCCAACCCCACGGGAGCCCCGCACCAGCACCGGCACAGTCACCTAGCCAACCGAACTCACCCCACCTAGTACCTATCGACTAAGCCCCTATGATGTACAAGTAGCTTGCCAAGTCATCATGCCATAACTTTTGGTTCTTGATGAGTAAAGGGGCAAGATCCCCACTTGTACACACTCCCTTCACCTACCATTAATGTATGCGATCTTAACAAGTAATGGGATAGGCATCATAGCATTCTGAAAAATTATGTCTTAACATGATTGCATTGGTTCGATGTACTTAACGCAAGTGAGCATATACTCTCACAAAGTGACAAGTGGATGTAGAATGACACAGATCAAGGTCTAGAGGCGTTTAATATCCAAGTCACCACAAGACCACCAACCCCACAAAGAACCATTATGGAGGAAGTGACAGGAATACCAAGAAACAAAAGCCATGATGGAAACGCCACTGGATGAGAACCCAAGGACACCTCTGCAGAAAGCACATATTGCAACTGAGCATGGCCAAAGCATAATCATCGATTACCTCCTCCTTCTTGGCCAAACTCTATGTTTAGGCAAGAGCCACGCTCTCAACAAGGGCGAAAGTCTCTTCATCATCCAGGATTCAATTCGCAAGATGCTCTGCCCTTGTCCATGCACAGCTCACTCCAAGTGCTACCTCCATTGTTCGATGTCTCATATGTGATAAAGAGGTTTGCAAAATCTCAAATATATCTCTTCATCTCAACAGCAGTTCCTCTAGCATCAAGGCTGGTAACACAATCCTCTCTGTAATATCCATTCTTCATAGCCTTTGGATTCCAACATTTCTCAATCCAAATGAAAGGCTAATAGCCTCAATGTATGGCATTGATTGTATTCATTTTTTTTCCATCAAAAAAAAAGAGAAAGAAAGAAAGAAAAGAAAAGAAAAGAAAAGAAAAAAATAAAAAAGAAAAAAGAAAAAAGAAAAAATGAAAAATGAAAAATGAAAAATGAAAAAAAGAAAAAAAAGAAAAAAAAGCACACATGATCACAGCACCGCACCTAGGGGTCCTCAAATTAGGTACGTCCAGTGACCTTGGTCGGCTGGCTCCGTCGCTAATCCCCTAGCCCTTTGCGCATCCCCCACAATTGTTCAGGGCACATAAAGGGCAGGACATACCTAGGGAGCTCACCTCGCCTACGGTTAGACGTGTCACCCTAAACCACCTGCACAATTCTTTTGCACTCCATCTCAATGAAATTACAATCAACGGTGGTAAGCAAGGCATGAAAGACAATGGAAAAGTACACCATACTTTCCAAGCACTACAAGTAGCCACTAGCTACCAAAAGCTAAGACATCAAGAAGCTCAATTATGCTACATTGCCTTGACAAGACCATAATGATACCTCAAGCAATCTTCAAGTGTACTCCCCGTCTTCATCGACAAATTTTTCCATCAACTTAGCCCCTTGCTTCACTAACCCATTGCTATACAAGGAACCAGGCCGACAGTCTTCTAACTAAGTAATACCTAAATATGCACGAGCACTCACATAATATCTGCACTGAAGTATATACACGGTTTCGGTCCTCAAGTGCAAGACAATACTCTCAGCTTCGACCTGTCTCCCAAACTAATCAAAATATGTCTTGTGCACGATAAAAAGACTAGCACTACCCCTTAGGGAGAGACCACATGAGAGGTTTTCAATTGCAGGTATTGAAGACTCCAACGAAGGTATCATTCGCTCTTCATCAACACTCAACTCTGAATTCCTATCCTTATCACCCTGTAAGCCTGCCAAGAATCAGCATGTATAGAATCCCCAACAAACTGCCACTTGTACTCCATCAGTGCAACCCTCCCAAAGAACAGCCCTACCACCAACTCCCATTGCTCTACCACCTACCACTCAACCCACCAATTTGCCCCCAGTGACCTTCCTCCCCACCACTACCAACACTCCGCCATGGCAACCACAGACATCCTTGCCACCCACGTCTTCGGTGTATGCTAAACGCTTGCTACCTACGATAGTGAGTGCCATGGGACTGGCACTCGTCTAGGAGGGGGTAATGTTAACCCCAACACAAAGAAAGCAAAAGGAAATAAAAAAGACACAGGGCAAAGGCAGAAAAAAGGTAGCTTGACTGAAGAAAGAAGAGGAGAAAAGGCCGAAAGCACAAGGGCAACCTTAAAAAGTCCGAGGCAAATGCAAAAGGGAAAATGTGCATTTTAAAATACAAAGATGCACCTTGAAATCTTGTAAAAGAGTGCCAGGCGATAGAAAATCCAGAAAGCTAAAACTGAAGACAAAGACAAAGGCCAAGGCAAAGAGAAACGGAAGACAAAGACGCACAAGAAAAAGCGCAAATCAAAACTCTTGTAAAATAACGCAAGCGCATCATGGTTTGATTCAAGGAGCGCCGCGCTCTCACCCGTGCAATTTGTAAACGTAGACAGGCGGTGGAAAGGAAGCTCGGAAGATAGAAGGACAATGGGAAAAAGGGCCTAGGCTATGGCCGGCTATGTCAAAAAGGGGAAAAGGGGATGACCGCCCAAAAAGGGATTTAGGGTTTTGTATATAAAGTTGAAAAGTGAATGAGAAGCTCATTCTTGTGTGTGGCCAAAAGTAGCTCTCCTCTTCTTCTTCTTCTTCTTCTTCTTCTTGCTTGCTTGAGCTTGTGCTTGAGAGAGGGAGTGTGAGAGTGTGAGGGAGTGAGTGTGTGAGGGTGAGGGACCGGGGAGGAGAAGCTCTCTATCTTCTCCTCTCTTCTTCTCTTCTCTTCTCTTCTCTTCTCTTCTCTTGCTTGCGGCAATGGAGCTTGGAGCATGGAGCTTGGGGATGGGAAGCTTGCACTTGGATCGTGGAGCTACCGGAGTGCGCGAGAGAGGAGGTAACTCAATCGGCATGGAGAAAAGCTCACTACACCCGTAGATATGGATGGCACGTCGGCTATGTGAGAGGTAGCCATTAGTGCTTGGCTTGGAACGCTTGAACAATAAGCGGTTTGTGGGTCTTGGCGGTTGAGCGAAAGCTCCCACATCCATAAAAGTCAATTACTTTTCACCTTCCACTTATTGAATGAAGGTCTCATGGACTACTTCTAGATATAGGTGGACTCTTTCAAGGGAGTGGTGTCCTCATTTGATGCTCTGTTAGAACCAACTTCGACCTTTAGTGGGGACTTTCCTGGATCTTTGGAATATTGAAATGGTATCAGGGTTTTTTTGTTTAAGAGTTAATAACTTCTTGAATCAGGAACTCATCTTCTGAGGATGCATCCAAGAATGCCACATAATAGGGATCACCTAACGTATTACCAAGCTGTAGGACTAGTGCTTGTTGGCAAGGTGCATAATCATCAATCTTTCTTGAGAAGGATAGTTTAGGGTGACAAGAGCCACTGCTAAAGGAAGGATTATTTTGTTCAATCCACACTACAAGGATTTGGGCCATTAGCGATGCCGATTAGCGACGGCGGATAGTGGCGTCGCTATTGGTGTCACTATTTGCGTCGCTAATAGCATCGCTATTTGCGTCGCATTTGCGATGCAAATAGCGACGGGCCGCAGGGAAAAAACGCGGCCGATACCCGAGCATGGTTTTCATTTCTTTTGCTTCATTGAGAGTTTTGAGAGCGAGAGCGAGGGAGAGAGCGACCGTCGTGAGAAAAGAAGAGGAAGAAGACTTGCCGCCGCCGCCGCCATTGTTCGCGAAGGAGAGGAGGAGCCTTCATCACAAGGAGAAGCCGCCCCACGCTCGCCATATCTCATTGGTGAGTCTCCCTCTCTCTTTCTTTTGCTTGTTCAAGGTTTAAATCACTCTCTTTTGCTTGTTTAGGAGAGGAAATGAAAGAGAAAGAGAGGGAGAGGGAGAGAGAGGGAGAGAAAGAGAGGGAGAGGAAGAGGGAGAGAAAGAGAAAGAGAGGGAGAGTGCATTCTCTCTCTCCCTCTCCCTTTTGCTTGTTTAATGTTTAAATCACTTTCTTTTTTGCTTGTTTAGGAGAGGAAACGAGAGAGTAAGAGAGAAAGAGAGGGAGAGGGAGAGGGAGAGGGAGAGGGAGAGGGAGGGGGAGGAAATGAGAGAGGGAGAGAAAGAGAAAGAGAGGGAGAGGGAGGGAGAGTGCATTCTCTCTCTCCCTCTCCCTTTTGCTTGTTTAATGTTTAAATTGCTTTCTTTTTTGCTTGTTTAGGAGAGGAAATGAGAGAGAAAGAGAGGGAGAGAAAGAGGGAGGGGAAGGAAATGAGAGAGAGAGAGTGCATTGTCTCTCTCCCTCTCCCTTTTGTTTGTTTAATGTTTGAATCACTTTATTTTTTGCTTGTTTAGGAAATGAGAGAGAAAGAGAGATAGAGAGGGAGAGAAAGAGAAAGAGAGGGAGAGGGAGAGGGAGGGGAAGGAAATGAGAGAGGGAGAGAAAGAGAAAGAGAGGGAGAGGGAGAGAGAGAGGGAGAGGGAGAGAAAGAGAAAGAGAGGGAGAGTGCATTCTCTCTCTCCCTCTCCCTTTTGCTTGTTTAATGTTTAAATCACTTTCTTTTTTGCTTGTTTAGGAGAGGAAACGAGAGAGTAAGAGAGAAAGAGAGGGAGAGGGAGAGGGAGAGGGAGAGAAAGAGAAAGAGAAGGAGAAAGAGAGGGAGAGGGAGAGAGAGGGGGAGGAAATGAGAGAGGGAGAGAAAGAGAAAGAGAGGGAGAAGGAGGGAGAGTGCATTCTCTCTCTCCCTCTCCCTTTTGCTTGTTTAATGTTTAAATCACTTTATTTTTTGCTTGTTTAGGAGAGGAAATGAGAGAGAGAGAGGGAGAGGGAGAGGGAGGGGAAGGAAATGAGAGAGGAAGAGAAAGAGAAAGAGAGGGAGAGTGCATTGTCTCTCTCCCTCTCCCTTTTGCTTGTTTAATGTTTAAATCACTTTATTTTTTGCTTGTTTAGGAAATGAGAGAGAAAGAGAGATAGAGAGGGAGAGAAAGAGAAAGAGAGGGAGAGGGAGAGAAAGAGAAAGAGAGGGAGAGGGAGAGGGAGGGGAAGGAAATGAGAGAGGGAGAGAAAGAGAACGAGAGGGAGAGGGAGAGGGTGAGAGAGAGAGAGAGTGCATTCTCTCTCTCACGACAGGTTTGGTTGTTTGTTGTTTGAATCACTTTCTTTTTTGCTTGTTTAAGAGAGAAAGAGAGAAAGAGAGAAAGAGAGAAAGAGAGGGAGAGAAAGAGAGGGAGAGGGAGGGGAAGAAAATTTAAGATAATAGACTTATCGATAATGGTATGCAATGTGCTTTGCCATGGGCCACGTACATTGGTGACTCTTTAAGATGGCTTAAAAATGGTCAATTCCTTCATAATGTCCAAGTAGGGGATCTAATTGTGATATGCATAATTCATTGTTTTTATATTAACTTTATAGGCATAACAAATTAGAAATCATGCCAACTAGTCAACGGAAGGACTAAAAGAAAATGATACCCTAGCTAATGGTCATTACGGTACTTCATCAAAATGAACCCAAAAATATTGTTATAGAAGAAGAAACCCTTAAATTGAGTATAGGATATTTTCTCTCAGGTCTTATGACTATGAGTAGAATTGATTGAAATAAATTTTATTACTATAGTTATTAAATTTCATAGATGGCACGCATTAATTTTAATACGCGATCCTAGGACAAAAAAACCACATTTCTAAGATGCTTTTTATTGAGACTGATTTATTATTAGACTAAGAGATCCTCAATGATGCTCAAAATGGATTACTTATACTCAAATCCGAGATATAACAAATAATTATCTACCGGGACAAACAAATCCTTGAGCATGATACAAGGCCGAGATATAACATCGGAAAATCTCTCAACTACTATATACAATGCAAGATTTATGGTCAACTTGCAACTTGACGTACATCTCCATAAAGCTATCCATTTAAGCCTCGTTTGATGTAATGTAGATAAGATGGAAAACGAAGAAGGTCTTATTGTTCAAGACCGCGAGACGTATCTTAATCAGTGTGTCCCATGTCCTTGCTCTCAATGCAAGTTGGCAATTAGACGAAAACGTCGATTGTCTATAGAACACGTGCGACGATTTGGCGAGTTTCAATCTGAGATCATTGATCAGGTGATTGCAGATTTTCAGTAAACAGTAATTTTGAAGTTAATATTAATCATGCATTGTACTCTCAAGGTAATTGAAAACCATACACAATAAGATTGGGTCTTGTTGGCAAATTTTCTATCCAGGGGGGTGATGTCTCGACCCAAGGGGGAGTGCACCCTTTGCGGCCAATTAGAAGAGTTCGTGGACGTGCGATGGATGGATTTCAGGAGCCAATCAACCACTCGCAAGGCCCATCTATACCGTCAATGCCAGAGGAGACAGACAACCTTCCTGACCTACCTACAATCTTGGAGCCTGAGATGGAGGCAATGATCGATGCATTGATTCCCATGGATGTTGAGACATCTGACCCGCTTAGAGAGGAAGCATCCATACCATTATATGATGGGTGCCGAGTATCTCGGTTGAAGACATTGCTTGGACTCTTAAGTGTGTAAGTAAAATACGGTTGGAGCGATACGAGTGTGACTGAGTTATTCAGGTACCTTGCACATAGGCTTCATTGATTTTTTTTTTAACAGTATTATTGCAAAAATTTGTGTTTTTTCAAGGTGTTTTATGATTTTTTTCAGGTTATTGAAATATCATATATTACCACCTGCAAATACCATGCCTGAGTCTCGTGATGATGCACGACATGTTTTACGGAAGCTTGGCATGGACTACAATAACATCCATGTATGTATCAACGACTGCATATTGTTTCGAGATGAATACGAGACTATGGAGACATGTCCAAAGTGTGGTGCTCATAGGTATCGACAGGACTTGCAAGGGCAAACCATTCCTCAAAAAGTTCTCATACACTTTCCGCTCATCCCCCACATAAACCACATGTTTCGCACGTCTGCCATGGCAAGCTTGACAACGTGGCATGTGCAGAATAGGTCCATGGATGGAGTTCAATGAATATCAGCGGATTCGCGCGTATGGAGCCACATTGACTCTACCTTCCCAGGCTTTGCGCGAGAGCCAAGGAATCTTTGGCTTGGTCTCGCCATGGATGGTGTGAACCCATTCGGTCTGCGCTCGACTTCTTACAGTGTGTGGCCTATAGTACTTGTCAACTACAACATCCCTCCATGGCTTTCTACGAAGAAAGGACATCTCATCCTTAGCTTGCTCGTCCCGGGCCGCTACAAAGTAAAAAATATGGACGTGTATCTTCGTCCATTAGTCGATGAGCTTAAGATTTTGTGGGAGGAGGGGGTCACTGTGCAAGATATGAGCAGGCGCGATGGTCGGCGGTCAGCCAACATTCAAGCCATTCTCATGTGGACGATGCATGACTTTTGGGGATTGGGAGAGTGCTCAGGTGAGCAGACCTTTGTTCTCGCTGGTAATATCTATATTTTATTTCATTCAATCAAGTATTCACTAGGTCGTGGCTCGCCTTACAGGTCTGGTTACCTCAGGTTATCATGCATGTCCATTGTGTGGGCCACAGTTAGACTCCCGAAGGTCACGAACCATGAAGAAGATGGTATATCAAGGACACGCCGCTTTCTTGCCAGAGGATCATGAACTCAGGGAAGGTTTTCTTGGACAACCTCCAGCACGTATGAACGTTGCAAGAGCTGCTATGAGCTGAAAATGGTAAACCCGGAATCACATCCAAATGGAATGCGACGGTTCTTAGTTTTCTACGAGTTGCCATATTGGACCCACTTACAGGTCAACCACTTGTTGGTTCCCATGCATATTTTCAAGAACGTGGACAGTTTGCTATGGGACTACATCACAGGAAAGAGAGACACTATAGGGTCATGAATGGATTTAAAGGAGGTAGGTAAGATGGAGGCGCTTTGGCCGCAGTCGAGTGCTGAAGGGGGAGTGCAGCTTCCTCACGCTCCCTGGGTTTTGTCTACCAAAGAAGAGCACATTGTGAAGCAAGTAATCAAGTCTATCCGCACTCCGACGGGTATGATGCATTCTCTCAGGTCCGCATTTTCTAAAGATGACCAAATGTCTGGGCTAAAATCCCATGATTGGCATAAGATATGTCAGGTTTGTGAACAGAATGGATTTTAATTAGTGTGGACATTTTGCAATTTGAAAAGTGGCCATTATTCATAATGCTTTCTCATTTGTGGCAGTTTGTCCTACCGATCGCGATCGCAGGATGCCTTACTCCAGAAATTCACGGGGCCATTTACAAGTTGTCGACTTTGGTGCAATGGATCTCACAGAAAGAGATTAAGACGTCCTCTATTGAATCCGCAAGGCGGGGAGTAGTTGAGACGGTTTGTCTCTTTGAGAAATACCTGCCCACTAGCATGCTCACGATACAAGTTCACCTTCTTGTGCATCTTGTGGATGAAGTGGAGATTGCTGGACCTGTCCATACGCGATGGATGTTCTTCCTGGAGTGCTTCATGAAAACCCTGAAAGGCTTTGTGCGACAATGAGCTCGTCCAGAAGGTAGCATGGCAAAAGGTTGGTTGGTGTCAGAGGCGTTAGTGCATATCTCACAATGGCTACCAACAGTGGAACCAGATAATGAAATGCTATGGACGTTGAAGGACGATGATAGGCTGACTGGAGATGTGGTGGTTGGAAATGGGGTAGAAAAAAGAATGGATGCCTCAATGGAAGAGAAGGTGAATCGCTTTTGTATGTTGCACCATGCCTCTATGGAGACGTGGCTCCCCAAGTACCAGATTGCAAGGCAAGATCATGAGGAAGCGCGAGCTGAATTCCGACGCAGTACGCGTCACCGACCGATTCGATATCCCGAAGGCATGGAGGAGATGCCACGGTTTATGTCAACACGATGGTTGCATGGAGCCTTGACCGCAGCATCCAGCGAAGGGACAGAGGTCTCAATGGAGGAGTGGGAGTTCTCAAGGGGATGTAGTCCAAAGGTAATGAGGGGTTTAGAATGTGTCGTATCTAAATTTTCTTGCTACATCTAATTTGAGTGTTTCAATGTACAGTACAAAATATATAGTGCAGCGTGGTCGCGCGGACAGCATTTTCGCGTGGAGCATATTGACAAAATGTGCTCCACAATGGACTGTGGTGTCATGGCAAGGTTTGAGCAAGAGATCCGGCGACGAGCAACGGATCCGAACACGGTTGCGGATGAGATGGAGTATTTTGGAAACTTGCAAAGTATTATTACGGTGGATTACCGTAGCTTCTCCATGATACTATTCGATGTGCAGTGGTTCAAAGTGGTACTTGGAGGAGCTAGAGCAACAATTCGACGAGGTCCATCTGGATTTCTCGAAATAGATTCCAAAAAAAAATGGATGGATTTGCGCGACACCTTTGTGTTGCCAGCCCATTGTGAACAGGTGCAAAGAGTCATTTGCTTGCTAATTGTAATACGACATGATTTATGTCACAATGGTTTGAACTCGCTTTGTAAGTGTTTGTGAACAGGTAATCTTCTATCCAAACCCCCGACAACCTTGATGGTGGTTGGTATGTTATACCTTCAACTCCTCGAGGTGCGAGAGTATATGATCAAAGCGATGTTCCAGGCATAGATGAAGAAAATATGCAAATAGAGGGGTCGATATTACAAGGGGTGGAGGCCGCCGCAAGCTTGGAGCCCGCATCGGCTAACAATGATAGAAATACAGAAGTCCTAGAATTTTTTGAGAACGAGGCAGACTCGTTCTTTTGTGGTGACATGTCTATCGACCTTCCAGTGTATGCAAAGTTGTGTCAGGAGATTAACATGGGACCATAGAATACTTCATTCTTGGAGAATTGTATTACTCAATTCATTGTTTAGATCTTCCATAAAGGTACATAAGATATGCATTTTAAGAGGGATTTTTCAAAAATGATTTATATTGCTGTGCTTTGTATAGTTTAAATTGATTATTCTAACATCATTTTTTGTCTGTGCAGGTGACATTTTCAGGATGAGTCGAGGGATGAGCGATGAGGAGTTTCAGGACATGATGGCACGCATGTCTCCAGATCAGCTCGCGAGATTCAGAGAGATGGCAGACCAGGAGCTAGGGCGCTCTGCTAGATCTGCTTCAGCGCAATCAGATGCTTCAGCTTCGAGCAGACGATCTTGACGCTCACGACTTAGGCCAGAGGGAGGGACTGCAGGAGGATCAGGGGGGTGCTGCTGTGGAGACATGGACGTGGTGTCTCCGTCTCGTCGTTCAGCTGGAGCTGCGTCACCTCCAGGATTTGTCACACCTGTGGGGACGTCTACTCCAGTTACTCCGGCTTTTGTGCAGCCGTCAACAGGTGGCACGCCTTTTGATGGCACTCCTTTTGGTGGCACCCCCTTTGGTGGCACCCCTTTGAGTGGCACTCCGGGAGAGGGTACCCCCATCGGTACACCGGATGTACAGGGGTCTCCTGGATATGCCCAGGAGCATGGACGGAGATGGGAGAGGGCCCATCTTAGGCAGACTCCTAGGGGTTATGGATACCTAGTGGATAGTAGGTCAGGAGCCATCATCATGAATGATGAGGGGAAGAGGGTGATGGCTCGCATGAGGGAGTTGTGCCAACAAGTTTTTCAGCACAATGTCCTGGATCATTGGAGGAACATACCGGAGGGGAGCAAGGACTACATAGTAGCATCCTTGCACGAGGAGTTTCTGGTGCTAGCTGCAGTAGATAGATTCTCTACGGGCTGGATGATGGATTGCATGCGTGCATACATGTCACATAGACGATCTGACGCATGCAAGGCAATCAAGAGTGGGACTCCAAAGCCCAAGTGGTTAGATGCAGATGACTGGCGCCAATTGAGGAAGGAGGCTACAGATTCGCCAGGACGTTGTTGTCAGCAACGGGAGGTGGCGAGGGCACGAATTGAGGCCGGAGCGGTGCATCATCTTGGGAGTGGCGACCACAGGACATATTTGGAGGACTTTGTAAGTTTCTCTTTTGTTTTGCTTATTTGTTTTTTTGAAATATTCTTTGTACTGACAATCATGTTTCTAACAGTTAGCATTTTGTTTTCTTTGCAGCACTCCATTACAAATCGTGATCCGCAAGGCCTTGAGACTCGATATGCAGAGAGGCACGATCTCAGGGCATTGATCGACCGATTGTATAGACGCGGCAGCCCTGTAAGTCACTCATCTTTCTTGTCCGTAGTTACCATGAGATATTTGAATGCATTATTGTATGGTGGATTGATATGTTGTTTCTTTTTCTGCAGAATCCGTTTGATGCTCCTTTACGGCGAGACGAGCTTTCGGGGGACGAGGATTTCTAGCTCGCCCTTGGATCCTTAGAGCTCACACACCTTTAGTTTTTAGTCGCCTGATCTATGTAGACATTTTCTATGTATTAGTGATATCCTTTCATGATTGTACCAATCACATTTTATGCGATCATGTATTTATTTCATGTATCAGTTTTATGATTTCATTATACATTCTTTTTGTTTGCAAGCGCTTTCAAAAAAAAAAATTCCCTGTTACCGTCGCTATTTGCATCTCAAATTTACTGCTCGCATCGCTATTGGCGTCGCTATGAGCGTCTCAACTTTACTGGTTGCGTCGCTATAACGACGTTTCTATGGCGTCATCAATAACGACGCTTTTTGCGACGACGGGGGAAAATTTTGTTGTTTGTATTTTCGTCGCTTTAAACGTTGGTATAAGGTCTATATCTTGTAGTGCCACTTCCCATAAATCTTTTGCATATGCTGATATTCATTTACCAGTCCGAAGGGTACCATAGTCATTCTATCCAATAGCATGGGATCTTCAGCTTCTATGGCCTCTAGGACTTCCTCCTCATTAGTATCCTCTTCTGGTTGGATAGCTTCTTCCATATCGCTTTCATAAGTTGCATCTTCACTCTCATCATCATCCTCTTCAGAGTTTGTCTTTGCCTCTGTAGGGGCTCTATAAGAGAAGAACAAGCTCTTTGTTTCTGCTTCTGCATCTGCCTCTGGCTCTGCTATGGCCATGTTACAAGGAGAGTAGTACATCCATGCCTTTGTTTCATTATCAGAGGTAATCTCGAAAGTCATTCCTAGTTCCCATAGGAGATATTCACCCATTGACAAAGATTGTGCATCTTTCAGGAGTTGGCTTTCAATGCCCATTAATAAGTGTTGTGCTTCAGGCTTATTTAGGAAAATGTTCTTAATAGCGTCATCTTTGACCGATGTTCCATCCTTTGCTTCATTAGGAGAGTTAGAGGAGACTCATAGGGTTTCATCTTCCTTGAGGTATAAGTCATGTGTCTTCCTTCTTGTACCAATACTCATCAAATTGTATTTCCACTTGCATTAGTGATCACCTCAAATGATCTGGCGAAGTTAAGGAGTTTTTCTTGCTAGGAAATAGTGATATCTTTCTTGAGTTGATCAAAACTCTCTTGGTGTTTGATTATCCATATGATCATAGTGTTTTTCTTCAAGAGATTAGTTAGGGGTGTGACTATGAGGGGGTAATCCTTCATGAAGATTTGATACTATCTTGCTAGATGCAAGAATCCTTGAATTTTCTTAATTGTCGTAGGAAATGCTTAATCTAGGATGTCCTTCATCTTTGCAAGATCTACCAAGATTCCATTAGCATAGAGACAATGTATATTTGGTATTCAAATTTTTCAGAGAAGGATATACATTTGCTATTCTTCACATAGAGCTAATTTTCACAAAGGATTTGTAATGTGATTCTTTGATGATCTTTGTGCTCCTTCAATGCTATGGAGTTTACCAATACATCATCAAATAATATTTATCTAAAATCATCCAACTATAGTTGAAAGATATCTTAAATCAATCAATTGAAAGTTACCAAGACATTAGTCAATCTGAATGGCATGGTCAAGAATCCATAATGACCATATCTAATATTGAAGGAGGTTTTTGCAATATCCTATTCTTTCATTAAGATATGATAATATCCAAATCTCAAATCTATCTTTGAAAAGAACTTTGCTTTGTGTAGTCAGTTTAAGAGCTCATTGATGTTGGGTATAGGCTATTTGTTCTTGATTGTAAATTGATTTAGTCCTATGAAGCCAATACAAAGTCTATGAGCTCCATCTTTCTTCTTTCAAACAAAAAACTAGTCATTGCCCCAAAGTAAATTGCTTGGGCAAATGAGTCCTTGCTCAATCAATTGTCTTGATTATTTCCTAAGCTTGATGCCTTCAGGTGTAGACATCTTGTACAATCATTTGGATATTAGCTCAACTCTAGAACTTAGATCTCTCTCGTGGTCAAATTCTCAATTTGAGGGTAGTGAGTCAACTTTTTTGAAAAGATATCTTCAAAGACATTGATCCAAGAAGTTAATGTGCCTTCGTTAGTATTAATGACCTTGTTGAACTAGATCGTATAGATGGGTTGGTTATCCTTTCCAAAGGTACATTGCCTTGGCTAGTTGAACTTTGGTTCTTCTAGCTTTTCCATGTGATTTTATGGTGTTCCCTTCCAAAACCTAAAGGATCGCTTGCTCTTCAGTACATAGAGTTTGGGCTTTATTCTTTTTAATCAAGTACATTCCTTGGACTTTAACTACAATTTTTGTAGAGGTAATTTCTTTCCTGCTAACTAAGTTTACTACCATTTTCTATGTTTTTTTGAACTCTAGATGCAATCTTCTAACTATTTTTGGTATGAGAAAAGAATGACTACTTTCATAGACAAACAAAAATATGAATTACTTATTCATATAAGTTATTGGATTTCAAATGACTAACCATTGGTGGCCCGCTCCTTTATTCTCAATGGCAACATGTATGGATCCTGTTTCAATTTCTTTATCTAGAATGCATTCTTCTACCTATCCTATAATAGTCTTTACCCAAGCTCTAGCTGCTCTTCCACAGCCATGGCCTTGGTTATTGTTACCATTTTCATGGCTTCTCCCTATGGGGCTGGTTGATTTGGATAAGGGTTTTAAAGATAATTCAACTAGTTAGCCTTAGGTATTCAATACTTCCCTGCTAATAAAATTTCTTGTTTCCCAACCCATTCAGCCCTTGATTAATGGCATTGGCTCATCCATTTCCTTTGACATTGCCCATATTAGTTCTAGGGTCTGGATAGTTCCTTATGTAGTTGTTACTTATAGGGTTGTCCCTTTGGCCATTCCCAACATTTTCTTTGGCTATGGGTCTTACTCGCATTAGGGCATCTTGAGTTTTTCAGCCTCATTGATTCAAGAGGAGTATCCATAGGGTAATTTAGTCCTTGGCAAAACCTCACAATCTATCGAGTCGCCATTAGTCCTTAGTAGAACCTCACAATCTTCTAAGTTGCCATCATTGGTGGTTCATACTTGGTGAAGTCTCACAAATTTTGAGCAACAGCCTTCCAAGGTCAAGTTAAATTGTTGAAGAAGGCTACAAAACTTGTTCATGGTGATGGATTCAACGGATAGCAACCAGTATCGTCATTTTATTGTCTTCTTAATTTGTTGCTGAATCTGGGAAGATTCATTTACTCCCTTATCATTGCATCATTTTTTCCACCAAGGTTTAGCTTTGCAAGTGAGATGAAGGCATATAGTCATGGATTGATTGACAATGGTAGTTTTAGTAGCCATGAAGTAATTATCCATGGCTTCACCCACACTTGTGCATCTTGTTCCACCTTGGATCCTTCTCCATTAAATTTAGGGGCGATGTCTACCCTAGAAGGAAATAATTTTCTTGTAGATCCTTCTAAGTATCTTAGTTTTTTTCTCATTTTTTTCAGGATTCTATTGAATTTTCATGGACTTTGCAAGGTTTTTTCAGTTATTTAATGACTTTTTTCCATTCTATAAGTGTGGGGGATTAAAATCATTAGGATCGAGATAGCAAAGTGTGTGATGGCAGCTGCATGTGAATAGCAACTCTGCGACACGAGCGTGACAGGACGTGCAGTCCTCACACGTGAAGCACACACACACACACACACACATGCCACACGTGAACAATAGCAAACAAACACGCAAAAAATGTCCAGCACACGCCCACGTGTGCAAACAGTTGCAAAAACAATCAACACACAAAGGTCTGCGTGAAACTAGCACGCCCGGTGCATGACAGGAGGCTAGCAGGGGGACATTCACATGGGTTACAGGATGGGGCACATGGTATGATGTGTTTGTGGTGGTATGTTGGGGAGGTGGAGGGATATGGGTGGAAATGGGGTGTAAAAAAAGGGGGAGGGGGGTTTTGGGTGGGTCCAATAGGGCAAGTAGGGTTGTGGGCAGAGGGCAAGGGGGATAGGGTAGGCGGGATGGTTCTGGGCGGGCGAAGGGGGAAGGTGGAGGGGAGGCGGACGAGAAGGAGGGAGGCAAGGAGAAGAGGAGGAGAGGGAGGGCATGGCAGTGGTAGCGGTGGCCAGGGTGGAGGCAGCCACCAAACGACGGTGACGAGTGGTGGCGCCCATGGTGACAGTGGACTAGGCAGCCAAGGCAAACCACAACGATGAGCTAGGCGATAGCCCCCTCGTTTATGGCAACAACAACAAAATGCAACAAGGGAGGAGGAAGGAAGGAAGGAAGAGGAAGAGGAAGAGGAGAGAAAGAGGAGGAGAAGGAGAAGGAGAAGGAGAAGTGGCAGGAGGGGAGAGAGAAGGGAGACGAAGAAGCAAGAAGAGAAGAAGAGGGTGGGTGGAGAGGAAGGGAGGTAGGGAAGGAGCCATAAGGAGCAAGGAGAGAGAAAGAGGGAGGGAAGAGAGAGAGGGGAGATGGGACAGTTGGGGGCTAAATTTTATTTTTTTTAATATTTTTTAATTTGTTCTTTTTAATGAAAACGTGTCCCCCCATCCCCCGCACCAACAAGAACAAGAAGTACAAAAATTTGCATTGACGGGAACACAACAAAGCAAATTCTTGGCACGTGTTTCGAGGGGAAACCCGATTGAGCACGCAACACGCGAGGGGTGAAGAATCAAAAATTGGACGTAAAAATTAATTCAAGGGGATCGGAACATCAAATGAACACATCATAAAAAGAAAAATTGGGCACAGTGCATTCGACAACAAATAGGGAGTTCTCATGGAAAAATATGAATGATTAGCCATTAAAAAACACACAAAAATTAATTTTACAAAAAATTTTATTCTGAACAGAAGGCAAAAAGAAGAAAATTTGTTTGGAATGAAGTGTCAAACAAGCCTGTCACATAAGAATGCAATTCCAACTAGAATAGAATCCATTCCCGTGGAAAAAATGAAAAAATAAAACCCAAAAACATAATCAAAATTTAAAAATAAAAAATCAAAAACTCGAAATGGAATGTAGCAAGAAGGGATGTTTGGGTGGACATTGGGTAGGGCTATCTAGTTGGAACATGGTTTCGATGGCACCCAAAAATTCAAACAAAAATTAATTCCAAACAGTCCGTAAGTTAGAACAGGGGGAAAAAAAAAGGAAGAATGTTTGAGAAATGGTGGGCAATAAGGCTATCAGGTCAAAACGCAATTCTCATGGAAAAAAGGTGCGCTCACATGGAAAAAGGAGCGAAAATGCATAAGAAAACACAATGAAAAATTAATAACAAAAAAATTAGGCGGTCAAAATGGGGGGGCGGGGGGGGGGGAGATGTACAGGGAGACTAATAGCTCGAGGCTATCCAAACAAAAGGCCATTCCAATGAGAAAATAGCATATTCATATGGAAAAAATGAAAAATTTGCATCAAAATAAACCTACAAATACACAAAATAAATAATGGCTAATCTCTACATTGGAAGAGAAAGGATCAAGGCTATCACATCAAATTGCAATTTCGATGCAAAAATGATGTGTTCACGTGGAAGCACATCAGATTCACATAAAATTCTTCAAAAATTAATAACTCAAATTTTGGTGAACATAGGATGCATTTGCATGGAGAATCATCAAAATGATAAAACAATTGACATGACAAGTAAAGACCGCATGAATGGGCCAGGTAAAATAGGGCGGGTGGGTGAGGAAGGGACCTCAACAGGGCATAAGGAAAATAGGGGATTGTATAAGGATCAAAAAGGCATGGGAGGCCTTTTCTCTAGCACTTCAATCAATCTTTTTACAACTCTGTACCAAAAGGGCAATAAAATTTAGAGTAATTACAAAAAATATATCAAAATATTTAGAGTACCTACAACAAAAAGATCAACATATCAAGGAGACCCTAGATTATATAACTTACAACTTGGCATTTCCATGGCTTCCTTTTATAGAATTGATAAGAAAACATTGCCTCTCCACACAGTCTATTCCAATTAGGCTCCAATGAGAATTGAAAACATACATATTTCAATAACCTAGCAAAACAAGATCTCATAAAATCTAATAAAATATCAAATTACTTACTTTTCATTGTATGGAATTAGAATAAACTCCAAAGTTTGAAAGTCAATTGAATTGAACCAATGGTCAAATGCACTTACATCAAGCTCGCTCCTCATATAGTATGAGATAGATGAATCAAGAACACAGTGATAAAAGTTGTTTTCAACTTATCCTCTCTCATGCATTGCACACCTAGTAAAGGAATGGAGATAGTAAGCATCAACATGAAAGTCTATTGCTAGAAAAATATAGTGAGTAAAAACAAATTTTGGTACACTATACCTCATCCAAGCAAGAAGAATAGAGTCATTTACTTCTCTCACTTTATTCTTGAGAATTTGAACATAGTCAGAGTCCAAAAATACCATATCAGATCTTTTGTTAATATCACCAGGTAAAAAGCAAAAAATATTGAAGCCCTTAGGATCAGCCCTTTCAACAAGGGTAGATAACACCTCTTCAAAAGATGGGAGTTGTTCTACTTTCTTTTCTTCTTCCTTCTTTCTTTTATACTCCCTCCATTTATCTGCCTACTCTTCTGTGGCCTTTTCCTCTTTCTCATGTTGTCTTGTGTCATTTTCATGGGTGACATCTTTAACCTTAAGACCTTAATCATTATTCTTCTTTCTATATGGAAGCACATTTAAAATATTGAAAGCCTTCACATCAGAAAGGGGGATTGGCTCAAGGACCTTTGAAACCCTATATCTCAATCTCCTGAGAATTATCATGTCTTTATCCATAAGTGTAAGCCTATGTGCATTAGCAGCACAAATATAAGAATCTTGGAAAAACTCAATCAAAAAATCTTCTATAACTCCTGAATACATTTGAGAGCTGCCCTAGTCCATATGCTTATCACAAATTTCTCTGACAAGCCTCTTAAAAGACAATTTTGGAATTGCATTATTCATTGCCTTCATTGCACTTCTAATCTCCTTTAGGCACCTCACATGCTGCGAGAACCTTCTCCTTGGCTTTGATAGGTCATCCAGAATGGATGGAGGATGCAAGAAAAATGGAAAAACCAGGATTTGTGGAGACTGGTGATGATACTGCACATCCTATTGTGCAGATTGGAAAATTTCCTTTGTCTATGCAGGATGGGAAAAAGAAATACCTGTCAGATGTATTTCATGTCCCGAATATCACCAAGAATCTGGTTTCTGTTAGTCAAATGGTTGAGCAGGGCTTGCAGGTCAGATTTAATCCTCATGGATGCTTTGTTGAGGATATGAAAAATAAAGGTCGCTTGATAGCAAAAGGAAAGAAGAATGGCAGAATGTTTACGTTGGATGCAGACATGCCTGAATTGAGTGCAGCAATGTTTGCACATGGGACTGGTGTAGTTGCAGATATTGATATCCGGCATAAACGCATTGGTCATGTTAATGTACAGCGACTTAAATCAATGCAGGCCCAAAATATTATTGCAGGATTTCCTAAATTCAAGGTTGCAGAAATGAATAAGGTATGTGAAGCCTGTCAGTTTGGAAAACAGGCAAGGAAACCATTTCCTAGACATGTTCAAGAGAGTAAGAAGCCATTGGAATTAATCCACTCTGATGTGTGGACTACTAAAGCTGCATCTCTTGGAGGCTGTCATTATTTTGTCACTTTTATTGATGACTATAGCAGAAAAGTTTGGGTGTATTTTAAGAAAAAGAAAAGTGAAGTTTTTGGGCATTTCAAAACTCTTAAAGCTATGGTTGAAAAAGAAACAGACCTGCAAATAAAATGCCTAAGGTCAGATGGAGGGGGAGAGTACCTCTCAAATGAGTTTGCAAGGTTCCTACAAGAGCATGGCATAAAGCAGCAATATTCATGCAGT
The DNA here is from genome assembly GCF_053477565.2 of Lygodium microphyllum. Lineage (NCBI taxonomy): Eukaryota > Viridiplantae > Streptophyta > Polypodiopsida > Schizaeales > Lygodiaceae > Lygodium > Lygodium microphyllum. The sequence goes on along the minus strand of NC_141158.1, from coordinate 49,112,197 downwards.
CATACCCCACAACAAAATGGAATTGCAGAAAGGAAAAACAGGCATATTGGAGAGTTATCTCGTGCCATGCTCAACGAAAAAGACTTGCCTGATTTTTACTGGGCTGAAGCAGTTGCTACGGCAGTCTATATAATGAACTCCCACTGCAGCAATACATGGGATGACTCCAGAGGAGAGGTATACTGGTAGGAAACCAGATATTTCTCATTTGAAAATTTTTGGTTGCATTGCCTATGTACATGTGCCAGATGAGTTGAGATCCAAGTTGGATCCAAAAGCTGAGAAGTGCATCTTTATTGGTTATTCTCTACAGTAAAAAGGGTATAGATGCTATAACCCTTCTACTCGTAAGTTTACAGTGAGCAGAGATATTGTTTTTGATGAGATGAGTAGCTGGTATAAACCAGTAAATGTGATTGATAATGTAGATGCACAAAATGGTAATGCTGCACAAAATTCACAGCAACAGTCACAAGATATTAGTGGACCTGGAGCGTCCTCTAGCAGTGGTTCACATTCTTCGCCATGGACAGGCAGATTGAGATCAGGAGAATCTTCTCAAAGCAATGCAGATAGTGGTATGCAGGTATCACGAAAAGGAAAAGAGAAGGTAGATCAGCCCATGTTTGATGTGAATGTAGGTCACTCTTATGTGGATGGTGAATCCAGTGGCTCAAAACAGAGCATTGATGATGAGTTGGGTATTCCTTCTATTGTTACACCTGGAGTAAGGAAGACCAGGGATGTTTTGAGAGCACCTGGGAGTGAATCTACTTTGCGCAGGTCTACCAGAGCTAGGTATCCTGTGGATAGGCTGAAATATGATGGATTTACAGCCATTCACTATGCATATATGGTCTAAGTGATACAGGAACCAGAACCCACTTCTTTTGAGCAAGCCATGGGAAAAGAAAAATGGGAGAAAGCCATGGATGAAGAAATGGATACCTTGGAAGCAAATGCTACATGGGAATTGGTACCTTTGCCTAAAGGTAAAAATGCAATTGGCTGTAAGTGGGTTTATAAGGTGAAGCACAATGCAGATGGTTCTGTGAACAGATACAAGGCAAGATTAGTAGTCAAGGGGTATGCACAAACATATGGCATTGATTATGAAGAAACATTCAGTCCGGTTGCAAGGATGGCAACCGTAAGAGCAGTCATTGCTATGGCTGCATCAAAGGAATGGTCTTTACATCAGATGGATGTAAAGAATGTCTTCTTGCATGGTGATTTGCAAGAAGAGGTCTATATGGAGCAGCCACCAGGTTATGTGCATGTTGTCCATGCTGAGTTTGTTTGCAGGTTGAAGAAACCATTGTATGGCTTGAAGCAAGCACCTAGAGCATGGTCTGACAAGATAGGACAATATCTTGTCACTATTGCCTTTCAGATTTCCAAGGCAGACTTCTCACTTTATGTGAGAAAAACAGAGAAAGGTATTATGCTACTTGTCATTTATGTTGATGATTTGATTATGACATGTGACAGTGATGAAGATATCCTTTATGTGAAAATGCTATTGAAGCAGAAGTTTGAGATGAAGGATTTGGGAGAGCTACGTTATTTCTTGGGCATTGAGGTGATTAGATCACCAAGTGGGATACAGCTCTTGCAGAGGCAGTATGGATTGGACATGCTGTCCAAATATGGGATGACAGGCTGTAAGCCTATTTCAGTTCCTTTGGAGCAGAATGTGAAGCTGAGCGCAGATGCAGGTGAGCTTCTGGAAGACCTCACTATGTACAGACGCATAGTAGGAAGCTTGATTTATATGACTATTACCAAGCCAAATTTGAGCTATGCTGTTGGATTGGTAAGTCAGTTTATGCAGGCTCCAAGAAAACCGCATTTGGATGCGGCTAGACGCATACTCAGGTATGTGAAGTCCACAAGCTCGAGGGGGAGTGTTGAGATATCGAGCTCCACTAGTGATATGCCAGGGTGACCGTTGTGCATTTATGTCACCGGCTTGTTAGTTGCAGATGCGGTTGGTACACCGCCCATGAATAATAGCTAGATGACAACTATCCTTATCTACTCTAGTTCGTGGCTCAGTTAGTATGCCACCTTAGTTAGTTGAGTATGGTTTGAGACCCATATATAGGGTTCTTCTATTTCTTTGTATAAGATTTCTTTTTGGCTTACACAACTAAGAAGATGAAAACTGTTTTCAGCCTCCACCTTTGTGGTATTCCCCCATTGTGCAAGCAAGAAAGCTACAAGTGAGACTCCTTCCTTCTCTCCCACAATCTTGACAATTCATACTTAAACTTATTATGTAAGACTTGCCATATGCTCTATTGGTGGGGAATCCTTACTTCCTCATGTTATATATATGTTCATGGGAGAAATTAGGAGCCATCACCTCTCTTAACCTTCCATTATCTTCATTTCCTTTAAGATGGGCTACAAATTCTCTCTTGTGAAGTTTTGTTTTGGTTCTTTCCATTCACTTAGGAAAGGGATTTCCTAGCCCATCCTCCCTTTGGCTAGGTGGTGCCCTTCTTTAGCTCTCTTAGTGAGGATTGGAGGCTGGGTGGGTAAGAGGCAACCCACTCATCTTTTTAGCTCTCAGCAACAATGATGTAATCTTCTGTGAAGATTGCATGCATAAGTAGCCTGAAAAGATAGAGGAGGTCAAAAGGGTTGTATACTGGGAAGATATACATGTTGGATAACATATTATTATGCCCAGTAGACAACAGCAAATACCTACTGCAAGTGACCCTGAAAATGTAGGAAATGATGCTGAAAATGGTCAACAAGGAATAGCCCATGATGCCTCATAGTCTCAACATGAAAACATGAAGTTTGGACTGCTAGATGTGGCAAAACAGCATGCTAAAATTTCAAGAAAGCAAGGTGTAAGTGCAGATTTGCACACCCCACAACAAACCCGCAAATGCTAAACCTTCACTTTTCACAGGTCAACTTGACCTTCAAGTCCACCTCATAGGTTTTTTCATGGTGTTTAGTATGCTACTAATTATGTCATGGTAACTAACTATGGTGAGCTGTCATACTTCAAGTAAGCAATGACTAGGTAGGATAGTAAGAAGTGGTTCAAAGCTATGCTATCAAAAATGGAATCTCTTGAAAAGAATGGTACTTAGGATTTGATACATCAGCCTAAAGGGCAGAAGATCCTTCCGTACAAGTGGGTTTATAATATGAAAGTCACTTCCGATTCCTTGCCAAAGTACAAAGCATAGCTGGTTACAAGGGGTACAAGTAGGAACATGGGATTGACTTTGATGAGATCTTCTCTCCTGTAGTTAAGATGACTACTTTGAGAACCGTCTTGAGCTTGGTTGCCGTTGAGTATATGGAACTCATCCAGATGGATGTAAAGACTGCATTCTTACATGGTGATTTTCATGAGCACATATATATACAGTAGCCTTAATGTTTTGTGGCAAAGGGCAAAGAAAAGATGATATGTAAACTCAAGAGGAGTTTGTATAGGCTAAAATAGGCACCTCAATAATGGTATCACAAGTTTGATACATTCATGTAGTCTCAAGGCTTTCATAGGAGTCAAGTGGATCACTGCTTATATACCAAGAAGGTAGATGGCAGCCTAATTATCTTGGTCTTATATGTGGATGACATGCTGATTGCAAGCAAGGATGTTCATACCTTGGACTCTCTGAAGCAAAGTCTACATGGCAGCTTTTACATGAAGGATCTTGGTAATGCAAATCATATTGTTGGGATGCAGATACTCAGGGATAAACCAAAGGGGCTTCTCTATCTGTCCCATTAGGAGTGTGTATCCAAGGTTTTGCAATGTTTCAATGCGAAGGGGGGAAAGTGATTGGGGTTCCATTGCCTCCATATGTGAAACTCTGTGCTCGCAAAGGATAGCTCTACATCTAATGATGAGAAGACTAAAATGGCCAAAATTCTATATGCTTTAATTGTTGGTAGTTTGATGTGTACATGTCTTGACATTGCCTTTGTGGGAGTGGTTAGCAAGTACATGGCAAACCCTGGCAAGAAACACTAGGAGAAGCAGTGAAAGGTATTATGAGATACCTCAAAGGCACAATGGATTTGTGCATCTACTTTCATAAGCAGAAGGCATTTGTCATCGACTTTACATATGCGGACTATGCTGGACATGCGGGCTACAAGAAGTCCACCTCTCAAGGTATGTATTAACCTTCATGGGGGGATCACTCTCTTGGATATCCAGGTTGCAAAAGTGTGTTCCACTGTCTACTACAAAGGCAGAGTATGTGGTCGCTACTAAGGCATGCAAAGAGGCCTTATGGCAGCTGTCACGTTTGATTGCTAAGCTTGGTATTACCGAGGTTCCTATCCTCCACTGTGATAGTCAAAGTGCTATCATGTTAGCACGGAACCCTGTCTTTCATGCAAAGAAAAAGCACATATATGTATCATTTCATCAAGGAGGTACTTGACAACAAGAGCATTGATCTGGTCAAGGTACACACTGATGATAACCCTGCAAACCTTCTCATGAAGGGTCTTCTAGCAAAGCGGTTTGCCCATTGTGAACAGATGATGGGGATTGGATACATATAGTCTCTTCAGCTTTGTACATAATTAGACTTAGCTTATTCTTTTTCCTCTACCTTTGGGCACATTGCCTTTAGGGGGGAGATTGTTGGTAATAAAGGGTAATGCACTTGACTACTCGGCCTACTTACATGGCCAGCATCATTGTACTCTGTGTACTACATACCTATCCAGAAAACCAAAAGAGAGGTACACTATTGTACCCACACACTATGTCATTGTCTCTCTCTCTCTCTGTCACCTACATAGCATCCACCATTGAAGCTCCATTCTCTCTTTGATCCATGCAGTTCAGCTTCATAGTCTTCATAGTCTCTCTCATGATCTCTCACTCATAGATACATTGTTTTGCATGAAAAAATGGCTATCTCTCACTCTCTTTAATAACCTTTACTTGTTTTAACATTTCTTTTCTATTGAATTCCCATTAAGTTATAATTTATTTACCAAATATTAAAAATATTTTATTTATATTCTTATTCATGTATTAAATGAAAATAAATTTATGAAAGAACTTGCTTTTGTGTTGCGAGAGTGAAGGCATGTCAACCACGTTCATATTGTATTGCTTGATCTCATGCTCCCTGTTATAGAATACCATCTCTTCAAGGCTATCATGAGAAAGGAGTCCGTGTGTGCTAGCTTGAATGGTCTTGATTAGGAACTCCAAACCTTGCAAGACAAAGACTTTAAAGAGAGAGGGGAAGGACTTATCTTGTGGGTATGAAAGGCACAAAAGCTAGACAATACCTTCACAAGCTAGAGTGGTGCTCTCCTTTGATGTTGATAATGATCTTCTCTTACTCCTCTTCATTTCACTCCCTCTCTTTATTCACTCTCTTCCTCTTTATTCCCCTCTTCTCTTCATCTACCTCTTCCTTTTTTCTTTTTCTCTTCTCTTCTTCTCCACCTCTTCTATTCTCATCTTTCTCTCTTGCCCTCCTTCTCTTCTCTTCTTTCCCATCTCTTTTCTTATCTTCTTCCTCTCTTCTCTTCATCTCCTCTTTCACCTCCCTTCTTCTCCACCTATCCTCTGCTCTTCTTCTTCTCTTCTCCTCCTTCTCTTCTCTTCTTCACTACCTCTTCTGTGTGTGTGTGTGTGTGTGTGTGTGTGTGTGTGTGTGTGTGTGTGTGTGTGTGTGTGTGTGTGTGTGTGTGTGTGTGTGTGTGTGTGTGTGTGTGTGTGTGTGTGTGTGTGTGTGTGTGTGTGTGTGTGTGTGTGTGTGTGTGTGTGTGTGTGTGTGTGTGTGCGTGCTAAGGTTTTATAGCCTTATCAAGGCTCGCAATCTCGAACCGAGTGTGGTTCCTTACTCTCCTTCTTCATTGTTAGTGATGTTATCGAGGTGGTTGTTGACCACACAATTGTGTGGAACAAAGATGGGGATGAGTTTAGAAAGAGGATGGCACTCGCAAGGATTTCGAGGACCACATTACTCGAGTCCGTGGTAATTCATGGTTTAATCGAGGGAAGTTGTACATAATGATTACAATGGCGATGATGATGAGCGGTGGTGATGGCTTGGTCTATCAATAACTAGTCCATAGATTTTTCCCCCTTATTTTTTATTTTTTAAAAAATATTACTAAGGTTTTTCAACCTTAAAATCCACTCCTCCCCTCAATCCTAGTTCACATGGAAGGGGGGGAGGAGGGGGAGAAGAACATTACATCCTCTTCCCCTTTAAGAAATCGAGATATCCTCATCTCAAAGAAACTTAGGATTTGATCCTAGCAAAAATAGAGATCATAGTGTTGGTGGGTTAGGACTCATTAGTACTTTTGCTACACTACTTGATTATATGCATCATCGAAGTTAAAGATTATAAGGACAAGGTAGAGTAGTCATTATAAAGCAATGTAGGTGTAGGGTTCATTACATCTAATGAATTTTTTTTCCCAAGATTTCATTGGGTCCTAGTCCTTTATTACAAAAGAAACCCGAGTTGTTGTTTGCATAGGGTATCCTCATCCATCCAAGTGGTATCCTCCTCAACACAGTTTTCCCATTGGATGAGATATTCTCGAATGGCCCTACTTCTAAGGATGTGTTCTCTTACATCCATTATTCTATTAGGTTTAAGCTCAGTGATGAGGACTGCTTGGCTTGACATTACAACTTTTTGATCAAAATTAGGTACATTACCTTTTAGAAGGCTAACATGATATACATTGTGAACTTTCAAGTGTTCAAGAAGTTGTAATTTGTAAGCATTGAGTCCTAGAAACTTGAGAATCTCGTATGGCCCACAATATCTAGGGCTTGGCTTCTTGTATTGCCCTAAGGATAAAGAACTCTTCTTAGTGTTGAGAATCAGCAATCACACTCAAACAGCCTCTTTGTATGGAGTCTCAGGGTCAAGGATATGCAGGCTAACTTATCCCATATGCACAATGGTGCCTACTGCAGTTTCCTACTTCCTATAAAGCATTGTACTTGCTTCCTTTCTTAATGCAATGATAGTACTCTTTTCATTTCAGTAAAGTGTCAATGTCATTGTCCACATACACAAGATTGTGTTTATGAGTCCAAGTCTCAATCTTGGAACCTAATTCACTTGTGTAACAAACAATGTCCTTTCCATCATGAGTATACACTCATTTTTCCATCCTCCATAGCTTCCGGTTTTTGCCATGCTCTAGATCCCGCATTTCTCACATGGTATCAGAGCCCAGTTGGGCATGGCATTGCTTGTCTAGCCTCTCTTGATTCCTTTCAACCTCAGTCTAGCTCAATGTCAGCTCATGACTTCATCTCCCAACTCTACTCTCACTGAAGCTTCCATGGCAGCCATAGCCAGCAGCACCCTGTCAGATTGAGCTGCTTATATCTCACTCCACAGGTCAAATCTCTTGGAGCTTCCTTCTGGAAAAGTATTCCCCAACTCACAAAGCTTCCCTGTATCACATCAATCCAGGACGTTGGACCATCTGGAGCTCAGCATTGTGAAAATCCTCAATCTCTGCTCTGTGTCTGCCATAGCCAGACAGGACCTACCTTACTTGGAGCTTCAATAACTCTTCAACCAGGCCATTTCAGCCCACGATTTCTTCTAGGGAGTTGTTCCTCTGCTCAAGGCGCTTCATCCTGGCACAACAAATAACCACATTGGCAAGCTACAGCTCTGGCATTGCACAAATTCGACGTCGCTGCCCCAGACTGCGCCGATTCTGTTCGCGCCCCCTGCGTGCTGCATACTGTCCACGATTTTGACGATTATGATAGGGCTTTGGTAGCCCATGAAATTAGCTTCCTAGGCATATAAAATTTTTTGAAAATGATCCACTGTAGCTCCTGCAATCAGCAAAAAACCAGGCCCCTGTCTCAGAAACCCTAATTCCACCATAGCCAAAGCTTCAAAATCTTGACATTTTTCACTGTTTCTCTCACTGAAGTTATCAACAGTGATTTTAATCACTGAGCAATACTCTCTGAAGTTCATTAAAGTACTGTCACTCAGATCTGAAGGCATCAGCATCAAATCAAGAAGGGGAAGATCACTTGGATTTTAAAAGAGTAAAAGACTTTTGCAGATCTGGTATTCATTGACACTTAGTTAGTGTTTTTTAGCACTTGTGTCTCTCAACCAATTCTTCTGTTGCTCAAATCTAATAAGTCTGAAGTTGTTTTGCTACTATTCCCGTAAATCTAACATGGGCAAAGACTCTCCAAATGCTCGATTCAAAGGAGTCGGGTTTCACACCTGGCAAACCCGCATCAAGCTCATCTTGATGAAAAAGGGTCTCTGGGCCATCACAAATGGCAAAGAGAAGAAACCTCGGGACGCGGATCTTGCAACTACTTGGCAAAAGAATGATGATAGAGCTCAGGCCATTATCAAACTGGAGCTAGACAACAGTTATATCCACCATGTGGATAACTGTGAGACCTCACAGGATACATGGAAAAGACTTGACACCCTGTTCGGTGCACAATCTAAATCATCAAAGTATGGTCTCCTAATTGAATTCTTCAGGCTTGAAATGAAGTCCAGCACATCACTTGCCACACATCTTAATTACATGGAAGGACTCCTAACCCAACTTGCAGGAATTAACATTAAAATGGATGAAGATGTTTGCATCGGTGTTCTACTTAAGAGCTTGCCTCCTGAATATAATAATGTATCAACAACTTTAATCAACATGTCAAATCCTGAACTTGTTGATATCCAGGCATCACTGTTAGAAGAAGAAAAGAAGCTAAAAACTAAAGAAGAACCAAGTACCTCTAGAGATGAGCATGCATTATATGTTGGCAACAAGTACAAAGGCAAGAAAGATCAGCTCTTTTGTGACTTCTGCAAAAGGACCGGACACACCGAGAAGTTCTGCCATGCAAGAAAGAGATCCCAAAAGGCCTATCTAGTCGCAGTCAAAGAAGAAGAAGAAAATGGAGTAAAGGAAGAAGAAGATGAAGATGAAGACCACCAGGATCGGAAGGACAAGACTCATCAGTCCTTGTACTCTCATAATTCTGATAGACTGTTTTAAAAAGCCTTGTACTTCCTTGCCCTAATTCTTCCTGCCATAAGCTTTGTAAACTCCTTATGTGACTTGGCATTACAGTCCATGTACACTTTGTGAGGCCCCTATTACAGCCTCTGGATGTCCACCATGTTTATGGTACCCACACTTAGCTTTTTCTGCGACAGCCTCTGGTGTTTTGCCATGTCTGTGGTATGCCCACACTTTGCAGGTGGTTCTCATTACAGCCTCTACACACTTTGTGCCTTTTCTAGTTGTGATTGAGGAGGGGTGTTGAGAATCAGCAATCACACTCAAACAGCCTCTTTGTATGGAGTCTCAGGGTCAAGGATATGTAGGCTAACTTATCCCATATGCACAATGGTGCCTACTGCAGTTTCCTACTTCCTATAAAGCATTGTACTTGCTTCCTTTCTTAATGCAATGATAGTACTCTTTTCATTTCAGTAAAGTGTTAATGTCATTGTCCACATACACAAGATTGTGTTTATGAGTCCAAGTCTCAATCTTGGAACCTAATTCACTTGTGTAACAAACAGTGTCCTTTCCATCATGAGTCTACACTTCTTTTTCCATCCTCCATAGCTTCCGGTTTTTGCCATGCTCTAGATCTCGCATTTCTCACACTTAGGACAAACATGAATAAAAACCATGTCTCCTTCCTTGAATATCCGTTTTTGTCTTTGTAGATCAGCATATGCTTTCTGTCAATCCTTGGCAGCTTGAATATCTTGTTTCATAGCCTTAACTTGTTCATCCATCTCTTCCAATATCTTCTTGGAAGCTTCTACTTTTAGGGTAGGATCAAAAAAGTTTAGTGGGGTAAGGCATTCTTGTTTATACAAAGCTTGGAATGGGTCATCTGGATACTTTGATGGTAGGATGCATTGTAAGCAAACGCCACCAAAGGTAGGTATTGTATCCACCACTTACGATCCTTGTAGCAATAAGCTCTAAGTATGTCTTTGATGACTTGGTTGACTCATTCAGTTTGCCCATCAATTTGAGGATGATATGTGGTGCTGAAACAAAATTGGGTACCAATGGCCTCAAACAAACCCTTCCAAAAATGAGAAGTGAAGAGAGAAACACAATTGTTGATGATCCTTTTAGGCAATCCGTGCACCCTAAAGATCTCCTTCATAAAGATCATTGCAATATCTAAAGCCTTGTAGTTGGTTTTAACTGGCATCAGGTGAGCAACCTCAGTTAGCATATCCATAATGACTAGGATTGAGTTGTATCCTTGTTGGACATAGGGTAATAAAAACTACAAAATCCATGTTTGTAAATTCCCACTTCATTTGCAAGATGTTAAGTTATTGGAGCTTTTGTGGCATCTTGATGCACTCATCCTTTACTCATCATTGGTAGCTCAAGCATTCAGTGACATATTTAATCACATCTCCTTTGAGTTTTTCCCAATGAAAGCTTCTTCTTATAGTGTTGAGAGTCTTTACATAGCCCGAATGTCCTGAGAAAAGAGAATCATTTGGTTTCCCAAAGTGTTTTCTTCTTGAGGTCTTGGCTACTTGGGATGCACAACCTCCTCCTGAAGTAGAAAAGTCCTTCTTTCGTAGAGAATTTCAAATACTTGAGTTTGAACTTAGGGTCTATCTCCTTAGACATGACTTCTTTTATCATGTGTTGATACTTGGGATCCTTACTTGCTTCCTCCTTAGCTATTTCTATGATTGGATTACCACGAATTGACATGATTATTGTGAGAGACCTTACCTTGGAGGGTTCTTCTGAGATAAGGGCACTCAGAAATGCTTTGCATCTTATGGCACTCACAACAACATTCTCCTTATCTGGTGTGTACTTGATCTCGAAGTCATAGTCTTACAAGACTTCAATCCATCATTGTTGCCTCATGTTTAGATTTGTTTGAGTAAAGATCCACTTGAGACTTTTATGATCGGTGACTTAGGATAACTGTGCCAAGAAAATAGTATCTCCATAATTTGAGAGCATGAATTACAGTGAGCAGCTCCATGTCATGGGTAGCATAGTTCTTCTCATGAATCTTCAACTTCTTAGAAGAATAGGCTATTGAAAGGCCTTATTGCATGAGCACACAACCTAATGCAAGAGATCTTGCATCAATAACAACTTTAAATTATTGGTTCAAGTCAAGTAGTTTTAGAACAAGAGTTGTGATCAAGCTTTGTTGAAGCTTCTCAAAGCTAGATTGTACAATGGGAGTCCATAAAATGGCAATTTGCTTCTTGAGTAAATCAGTCAAGGGTGTGGCAATCAAGGCATCATCTTTGATAAAAAAAACATGTACCATCCTATCAAGCCTAGAAAACTTCAAACTTCCTTAATAAGAAGATGACTTTCTTGCAGCTGAAAATGATATTTAAGAGTGAATTTAGCAATGCAAGGTGTTGCTATAGCATTAATAGAAGCTTGGACAACAAAGAGAAGACACTTTAGATGTTTTATGTCTTGTATAGAAGTGTTTTCGGAAGACAAATATGTAGGAGAATGGCTGAGAATTCGTCAATACCTTAGTACATTAACAAAGAGAGATGAATGGTCAGAATAGGAGTTTAAGAAGATCAAGAGGAAAGCCTATGGGTTTTTCTTAAAAGATAGATACTTATGGAAACATGCTAAAAAGAAACAGGACATGCAAGTTTTGGGTGACAGAGCTTCACAAGTAAATGTTATGCAAGAATTTTATGAAAGCTTATGGGCTGGCCATAGAGATGTTTGGGGTACTTTTGCAAAGATCAAAGAAAGATATTGGTAGCAGGGTATAAGGATGTTGCTCACTTTGTGGAAACATGTATGATATGTCAAATGTATTCATCTGTGAGACATCGAGGTGGATTGCAGCCCACATATCCCTTGTCTCTTCATTTGAAGTGGGTGGTGGATTTAGTCACAATGCCTACAAGCCTTTGGCAAATGAGGTATCTTGTACTTGCCCATGAATACTTGACTAATCAAGTGGAAGGGAGAGCTCTACGTACTAAGACAACAAATGCAATGTGTACTTTTCTCTTAAGTTATCTTTTCTCAGTATGGCTATGTGGAAAAAATTACAGTTGATACGGGTGAGCTGGATGCAAATGAAGCTTATAACCCTGAAGGAAATGGCAAAACTGAAAGAGGTCATCCACCTATTGTGAAGGCATATCAACTATGCAAAGAAATCATAAGCTTTATCCTCAACTGTGCAAAGAAATCATAAGCTTCATTTGCATCCAGCTCACCCCTATCAGCAGTAATTTTTTCCACACAGCCATACCGACAAAAGATCTCTTAAGAGAAAAGTACACACTCCATTTCTTATATTAGTACGTAGAGCTCTCCCTTCCACTTGATTAGTCAAGTCTTCATGGGCAAGTACAAGATACCTCATATGCCAAAGGCTTGTAGGCATTGTGACTAAATCCACCACCCACTTCAAATGAAGCTTATGATTTCTTTGCACAGTTGAGGATAAAGCTTCATCAACTTTACCCTAAAGCTTGCTTTAACTTCAGCTTATAACCCTAAAGGAAATGGCAAAAGTGAAAGAGGTCATCCACCTATTGTGAAGGCATTGGAAAAAGCATATGGAGAGAAGGTAAAAGAGTGGCCACACGATTGCTCCCTTATGCTTTGTGGGCTAACAAAACAACACATAGTGCTATTACAGGATATATGCCTACTAAATTGATGTATGGTCAAAAACCTATCATGCCAATGGAAGAGATGACAGTCACATGGAGTGTGCTACCTTGGGAAGAGGAGTTGAATCGAGAGGAGTTGTTGGCCTTACGCATTAGACAATTGGAAAGAAAGTCAGAAGACATAGAGGCAGCAGTTACAAAGTTAAGGGCAGCAAGGATACAGAACAAGAAACAATTCGACAAAAGACATAGATTGAGGCCAAGAACCATACAAGATGGGGATCGGGTATTGTTTTATGATAATAGTTTAGACAATCAGCATAGTGCCATGTGTAAAGTTTCCAAAAGATGGTTTGGACCTTATGTGGTAAGACTAGTGTTTGATAATGCTACTTATGCATTAAATGAGCTGGATGGGACAGCCATAAGAATTCTAGTAGTAGAGAAAAGAATCAAATTATTCAAGAGGTGGGAATCTACTACCTATGAGTTGCCAGAATTGGAAGAAAATAGTGCCCATGAAACAGGGGCTATCTAGGAAGATATGAAGATGAAGAAGCAAAGGATATGGTTGCAAAGGATGAGGAGGACTCAAAATCCAATGACAACTAGGATTTTGGCACATACCAAAGGATGTGCAGATTTAGAGGGGGTGGATGTCGTGCCACTATGCAAACACAGTGTGAAAAACTCTAGAGTGCATCATCATTCGACTTTCTTATTGATAAAGAGTGTCAATGTCATTTGAGTCATTAGTGCTAGTGTGAGTGGCATGGATGGTCCAAAAATACTAGATTTTTAAACAATTTTAGCCTATTTTTAACATGTTGGATATTATTTATTGTAAATATCCTAAAAAGCTAGAAAAACTTCTAGATTAGGACGGCGTGCAAAAAGCAAGTGGCTTTTTCAGTCAGTTTTGGGATTTTTCATAAAAGAGAAAGATGGGCAAAATCACACGCGTCACAATTGCAGTGGACAGGCAATAAATAGCACTTTGAACTGAGAGAGGAAGGAGTGATCTAGGAGATCCCTTACCAACTGTCTTAGGGTTTTACCCCCCTCTTGGAGCCAACAATGCCATCAGATCTGAGTTCCAAGTAGTAGAGAAGAAGCTATTATTTTGATGCACATTTTTGGTCTACGAAGGAGCTCCAAGAGATCTAATGCTTGGAGATTGGTTCTAAGTAGTGCCAGATAAGGGATTTCAGGTTCTGTCAATACATATTGATTTGATTCATTGTGATTTGTCTTTATTGTGTTTACCTCTTGTCTATTATTTTTATTCTCTTCCATCTCATATCTCTACTTCCTTCTATCTCTGATCCCCGGTGGATAATACGACCTTTCAACAAAAACCCCTCCAATAGCACGGCTATGGAGGATGGATCTTGACAGAGAAGTATTGAGGTTGCTCGATATGGCATCGAGGATCATGGAGCTACTCATGTGCATGAGAGAGGAGAGTACTCGATCGGGCATGTTCATGTTCATGAAACCATGTTCATGCAAGTGGTTGTTTATTTATGTACATGTTCATGAAACCATGTCACTCTGTGAGGATAAAAACCAATTGTAGAACTCAGGATTGTACTCGAGTGTGGCACACATATCTAGCTTCTGTGATAGCCTACTTAGCAATAATAAATATTTGGCAACATGGAGTACATGGTACCTTGTCCGAGTCTACTGGAAACATGTAGCTCCTCCTCAGTGAGAACTTTATTAATCAAAGGGCTCTCTAGGCTAGTTCCAACTAGGTCCATACCTCGAACTGTAGCTAGAACTCGAAATGAAGTTGGTGCCACATAGGTCGAGTCTCTTTGGGACCGCCATTTGGCCAGTCGCTCCTCTGAGACTGTCATGATTTGGGCTCCAAGTTCAGCCATTGTAGCGCGATTTTCAAACCAACATTTTTCAAATTGGCTTCTACCCTCAAATTGTCGCTTTAGTTGCTCTATCTCTAAGAGATTTGGCTGGCAGAGCATTTCATTAAATGTCACAGTTAAGCGTAGTTCGTCAGCCTCCTCGTCAGAGATGAGTTGCATGCGTTCATGTAAGAGCTTGTCATAATGTCCGTCAAGATATTCTTGCTCTTCCCACAATAGCGGATAAGGCAAATATTCCTCAAGCTGCTCCCTAGGGAATGTGCCCATGTCTGCATGAACATAGACACGTGCGAATAATTTCAGTTTAGTGTCCCACTCGATCAAGCACTCTGCTACATCTCTATGTTCTATAAGGGCTTGCTCGGTTGCTATCTCATACAAAGTTCTAAGGGTTTCCTTAGGCTTTAGCATAGCTGGGGGCTCAGGCCTAAATGAGCAAGATTGGTCAATGCTAGGAGTGCTCATGCGCCTGGGATTTCCATGTCTCTCTTGAGGCTTCGTTATTGCATCATGGTTCTTCTTGGGCGTGACTGGTATGAATTTGTCATCCTGTTGTGACAGCGTTATATCCACTCTTGACTAGTGAATGCAAGTTCTATTGTCGGTGGATTGAGTGTTGCAAGCAACTGTTGATGGCAATGGCTGCTTTGATTTTTCAGAGCACACAGATGTGTCTGAGGTTCCACTGCTATTAGGAGAGACATCAATGGGTTCATTGGTGGGTGGACTTGATGCTTTATTCCCCAGCTCTCCAGCGCTCTTGGTCTCAATGCTCTTGGGGTCCTCAACCACATGCAATTGTTGTTGTTTCCGCTGTTTTCTCCTCTTTTTCTTGGTCGGTGAAGGTGCATCTTTCAACGACTCAAGACCCTAGACTAGGTCAACCGTTGTTGTGCTTGGTTGGGCCTTAGCCTTTCCTTTCTCTAGTATGTCCACATGGGTCATAGCCGTGCTTATTGATTGGCCTCGCCAGGTTGTGAGGGTACAATTGTCTCCCTTTTGGAAGAGTCTAGCTTTTCCCTTCTATTTAACTCCTCAACTCTAGGCTTTAGGCGCTTTGAAAGTGCTGGAGTTGTCAAGGACACTGGTTGCGGCACCTCCTCCCCAGGTGAACTGCTAAGGACACATTCCGCAAGGGGCATTGCCACGCCCAAGTGTTGTGGCTGCTGTGATCCCTGATTGAAAGTAGTAGCGGCTAATCCAATGGGCTGGCTAATCTTGGCGGATTGCGGTGTCAAGTCCCTAGGGCAATCGGAAGTGGTCATGTCTTTTGTTTTCATGTGAACATTCACCTGTGTAGATCGAGCATGAGTTCGAGCATGAGTTGATCTAGTCACCTTAGGTTGCATAGGCATATCCTTGGGCCGAGAGCTACAGATGGTGTCATGTCCCACCTCTTGGACATTTGGAAGCTTAGATGGAGATGGAGATGGAGATTGGGATTGAGTAGCTGCCCTTGACGACTGCTGTTGTGCTTCCTATGTCCGTTTGGCAAAAGAGGGTGTAGGAGATCTAGGACTCTTAGGTGGACTTGGCACTGGCTGAGTGATTTGCTCAAGGCTATTAGATGATTATGTCATTTGTTTTGTTGAGAAATTAGCCATCTCACAAGCAGCGTGGTGCCTCTGGTGCTCCTTATCCTCTTGGGGAATCAAAGGCTCCCTGGGCGCTAGTGGCTTTCGTGTATCCTCAACGATTATATATGATATCTGCTTGTCAAGCACGCTAGGCTGAGGATCTACTCTCTTAGTCTCGTTTGGTTTCTTGACTTCGATCGTGAGAGGCTCGGTCACTCCAACATTTTTGACTCGAGACTTGGTCTTTCGTTTAGGTCTCCTCCTACGCTTCTTTGTCTTGATACGAACTGGCCTTCAATCGACAGAGGAGGTCTAAGCAGGGGGTTTTGGCACCCAAATCCATCAGTTTCCTACGTAATACCCTTGAGCACATAACAACGCTTTGGATATCCATCATGGCGTTGTGCTGACCCTCCATCGATGCCTTCGTCTATAAGGGTTGGGTTTCTTTTGGGGTCTTCTACGATATTTGTAAGTCCACAGATTGACCATGGCGTTGTCTCCTGACCTTCTTGTTTCAGTCATGGCCTCACTCACTGGTTCTCGTTGTTCGACCTGTGCTTGCATCAACTCTTCAAACAAGTCCTTGCCCTCGTTAGTGGGCTTGACTATTATGTCAGCACCTTCCTTGCCTTTCCCTCGAGGTTCGATGAGGTCACTCTTGCTAAAGGTTGTGACTATCCTCACACCCGGTAGTGCTAGGTGTATCCTTTGTGCTCATAGTCGGCCTCACATTTGGTCACCCTTTTGAAGGGTCTTCCTAGGAGGGTTTCCTTCCCGCAATTAGCACTATTTGGAGGAACATGAAATAGGATAGGCAAGCTTTCAGTTTCAATTGTCGCAAGGATTTTGTACTTCCCTATGAGTGCTTGTGGGTGTCCCCTGTAAGGGCTAAGAGTTGCATTAGTCGGTGTGAGCTTTGGTTGGCCTAGTAGGGTCCATGCTTCATAGGTCAAGACATTAAAATCTGCTCCTTCATCAATCAGAGCATCAATAGTATGCTCTCTTTTCGCGGTGAGTTTGACCCTAAGATAAGCAGGTGGTACTGTGTCTTCATCTTCCGGGTCTTGGCTTGTAAATTTAAGCCTTCTAACAAATGCCCTTGAGTCCCCAACTGCACGACCAGATGTGGATTCTCCACCACTGGTGTCTTGGATCGTCAGTGTAGTGCTATTCAAGGAGCATCGTCAAGACTGTCATATCTAGTCATTCTCGCTATTGTAGCTTGATGTTGTTGCTTTCCGCTTTGACTAGATGCAGTCTGAATGCAACACGTATGTGTTTTTGCAGTGTGGCCTTTTTGCCCTTGTTGGCTAGATGGGCCCATTGAGTTTCTAGGGTCTCTGTTTGCCTCTATTCGGGTACGGGCTTTTGGTTGTTCTTTTGTAAGTGAGAATCCATGCTCGTGTAGAGCCATTGCTACACTAGGGTCCAATTTGGAGGACCTGTCACAGTGCGCGTTTTCTCTCCAACCTACTCGAGGGACCTGCACCTCCCTTGTAGTTGGTTTTAACTGGCATAAGGTGAGCAACCTCAGTTAGCATATCCATAATGACTAGGATTGAGTTGTATCCTTGTTGGACATAGGGTAATAAAAACTACAAAATACATGTTTGTAAATTCCCACTTCATTTGCAAGATGTTAAGTTATTGGAGCTTTTGTGGCATCTTGATGCACTCAGCCTTTACTCATCATTGGTAGCTCAAGCATTCAGTGACATATTTAATCACATCTCCTTTGAGTTTTTCCCAATGAAAGCTTCTTCTTATAGTGTTGAGAGTCTTTACATAGCCCGAATGTCCTGAGAAAAGAGAATCATTTGGTTTCCCAAAGTGTTTTCTTCTTGAGGTCTTGGCTACTTGGGATGCACAACCTCCTCCTGAAGTAGAAAAGTCCTTCTTTCGTAGAGAATTTCAAATACTTGAGTTTGAACTTAGGGTCTATCTCCTTAGACATGACTTCTTTTATCATGTGTTGATACTTGGGATCCTTACTTGCTTCCTCCTTAGCTATTTCTATGATTGGATTACCACGAATTGACATGATTATTGTGAGAGACCTTGCCTTGGAGGGTTCTTCTGAGATAAGGGCACTCAGAAATGCTTTGCATCTTATGGCACTCACAACAACATTCTCCTTATCTGGTGTGTACTTGATCTCGAAGTCATAGTCTTACAAGACTTCAATCCATCATTGTTGCCTCATGTTTAGATTTGTTTGAGTAAAGATCCACTTGAGACTTTTATGATCGGTGACTTAGGATAACTTTGTGCCAAGAAAATAGTATCTCCATAATTTGAGAGCATGAATTACAGTGAGCAGCTCCATGTCATGGGTAGCATAGTTCTTCTCATGAATCTTCAACTTCTTAGAAGAATAGGCTATTGAAAGGCCTTCTTGCATGAGCAAACAACCTAATGCAAGAGATCTTGCATCAATAACAACTTTAAATTATTGGTTCAAGTCAAGTAGTTTTAGAACAAGAGTTGTGATCAAGCTTTGTTGAAGCTTCTCAAAGCTAGATTGTACAATGGGAGTCCATAAAATGGCAATTTGCTTCTTGAGTAAATCAGTCAAGGGTGTGGCAATCAAGGCATCATCTTTGATAAAAAAACATGTACCATCCTATCAAGCCTAGAAAACTTCAGACTTCCTTAATAAGAAGATGACTTTCTTGCAGCTGAAAATGATGTTTAAGAGTGAATTTAGCAATGCAAGGTGTTGCTACAGCATTAATAGAAGCTTGGACAACAAAGAGAAGACACTTTAGATGTTTTGTGTCTTGTGTAGAAGTGTTTCTAGAAGACAAATATGTAGGAGAATGGCTGAGAATTCGTCAATACCTTAGTACATTAACAAAGAGAGACGAATGGTCAGATGAGGAGTTTAAGAAGATCAAGAGGAAAGCCTATGGGTTTTTCTTAAAAGATAGATACTTATGGAAACATGCTAAAAAGAAACAGGACATGCAAGTTTGGGTAACAGAGCTTCACAAGTAAATGTTATGCAAGAATTTCATGAAAGCTTATGGGTTGGCCATAGAGGTGTTTGGGGTACTTTTGCAAAGATGAAAGAAAGATATTGGTAGCAGGGTATGTATAAGGATGTTGCTCACTTTGTGGAAACATGTACGACATGTCAAATGTATTCATCTATGAGACATTGAGGTGGATTGCAGCCCACATATCCCTTGTCTCTTCATTTGAAGTGGGTGGTGGATTTAGTCACAATGCCTACAAGCTTTTGGCAAATGAGGTATCTTGTACTTTCCCGTAAAGACTTGACTAATCAAGTGGAAGGGAGAGCTCTACGTACTAAGACAACAAATGCAATGTGTACTTTTCTCTTAAGATATCTTTTCTCAGTATGGCTGTGTGGAAAAAATTATAGCTGATAGGGGTGAGCTGGATGCAAATGAGGCTTATAACCCTGAAGGAAATGGCAAAACTGAAAGAGGTCATCCACCTATTGTGAAGGCATATCAACTATGCAAAGAAATCATAAGCTTTATCCTCAACTGTGCAAAGAAATCATAAGCTTCATTTGCATCCAGCTCACCCCTATCAGCAGTAATTTTTTCCACACAGCCATATCGACAAAAGATCTCTTAAGAGAAAAGTACACACTTCATTTCTTATCTTAGTACGTAGAGCTCTCCCTTCCACTTGATTAGTCAAGTCTTCATGGGCAAGTACAAGATACCTCATATGTCAAAGGCTTGTAGGAATTGTGACTAAATCCACCATCCACTTCAAATGAAGCTTATGATTTCTTTACACAGTTGAGGATAAAGCTTTATCAACTTTACCCTAAAGCTTGCTTTAACTTCAGCTTATAACCCTAAAGGAAATGGCAAAAGTGAAAGAGGTCATCCACCTATTGTGAAGGCATTGGAAAAAGCATATGGAGAGAAGGTAAAAGAGTGGCCACGATTGTTTCCTTATGCTTTGTGGGCTAACAAAACAACACATAGTGCTATTACAGGATATATGCCTACTAAATTGATGTATGGTCAAAAACCTATCATGCCAATAGTAGAGATGACAGTCACATGGAGTGTGCTACCTTGGGAAGAGGAGTTGAATCGAGAGGAGTTGTTGGCCTTACGCATTAGACAATTGGAAAGAAAGTCAGAAGACATAGAGGCAACAGTTACAAAGTTAAGGGCAACAAGGATACAGAACAAGAAACGATTCGACAAAAGACATAGACTGAGGCCAAGAACCATACAAGATGGGGATCGGGTATTGTTTTATGATAATAGTTTAGACAATCAGCATAGTGCCATGTGTAAAGTTTCCAAAAGATGGTTTGGACCTTATGTGGTAAGACTAGTGTTTGATAATGCTACTTATGCATTAAATGAGCTGGATGGGACAGCCATAAGAATTCTAGTAGTAGAGAAAAGAATCAAATTATTCAAGAGGTGGGAATCTACTACCTATGAGTTGCCAGAATTGGAAGAAAATAGTGCCCATGAAACAGGGGCTATCTAGGAAGATATGAAGATGAAGAAGCAAAGGATATGGTTGCAAAGGATGAGGAGGACTGAAAATCCAATGACAACTAGGATTTTGGCACATACCAAAGGATGTGCAAATTTAGAGGGGGTGGATGTCGTGCCACTATGCAAACACAATGTGAAAAACTCTAGAGTGCATCATCATCTGACTTTCTTATTGATAAAGAGAGTCAATGTCATTTGAGTCATTAGTGCTAGTGTGAGTGGCATGGATGGTCCAAAAATACTAGATTTTTGAACAATTTTAGTCTATTTTTAATATGCTGGATATTATTTATTGTAAATATCCTAAAAAGCTAGAAAAACTTCTAGATTAGGACGGCATGCAAAAAGCAAGTGGCTTTTCAATCAGTCTTGGGATTTTTCATAAAAGAGAAAGATGGGCAAAATCACACGCGTCACAATTGCAGTGGACAAGCAATAAATAGCACTTTGAATTGAGAGAGGAAGGAGTGATCTAGGAGATCCCTAACCGAGTGTCTTAGGGTTTTACCCCCCTTTTGGAGCCAATAGAGCCATTAGATTTGAGTTCCAAGCAGTAGAGAAGAAGCTAATATTTTGATGCACATTTTTTGTCTAGGAAGGAGCTCCAAGAGATCTAATGCTTGGAGATTGGTTCTAAGTAGTGCCAGATAAGGGATTTCAGGTTCTGTCAATACATATTGATTTGGTTCATTGTGATTTGTCTTTATTGTGTTTACCTCTTGTCTATTATTTTTCTTCTCTTCCATCTCATATCTCTACTTCCTTCTATCTCTGATCCCCGGTGGATAATACGACCTTTCAACAAAAACCCCTCCAATAGCGCGGCTATGGAGGATGGATCTTGACAGAGAAGTATTGAGGTTGCTCGATCTGGCATTGAGGATCATGCAGCTACTCATGTGCATGAGAGAGGAGAGTACTCAATTGGGCATCAAGGTAAGCTCGTTGCACCCCATAGGTAGGGAGAGCGCATCGGCTATGTGAGAGGTAGCCATGGCCGCCCGGCTTGAAACGCTTGACCAATAAGTGGTCCGTAGGTCTCGAGGGGGTTGAGTGAGAGAGCTCCCTTTTGAAGTATTACCCCCCTTGGGGATCCTAAGAATCACAATTAACAATCCCTTCCTCTCTTTAGTGTCGCTCCTGTTGAGATATCGAGCTCCACTTGTGATATGCCAGGGTGACCGTTGTGTATTTATGTCACCGACTTGTCAGTTGCAGACGCGGTTGGTACACCGCCCATGAATAATAGCTACATGATAGCTATCCTTATCTACTCTAGTTCGTGGCTCAGTTAGTATGCCACCTTAGTTAGTTGAGTTTGGTTTGAGACCCATATCTAGGGTTCTTCTATTTCTTTGTACTTGTGTTCTTTTGGCTTACACAACTAAGAAGAGGAAAACTGTTTTCAGCCTCCACCCTTGTGTGTCTTCCCCCATTGTGCAAGCAAGAAAGCTTCAAGTGAGACTCCTTCCTTCTCTCCCACAATCTTGACATGGTATCAGAGCCTTGTTCGTGGTAAGGAGCTCAAGAAAGCAAGCCAAGCTCGCAGTGGTCTGGTAAGAGGAGCAGTGTTGCTTTCATTTCCTGTTTTGGGAGCAAATCTCTGCAGGTAGCACAGCCGGAAATTGCAGGAGTGCATTGTCTCAGGTTGAGACGCCCTTCGCGGTGAAGCAAGAGGGCAGTATATGCTGCGGGAGAGGGCTTTAGCCCCTGGGGACCTTGTTTTTTTGATTTGAGGCCATTTCGGGGCCTGTTTTGCAGACGGAAGTTTTCTGCACGCACTCAAGAAAAGGCTCAGTTTTATGCTGTGCGACCACTGTTCTGCAGGTCGGTGAAAAGTTACTGTAGAAATTGCATCGTATGCTTGTGCGCAGAGACATTGGGAGTTTCAGAATCATCCTTGGTTCCTGTTTATGCAAAATCGTCACTAGGAAGTGACTGTGTGGTCAAATACCACTTTCGCCAGTTTTACAGATTTGCCCTTGTGAGGGTGAAGCTGTGTTTTTTGTAGTGACAGAATTTCTTGCAGTATTCTGTAATGGCGTCTGATTCTCTTTCACAGATTGTCACTGAAAAGCTTGACAAGAACAACTTCCAGGCATGGAAGTTTAGAATGACGAATTTCCTTATGGGAAAAGGATATTGGGAATTTGTTGCAGGAAATGAAGAAGAACCAGTTCTTCCTGATGTTCCCAATCAACAACAAATGCAGGCATTTAAAACATGGCATGAGAGAGCCAGGAAAGTTATGTATTGGCTGTCTATCAGTATTTCAGACTCTATGATTGTGCATATTCAGGATGCAAGTACGCCAAAGGAGGCATGGGATACTTTGTCAAAAATGTATAGCACAAATACGCAAGCCAGGAAAATGCAGCTCAAGCAAGAGTTGCATAATGTGCAAAGAGAAAGTATGAGCATCAACGACTACCACATGAAGGTGAAGAAGATTGCAGATGCACTTGCTTCCATTGGGTCGCCAGTGGAAGATGATGATTTAGTTTCCGTGACCTTGAATGGTCTAGGAAAGGATTATGCACAGTTTCGGACATCCATTTCAGTTCGTGAAAGATTTCCTGATTTTGAGGAGTTGATTGCTCTTCTAATTTCTGAGGAACAGAGAAATGGTGGTGCATCTTCTTCAGGAGGAACTTCAAAAGAAGCTGTCTTCTACTCAAATGCTGGAAGAGGTAGAGGCAGAGGTAGAGGAGGCCGATTTGGAGGCCGTGGCAGAAATCAGAATATGCAGCAAACTCAAGAAAACCAGTCCTATGGAGGAGGACGTGGTAACTCTAGAGGCAGGGGGAGCCAAAGAGGTCGTGGTGGATGGCAAAGAGGCCAAAATGCAAACAGTAATGTTGAATGCTACTACTGTGGTAAAATGGGTCATATGGCTAAAGACTGCTATAAAAAGCAGAATGACATCATGAATGGAAAACTGCAACAAGGGAATTATGCATCTTCTAGTAGACAGGGTGATGACAGAAATGAGCATTTGTTCATGGTGCAGCACATGAACAATTCTATGACAAGTGCAGAAGAAAGCAATGATGTATGGTATGTTGACTCAGGTGCATCAAACCACATGACAGGTCATGCAGAATGGATGGAGGATGCAAGGAAAATGGAAAAACCAGGATTTGTGGAGACTGGTGATGATACTGCACATCCTATTGTGCAGATTGGAAAAATTCCCTTGTCTATGCAGGGTGGGAAAAAGAAATACCTGTCCGATGTATTTCATGTCCCGAATATCACCAAGAATCTGGTTTCAGTTGGTCAAATGGTTGAACAGGGCTTGCAGGTCAGATTTAATCCTCATGGATGCTTTGTTGAGGATATGAAAAATAAAGGTCGCTTGATAGCAAAAGGAAAGAAGAAGGGCAGAATGTTTACATTGGATGCAGACATGTCTGAATTGAGTGCAGCAATGTTTGCACATGGGACCGGTGTAGTTGCAGATATTGATATCTGGCATAAACGCATTGGTCATGTTAATGTACAGCGACTTAAATCAATGCAGGCCCAAAATATTGTTGCAGGATTGCCCAAATTCAAGGTTGCAGAAATGCATAAGGTATGTGAAGCCTGTCAGTTTGGAAAACAGGCAAGGAAACCATTTCCTAGACATGTTCAAGAGAGTGAGAAGCCATTGGAATTAATTCACTCTGATGTGTGGACAACTAAAGCTGCATCTCTTGGAGGCTGTCATTATTTTGTCAGTTTTATTGATGACTATAGCAGAAAAGTTTGGGTGTATTTTATGAAAAAGAAAAGTGAAGTTTTTGGGCATTTCAAAACTCTTAAAGCTATGGTTGAAAAAGAAACAGGCTTGCAGATAAAATGCCTAAGGTCAGATGGAGGGGGAGAGTACCTCTCAAATGAGTTTGCAAAGTTCTTGCAGGAGCATGGCATAAAGCAGCAATATTCATGCAGTTATACCCCACAACAAAATGGAATTGCAGAAAGGAAAAACAGGCATATTGGAGAGGTATCTCGTGCCATGCTCAATGAAAAAGACTTGCCAGATTTTTATTGGGCTGAAGCAGTTGCTACAGCAGTCTACATAATGAACAGGACTCCCACTGCAGCAATACATGGAATGACTCCAGAGGAGAGGTATACTGGTAGGAAACCAGATATTTCTCATTTGAAAATTTTTGGTTGCATTGCCTATGTACATGTGCCAGATGAGCTGAGATCCAAGTTGGATCCAAAAGCTGAGAAGTGCATCTTTATTGGTTACTCTCTGCAGCAAAAAGGGTATAGATGTTATAACCCTTCTACTCGTAAGTTTACAGTGAGCAGAGATGTTGTTTTTGATGAGATGAGTAGCTGGTATAAACCAGTAAATGTGATTGATGATGTAGATGCACAAAATGGTAATGCTGCACAGAATTCACAGCAGCAGTCACAAAATATTAGTGGACCTGGAGCGTCCTCTAGCAGTGGTTCACATTCTTCGCCATGGACAGGCAGATTGAGATCAGGAGAATCTTCTCAAAGTAATGCAGATAGTGGTATGCAGGTATCACGAAAAGGAAAAGAGAAGGTTGATCAGCCCATGTTTGATGTGAATGCAGGTCACTCTTATGTGGATGGTGAATCCAGTGGCTCAGAACAGAGCATTGATGATGAGTTGGGTATTCCTTCTATTGTTACACCTGGAGTAAGGAAGATCAGGGATGTTTTGAGAGCACCTGGGAGTGAACCTACTTTGCGCAGGTCTACGAGAGCTAGGTATCCTGTGGATAGGCTGAAATATGATGGATTTACAGCCATTCACTATGCATATATGGTTAAAGTGATACAGGAACCAGAACCCACTTCTTTTGAGGAAGCCATGGGAAAAGAAAAATGGGAGAAAGCCATGGATGAAGAAATGGATGCCTTGGAAGCAAATGCTACATGGGAATTGGTACCTTTGCCTAAAGGTAAAAATGCAATTGGCTGTAAGTGGGTTTATAAGGTGAAGCACAATGCAGATGGTTCTGTGAACAGATACAAGGCAAGATTAGTAGTCAAGGGGTATGCACAAACATATGGCATTGACTATGAAGAAACATTCAGTCCGGTTGCAAGGATGGCAACCGTAAGAGCAGTCATTGCTATGGCTGCATCAAAGGGATGGTCTTTACATCAGATGGATGTAAAGAATGCCTTCTTGCATGGTGATTTGCAAGAAGAGGTCTATATGGAGCAGCCACCAGGTTATGTGCATGTTGTTCATCCTGAGTTTGTTTGCAGGTTGAAGAAAGCCTTGTATGGCTTGAAGCAAGCACCTAGAGCATGGTCTGACAAGATAGGACAATATCTTGTCACTATTGGCTTTCAGATTTCCAAGGCAGATTTCTCACTTTATGTGAGAAAAACAGAGAAAGGTATTATGCTGCTTGTCATTTATGTTGATGATTTGATTATGACAGGTGACAGTGATGAAGATATCCTTCATGTGAAAATGCTATTGAAGCAGAAGTTTGAGATGAAGGATTTGGGAGAGCTGCGTTATTTCTTGGGCATTGAGGTGATTAGATCACCAAGTGGGATACAGCTCTTGCAGAGGCAGTATGGATTGGACATGCTGTCCAAATATGGGATGACAGGCTGTAAGCCTATTTCAGTTCCTTTGGAGCAAAATGTGAAGCTGAGCACAGATGCAGGTGAGCTTCTAGAAGACCCTACTATGTACAGACGCATAGTAGGAAGTTTGATTTATATGACTATTACCAGGCCAGATTTGAGCTATGCTGTTGGATTGGTAAGTCAGTTTATGCAGGCTCCAAGGAAACCACATTTGGATGCGGCTAGACGCATACTTAGGTATGTGAAGTCCACATTGCAGTATGGACTATTTTATGAGACTGGGGTTCAGATACAGTTGCATGGATACACTGATGCTGATTGGGCTGGTAGTATTTCTGATAGACGATCTACCAGTGGATATGTGTTCTCTTTTGGGAGTGCTGCAGTCACTTGGAGCAGCAAGAAACAGCCTACAGTTGCCTTGTCGAGCACAGAGGCTGAGTACAGGGGTGCAGCAATGGCTGCATGTGAGGTAGCTTGGTTGCATAAGCTACTTTATGATATGCATCAGTCTACAGATGGACCAGTTGTCATTTATTGTGACAACATGAGTAGTATACACTTGGCAAATAACCCAGTCTATCATGCTAGAACAAAGCACATTGAGGTGCATTATCACTATGTGCGAGAGAGGGTTTTACTAGGTCTTATTGATCTAGTTTATGTCAGCACAGAGGATCAGGTAGCTGACATATTCACGAAGGCATTGGGCGCAGAGAAGCTGCGCAAGTTCAGAGACCTGCTTGGTGTGCAGGAATTGGGATTGAGCTCGAGGGGGAGTGTTGAGATATCGAGCTCCACTTGTGATACGCCAGGGTGACCGTTGTGTATTTATGTCACCGACTTGTCAGTTGCAGACGCGGTTGGTACACCGCCCATGAATAATAGCTACATGATAGCTATCCTTATCTACTCTAGTTCGTGGCTCAGTTAGTATGCCACCTTAGTTAGTTGAGTTTGGTTTGAGACCCATATCTAGGGTTCTTCTATTTCTTTGTACTTGTGTTCTTTTGGCTTACACAACTAAGAAGAGGAAAACTGTTTTCAGCCTCCACCCTTGTGTGTCTTCCCCCATTGTGCAAGCAAGAAAGCTTCAAGTGAGACTCCTTCCTTCTCTCCCACAATCTTGACAGCTCCTTACTATTTTTCATGTTGTTGCTAATATCCATCATTCTCATTCTAACAATGTGGCCTCATTCTTTTAGCCCCTCGCCTCCACCTACCACCTCTGTTTGGTTACCCTCCTATTCAATCCAACTGACATGGCGAGGTTAATTCTGATCTATGATGTTCTTCCATTTATCTGAAGAAAGAAAAGAAAAAGAGAAAAAAAAAGGTCATGAGAGAAAAGGTATTCGATCCTCCCCATCATGCTGATCGAGAAAAGGTGAAAAGACCCTCAGGATTAGTGAAAATTAAAAAAAGAAACAAAAACTCAAAGAATAATAAAAATTGTTATGGGATAAAATGAAGAAATTCCCTATCATAATAGGCCTCACTCCAAGAAAAGGTGGCAAACATGCTTGGATGGGAAGCTGGCTGTGGAAAAGGTGGCAACACCTTATAGTCTTGAAGTAGTTGACTCCTTAGTGGAAATCCCTAGGATGCAGTTCTAAAGCCACCTTCCTTGGTGTGTTGCATCTTGTGCTTCAACAGTTGCATCTGATCCCTACAATAGATGACCTCTTCTATATGCAATTCAAGTTCCTGATCTATTGGCTACCTCCCTAGATACGCCTCTTGAAGATAGAAGTATTGAGCTAG
The DNA here is from genome assembly GCF_053477565.2 of Lygodium microphyllum. Taxonomy (NCBI): domain Eukaryota; kingdom Viridiplantae; phylum Streptophyta; class Polypodiopsida; order Schizaeales; family Lygodiaceae; genus Lygodium; species Lygodium microphyllum. Next base: position 49,084,214 of record NC_141158.1, on the reverse strand, counting down.
TTTTTGGGCTTAGTATTTTTCCTAGTTGCAAGGTAGCAAGGATGCTCCTAGTTTTTGGGCTTAGTATTTTTCCTAGTTTCAAGGTAGCAAGGACACTCCTTGATTAAGCGTGGGGATATGTAGAGGGCTAAATTGACTTTTTTTTTGGTTGATTATTGTTATTTTTATGAGCTAACTGGTTGATTTTTTGATGTGTTAGTTGATTTTTGTTGAGTTTGGAAGTGTTTTGAAGAGTTTTGGGATGGGTTGAGTATGTTTAAGAAGCTCTTGATGGTTTTTGATTGAAATATGATGTTTTGATAGGTTTTGTAATGTGTCTATTTGGTTCTGAGATAAGGTCTATTTTGCCACTATTTTGGTCTATTTTCTTTCTATTTGTGAGATTGAGATTATGAATGAGTCTTTTGAGGAATTATTGAGAGTGTGTTGGATGGTTTTTGATAGTTTGAAGTGGTTTTGGTGTGAGCTATATAGTTTTATGCCTTCTGCTGCCTTTTATAGTGTTTTATAGAGTTTTTGTTATTTGGTATGTAAGCCTCTTGCTTCTATAAGTGTTATGATGGATGGATGTTTAGCTTGGGGAATGTTTTGTAATCTTGAAAGGGGAAGAATACAATCTTGAAATAGCTCAAAGAAGCAAAACAAGTAGTTGATGAAGACTTGAAGTAAAGAGTGAAGTGAGAGTGATACTAATGAGCTTTCAAGGGACATTGTAGTGGCTCTAGTGATCCTTCATATCAAGCATACCTCTTGGGAGGAGTATCCACAACCAAGAGAGGATTATTGAGAGTTATTATTTGATATTCCAATGTACTATTGAGAGAGAGAGGGTGAGAGAGAGAGAGAGAGAGAGACATTTCTTTATGAAGAAACATTGTATCTACATGAGAGAAAGACTATGAAGATGATGAAATATGAATAATATGTGATGAATTCTATTCAAACTTGAACTTTCCTTTGTGTCATTGTGGTTCTTTGATGGTTTTTATAAAGCGTATGAAAGATATGTTGACGATTTATTGTGATAAATCTATGGGAGATTCACTATGTGATGCTGCGTGAAGATTTGTGAAGATTGGTCTTCTTTTTCTTCTTGTGATTGATTAAAGTATGAATAATATGCTTGTTGGTGACAATATAGATTTTCTTCTAGTAGACTGCCTGTTTCCTTGGTTTTCCTCTTGGGGCACCAATTACAAAAGCATGAATGGAGACAAAGGTGATGGATGACAATTTTGCATATGCACGAGTACAATTGTAGAGATGGAAAAAGAGCAATATAGTTTATGACAATATGTGTGAATCATCCCAGAAGTAGAGACACTTCATGGGATTCTCCTCTACCCACCACAAAAGATCCATATTCTCTCTAGGTACCACTATCTTGTGGGGTGATGATGGTACAAGGAGGGAAAAGCTCTTGCCTCTTGGTAGTAGTTCTTTTTCTTCTAGCTTTGTTGGTTTTTCAATAAATAGTTCCTTTTCTTTTCAAAAATTTATAGAATTGCCTAGAGCTGCCAAGTAATATATATGCAGGAAGGAGGAAGATTTGAGGACTTCAAGTGTTTTGCAATACAATGAGCATATAAATGGGATGTATGATGGCTTGATTTGTGTAGACATACTATCGGAAATAGAAGATATGTCAAAAATTGAGATGCACAATGGTCCTAGTATTGTACTAATGCATTCCTTGGACATGTTTCATGAAATTGTAGATTTTGTGCAAAGATCAGAGTTAGAGGCTAGGGTAACTTAGTAAACAGAGTTTATGGGTGATTATTTTCAACCTATTGAGTTTACTACTAAAGTATTTTAGCATCTAGTGTATGGGGTTTATCACTTTTAGCCAAAAGAGTTAAGAGTTGATGAAGTACAAAACAATGGACAAAAAGGTAAAGCGGAACCGCTTCCACCTAATAGTGATGAGCAAGTACAGGAGGCTATAAAGTGCCAACTTTGAGAGATCTAGAGCACATAGGCCATAATTTTTCAACAAAGAGTCTTGCAAAATTGAAGATTGGAAATGATAAGTTCTTATTACTAGCAAAGAATAAGTGTTTCCAATATATGCTTAAGCATCATGGTAGCGCATTTTATTCTTTCCACATGAGATTGGTTGTGTAAGCCCAAATATTATTGACCTTATGGTGATCTTTACCATCCCTCATATTCCATGGAGCCTCCACCCTATTCCAATGTCCAAGGCACACCTCCCAAAGCTAATTGATTTTTTGAATGAGAAGATTCGGATGGGAATCTTAGAGCCATCATCTGCACCATACTCAAATAGGTAGTTTACAATTACAAAGAAGAATGGATCATTGAGATTCATATAGGACGGGTATAGGATATGTAGCTACTGAACAAGGTGACGATCATGAATGTTGTATAGGTGTCTAGTTATGGATGACTTTGTTGAGGCATTTGCATATCATACCATCAATCCTTTAGGTGATTTGTATTGCTATGATCAATTTAAACTTAACTTGGAGAGTACAGATCTTACTATTATGCGAACTCTAATAGGCCTTGTCAAGATATGTACCTTGCCTCAAGTGGTACTAATTCTGTTGCGCATATGATGAATGTTATGCACAAGTTCTTATTCAAGTATATCCCTTAGCTCACGATGCCTCTCTTGGATGATGTACCCATAAAGGCATGTGTAGAAGAGGAGAAAGATGAAAGTCTGAATGAGCAAGGATGTAGATAGTTTGTTGCAGAGTGTATGCCAAATTATGAGAAGATTTTGACCACACTTGAGGAGCTAAATTTGATGCTCTCAGGACATAAATCCATATTTGGTGAGAATGAGATTATCATTGTTGGGCACATGTGTAGCTACTATGGCGGGAGGCCCTCACCTACAAAGGTGGATATTATTGAAAAAAATTATAGGGTATTGCTCTACTACATTGCAAATGAGGAGATTCATTGGTGCTTATGTGTTTTATATGATTATGATACCACATATTGCACATGTTTTGTATCAATTACTTCAAAAGGGGCAAAAATTCTTCTAGGATGAGAGACATACTAGAGCCATGAAGAAGATGAAGAGATTACTATAGTCTGCTCCTAGGAAAGGAAACTAGAGCCATGAAGAAGATGAAGAGATTGCTATAGTCCTACTCCTAGGAAAGGAAACTACACTTGTGGAAGACCTATCGTATTGACTATTAATACTAATCCTACATGGGTTATTGGTCATGATGATGAGAAGGGTCATAGGTATACCATTCGGTTTGGGGCAAAAGTCCTAAACAAGAGACAGAGGAGTTATCCAATCACAAATTAAGAGGGAGCTATGGGAGTTGTTACATCTCTCAAGTGTGACAAAGAGTATTTTATTGGAGCCCCAGTTGTGGTTAAGACATATTGCTTGCCTTTTTTTCTAGGAATGATTACCATTTTGTCGAGACCTAAAACAAGCTTGACACTGGCTTTAAGGCTCTAGCCGAGCTCCTATACTCACTAAACCATCCTCGCAACCTCATGGCTTCTAGGAGAGTCTAAAGGGGCTACACACTACTCTAATTATATCACGCATTTGTATTGATTTGTAGTCCAATGATTTTTCCTATCCCAACTCCAACAACAGAGGGAGTATACTACACATACATGTGATCAACACCTCATTGTACACATATATAGAGCACCGCCCAGTCGATGGTTGTGGCTCCTATGGCTCTCCTACACCCTGGGGATTGGCCCCATGATGCATTGTCTCAAACATAAAGCACAATCGTAACATTTTCCACTCTTTTTTCAAACATCACATTCTACTAGTTATTTTATTTTCCTTACTTAATTAGTCCCCAAAGAAAATCATATTGTCCTACAGCTCAAGGATCCTCACACTCTCATTGTTGGTCAATATTTTTAGCAACCAATTGCAGTGCATTCAGGAAACTTCCTCTTTCTTAACACCATGTATAAGAATGCAAATGTAAGATGTAATGACATATAATGCTCAAAAAAATTAACCATAAATCAGCCAACGTGTTGTGTGAAAAACATTCTTTCCATGATTTTCTTTCTAATGAAGTGTTGTGTTTCCTAGAAACAATACCGGACTAATCTATGCTATTGTCCCTTTAGACTTAAATGAAGCAAGTCCTATATGTCATATTTTGCATGGAAATCAAAATTCAATTGATAACTTTCCACAATCCCTTTTTCCCTACCATTTAGGTTTTGCATTAATGGACCAGTTTAAAGAGGATATTTTTTGTCATTTTTTCCATGTAGAAAAGCAGTAAACACACATTTTCACAAAAAAATAGAGGTAGATTGAGGTAAATCCCCATGCCCTAATTTTTTATGCATGAAAATTAACAATTTACATTAAAATCTATTTTTCATTAAAAAATCATTTATTTTAATATTAATTGTTAGTTTTTTTTTATTTTTTGATTTATGAAGCTTATATGGATTGTGATTCAATATTACATTCAATATAACTCCATAGGAACACCATTTGAACCCTAAAATCCAATGAAATTATCATTTTTCTACTAAATCTTGCATTGCAAGTTTTACGGTTTTGATTTCCGTTACATGAATTGCTAGAAATTACTGCTTATTCTATAATTTCAGACATATTCAAACATTTCCAATCATTTTTCATAACAAGAATGAAAGATTCATCATAAAATTCACTTACTCTATAAATCGCATACACATCCCATCATATTTTGAAAACGAGAAGCCACTGACACTCTTTTATAGCCCTCCTTTGCACTTCATTGTTATATTTCTCATATGTTGTCACAAATTGGCATCCATTCCCTCTCATCCTCTCAGCCAATATGAACTGCATTTATGGCAAGAGAGAAAGAGGAGATAGAAAGACTAAATTTCTATCTTTTCATAGAATGCATCAAACCACTTGCTATTTTTCATGATGCACAACATCAAATTGCAACATCTCAACCCCAAGAGGAGGAGGCTTGATTCTAAGAGGCACAAAAATCAAATTTTTAATGGAATGGAGGGGCACCAAAAAAAATATGCCCCCCCTTCCCCTGTTTGTGACTTTTCTTATAATAAGCTTCTTTTAAACTTGACTAAATTCTAACTTGCAAAAAATTTGGTTTACTCTAGCGTGTTATACTATCCTGCAAGTGGTTTCATATCGATGGAGTGGCAAACAACCTTGGATTTGTGATCCAATTGGACGAATAGCTTTCTGGCATCGAAATCTATTGCTATGACCTCTATCACACACTTGCTTTTTGGCTTTCAAATCAAGTAGCTGCTTCATAACACCAAACCTTGTGGCCATTAAATGGAGGGTCAAACAAACTCAAATCAACAAATGGACACTTGCATTGGATTCCCAGCATTGAAATCCACCTAGGAATACTCTAGCTACTTGATCCGTAATCAACACATTTTTCACCAAAAATGTCTCTTTTATGGATCTTCTGACACTTTTGCGCTTTAAATTCGGCTCTAAAATTCAACTCGCATATTTTCTCTACCCCAAATGTAGCTATGTTGAGATGGATTGCTTGCATTAAGTCATTGAATCCAGAATTCAAGCATATAGCAAGAAAACAAAACTCGATTATTGCATATATGCTTTCTAGAGCCACGTTTGAGGATGAGGAGTCATTACTTACATATGAGGATGATACATAGATTTCAACTACCATGCTTGATAATGTCTGTCATGTTTCCACCATTGAGACCTTCTCAGAGGAGCTTTACATTAGAGAGTGATTGCAAATAGGTTAGTATCTCAATACGTTGACCAAGAGGGATGAATGGATATATGCAAAATTTAGGAAGATCATAAGAAAAGCCTATGGATATTTCTTGACAGACGAAATGCTTTGGAAGCATCCCAAGAAGAGAGAAGGTCTACCCTTGTTGCCTGTAGTCTATGACAAGGCTACCTAGTTGCTACTACAGGTTATGTGAGAGTTTCATGAGAGCCTCCTACGGGCTGGTCCCAAGGGTGTATGGGCAACACATGAGAAGTTTAAGGAAAGGTATTGGTGGAAAGGCATATATAGAGACATATCTCAGTTTGTGGAGGCTTTTGGGAAAATATTACGAGAAAACCCTATTTTAAAGTTGTTTTTGGGAAAATTTTAGGCCAAAATATCTATATGTTTGTATATATGGGCTATTTTTTGAGACTTGAAGCTTAAAAATTTAGCCTGGTGACCAAGAAAACCTCCAAAAAATAACCTTTGGGTTAATATTTGTTGAGATGTTGAGCTTCTGTGTGGCAAATACTCCTAATGACCCAAGAAACCATCATTACACTAACTTGAGCTACAAAGCTATCGCATGCTCCTAATGAGCACAATGATCCGAATTGGACCACCAAGAATTGCTCCAAGCATGAACAAGAGTTGATTCAAGTGCAATGGATAGTACATCACCACAATGCTTCTTCCAAGAAGATTAATGTGTGTCATCCTCTCAAAGAGAATCGAAATCCCATAGAGCCAAATTTGACCCTCAATGCTTATGGAGCAAGCCTACCCCACCTCAAGATCCTTGCAATCTAATACCTACACTAAGAAGCCCATTGTAAGCCAGGAATGAGTGGAACTCTTAAAGCACATATCATAGCCTCTAATGGAGATGAGCTATTGCCCCTAGTAGAGGCACCTTAGACACTAGCTCTAACCTTGGGATTAACCCTAGCCACAAGTCACACATTGTCCTAAGTTTTAATGTCATGATGACCCAACAATGATCACGAAGGACCTCTCGCAGCAAGTGAAGGACCACTCAAGAAGTTTGTTTTACAAGTCATTGATTTTCAAAGAGGAGATTGAGAAAGCAATGGCAATGTTAAGCTAAATGCTTAAGCTCAAAACTTCTCATACTAGGATTTTGGCATGTACTCGCTGACGTCGACTCCAACAAACACATGCCGCCATCGTGCACTGATTCTCAACGAATTACTTAAGGTTTTTTTTTTGAAGATTTAAGCTATTAAGCTTAACTTAAGCTTAAAGCTTAACTACCAATTATTTAACATAGCAAGTGTTCATACTGTGGTACTCCCAAACTGGTTCTAAAGCTTCAATAAGCCCCTATTCCCACCTGCAACTTGGCTAAATGGATTTACAGCAAGTAGCTTGTCACGCACAGTCTATGGAAGACTATTTTGCTTGGAAGAAGATCGTTTTCAATTGTCGTATCTGAGAAAAGCAAGATTGTAAAAACAAAAGCATACTAATAAACAAAGCAAGTTCGTGGTGATCTTATTTATACGTTACTAGAGGACGAGCGATGGATCTTCGATCAAATCTAGGATGTCTGATCATAACATGGACGATTTTATGGGCGAAGGTAATTTGCCAAAGCTAACTATGCAATAGAAATTGGATCTAATCGTGATGCTACTTCAAGAAGAGTGAAGGGAACATCAAAACTTGCAAGCACAATTGGCTGCACTTCAACAATCTGTTGTCAAGCAAGACAGAGCGCAACCTAAAGATGTCATTCAACGTACTATTGATGCGACAATTGGCTGCACAATTGGCTGCACTTCAACAATCCGTTGTCAAGCAAGACAGAGCGCAACCTAAAGATGTCATTCAACGTACTATTGATGCGACACTCCATGCACAAGCTCTCAGGAAAGAGGCCAAGATAAGTAAAAGAAATTTTAAATTCCGCACTTTTAATGGGCAACATGATGGAAAAATTGTTCTTGCTTTCATTAGTCAATTTGACGACTATTTTCATGAAGAGCAATATGCTGAAAAAGATAAACTTGAATGCGTCGCTAACCATCTAGCAGACAAAGCATCATTATGGTGAACTGTTGTCCGCAAGAGTGTTGATTGTCCCTCTACTTGGGAAGCCTTTCAAAAGAAATTTTTGCAGAATTTTCTTCCCTCTCAATTCCATGAGAAAGCCGTGAAACAATGGGATCTCTTGTAACAAAGAGATTGTGAATCCATCCCGCAATACATTGAGCTTTTCTGAAGTGCCTTACTTCAACTTCGAATGCTTGAAGATGTTCCTGAGGCGACCCACAAGTGCAAGTACATGTCTAGTTTGCTTGGTCACTTCTATGCAAAAGTGAATATATTCGAGCCAAAGACTTTGGAGGATGCAATTTCTCTAGCACATGATGCAGAGGATACAATTTGTGGATGAGAAAAGTGACCGCAATAATTTTCAGTTAACGGTAACTTTGGTACAAAGCAATTCAATTCTAACTTCCAAAAATTCAGTCAAAATCACTTTGCTCCTTCTTCTTTTCGTAAACCCTAGACTCGGTCTCCTACTTTACCATCAAATACTAATTCAAACCCTAAGCCTTCCCTCTAGCAAATCCCAATATACCCAAACATCTAGCCCTTACCAACAATGTCTCCAAAGCAAAGCTTATGGTTTGCTACAAGTGTCATCAGCCTAGACACTTAGCAACAAACTGTCAGTCCAAGAAGCAAGCTATTCAAATCAATCACTTGGGAGCAACTGATGAGATGAGGACCATGAAGATATGCAAGACTTCAATGAAGATGATGGTGATATCGGGGATGCTTCAAATACTTTACCTGTTATGCCAAATCCTCATTCGTTATTAACAATGAAATGTCTGGTGCATGGTCAAGAAAAGATTGTTTTGCATGATGATGGAAGCAGCATGATTTTATTTCTGAAATGTTGGTAAAAGAATTGAATTGATCTATTATTTCAACTCATTATCACATAAAGGTTGCATTCTTAGGCATTAGATACAATGGTAACAAGAAGTGCATGATTTAGAGATTAAAATCAGTGATTATGTTGAGCGCATAAATTTATTGATTGTGCCTTTGCAAGCTAGTGATATTATTTTAGGAATGCCTTGGTGACACAAATATAGCCCTGACATAGATTATTCCACAAATTCCATGAAAATTCATTTTAATAGAAACCAAATCACATTACATGGATTGCACACCTTTGATAATTTTCCACTGCTTAGTCACACACAGGCTAAACATGCATTGAGAAAATACACTAAAACATATTTAGTATGGGCGAATGAAATTAAAGCTAACGAAAATCAAATGCATCCTAGGTATGCACAATTTCTTTTGTTTTGCTGTTGATTTACCACCTGTTTTACCACCTACATGTCCTGAAGACCATAAAATAGATTTAATCCCAAGTTCTCAACCACCATGTAAAACACCTTATAGACACAATCAGATTGAACAAAAAGAAATCCAAACACAAGTTAAGGAACTATTGAACCGAGGACTCATTAGGCCTAGTAGTTCTCCTTTTGGTGCACATGTCCTATTAGTTAAGAATAAAAATAATACCTATAGGATGTGCATTGACTATCGTGCCCTAAACAAAATCACTGTTAAGAATAGATATCTGATCCCTAGGGTAGATGACCTCATGGATAAACTACAAGGGGCCACTATTTTTAGCAAGATAGATCTCAAGTCTAGATATCATCAAGTACACTTGGATACACTTGACATTTTTAAGACTGCATTTAGAACTTAATTTTGTCATTATGAATTTCTTGTTATGCCTTTTGGTTTGACCAATGCACCAGCTACATTCAGTTGTATGATGAATCATATATTTTTGAAGTATCAGATTTGTGTGATTATTTTTTTTAATGATATTTTGGTCAGTAGGGATGAGAATGAGCATTGTGAACATCTACCTTTAGTTTTCAAATTGTTGAAAGAGAATCAATTATATGCTAACCCTAACAAGAGTGAATTTTTCCAAATCCTGATTGAATACTTAGATCGCATTGTTTCTTCTGATGGTATTCATGTTGATCCTAAAAAGATAGAGGCAATTTTGAATTGGTCAATCCCTAAAAATGTGCATGAGTTATGTTCTTTCTTAGGCCTTGCCAATTTTTATAGAAAATTTGTGAGAAATTTTTCATTGCTTGCATTACCTTTGACGAAATTGTTAAAGAAAGGTGTTGTGTATCGTTGGTCTAACAACCAGCAAAAGTCTTTTGATTTGTTGAAACATGCTTTAACATATGCACATGTCTTGCGATTACCTGATTTTAATCGATCATTCTTCCTAGTGGTCTCACTAATGCTAGTGGACCAGGAATAGGAGCTGTCCTTATGCAAGATTCACAGCCCATAGCCTATTCTAGTTGCAAACTTAAACCTTTTGAGTTAAAGTATTCCACCTATGATAAAGAATTATTAGATGTAGTTTAAGCCTTACGTCAATGAAAACACTATCTGATAGGATCCGAATTTATGATTACAACTGACCAACAAAGTATCAAACATCTCCTTACTCGGCCACAAATTTCTGACCGCCATATTAAATGGGATGTTTTCATTCAAAGTTTTCATCCACTTATCCAAAATCAACTAGGAAGAGAAAATGTTGTTGCCAATGCATTGAGTAGATGACCAAGTATTCATAATATTTACGTTTTATCATTTGATTCCTTTACTCCTATGAAGGATACCTATGACCATGACCCCAATTTTCAAGCTGATTGGAACAATTTAGTTGCTAATAACTGGATTCCAATTGATTCTTTGTCTTATTCTGATGGATTTATGTTTTATGAGAAAAGATTGTGTATCACTATTCAATTTTAGATCATTTGTGTTGCACGAAATTCATTGTCCTCCATATCAAGGTCATATAGGTATTATTTCCACTTTAAGAACGTTGGTTGAAGATTTTTATTGGCCACAAATGGAATCTGATGTTTCTAACTTTGTTTTTGAGTGTTCAATTTGCCAAAGAGTCTAGTGACACCATGGTAAGCAATATGGTTTGTTAATGCCTTTACCAATTTCTGACCGTCCATGGGAACATATTTCAATGGATTTTATAACTGGTTTGCCTAATACACAAGCTAATCATGATATGATTTGGACTATAATAGATCGATTTAGTAAACAAGCATATTTTCTACCATGCAAGAAAACATTAACTGCATCTCAAGCTGCACAATTGTTTTTGAAGACTGTTTTCACTAATCATGGTTTGCCAAAAGTTATTATTTCTGATTGTGATTCTAGATTTTGTAATAATTTTTGGACTACTGTGTTTGCTAAATTGGGTACTAAGATTGATTTCTCATCTACATTCCATCTAAAACCAATGGACAAACAGAAGCTACTAATAATACAATTCTAGATCTTTTGTATGCATACACAATTTCAAAACCACAAACATGGGACATACATTTACATGTACTTCAATTTCAATACAATAATATACCACACACATCTACTCATAAAGCACCTTTTGAAATCATTTATGGACATAAATTACCTACACCTGTCACATCATTGTCGAATAAAGTTAAAGCTACTAATGATATTGCCAATACGTAGGCTACTATTTTTGCTCAAGTTAAATATATGATTGTGAAAACCCAGCAAATCATACACTAAACAAGCTAATAAGAAAAGAAAATTCATGAGTTTCAATGTTGGCAATTATGTTTGGTTACGCATTGAAAATAGAATATTCAAAAGTGTTGAGAAACGCCCTATTGTTAAATTAGCACCTAGGTTTTATGGACCTTTCAAAATAATTCACAAGATCAATAACAATGCATTTAAATTAGAACTACCCAAACATTTGAAGATCCATAACACTTTGCATATCAATTTGTTATGACCTTTTAAAGGCCAATTACATGTCCACCCTATCTATGAAAACCCTCATTTATTAGAAGAAGAAACTAAAATCCTTGAGCCTGAAACTATTCTAGAAACTAACTTTATGACCAGTAGAACTGGCCATAGATATTCTAGGTATTTGGTTAAGTTTAAAAATCATCCTGTTGAAGAGGCCCAATGGATGCACGCCCGTGACCTAAGTACTTACCCCTCACTGCTGGCTCCACATTGAGCTAATAGCAATTGAGGACAATTGCTATTCCACCTGAGGGGTATAATGCCAGGAGGCATATTCCATGGTGGATAATGTGAGGTTTTTCAGTGGATTCTGTAAAACTATTTATTGCTAAGGCTCGTACACAAGGTGGATTCCTTATGCAAGAAGCTGACAAGAACACTTGTCCTTTTCGGACATCAGATTAATTTAATGTACACGTGGGTAATTCCACATCAGGTGATTCCATAAAATACATATTAAATTAATGGACGTTCATGAGTTTAGAGTGCGCACTCGAATTAAATTAAGGTTAGGACAAAGTTCCAACCTATTTAATTATTTTGTAGCTGAAGACTGCTAGGTATTCACTTTTGTTGGCTTTTATTTAATTATTTTCCAACAATTGTGAATGATTCAATTGATGTGTAGAGCAGGCGGTGGTGGCGTTGGGTAGCACCGGGCGATAGCATGATCCAAATGCTTAGAAAAATTACTATTTTTGATGGGTGCATATCTTATCACTAAAGCCGTGGTGCCCAATATTTATTTAAGCGTGCTTATTTAATAAAGTGCTTAATAAAACATTTATTATCTTGTATGCATAGGTGCTCGGTTAAATATTTTATTATTTGATATTTGTATTTGAACACAGCCCTGACTTTTGGATGCCCAAACGCCTTACTTTATATTTGGGCAAACGCAAACACAAAAGCAAAAGCATGCTATTTGTAAAGTGGGCTATTTTTTAGCTTGAAGATTAAAAGATCTATAAATGCATGCCTTGTGAGGCGCTCACATAAGGCATGGGGGGAGATTGCACCCAATTTGTCTTTTTGTCTCATGTCATGCAAATTTGCTTTTGCTTGGTACTTGAAATTATGAAGGTTTGTAGAGTTCTTTGTTCTTGGAGACCTTCCGGCATTCACTACGCATGCATAGAGCATCCGATCTATGCACCATTCAACTCATATGTTGAAGACTCCCTATGTTTAAAGAGCTTGATACATTTTCCAGCCACTGGAATCCTTAGACATGTCCCATCCATCTCATTTAATGCATAGCTAGCATTATCAAAAACAAACCATACCACAAATGGACCAAACCACCGCTTCACCATCTTCCAACTAGCATTATGTTAAGTTTCCAAGTTACTGTCATAAACCAATACCTAGTCTCCTTCTTGTATAGCTCATGGTCGAAGTCTATATCACTTGTCAAACCTCTTCTTGTTCTTGATCCTTGTAGTCTTCAACTTTTTCATGGCTTTCTCAATGTCTTCAAGCCTTCTTTCTAACTATCTAATGCATAGGACCAGCAACTCTTCTCTCTTCAAACCCTCTTCCTATGATAGAACACTCCCAGTAGCAATAGTCTCCTTAATAGGCATGATTGGCTACTGTCCATACATTAATTCAGCAGGTACATACCCTATAACTACATATGAGTGGTCCTATCATCCCACAAAGCAAAGGGTAACATTCTTGGCCACTCTTTTATCATGCCCTTGCATGACTTTGATAATGCCTTAATGATAGGCCGATGACCTCATTCAATTTTTCCATTTGCTTCAGGATTGTAGGCTGAAGTTAAAGCCAACTTGATATGTTATTGTGAAAAGAAGTTCACAAGCCTCATCTGCATCCAATTCTCCTCTATCTACAACCACTTTACCAACACAATCATACCTGCAAAAGACTTCTTCTAATAAGAACCTACAAACTGTTTGAGTAGTCTTTGTACTAAGAGCTTGACCTTCCACTTGATTTCTCAAGTCTTCTTGTGCAGGCAGAAGAGGCAGAAGATATCTCATATTCCATAAACTGGTAGGCATGGTAACCAAATCAACTGCCCATTTGTAATGCATAAACAATGGATAGGTTGGTTGCAACCCATCTCTATGCTTTATAATGGAATACATCTAACAGTCACTACAAGATTCCACATAATGCTCCACATCTTTATACATGTTCTGCCACTAATACTTCTCTTTGATCTTGGCAAATGTGCCCCAAACTCCTCTATGTCCAGCCCATAAACTTTCATGAAACTCATGCATCACCTATTGTTGAGAAGCCCTATCTCCTAATACACGTACTAGAGCTCCTCTCTTTTTCTTTGCATGCTTCCATAAATATCCGTCTTTCAAGAAAAACCCATCAGGTTTTCTTTTAATCCTTTTGAATTTAGCTTCAAACCACTCAGCCTTCTTTGTCATGAGGCTAAGATATTGGCCTATTTTAAGCCAATCATCCTCATACAACTCTTCCAAACATTGTGTTCTCACTAAAGCATAACACTGATGATGCTTTCTCTCTACTACTTATCTCTTCTCCATGGTTGTAAGTTCTTTTCTTACTACTGAAATCCATGTTATAACAGTTGTACCTGTTGTATTTGCTATTATGACAGATGTATCAGCATTAATGACAGATGTACTTGCTATTTTCATATATGTACCTATAGTAACAACAGCTGCATACTCATTCCCTGCTATCATAAAGTCATTTTTAGCACCTATCACATCATCCTCTTCATCTTCAAACCTTGCTCATGAAAGCATGTCAATCACGGGTTTTCTCTACCTACAATATGCTGAAAATTAGGGTTAAGTGACTTTATATATGCAATCCACCGTAACATGGCAATATTGGGAGTTGAGCAATTTACTACCATGCCCAATAGAGGTGGACAATTAGTCTCTACCACTACATGAGCTCCCATAAAATACTCCCTATCACACTTAAGGGTTGTCACTATACCCCAAAGCTCTCTTTTGACTTGAGAATAATGTCGTTGCCATTCATTAAGGACCTTTGCTCCAAACCGAATAGCACCCTCAAAACTTTATGCATAGCATTCATCATATGCACCACTGAATTGCTTGCTCCCTGTGGAAGCGTACACATCCTAACCAGTCCAAGTGATGTCTTCATGGTAGTGATATCCCGGCTTTCCAATGCAAGCTAGAACTAATCATATCCTGAATATAAATCACCCATAGAGTATATTGCCTTGCCTACAAATGCTTTTGCAAATTCATCGACTATCGGCCCAGATCCAATGTTCCTTATGGTGATTTTATTAACTGGTTGTAAATCATGTATAAACCTCAAAGCACCATTCTTCTTTGGAACAATAAACCACCAATTCGAATATGGAGCTGAAGAAGGCTCCAAAATTTGCATTCTGATCTTCTCATTCAAAGGCTTTAAATTCCATGGCACATGAGGTACTGTAAAGATCACCATATGTGCAACTATGGTCGGATCAACACATTCAATTTCATTTGGCTAAAATGTAAAGGCTTTCCCATGCCTTGCCAACATCTACAAGAAACAATCTCTTTCTACATGCAAAAGGAAGTTTGTATTACCAATTTTTAGCTCTTGTAAAGTTTCAGCTATAAATTTATGTCCTACTCCATGTGGATCCCATAAACTAGGCTACTGAGTCAATTTTTCAGCCAACCCATCACTTTTAGGTGGTAAAGGCAAAGCCACAGGCTTAACCTTCTTTGCAACTATTTTGTACTTTGTATCCACCCTTGCTTCAGCCCTGTTTTGCAACCCATAACATTCGTGCTCAACAAACTCTTGAATGACTTCATACATTTCTAGAGTGTCAACATAAATAACCTCTTTTTCTGCCATGTTTTCAACATTAATTATTGCAGAAATTTCAACCATGTGTCAACATCAACCAGCCCTGAAAATAGCCTTGAAATACATTTATTTTTGCAGCCATCAAACCATATGTCTTCAACTCTTTCTCAGCCCATCCTACATATTTCTTTTCAGCCCTACACATGGCTAAGATATTCTTAAAATAGCCAGGACTCCATGTTGTCCATCCTTGCAATCCAGACATAGACATTGTTTCCTCCTTGCTTAGAGGCATAATTATTTTCTTAGAGGCATTGCCATAGCCTCCACTTATAGAAATGCTGTCTAAAAACCCTTAAACTCTCATGCATTAGGTGACATGGGATTATCTCGTAGCCTATCTCGATTGCAGGGATGATTCACACAAACAGTGAGAAATCGTACTACCTTTGTATTGTATTTACTCCGAACTCGAGAATATGAAGAACCATCATCCAAGGCTTTTGTTTCCAACCTTGATTCTGAAATATAGGGTTGCCCCAAAATCACCGAATAACTACATGAATCCTACATTAAAAAATGATATGCATCCCTAACATCTCCAATAGTCACGGATACATTCAAACAAGCCACATGAAGATCCCTTGATGAATTGTTTGTTGCCTGCATGCGCCATCCTGTATCTACATCAATCGAGCAACCTCCATTCTAGTACAAGCTATGTGCCATAACATTGATTTCGGAACCATGACCCAAGAGAGCTATGCAAGGTGTCTCTCTTTCTCTCACTTTAACAATTGTCTCTGTTGTAGCATGAGCACAATGTGTTCATGAATAATGACTACTTGGAATAAAATGAGCATCTTCTTCTTCATGTACTTATTGATGGACATCCCCCTTATACATAGCCTTCTCTTTATGCTTACTGTTGCCTGTAAGACCGATTTCAGCCACAAGCTTGCTATCTGTACTTCCATTCAACCGATTTTCAACATCACCTTGCTTCAAATCAGCATTACATGCATCATCATACTCCCTCTAAAGTTGTTTCTCTATGTCTTTGTCAACCTGCATTAATGCTTGCAAAACTTCACCATCAAACTTTCTTTTTTGTTTTAATATATCAATGATTGCATCATGAAATTCATGCTTTGTGATTCCAAGAACTTCTCCAAGTGTGAATTCCACTCTACTACCAAGTATGTGATCTTCCAAGACCTTTTTAAGGTTTGTGGCAGTCTCAAGATCCGATTATAACCTGTAATCGGGCTGCTTGTCCCTTTTTTTCCCTTCTTGTTTCTTCTCTTGATATGCATCCTCCATAACATGCTCAGATATGGCTTTTTCAACCTCTTTCTGCTGTTCCATTTTACTTTGTGTTATGCATTAAATGGGCCTAAAGAGGAAGGACCAGTAGGGTCCTCATCTCTTCTTCTCTTTTCTTCCACAAGAACTTATTGATTATGAACCTCAGCCAAATAAGCATAGGCTAAAAATGAATCCACTCATGCAGTCTATCCTCTTCTTCCTCGTAAACTCTGGCTTGCATCTACCAATTTAGACTTTGTTGTTTTGCCCTTTTCCACGCAATCTAATGCTTGCATCCAAACGTGAGATTTTGCTTTAGCCATGCATCCTTTATGAGCTTCATCAGTCCTTTCAATTCTCAGCCCATATGTGGTTGCATCTATGGCAACAAATGCTATCCTTGCAACCATCTCTTCCAACCTCTTTTGCATGCCACCATTTTCAAAATTTGGCTCTATTGGAACACCAATTTTTGTTGCATGTATTTTGTCATCTTTCCAAAAGACTAACATTTTTTATTCCGCTTCACGATAGGTTGTACAATCTCTCTTTTCATACTGTAAACTGTCACACCAAATGCATCTCCTCTTGTATCCTTCTCTATAGAGTCTTTAGGCTATTACCCAACCCTTCTCTTCTATCTATCTTAACATCCAACTTTTTGACCTTTCCATTGATTTTTGTCAAATTTAGCCTCAAATCATACATGCCCTTGATTAATTCATCCATAGCATCACCTTTAAGAGCTGGACCAACAGGTATAGTTGATCATTTTGCCATAGCCACAAGAACCTTGGCTGCAATTCGGCCCCCTTCTGAGCATTAGCAAGTGTGGTGGTTGTATCCCATCTTAATTTCATCTACTCTCTCTTTACCAACATATGCACTATCTTAATTACATTAGCCCAATTTGATTTCAGCCCCGTTTCAAAATATTCAAGTCTACACAGTGAGATGTCTTGGCTAATGTGTTCAATGAGGCCATGAGGTTGGACGATCTGCTAAAGGAAAGAAGCAGCAAAACCTGACAACCAACAAGAATCATTACTATCCATAGCAAAAGATCCACCATTTGTAGCAAGCAGACGACCTCTAAAACTCAAGAGAAAGGCAAGAGTGTGGATTTCCCTAGGATATGTCTAATCTCAAGCTCAACATGGATGAAGCTTCAAGATGCTTTGTAAAGACCTACAAGGACAAACATTCAATGTGTGCACTGTAGCGGCAATCATCTACCAGTAGAATGTCCAGAGCCATGACATAGGACTTGTGCAAATTGTGGCAAGTACGGGCATGAAGCTATGAACTGCAAATTGCCTCAATGCTTGCCATACTAGCAACCCTATTGGGCCATAATATCTAAGGAATCTCCACTTCTAGTTTGGTCGAGGAGGTCCATTATCTCTACCAGCTCCCAATGAGCAAAGATCAACTGCACCAAGGGTATCAATCCAACAAGAATACCTAGACCCCTAGCACCAATCATCACCTTGCCTCAAAGCGACACTCCCATGCATTATATGGAGGAACCCCTCAATGAGGAGCCATATGTCAACCCCTACATCTCATATGATGAAGAGGGAAACCCAACCCTTATGGTCTACAGACCCATCTTGGTGATGACATTGGGTGGAGAAACAGGACGTGGATCCAAAGGAATGTAGTCACATGAACTAGTGACATGCTGGAATTGCAATCACCCTAGACACATCTCCTCCCAATGCCCAAAAAAGGAACAAATGAACAAAGACAAGGCTGAGTTGTGATGCCTTGGGTGTAGCATAACCCATTTATATGATGATTTCCCAAGAAGAAAGGCATCAATAAGTGGCTCTAACATTCCATCAATTCCCTTGGGATTGTTTGGGATAGAGACTCTTAACATGATTATGCGACACCCATACCACTAATGTGATGACTCAGGCACAAAAAAATAAGATGAAGTGATAGTGTCTAGACTTAATAACATAGATGTATCTTCCATTGGCAAGAAGAAGAAGAGAATGGAAGGAAAAATCAATTTAAAAAGTGATAGTGCAACGACATTGACATCAAGAAGGCAAGTGCCCGATGCAAAACCCGAGATGTCTACACCAAAGACTGAGAAGAAGGGGAGTGCCAAAGTAGGAGAGTACCCCAACCCTAGGCATTTAATGGAAATTGTAGAGAAAGTAAGAGGATGGGTAGAAGAGGCTCAGGCACACATGGGAGAATCCTTACCACATCATGAGGATCACAATATAACTAGCATAGAACCGCCCTCCTTGCCAACCTACTTGAGAGAATTGACTAGCCATGGGCAAAAACCTCACCCCTCAACCAAAGGAAACCATGTTGCAGCAACCTGACCTAGGGATGGGAACTCAACCTCCTAGATGACGAACAACCAACAAGATTGATGCACGACTACTGTCATCCCTTGTGTCAATACAAGTGTTGTTGCCCCTGGGGCAACTAATGAGGCAAAATTGGGAATTGTGGAACAATTTTAAGGCGTGGGTTGAGAGACGAGAGAAAACTATGCCACTAGATGGAGCCAATAGCGACACCCACATATCTAATGTAACATCGTCTCTAGTCGTAGGATCACTACAAATAAATGTCTTCTTGGGAAGGGATCGATATGCATGTTGTCCTACCCATGATGGCATTCGGGAATATAGCACAAAAAGGCATAGTAGACACATGAGCAGGAGTGAGCACCCTTAGCCACACTATACTATAAGCTTGGGGAAGTATGTCAATGGAAACTGCTAGATTCAATGTGACCCTGGCTAACGGTACAAAAGTTTGCCCATTCAGACTGGTTAAGGATTGGTCAATCAAGATAGCCAAATTGTAGTTTTTTTGTGAATTTCATCGTGATTGACAAGTGTCGACTACAATATCTTGCAGGGAGGACTTTGGATGAGAAATACTCGTGCAATAGAGGACTAGGATAACAAACTAATATTATTTGGAAATAGAAAGGAAGTAGTACGAGTGGAGATGGACAATTGGAAGACCTCACCCGTTGACCTTGATGCCATCTCAATCATGCTCAAAGGAGGATCACAAAGCATCCCTAACTACATTCCATTAACCAAGTATGTACCATGTCCAGAGGATGAGTGGGATTGGATGCACGTGCTCGCAACCCCATCAACTTGTCGCTCTCTGACAACGAGGATGACTACAAAAGGGCTATGGAAAAGCCAAGCACTTTCACTGCCCAAGCTAAAGCTCATGTACCAAAGGATGATGCCTTCCATATGGTACCTATGTGCATGTTGGCACAAAGCTCAAATATGAAACCATCATGCATGACTTATCATATTCCATCCAACAAACTGGAGCTCCACAAAATCCTTGAGTATCTAACGAGAGAACAGGCTTGCAACTTTGCAGCTAGCCTAAAACCTCTTAGGATCTCCTAGAAGAAGAAACAAGATGGAAATGGACCCGAGTGCATGGTTTGGCCCTACTATACAAGTGGGCTCTACTAAGAGAAAATAAAAATGTATAGGACGATGAATCAGAGGAGGATGAACCGTCGAAGTGGGAGGATTCCGATGATGAGTATATGGATTGTGACTTTAGAAATGAGAAAAGTGAGGAAGAGTCAAAAACCATAGACTATGACACTAACAGGTTGGCCATTGAGCAGATAATTATGGACTCTAAGCCCAAAGGTACCAATGCTTTCAAGATAGAGAAAGGCATAATGAGGGTGGACCTAGCTGGAACATCGAAATGTAGTGGATTATGAGTACATTGGGATAATCTAGCTTGTTGTCACAACTTTATATGAAATAGAAATAGTATATGAGCTCCAACTACTTGGTGAGACTCCTTCTGTCAATGAAGGTTGTGAATTCAACTCCGATTTTGAAATAAGCTCTAATAGTGACCCTAAGATTCCAAAACCCCCTAGTAACAGATGCACCAAAGGAGACCCCCCATTCCACTTGAGGCACATAGACAACTAAAGGAGGAGGCAAGGAAACAATCTAAGGAGTCTGATGCTAAAAGATAAAAGAAACTTCAAGATCTACCCAAATGATTCACAAAGTATAAAAAGGGCGATAGGATAGTCATATTGCTAGGAGCAAAGAGACAAGGTCAAACCAGTAAGCCCATCAAAGGACCCACTAAGGTTAAGGAGGTCAACTTGGCTAACAAATGTTAAAAACCTCAAGCCAGTATTCATAGCAAATAACCTGACCACAGATGAGAAGGTTAACCTCGTCAGTCTCTTAAAAGAGTACTATGATGTGTTCCCATGGTCCATTAAGGAGCTCAAGGGTATGATCTAAGCATAGTAATCCACAACATCCCTATGGTGCCTGATGCACCAATACCTATAAAGTAAAGACCATATTCCATGAATCCTAAGCATGATCTTGTGGTGAAAGAAGAAATTGATAAAGTCTTGAGTGCACGATTCATCTATGAAATCGAGCACACAGACTGGGTATCACCTATTGTGATTGTACTCAAAGAGAATAGTAAGATTAGAGTGTACATAAACTAGAAAAAAGCCAATGCATCAACCAAGAGAGATAATTATCCATTACTATACATCAAGCACATGCTTGAGAGAGTGGTAGGGAAGGAGGCATACAACTTTCTAGATGGCTTTTTAGGCTATAATCAAATGTAAGTCCACCTTGATGATAGGCACAAAATAGCATTCACCATTGAATGGGGGGTGTTTGCTTACATAGTCATGCCATTTGGACTAACTAATGCCCCAACCACCTTCTAATGCCTCATGTGTGCAATCTTCAAAGACATGCTTAGGAAGCGGTTAGAAGTATTTGTTGATGACCTGTGTGTTCACACCAATTGGATAGAACACTTAGAAAAACTTTGTATAGTCTTTGGATGATGTAGGCAGTAGGGTATCACCACTGAACCCTTTGAAGTGCCAGTTTTGGGTAAAACACAGTTGTATCTTAGGGCATGTTGTGTCGAGAAATGGAATTGCCATGGACTTCTCAAAAGTAAAGGTGATTGTTGATCTTCCACCTCCAACCGACTATAAGGGAGTTCAATGTTTCCTGGGCCATACTGGATACTATCAACAGCTCGTGTTGAACTATGCCCTGATTGCTAGACCATTATACAAACTACTGATTGTATTTGAATGGACAAATGAGTGCCAACAAGTCTATGAATGGCTTAAAGAGACTGTGATATCAGCACCTATCTTATGAGCCCTAGATTGGACTATTATCTTCCATGTGCATATTGACACATCAAAATTTGTAGTAGGAGTAGTGTTGTGCTAACCTAGCAAACATAACATGGATTTCCCAACGAGTTTCACAAGCAGGCAGCTCATTGATGCAAATATGAATTACTCAAAAACTGAGTGAGAAGGGTTGGCAATGGTGTTCAATGTTAAAAATTTTAGACATTACCTTTTGGCTACACCATTCACCTTATCAGTTGATCATCATGCATTGCTTTATCTTCTTAACAAGCCTTATGTAGCTGGATGCATTGCCAGATGGCTATTACTCTTGTTAGAGTTTGACTTTTTAGTGGTTGTGCGAAAGGGAAAATAGCATTATATGGTAGATCACATGTCTCGCATAACCACAAAAGAGCCTAATAGAAAAGGCATCATGGATGATTTGCCTAATGCTCACCTTTTTAAAGTATTCAGCAAAAAAGAGCTTTACAAAGCTGAACCTTAGGCCATACTCCGCACATGATATATTGCAGATTTTGGAGAATAGGATCCCAAATCGCCCCATCAAAAAAGCTAGATTGGGACGACTCATCTAAAAGATTTAGCCATACCAAATGATTGCAAGATATCTTTATCAATTAGGACAGGACAGGTTGTTAAGATGGTGTGTCTACGAGAATAAAATGCATGATTTGCTCACTGAAGCACATGGTGGAATCACAAGAGGACACTTCAATAGGGACAACACTATACGAAAGGTCTTGCAATCCCAATTGTGGTGGCCCATGCTATTCTGTGATGTTGCTAAATTTGTTAAACACTACGATGAGTGCAAGTGCACCAAAGTTCCCATACGTAAGGACAAGATGGAGTTGATGCCAATGATAGGATGCTAACCATTAGAAAAGAGGGGCCTCGACTTCGTTTGACCCATTAATCTTGCTTCTCAGTACTCACAAACAAAATACATCATAGTAACCACATACTACCTCATGAAGTGGGCAGAGGCTAGGGCAACAAGGAAAAACAATGTAATAACCACAGCCAAGTTCTTTTGGGAGCAAGTCATCTGTAGGTTTGGCTATCCCATTGAGCTGGTTAGTGACCAAGACATTCATTTCATCAATGAAGTAATCAAGCACCTATTGTCCACCTTCGTGGTCATCCATAGAGAGACATCACTATACTATCCCCAAGCCCACAGTCAAGTGGAAGCTACAAACAAAATCTTGGTCAATATGCTGACAAAATTGTCTCTGCTTTGCAAAGTGATTGGGACAATAAGCTAATGGCAGCCTTGTGAGTGTATCGCACAGCCTACAAAATGGCTACTGGAAAAATGCCATTTAAGCTAACCTATGGAACAAAAGTGACATTGCCGATTGAGTTTTTTGCTCCAAGCTTGTAGATAGCTATTCAAGAGTGATGGGAAGTCCACGAGGAATGGACTAAACATTTAAACAAATTAGAAAGACTATCCAAAACTTGACTTATTGCTCATTTACAAAAAGGCATAAAGGAGGGCAAGTATGTCAAATAACGCGATTTTGAAAAAGGTGACTAGGTGTTGCAATATTCATTCAAGGGCCATAAGCAAAAAAAGAAATTTTGTGAATTAGGGCCATCAGATCAGTAGAACTAGCAATGAGGAGCTCGAAACACTAGATGGGGAGGGGATTGGCTTCTTCAATGGAAGTCGCATCAAGAAATACTACCTGTGCGTACACCCACTACACGAGCCCCCTATGCTACTACCATCTATCAACATCGAAGCTATGTCAATCACTGAAATTGACTTGGAAGATGAGGAACCTATTGTACCAACTTATCTATGACTGTGTATTACAACTACACGAGACCATGTTCTTGATGCACTAATTGATGAGGGAGCCGACAACAACATACTCACATGTAAGGATTGGACTAAGATCAGGCCAGCCACAATTGATCTTGGCCAACGCCACAATCAATCCATATGGAGACAAGCCATACTTCTTGTTAGAAAAGTGCAGGATCATGATTACCATCGAGACTAAAAGCCTTCTTGTTATTTTTTATGTGCTTCCAAACATTGAGGGAGGGGGACAAAAACCATTATTGGGATGAACCGTCAAGAAACAAACTTAGTGCAATGTTGATTTTGAGACCCAACATATTCATCTCACTTTGCCAACATTAAGTTAATAACAGCTTTTAGCAAGGGCATCCAGGCCTTAGCCAACGACATGTACCACCATCAAGGTTTTCATATGTCACCAATTCCAGTGAGGGGGGTAAACAGATATTGCATGAATTAAAACATGCTCAAATAGCCAAATGGAGGCATGTACGTGAGCTAACCACTGGTCAACACATCCACCCACAAATTAATACTAACATGAGCTATGAAACTCTAATCTCTAGACCACCTAAGCCTCGCATACACTCTTGGAAAATACAAACGTATAGGGTGGTGCTATGGTCAAAGGAGGACACCTATAAGGCCACGTTGGGTTCCCAAGACCTTGTTGCATGCCCAAGGATACTATGAGGGTAACTAGTGGCTATGGCTGCCAAAGTGCCCCATCATGAAGAAGACCACAAATTCCACACCTCCATCTACCAAAAAGACTACTGGTGACCCTACTATTATTGAACTAAACTAACTTCACATTAATGGCCCCATCCCTATTGAGATGTGGTTTCGTTTACTTGGTGAAGATAATACTAAAGCAACAGGAAATGAATTCTCATCATTGGCTATGGAAGGGGCATCCTCACTCTCCAAAACTAGTATTCTAAATGGCCCTATATATATGTCCATGGTTTAGGCCATTACCTTATGGTATTTGTATGGTAGCAAAATCCTCTAAACCTAATTATACGAAACTGAATGCCAAGTTCCTATATGGGGTCTTCAACTTTCTATGCCCCTTTTTCAAATCATGTGATATCATAAGCCATAGGGAAAAATGCAAAAATAACACAATCCTTTGGTTTGATCATGCCCTTTGGTTTGTAATGCACAATATCGATTACAAAGTCCTTGCGAGGCTCCATGTTGTTGTTTTTCAACTGGGTTACAAAGGAGGTGCATGAATCTATTAAAGAATCGATAATGTTTACCTACTTTAGAGAAATGGTTCTCTTGGCAACAAAAAAACTTATGGTCACCAAGAATAGCTCTAATCTAATCCCAAACAAAAAAGGAGATGATGTAAAGCTCATAGAAAGATGCTTCAACCCATCCAAATTCCAACAAGGAGTAAATAGCACCCATTTGACTAGAAGTTCTAGCTCCATCTCTAGAGGCAATAGGTGCCCAAAAGCACATTACATGCCAAAAAACTTTGGCCATAGGATGGCTAGCATATCTACTCAATCTAGTAATAAATTTATTTCTCAAGGCCTTATGAGGAAAGGTGTATATCTTGATGAATGTAGCTCCACTATTAAGCAACTATTATTTGGCTAATGTATGCAAGTTTTGGTCCAGCAACCTCATGGTAGGGTCAAAATCATTAGAAAGGAAATCTACTCCTATTATCCATTTCACTTTTTGTAATGGCCTATGGGATAAGATCTCAATGAGAAGATGCTTCAAGGAATATTTATTTCTTATTGATGAACCTCTGCCTCTACATGTGTTTTTGGATGGTCATTTCTTCCATCGCTAAAGGTTGTATTGTCATCTATATTCAAGATCCTTCTATTTTAAGGAATATGGTTTTGTTGGCACCACAAATTTGGATATTGTGGCCAACTTGATAAATTAATTGGTAAAAGGCCTTGACCACATTCCTTCTAAGGCATTCAATTGTAAATGAAGCTAAACAAGTCCTCATTCTTGGCTTCACTGACTTTCTCAAGCTCATTGGATTGAACGTAAATGTTTATTAGGCCTAGTTTGAATGCTTCATAGATAAGAAATTGCATGCTTTGCCACTCAAGGAGCAATTTATTTATGATATGAGTCATGATTCCCATGACATAAGTAAACTCCTTCATGATTTCTATGTTCCTAGCATTGACAAGGCAACCAATAACCTCGCATTCTTTTGCAAGAAATCGGTGATACATCTTGCCAAAGAAAGGTCAATGGTTCAATTTTTTTTAGGACTAACTTGGACATAAGTATTTTGTTAATGACTGACAAAGGGTATCTAAGTCAATGGTTACCAATGATACCATGACAAACCTCCCGTTTCTTATGTGTACCTTTGAAGCACATAAGAATGATTACTAGTGGCTCAAGAATGCAACTAATTCCATTTATAGTGATGGCACATATAATCTCACTATCATATTAGAAACATGCAAATAATTATTGATGGATCTAGCTTCTTTGCTTAGTATACTTGACATCTAGACTTCATATACAATCCTATTGGCTTGTAAAGTCAACCTAAAGGCATTTATAAACTTTGTTGATTCTATATTTAGCTACTGCTTAGTAGATATTATAAAATGCTATGAGAATATCCCACATCACATGGAGTTTCAACTTACAGAAATAATTGGGAAGATGATTTCTCTAGCTTACAAACATAAGAAGGCTAACTTTTTGGCTATTGACCCATCAAGGAAAAAAGGTTGCTAGACTAACCTATATAAGAGAAACTAGCTATGCTTCACTCCTAAAGAATCCCTCTACCTTAATTCGTGGATTATGAATAATACATTTATTCAACTTTCAAGGATTATAAAGAGGCAATGCCATGGTATACCAATGGGATTCAATTGCTCCCCCATGTGGTGTAATCTCTACCTTTGTTTTTCGAGTACAACTATTGTAAAAAGTTGGCTATGGAAAATAGACTTGATATTCTAAGGCAATTTGAACATGCTTATAGATTTTATGATGATCTACTTCTAATCAACATCCCTAATCCTATTATTTTCCTTAATCAATTATAGTCCTCAATATTTTCTATCTACTATGGTGTGTGCCTAAAATTTGACATCTCAGAAAACTCCTTCCATTTCTTCTGTAGCGGGCACTTCATGTCTCACAAAACCCACTTTTTGAACATGCATGTAATATGCTCAACCAAAGCTCTTCTCATTGAGACATATGACAAAAATGAAAATTTGTCTTTTCAATGTATAAGATACATTCATAGGAGTAGTAACCGGCCATTGGACTGGTCTCACAAAGTAATAATTTCCCAAATCGGGCCTATTCTCTACTCAAACAATGCGTTGCCTAAGGCAATAGTACAATTAAAGACCCTAATGATAGATTTTCTTCCAATGGATTTGAAAAGGCATGATTATGGTGGCTCATAGTTGGATGTTTGAAAACCAATTGACCTTCACTCAAGTTGGATTTAGTATAGCTAAAAACATTATTATAGGACCAAACATGGTGTGTATCTTAGGAACCTCTCATATGATGGGCGGTTGTCCCTTAGTACATCACCACACGATCATATCCCAATTGGTATGGGATGATGGTGGGCTTAATACATAACTATTTTACTAAAACATGGAAATGATGATTCATGATGGGAAATCCCTACTCTTTAGTTTAATTTCTTCACCCTTACATTAACTAGTTGCTAAAATCCCCTACCTTGTAGTATGGATTTTTACATTAAGATACAGGTTGTTTAAATATACTGGAATACTATTTATGCTTATGATGATAATCTTATTATTCACATCGTGTTTCTCTCTTATGCTAACTAAACATGTAACGTAGGTGTTTTAGCTTAAGTAATGAATACATGTTCAATTATTGTTATTTTTACAATGTCGTATGCACATTATAGCATAAAAACTCAAAACTCATTTGTGTTGCAAATAGATATATCCTTAATCACATGTCAATCATTAGCCTATAAAACACACGCGTCACTAAGTCATATCATTAATGACTAAGACATAATAACTACTAGCTCATATATAAACCGCATTGATGATCGCATCAATTTAGCTTGTTCCCTTCACTTGTATAGCTTTCTTTAGATAGTCATTTGTTTAAGACCCATAACACATCATAGGTCTTGCCCTAGATTATTTGCTACACTAGAAGTATACCTTTGGCTAACTCGTAGTTATAAGAACTACATAAATGCCCTGACCCTAACCTAGCCCCTATTTAAACTAACCCCTATACCTATTACCCTCCCCTTTCCTAACTAGCCTATGGGCTGCTCCACCATTGCTCTTCATGGCTCATTGGATGTCCATTCCTTCTCTCCTCCTTGGTCTATCCTACTCCTTTTGCAAGTATGTTATGGTGCTATAAAATAATCGCATGGCTACCTCTATTATGCAGGTAGTGCTAGTGCAATTTATCATCTCATCATAGTTAATATGGCATAACTTAGCTTTACAATTATGGTGTGATGTTGTAGGAAAATTGCATTGTTGCCTTTGATGCATAGGTAGAAATTTTTGTTGTCTTAGTCTCATTGTGGTGAATGAGACAAAAATCCTTAATCAATTTTCAAGCATGACTTGCATAGAAATGGAGCTACATTTGGTGCTTTAATGATACTCTCTCATCAACAAGCATCCCAACATGGGCCATGGCGATACTCTAGCTATGCATGTTATTGCCTATTAGACGCAATACTTGGCTTGAGATAGCTACTCCCCCATGACCTACAACTTTGGTTGCCTATCATAGTAGGCTAATCTAGCCTATCCTTTACTAAGTGCATGTGCTTTTCCTTTGGCATTTTCCTTTGAGATTAACTATTATCCCCTACCTCAACAGGCTACGGTAAGTTGATTTATTGCATGTCGGTTTGCTAACCTTTTTTGGAAAGGAAGCCTTTTTAGATTTAGGCCATGATTTTGTATACTAATGATTAGTGACCTTTATATTTTAATGATGTATTTTTCGGTCTACATTATGAGGATTTTTTGTCATTACATGTACCTCCCCCACCCTACTTATATGTGCCTGCCAATTGGTATTGAATATGCATGGTTTATCTTAAAATGATTTGCTCAGTTTTTTATCTAAGATTTCTTGCATTTGTTAAGGGGATATGTCCATATGTAATCATCCCTAGTTAATTAGCATGAACTAAGCTAACGATTCTAGATATGTTGTCATCATAAAATTCTGCATGTACTTCTACTACCCCATTATGTGTGAATAGGCAACACTCTTCATAAAAAATTATCTTAGATGGTAATCTATGGGCAATGACAGAGTTCATATTACCCCTAGTCTACATTAAGGTGTGATTTTCACCCATGACTCATGATAAGGTTTTATTTATCATAGCTAGATGGCATTAGCTACTACAAATAAATGAAATTTAGCTTTTACCCCAATATTAGTAGACTGTGATGGGGTCGAATTTAGTTGTAGTCTTCTATGATTATGCTAGTAATTTATTTACCACCTTAAACTATTTCAATATTAAATAATATAGGGATCGATTGCTAATGGTGTATTTTTGCAAGTATTGATTTCATATGGTAGCATGTAATGTTTTCTAAAACTTTTTATTTTTTAAGTTTGGCATTTGGTAGAGTGGGATAATGAGTAGGCCTATAATGATAATGAC
The DNA here is from genome assembly GCF_053477565.2 of Lygodium microphyllum. Classification (NCBI taxonomy): domain Eukaryota; kingdom Viridiplantae; phylum Streptophyta; class Polypodiopsida; order Schizaeales; family Lygodiaceae; genus Lygodium; species Lygodium microphyllum. Next base: position 49,054,779 of record NC_141158.1, on the reverse strand, counting down.
ACTCTTGGGCAATGATAGGGCGTGTATCCACCCTTAGCCCCCTTAGTAATCCTATTTTACTATCCTCTTAAAAGTAGATTCTATTACTCTCTTAAAAGCTCATACTCCAAAATGATAATATTATAAACATTGTAAGGTCTGCAAAGACGAGTATCGTTCATTCCACAACATTTTTATTTTAATATTTAATTCATCTCGCACCTTACTTTATAAAATCTTAAAACCTTTTTGTTTAATTAACCTTTAATCAATTCTTACTTCTACCCGTTTTCTCTTACCATGTAAACCTATTCTTTTAACCCAAGGCAACCTTAGCCAATGGACCATGTTCTTTGCTTTGATGACATAGCCACTCGTTTGCCACTCTTTCCCCTTTCTTATAAAGGTAAACACGTACCTCATACTATTATACTTCGTAGTGGGTTCTCTTACCTATGACCTACATGAACTACCCCAAGGCCTCATCATACTCCAAACTTATGTGTAGTTCATACATCTACATACTCTTAGCTTAAAGGACGATAGTCCCCCACTTGTGGCCTCAGTAACCATATGGACATGAACAAGGTACACTTGTTCTATGAGGGTGACAAGGATGGCAACCGAGCATTGCTTTTGACACCTGCAACATAGGTTAGTTTATCTAGTTCTTACTAATAGGCTAATGTTTGGTTTTGCAAGTAACAGGTGATACCCCTCCTTCTTGAATGTGTTGTTCTTAATTATGTCTCCCTATATCATTCTTCTTAAATTTCCTTTATGATGATTGATTGGTCTTATGTAATGTTGTTGATGTACGCAATCTACTATATTTTAAATAAATTTTATTTTATCCACCATGTTTGATGGATTCCATGTTGCCACACACACACACACACACACACATGATTGGCACACACATCATTCTTGCAATTAAACTTCATCTATCAAGTGTGCTCAAGACTCACAATTTAATTTGAAAGCAAAGTCATTAGCCACATCCAAAAATGAGAATGAGAAAACATGTGAGTGTAAATGTATATGCAATATAATCCAATTCAACAAGTGTCATGTGGTGTTATAAGCCAGTTCAAAAAGTGCCATGTGGTACATATGTATGTAGGTGGGGAATTAAGGAAGGATAGTTGGCTCTTGTTCATTTTGATGTTTGTGGACCTATGCCTTGTAAATCATTAGGTGGCATAAAGTATTTTATTATTGTCATTTTGATGTTTGTGGACCTATGCCTTGTAAATCATTTGGAGGATAGTTGGCTCTTGTTCATTTTGATGTTTGTGGACCTATGCCTTGTAAATCATTAGGTGGCATAAAGTATTTTATTACTTTCATTGATAATTACTCGCATAGGGTTTGGTCATATTCTAAAAAGCAAAATTCAAAAAGTATTGGTTACATTTCAGCATTGGCTTGCTTTTGTTAAGAACCAATCTAGGCATAGGTTGAAATGCCTTCAATCTTACAATGGGAGAATGTATGTATCTAAAGCCTTTGAGAATTTTTGTTATGGGGGATAAAGGCACTTGTGCCTACACGGACATGTATTTACTTAACACACTGTGACTGCACACATGTACATTGCAAGTGGTGGGTGCCCATCACTATCACTTTATTATTTATTCTTTCAGTGACTATTGAATAAGACGAGGCTAGTTATAATTTTTGTTTCTTCCTCCCAAGGTATATGTATTGAGTATTCCCTTCTCTTGGCTTATTCCAACTTACTCTTGACTTCTTCAGGAGCTTCCCATGACTTGGTAAGCCTTGTTGAGTGCTTTTTGAGCTGAGAGGTAGTCATCCTATCCATTTTGAGTGGATACAGAGCATGTTGTAGAAGTCATTGATAGTTAAGATAGCTTGACAACATTGTTGTATTTTGGCCTTCACTTTTGCATATAGTATTAGATTCAAGCATTCTATAGCTAACAATGAAGAGCGCAATGAGAGATACAATTTTGGGCACTCAGAGAGTTGATTTTATGTAGTTTTCTATTCTTTATTTCACACAAAACAAAATAGTTATAGTTTAAATAGCAAACAATAAATTCCATAATGCATGTTTGATGCTTCAAGGATGCTATTTTGGTGCCAGATGGTATGATTATGGTTTTGGAATGCTAATTGGATCTTTTAGAGCTTGATTAGCTCAAATTTTAGATGTATACTGTTATCATAACAATTTGGATAACAAGTAGGCAATAGTGAGCTTCATGCTTTGAATGCCTATTGTGCCTACATAGTATTTCAAGTATGCTACATGTCAAAGGTGATGTTCAACATTGATGTATGAGCCCAAATATGGTTATGATATGCTTTGACACTTGGATTTGAGCTATATTTGATATACTTGGGCTTTGATAAGTTGCTTTGAGTTTTTATACTTACTCACTTATAGATATTGAAGCTTCATTTGACACTCATGCTCCCAGATGTATTTGTGATATGCTTTGGCTTCCCAAATGCTTTGATGTAGATGTCTTGACTTTGCATTCCAGATTTTCTTCCAATGAGAGATGCTTGTACTTACTTGGCAAAGCTTGGTTCCTTGAGATAGTGGGACTCTTGGTTCATGTATATGCTCTCTTGTATGCTATTGGATATAGTTACCTCCATTTGTGGGGGCTAAATTGATTTTGTATGCTTTGGACATTAGTACTTACGTCTATTTGTTGTTCGTTTGTGATATATATGCTTATAGGATGTATGGCTTACTGACAATTTGAGTTTGTGAGACAATATTTGGTATCAATGGTCTATATTTAGTTACTACTAGTTGCATTCTTTGTATCCTAGTTACTACTTGGATATCCGTGGCAGTGGGAGCTTGCTTTCTTGGCTATGTCCATAATTGGATTGACATATACATCTATCATTATTTCAACATTGTTATGAATATAGCTTTCAACATTGTCTATAGAGAGCACACACTGTACTTTGGCAATCTATTGCTTGTAGTTGGTGGACAGCTCTATACTTCAGTATTCCCTCTTGTTTTGCCTTTTTTGGTTAAGTTTTGGGGGCTGATTCGAAATCACTTATAGCAACCCATTCTCTTGGATTTTACATTGGTATGCTGTCATTATGGCTAATTCTTTGAATGATAGTACCTTTTTTAATATTGAAAAGCTTGATGGAACAAACTTCACCTATTGAAAGACACAGATATGGTAGGTATTGGTTCAAAAGAAGCAAGTTACATCTTTGAAAGCCAATAGCCTGAGGGCATGAAGATCTCGAGTGAGAGGGACCATATCTATTGAGTCACTAGTTTCGAGTTGGGATATGTGTTTCACTTACAATGGAGGACATGTCACTTCACTGTTTGTAGATCTTGCACCATTGGGAGGTCTTGCAGAGAAGGCAACCTGTAAATGGAAATATATATCTTTGAAACTAATGCTGGGCTTGATTTTGAAATACAAATAATGTTTGCTGAAAGTCTTAATGCAAAATACTTCAAGTTTTGCAAAAATGTTTGGGAATCATTGCTAGTGCGAGTATAACACATGAAAAATATTGATGTTATTAACATTGGTGAAATGTGAGCACATATTTGCGTTTAAATGGCCATACTATGCAAGTTTGGAGTTAAATGTAGCCAACCATGCTTTGCGAAGTAAAACACACGATACATTAAAATTTATTCACTATGTCTACATGCTCAAACTAGACACAATCAAAATCAAATGTATATTTACAACTGTGATTTGTAGCTGTAAATGAGGCAATGTGTATGTTCTTTGAGGCGACATTGCTTATATAAAGAAGTTGTTGCAAGCTTCATAGAATATGAATGTGTTAGAGAACTAGAAGTGCATATTGAGTGCTATGAATACAATGAGAGCTAATGTGCAAGTACTAAGAAAGTTGTATCGATCTTCAAATTTGCCTATATGCAAGAAACAATAACAAGAATTGAAATGCAAGCACATCCATTTTGCACAATCTACATGCAAGACATCAATGGAGAGTAATGCAGAGACAAGTAATTTGTGACTCTCTTGATTGCAACAAATATTTGTTTCACAAGCAAACATGCCCCCTACCAAAGGAAAGAATTGTCTAGGTCTAGTTCTCGCATGGTAGGTGCTTACATCCACAAGGTTATAACACGAGACATGAAGAAAGTGCTTAAACAAGCTCCTTGTGTAATGTCAAAGAGACTCATTTGTCCATATGGCAAAAACATTAGAATTATTGTTATGATGGACAATAACAACATCATTATTGACACCCCTTCAAATCATAAAACACATGAACGATGACATGGAGTTTGATTGAGATATTGAAAATTATCACAATGAAATGCATCCATCATCATTGTAATTGCAAAACGAATCCTTGCATTACATGCTTTATCAACCACTATTGCTATACAAAATGCCCATATGGGAAGATTATTGAAAAAACTCTACAATCATTGTCAAGAAGCATAAAAAAGGTAAATGTGTTTAATTCTACAAAAGACATCTTGCACCACGATGAATTTTAGAAGGACAAAGCAACACTAAACTATTCTAATGATAATAGTCTATGGACGCATTGTGATCTTTGTCAACCATTTCCTAATATTGCAAAATGATAAGTTTGAATGTGTGGCATTGCAAATGAGGTTCCATTTCTAGGAAAAAATGTAAAGTAAAAGGGCAAATACTCTTAACTTATGTTTACATAACCAAGCCATGTAGAATGTTCTATGGAAATGCATAGATTAATGCTTTGCAAAGAAAAGCTATTCACTGTTTAACAGATGAACAATAATACTTGAATCATGTACATGTTGTGTCAACCATTTGATGTGTCATGGGCAACAATTATTTTAATTGAAGTGCTGCCCATAGTCAGTATATGCTATGGACATGCATCAGACATGTGTTGACAGGTAGTGGAAATGTGATGCACAACACAATTTTGATTTGATGTGGTGACCACAAACAATTTATGCCATGGACACATATTAAGCATTGACATCATTTTCAGCATGGAGAGGATTAAACCAAATTTGAATGCAAAAAATCAATGCAATTTGCACTCATTCAATGAACTGAAACATAGATTGCCCTTACTGATGCCAGGAGACATATTCCACGGTGGATTTCGTGAGGTTTTGCGGTGGATTCCGTAAAATTATATTTATTGCCGGGGCTCATACACAAGGTGGATTCCTTGTGTGAAAAGTCGATGGGGACGCCTATCCTTTTCGGGTGTCTTGTTAATTTAATGTGCAAGTGGGTGATTCCATAGTGGGTGGTTCCGCAAAATACATATTTTAGTTAATAGACGTTTATGAGTTTAGAGTGCGTACTCGTAATAAATTAAGGTTAGGATTGAGTTCTAACCAATTTATTTATTTTGTAGCTGAAGACTGCTTCACTTTTGTCGGTTTAATTTTATTATTTTCTAACAATTGTGAATGCTTCAGTTGATGTGTAGAGCACATAGCGGTGGCGTTGGGAAGCACTGGGCGATAGCATGTATTCAAGTTATTTAGAATAAATTATCATTTTTGATGGGCACACATCTTAGGTGTGTCGCTAATATTTATTTTGATGCGCTTATTTATTGAAGCTCTTGACATTTATTTATTATTTTGTATATGCATGGGCGCATGATTTAAATATTTGTTATTGGACATTGTATTTGGGCACAACCCGACTCTTTGGGCGCTCAATAGCTTTAATTCTTTAGTGGGACAAAAGCAAACACAAAAGCTAAAGCATGCTAATTGTAAATTGGGCTATTTTTGAGCTTTGAGATAAATAAATTGTATCCAATTGGTCTTTTGCCTCATGTCGTGTAAGTCTTCTCTCTTGTTTTTTTGTGCAAAAGTAGAGTTCTTTTGTTTTTGGGGACCTTCTGGCGTTTACTACACGCGCATACAACATCTGATCTGTGCACCACTCACATAAGCGATGCATAAGTTAAGAACCCTAAACCAAGAATATGTGATATTCATATGTATTCATTGATAGACTTTCATTGGCCTTCGTAGAGCTCAAGAGTTGCAATTGTTGCATGGTGGGGTTTCGATAGGCAAGCATACGAGACTTGGCATGGAGGCTTTGCGAATGTGTCTTGCAATGAGCACACCATCTGTTGCTTCCTCTGTCTATGTCTCTGTCTGTCTGTCTGTCTCTCTTTGTGAAGTCTTAGTTGTGTGACAGTGAAAGAGAGCCAATGCAAGGTAATAAGTCTATCTAAGAAAGGTAGAGGGGGAAACTGGAGAAAGATGCGCACCTCAGGTCCTTCCATTTTTAGCCCTCCTTCCATGACTGTGCCAAGTCTTGAACATTGCGGGGAGAAGTCAAGGTCATGCGGCCACACGTTTTGGCACTTCACTGTTGTGACCTCACCCAGGTCACATGACCTAGGTGTGGCTTGGCTCTTACGTGCCTCACAGATCCTTGTAGTGCATAATAATTTTGATCAATTGACTTTCGAGCGGTAGCTGAGTTGGTTAGGATACTTGTGTGTGTCATGGGAAGTCTTGGGTGTGTGAGCAGCTTCAAGGGGCTCTTTGCCAATGCACAACCTCGAAATGGGTGCTGATGCTCAGGCCTAGGTGACATCTCAAAATGAATGGTCGCATTAAAAAAAAGAGATTTGACCAATTGGAGAGCGTTATAAATTTATTATTAGAAAAAAAAAGCAATGAAAGGGGAGAATCTGTCACGGCAGCGTTTTGGCACCGTTTCGACTTCGGCAATTAGGATAACGGAGCCTTTTACGAACCCGTCACACCTCCACAACTCGTTAATAAAAAGCCGTTCCAGGCCGTGGGTGGGAAAGGCCTCTTAAGCGTGACATAAAGTTTGGAGTGGCTTGCCATCGGACCCTAGGTTGCCGTGGGTAGTTCTTCCCGAGTGCTGACACACTTCCAAGTGCTGCCGCGGCGAAGCGGCAACTAAGCTCTCTTTGCTCTGCCTCCCTTCCCCTCAGCGTCACGAAACTCAGCACTCAACGACTACTCTCGCGTACTCCCGACATGACAGAAATTGAAGCAGACGATTCGCTACATCGCATCAGCAAGAAGAAGTAAGACCCGCTACACTCTTCCTGGTATCAGCCTTTACAAGTTTGACATGCTTTGCAATGTGACATAAAGGAAAATCTTTTGAAGTAGGCCTGCGCTACAAGCATTGAGTATTTGTCTAAGATTTGGTGGAGCTCTCGACCGCTCACCATGTATAGCGAGTCCCAACGTTAGAGGCATCCATGTGTAGCACTAAATCCAACTTGATACCTTGGATAACAGGCTGCCCTACTAAGCTTGATGCAAATCGTCCTCACAAATACAGCATGAAATCAAGAGAGAGACAAGGCTGAAGGGCCGATTCCCAATTCGACAGCAATTTTCCAAATTTGAGGAGGAAATTGGTGATTGAATTTAGAGATGGGATAAGTTGGGATACCTCAAACACGAGAAATTGTTGGCCAATCTAATTGTATGTGTTGGTCGACTAGCATAAATAAACTCCTCCATTCCCTCAAGTTTTATATACAATGGTGTGCCTCTGCATGCAGAAGCGGATCACAAATAAGAGGAATGGAGGCGAGAGAAAAATGAGCATGAAACCTGAATATGCTGCAGATAATGAACAATTGCATCCATGAGATTGAGCCCCTGCATGTGTTGTATGAAGAACAGGGCAACGAGGGCACTGGACAGGACTTTAGGATGAAGAGGGCAACAATGATTGAAGGGAGAGGTAAAACACTGAGAAGAGTGACTAGATTGAATAAACAGTGCCCAGCAGTGATGACTAAAATAGGAGGAAATGGCTGTACTGGTCCACTATAAATGCAAGTGGGACCGGTGCCTTAAAAACTTGCCTTTTTGCTGGAAAGCTGTTTGCTGAAAATGCAATGTGTAATCGGATGCCTCCAAAATCTTGGGGGTGATTGGTGGTGTGCTTGAGCCTTGGTTGGACAAGGATTGGTAGACAAGAATTAAATAGACAATGCCAAAGCTCCAATGTCCCTGATTGACTCAGATTGAGGCTCACAACTAGGAATGGACATAGAGTATAATGAATGAGGTTGAGAGGAGAGATGAGAATGAGCTGAAGAGAGAGAAAGAGAGAAGGAAGAAGAAGAAGAAAGACTAGAAGAGGAGAGAGAAAGACAAGAAGAGGGGAGAAAGAAGGAGGAAGCCATGGAAGCTAGAGATGAAGGTGATGAGTATATTCTTGATAATATATGGATACCCTAAATTGGGTCTCTTACGTCTTATATACGTTAGTCAGTGTGACTAGGTGTCTAACCCCTAGTTCCCATGTATCCCACTCGTTACAATCCATCCTCACCTTGAAAGTTTTTGCTCTAAAAAATTAAAGACAAATGGAGGGACTTAATAGAGGGTCTAAGGTGTGGGGTGCAGAGTACTACTTTGATCTATATGACAATGAAAATGGGTGGGTGAAGACTATGGATAGCATGATGTCTACTACAGGATTGCTTAGGTAAATCTACCACAACTTTTAATAGGTTGCTCCAAATGGGGCATGCCACATGTTGAAATGGAGCTAGTGACATGTACTTTCAGTCCATGTAGGAAGCACATGGTTGTAATATGGGCAGGTACAAAACTATTCTAAAATAGTGTGTAGTCTGCAGGTAGGGTGGGGTAAAAAAGGGACATAAGTTGCTAGTTTTTAGCCCATTGGGCATCTTAAAGGTGAGGAAATTCATTGAAAATAGTGGTTGGGCATTAGGAGGCTTCTTCGAGGGGTAAGCCTTGCCATTTGATGAGGTATTCCTTGATGGATTGAGATCTTAAGTGTTTATCTCGTTGCTTAATGATTGCCTTAGGGATATATTGAATGATACCTTCTTTGTTTATGGGGAGAAGCTCTTCCACTTAGTCCATTGAGGCGCTAATGAAAGGCTTCAGCTAGAAGCTAACATGAAAGATATTGTGAATCTTGGTAGTAGGGAAAAGCTGTAATCGGTAGGCTAAGTCATGAACTCTCTTGAGGATCCGATAGGGGCCATAGAAATGGTGGGCTAGCTTGTTATTGTTGCTTTCTTTGAGAGTAGAGTAATGGAACTTGGGCACTTTTAAGAGGATTGGCTCTCCCTCTTGGAATTCCAAATGTCTTCTTTTCTCATCAGCTCAGAGCTTCATGTGGGTTTGTACCTTTTGAAGATTCACTTTGCATTGTTGAAGCAGGGCTTGCATGTGATCCAACTCGGCTTTACTTTGAGGGTTGATAAAATAAGGAGAGACCAAGGAAACCATGTAATGAAGTAGTGGTGGATGGATGGGCCTGTCCTTAACACATTATATCTTCGTGGGGTCAACCTGTATACCATTTTTGCTAACAATGTGTTCCAAGTATTCCATTGATGTCTGTATGAAGATACACTTACTTTTCTTAGCAAAGAGTCAATGCTCTCTTAAGATATTAAATACCCTTTTGACATGTACTGAGTGCTCCTCTTGTGACTTACTGTAAATGAGAATGTCATCAAAGAAAATGAGCACAAACTTGAGGATTTTATTCATGAGGCTCTGAAATGTGGCAGGGGCGTTAGTCAACCCAAAAGGCTCCATTAGAGAATGATAAAGCCTACGATCAGTCTTGAAAGCTATTTTGATCTCATCACCCTTCCTCATATGGATCTGATGGTAGCCAGAGCGTAGATCAATCTTAGTGAAGAAGCGTCCCCCTTTCAACTCATCCAACAAGTCATCAATTCGTGTGATGGGGTACCGGTTCTTAACTGTGATTTTGTTCAAATCTCTGTAGTCAATGCACATGTGGAAAGAGCTATCTTTTTTCTTGACTAACAAGACGGGAGGTGCATAGGGAGAAGAACTTAGTTCAATAAAACCCATCTCAAGTAACTCCTTGACTTGCTTTGCAACCTCTTTATCTTCATACTTGGAGAGTCTATAAGGTGGCTTGTTTATTGGCTTGAAATGGGGCTATAAATCAAGTGGGCAGTCTACTTATCTCTTAGGGAGAAGAGTTGTAGGCATGAAATAAATCATTGTACTCCTCAAGTAGAGTCTACAAGGCTGAATCCTTAGATACTTTGGAGGGTTGATTTGAATTCTCCTTATTCAAGTGCAAGATAAAGATCTGTGAGCATTTCTTAAACTCCTGTTTGGGTTGCTTTGTTATAATGAGCTGAAAATTAGCATTATCATGAACTTCCTCTAAGCGGATGAGCTATCCATGCATCATAAACTCCATGTAGAGCTGAGAGAAGTCCATAGCAAATTTTCTTAATTGTTTTAGACAATCACAATCCAAGACAACATCAATGGGGTCCATGTCTAATGCGATTAGGCCAACCAATGCCACATAATTCTCCGCCAAGCATAGGGGGACTTCATACATGTGTGTTGATTTCTTCCTTGTCATTTGTTACTTGAACTTTTAGGGGGTGGTGTTTTGTAGGGGTGCATTTCAACTAATGGCTGATTTATTGACAAAACTGCAAGTACTATCACTATCCATAAGGATGAACACATGCTTCCCATTTATACCGCCTTGAATGCGTAGGGTGCTGGGGCTCCTAGAACCAGTCCAAGCTTCCAAGGAGATAGAGCAAAGGGAGGTGGTAGTCAGGTGGGATGTCAAATCAAGAGTATGGGATGGGCAACCGCTTGGGTCAAAGGCAAGCACATCCTCTGGATCATAGAATTGCTCTTGGTCCACATCCTCAGCATGCTCTTCATTTTCAATAAGTGATTCTTATCATCATTGTGTAAATCTTCCATTACATACATGCTATGAACTTTGACCTTGGCTATCTTGTAAGGGCATTTGGAGACATGGTTGTTTGTATACTTGTCCCCACATTTAAAACATAGGCTTTTTCTTTCCATTTCTTCACAACATCCGGGGAAATGAACCTTTGACCACTTGAACCATTCCAAGGTGATGTAGTGTGGTGTCTATTTTTAGCATATTTGTTCTCACCATTAGAGCCAAGTGCTGTCCCAGAACTGCCTTGTTTTCTTTCAGCATGGAAAGGGGAGGGGCGGGGGGGGGTAAGTGGGTATTTTGGGGTTGCTATTAGGCATGGAGTTATTAGAGATCATCCCTTGGACACATGTATTTTCCTCTTTCAGGCAGTGTGCAGAGTAGGTCAGGGTCAGTTTGAGTGCCATGTCATCATTTTTGCTAGGTCAACAGTCACACGTGTGGTGGGAATGTTGTTGCAGATGCCACGTGGCAAAGGACTGTGCAGTCAGACAATTTTGGGCATTCTTTTATGCAGTCGGCTGCATTTAATGTAGCCGACCTGATGTTGGATATTGTCTTTTCTAGGTTATATATAGCCAGTCCTCTGACACACTCTCATTCATTCACAGGCACTCTTAACAGTTCGTGGAGATCAGACCATGATCAGAGGCCTTGCTGTCCTCGAGGTGTGCGCATGTGGTGACATCATCGAGGAGGAGATACACAGACATACACACTGCTCTCGTGCACAAATCTGCATTCCTTTGTATTCAGCATATTTCCTATAGCAGATCTTGTTCTACTCTCTCTTTCTCTCCTCTCTGTGGTCACTCTCTCTTAGTCTTGGTCCCATGCTTCCGCATCATTGCACTCTGACAGGAGTTGCCTCTAAAATCACCCCCATATAGGGCTGACCTCAATGGGGTGTGGGGTTGTCCATAACCTTGCTGAGAACTCTCATTCTTACGGGTACTTTCTTGCATATCTTTCAGCCAATTCAATTGCTTCAAATAGTGTAGTAGGCTTTTGAGCCATGACATTTGCTGATAGGCTTGGTTCCAACCTATAGATGTACTCGTGTAATTTGGCATCATCACTAATGCTCTCCACATACATGGTTAAGTTCATAAATTGATTTATATACTCTCGTACAGTGAGATTACATTGGTTAAGAGTGTACCATTGTCTTGCCAACCGCTCTTTTTCCACGGGGGATACAAATACTTGAACAATATGTATTTTAAAGTCTTCCCAATCAATAAACTGATGATTCTCTCGATTGATATAGCGCCACCATGTGTGGGCAAATCCTTTCAAGTTGAGAGATGCAAATATATTTTTTTGATCATCCATGGGAGGGCAAATATTGAAGTAGGACTCCAATTTGGAGGTCCATTATTCCAAATCTGATGGTGATGGGGACTACTCATTGTACTTAGTGAGAAGGATCTTGTCACGGAGATCATTAGGGCAAAGAGATAGGGAACACCCGTTTCGGCACTTAGAAACGGATAAATGCGTTCCGAGAGGTCCAAGCCGAGGAAACACTGGCGGAATGTTCCAACCCGTTCCTTGTACCGTTCCCACCCATTCTAGGCCGTTTCTTGGCTGTTCTCTGTTTGGAACAGCCGTTCCAGCAACGGGGCATTAAAAATAATTAAAAAAAAATGTCAATCCTGTCTTGTCCCGTCTCGCGCTAGCTGGTCCGACTCTTGTCTCTTGTGATTACTGTCATGGGTCGCCTATCGTGACTCTTGCCCCACCTCGCGCCAGTTGGCTTGACTCTCGCCTCTCTTGCTTGCTTGACCGGCCTTTCGCCTCTCGTGCCTCTCTCGACTGCCTGGCCGCTCGATCGCTTGGCCCGCCTCCCGCCTCTCCTGACTCCTGCTTCTCCCGCTTGCCAAGCGCCTCTCCTGCCTGCCTATAATTTCACGAATTATGTCTCTAATTTCACGAATTATGGTTAATATGATATCTCTCTAGATTCTAAGACTAAGTGTTGATTCTCTCTCTCTCTCTCTCTCTATATATATATATATATATATATATATATATATATATATATATATATATATATATATATATATATATATATGTATGTATGTATGTATGTATGTATGTATGTATGTATGTATAGGTCCCATTCCCGTTTCCCGTTCTTGGTAACTATGCATAGGGCCTTGTTGCCCATGGAAACCTTGCTATCCATACATACTATGATGGTTGTACACTTTGTTGTCTAAACATACTATATTATATATTTATCCCATGCTGCTCATTATAGCCATGCTGCCCATTATTGCTATGCTGTCCATACATATATGATGGCCGTACCTACTTTGCTGTCCATACATACCATGTTATGCATTTATCCCATGCTGTGCATTATAGCCATGTTGCCCATTATTGCCATGCTTCCCATTATTGCCATGTTAGCCATTAATACCATACTGTCCATGATGAGGTTGAGCCATATAAGTTCTGGGCTCCGAGGAAGAGTAGGGGAGCTTCTACCAATGGTGGATGGGGGTCTCATTGGAGAGTTGGCTGTATAGATGATGGGGGAGCTCAACAAAGGCTTGTCATTAGTATAAGAGGGTTCACTGACTTCATAGGTAGAAGGGGGGATACCCTTGGATCCAAGGATGCCTTGTGGGCTATGTGGTGGCTCTAGTGATGGAGGTCGTTGAGACTCGTGCTTGGACTCGTTTGCCTTTTCTTGGGCTGAAGTGGTAGTTAACTGAGCTACAAGAGTGGTGAGCTGCTCTAGGGTTTGTTGAGTCCTAGAGTTCAAGAGGGCCATTTTCTCAATGGCTACATCAATTTTAGACATCATGTGGTGATGGTTGGTAACCATGCCATTATGCCTCTCCATGTGACGAAGCTCATGTTGACATATGGTGTGGTTGAGCAGGTTTTAGGGATCCATATCGGGCACTTCCTCATGTATATCACCATGATAATCTTGTGTTGAGCTAGGTTTATCATTCATTGAGATCCTGGAGCCCCTAATCTCCCTCTGGACCTCTTCATGGGCCTTACTTTTGCCTTTCTGGCCAGCTATGTAGATGCAGTCCACAGAATCCACTGTCAATAACTGGGGTGTAACTTCTAGTGAGAAACTCCGGTCGGTGAGATTTTTGATTTAAACCGAAGGGGAGGAAGATGATTAGAGAATTCTGCAATTGGATTTCTGCGCTTGTCCTGGAGTGATCAACACCCTGTCCACAATGACCTCGGTGCACAAAAATGGCCATAACTTGTAGACCGTAGCTCCAACTGGGGAGATTTTTGATTCAAATTGGAGGGGATGAAGCCCTCTTTGAGATGAGCTATAGAGTTCACTCCCAGGTGTAATTCTAAATTTTTTGTAATTGGATTGTTGTGATTGTCCCTAAGTGATTGTGACTAAAACATTGTTTGTCCGCTTTCCCAATTGCACTGTATGAATGGCTCATGGGCTGAGGGGTTTGAGCATCATCATAAACAACATTTTGGGCATACTGAGCATAATCCCGAGTATATTTTCATGTCCATTTTCTTTGTCATCATTACATAAGTGGATCTTGGTGCCATACATCTCCTTTATTTGCATACATGTCTAAGTGTCATACATGGGTTCCATGAGCACTGAACGTGTCCGAATGGGGGTATTTCATCAGGAGTGGGATAACCATGAAGTGTACCTGCACATGCATACAAGTGTCGGGCTTCGGATCACTGGGAGATGGGCAAAGTTTCCCCCAAGCCGGATTGTGCACCCCTTCAAGGTCTTAAGTGGTAAGGGAGAGTCACCTCTCTTTTGGCTCATCACCTTGCTTGGTATTGGCCTTTTTCCTCAACTAAAGTATACATGTAGACATTTTTACTTAAGCAACCAACATGAGGTGCATTGGAAAGAAAGCATTGGATCTTTTCATGAGATGCAAGGATAAAACAAGAGTTTGGGTAGGGCTTACCTTGGTAGTCTAGTGATTTATTGGCTACCACTTACTCTTTTTACAATTGCTTATTATCCACTTGGGATTAATCCAAAGCATACAAGATCAAGGAAGAGTTAATGTCAGCAAAAGAAGCAATTGATTTAGAGTTAATTATGATGCATTGGAAGGCAAATGGGCCATTGATTTTAGGTGGGTAACACGCATTCGATGAAGGATTTAACTAGGAGAGCATATGCAACCATAATCTCTCCAACAAAAGGAATTAAGCTTAGCAAGTTTATTAAAATGAGAGATTAAGATTGGATTGACATACCTCTTTAGTGTTTGGGGAAGATAGAAGAAGCATGATCCACCATGATGCCAATTTTTCTATCAAGCTAGCCTGGTTGATTAGAGCACTCCGATGGATGAAGCCTTCAAGGATTTGATGCATCCACTGATAGTAGGACTTACGTGCTTGTACTTGAGCTTAATCTTCAGTAATGGAAAGCTTCAAGGGGAGCTTTGATGGTTGCCCTCAAGAAATCCCTGCATGTTGAGCTCCATGTCTTCACTCCGGGTAAGAGAGGTCAACAATAGCTGAAGGAGCTCCTGAGGGCTGAGATTTCAAAGGTGGGAAGGCTTGAGCTGAGCTTTAATGGCTGAGATAGCTCTAGATGAAGAATCCATGGCTGCCCAAATTGTCCAGTTGTTGTCTATCTTTGAGGGTTTGCTTCAGGGCCAAGAATGTTAAGAGGGGGAAGAAGAGCGCTGAAGGAGTTCCCAAGGTTGGCAAGGAGCTCCAGAGAGCAGCAGGAGGGCTGGGCAAGGCAGGAGCAACCATCGCAAAATGCACCGAAAATTGCGGGGGACTTCTCTACAGGCCTCAAGGGGCAGCAATTGACCACTCCATTGCTTAATCTCAAGCCCAGGATGCAAGGGATGGAGTTCCGGTGCTGGTTGATGGCTTGGGGCAGGCTAGAGTAAGATCTTGGAGCTTCTTGGGGCTGTCAGCCATGGCAGCTTGTAGGAGAAGAGAGAGAAGGGGGAGTGTAACAAAAAGTGATTGAATCCTTCCTACTTCGTGTTACCCAACTCCAGGACCAGCTTCGCACTATGCAATCTGCCCTATCAGAGGCACATCTTGTTGGTATGGTACTCTACAAGCTTCCTTGGGAGTTTGATGGAGTGGCGAATGCTTTACGGGCATAGATATTTACTACTCCTGTCAGTTTTCTTCACATGTCTTCCATGCTACTTGAGCATGAGGCTACTTTGCGACTACGGGGGTGGCTTCCGTCACATTATGGAGGTTCAGGTGAGGCTCTTGTAGCTTCAGAGAGGGGTTTGAAGATGAAGAAGTTAAAGGCCTAGTATTACCACTGTGGTAAGAAAGGTCATTTAAGGAAGGACTGCAAAGAGTTAGCGGCTTCCAAGAAGAAAAAGGAGAAGAAGACGAAGCGGGATGTGGACTCCTTCGACAAGTCATCATCTGCCTCAGATTTCGATTTTGATCCTCCAGCCAAGGTGAAGTCCAAGGCGCGGAAGGGATCCTCTTCTTCGGATCGTGGGAAGGGCTTAGTGGCCCCTTCCTTAGCTGCTTTCTAGTGGTGGTGATGCGGACATCCCTCACGACTCTCCCGTGCCAAAGAGGGAGTGTGAGAGGGTGGTGAGATGGGGCAGCCGTGCCTCATCTATATGTCTATATAGATGCACATGATCCAGAGAGGGACATCCTTGATGCATCGACCGAAGTCTGGTAGGTACAAATCCTGGGGCTAGGATTGACATCCAGGTTCATGATGGGCTGGTTACTTGACAGAGAGCGGGAGGCTTTCGTTTGGAGCTCACATGAGGGGACACTTTAGCGGTTTTGACCAAAGGCGGGGATTCCATGGTCACATGTTCAGAGATATGTTTGGCAGATTGGTCTTGTACGTCTTGAGTGACATCGGTGACATAACACAGAGAGCTGCTATGATGCACAGGGTGGGATGCACAGTTGCACCATCCAATGTGCACAAGGTATACAACCTTTGCATAAGTGACGGTGTGGATTACATCAATGGGTTTTAGGAATGGGCTGCCCTCTGTATCTATCAATAGAGCATGAGACAGAGGGTGGGCTGAGTGTGACTAGTGTTTCTTCAATCAATTATTGAGAGGTGAGGATTGATGGACGTTATGACCATTGGAGTCAGGTATGTTTCTGTTTTCCTATGCATCCACAAGCTGGGTCTCTGCCATTAGCACAGGACATGTCACTATGTTCTCTACACTGCACTACAAGGCTCCTTGGCCTTTCTCCTTGCACCTATGCCATATGGGTTGGATGCACTGATGCACCCTCAACTGTGCACCCTGGCATACTCCCTCTACACCATTCATTTGTCGATTCCTAAACCAAGTGTGCGCTTCAGGTCCCATCATTATTTCCTTGAGTGATGTTAGTAATGGGGCGAGTGACTGCTCTTTCATTCCATTTGAATATTCGTGAGTTGAGTGCAATATCCCTCGTCATCGACGAATTTCCTGCGATTCCTTCAACCAGCTACTTCCCTCGATGCTGCCACATGGTCCCTGCCACGAAGGACGTGTGCTGTGAAGACACCTTGGTACCTCTTGCACAGCTGACAACGATACAAGACGCAACCTCGATCATCGACATTCCTCCTCGGCAATATGGACTAAGTTTCTTCTCTATTTCCGGTGGTGCTGTTATGATCGACATCGATGTCAGATACTCTCTGAGGCATCTTGGTGGTGGGCTGGCCACTCACTGCTTGGATATCCATGGTTCTTCTAGTGGTTCTATGTTGTAGAGTTTATGATTTCCCATCATTGTACTCTTATATTGTGTCAACTCCCTCCTGATCTGAGAGAGGGTGTTAGCAGATTAGTCAGCTCAGATGTGAGTTTGTGCTGCAAAGGCTGCAACATTTTATGTAGTATTTATCTGGCATTTTTTGGAGTGCTGTCTAGGGCTGGGGAGCATTTAATGCTGGCCGACTGCATTTATTGCTCCCCCCATTTGATGCCTATTTATTGTTGGGCTCCTCCTCTGGTGTATTTTTCAGCCATCATTTGTGGATTCTTCTGGGGAGAGAGGAGCCGGTGCCAAGGTGCCCACACAGTCAGTGACTCATAGTTGTATGCTGTTGTCTTGTGTTCGATATGGATTCCGTTTCCCAAGCATACATTTGAGTTCTCATCTGTATTTGTGTTCATTCATTCTTTCTTTCTCTTGTCTTGTGTTTCAGTAGTTTATTTCAGCATGTTGTTTATGCTTCCACTGTTGCACCACTTCTGATACGACTTGCTAAGTTAGCTATTTTACCTTTAGATATATATGAGTCTCTAGCCATAGCTCCTGCTTGCTCTAAAAAGCTGTAACTAATTGTGGTCCTTGCTACCTGTACCTGTGGCCTAAGTGTGACTGGGTGTCTAACCCCTACTTCTCGTGTATCCCACTCGTTACGAAGAAAAGACATGAATATGCATAGTTGCTAACACCTACCCTTAGATGTTGGGAGTAGTTGAATGCCCTGCCCAAAACATGCAGATGATGATGCATTTCAGGCCAAGGAAGAACCTTTGTGAAAATGTCATCAACATTGTCCTATATAGTGTGAGAGTGTACAATGGAAGTGGAAGCAGAAATCACGGGCATAAAATGTAACACAACTGAATGATGATTCTTATGAAGATAACAGAGAACCTAGAGAGGATCATGAACAGGCAATGGAATCGATAAGAGAAATTATGAGAACAAGTATAATAGCATTAGGGTAACCAAGACTTAGAAGATCATCAATAGTGCCCATAGATGAGTAGGAGGACTATAAATAGCTAGTAATGGAGCCACTAAATGTGCAAGTTGTTAAGCATCGCGTCAACCAAGAAGACATGTTGGCCAACAATGAATGCTTCACCCAACATGGTAAAATACGTTGCCTAGGATGGTCAATGTGCCTTGTGTGATCAAGCCAAAGCTAGACAATAAATAGTAAGCCTTGTGTGATCCATGTGCCTTGTAAAATACACTAATGACAATAAATAGTAAGTCTTGTGTGATCAAGCCAAAGCTAGAGGTGCCTCAAAGAAGACAGATGTTTATGTTGATCATACTTGAACTATGATTCTAGTAAGTAGAAGTACTTGAGACCCTTTGTTTGTCATGAAGAGGCCTACAAAAGCACATGATGACCAAGGGTTTCTTGCCTTTGTCCATCTTTCCAAAGGGGTCACCCATGTGAGAGCCAACCAAGAGCAAAGCGAGCTTGTTGGCAAACTCTCGTCACAGTCTTTAAGGCACATTGGCTTTAGGGTTTCAAAATTGTTAGGTAAGTTGATATATATAACTGGCTTTAGGGTTTCATAATTGTTAGACAAGTTGATGCATATAAAAAGCCACAATTAAGGAACCATTGCATTAAAGAGTGACACATGGATGCCACATTATCACCACCCTCTCATAGTCCCTCTCACATAGAAACACGTGAGCACCACATCTCTAGGGCCAGAAGATAAATTCCTTGGTTACAATAGCCTTAGCTACCTAATCGGACTTGGACAAGAATGAAGAATTAAAGTCATCCTTTCTCTTTGCCTCCTTTTTTAGAGTTGTTAGCTCTTGTAGTCCTTCCAAAGGTGCTCCTTATTTCCACAAAAGTAACACATCATAATCTTCTTCTTGTCACCCCTCTCTCCGAGTATAGTTGATAACAATTTCCCTTGTGATCTAAGAATGCACTCATGTTCCAACAAGTTGGAGGTTTGTGCTGAAAACTGCTTGTCTTGAATGAGGTGTGAGCCCTTTAGACACTTGCTATGAGAACACACAAATATTTGGAAGTGAGAAAGAGAAGGCATGAATACTAACAAAAAGAAAGAACACATGAACACAAGGACTTAGAATGCACACATAATGGAGTCTATAAGATGAACCATGAGATGTACAGTACAATACCACCAAGGTTTTGGTACAATTATGACTAGCAACAATGCCTCCAATCTCCCTCTAAGGACGTAGATGATGCGGTGATACAAGAATTAAGAGTAGAGTGGAGTATACATAGCAGTCGTAAGATGAGACTCTAGAGCTTAAGGATGAGGCTCGAGAAAATGGAGAAACCCTAAATGAGTTGCCCAGTTGCCTCTATTCGGTTCCCAAGTCAAGGCTAGGCATTATGCCTATAATCTATGGTGTTACATCCTTGCATTTGGATGGGTGCTAGTAGCATTGGTCATAGCGGTCATGAAGTGACTTAGTGTGAATGCACTAAGGGCATGTCAGGGTTAGGGTAGCGGAGTCCTATTTATAGGACCGAAGGCCCTATTGTGCACATTCATTGTGTGATCACTACTCTTTGACTCTTGGCTAGTTGGTCAATACATTCTGATTTTGTACAACGGGATGGTTTGGGTTGGTGTTATGGGGCGTCAACCCTTGGGATGTGGTTGACTCGAAGTGCTACTAGCTTTACTCTTAGGGGGAGTCCACTTTATCTGGCTCCCAAGTCAAGGCTAGGCATTGTGCCTATAATCTATGGTGTTACATCCTTACATTTGGATGGGTGCTAGTAGCATTGGCCATAGTAGTCATGAAGTGACTTAGTGTGAATGCACTAAGGGCATGCCGGGGTTAGGGTAGCGGAGTCCTATTTATAGGACCCAAGGCCCTATTGTGCACATTCATTGTGTGATCACTACTCTTTGACTCTTGGCCTGTTGGTCGATACATTCCGATTTTGTACAACGGGATGGTTTGGGCTGGTGTTTTGGGACGCCAACCCTTGGGATGTGGTTGTGACTCGAAGTGCTTCTAGCTTTACTCTTAGGGGGAGTCCATTTGGCTCTATGGTTGGGAGGTTATTTTGATGTCCAATCCCTTTTATTTGTGGACATTGTTTGTATCGTATCTTGTGTGTAGTTTGGGTCCTAGGGGGATGTTTCATTATGTGATGAGACGAACATCGATTCATGGCTAAATGGACAATATAGTTTGATTTGTATTAGTTCGATGACGCTCAGCATATCGGATAGATACAAAACATGTTATAGGGGGAGGCATATGCTTGGCGAGCGATGCAATGCCCCAAGTTAGAAACATGGATGGTTTTCAATCCATATTTTTGGTAGCATTTTGTAACAGATGACTAGATTGACGAAGACCGAGAAGAATGCTGCAATCTGTTAGAGCACTTGCTGTTGTAGAAGACAAAATGATAATTTGCCCATGCCTAACAATGGCTGTAAACAACTGCAAAGTGCTGAATTTGGCCAATTGCAGCTTGGCAACTGCATAAATGCAGTTCGACTGCATTTAATATAGTAGCGTGCAATGCTGATGTGGTAGATTCGGAATTGTTTGCAGCCAATCTGGGGCAAATTGTCAATAGATAAGCTGCACATGTTAGTAGATATGCCAGTTCATGGCTGAGTCTGTGCATGTTAGCGGGCTAGGTTACTAGGACATTTCCTAGATTATTTAGGCATTTTATCTAGCATTTTATGATGGCTGTTTTAGCATTTTATGCTGGCCAACCAGCATTAAATGCTAGTTGATCTGACATAATTTATGGCATTATTTTGCCTATTTATTTCAAGCACTCATCCACCAACCGCAAAATGCTGAATTTGGCCAATTGCAGCTTGGCAACTGCATAAATGCAGTCCAGCTGCATTTAATATAATAGTGCGCAATGCTGATGTGGTAGATTCAAAATTGTTTGCAGCCAATTTGGGGCAAATTGTTGATAGATAAGCTGCACATGTTAGTAGATATGTTAGTTCATGGCTGAGTTTGTGCATGTTAGTGGGCTAGGGCAGTAGGACATTTCCTAGATTATTTAGGCATTTTATGATGGTCATTTTAGCATTTTATGTTGGCCAACCAGCATTAAATGCTGGCTGACCTGACATCATTTATGGCATTATTGCCTATTTATTTTAGGCACTCCTCCACCACAGTGTGTATCATGCATCATCTGATAGGTTGTGGTGGAGGGAGAGGAGGGGGTGCGAGTGCCTTCATAGCCGGTGACTCACATTGGTTATGTATTGTCTCATATCTTGGTATATGGATTCCATTTCTTGAGTATCTCTTTGCTTCTGAGTTCTTTGTGCACTGTCCTTTTCTTTTGCAGTGTTTCTCTTTCTCTTTCCTTCGTCTCTTGTGTTCAACAGTCTACTACAGCAGTTTTCCACGCTTCCATCATTGCATCCACTTTTGACATGGTATTAGATTGCCGGATCATTGTTCCTGCTGCTGTTTTACACTGTTTTAAGTCTGAGTTTTGACTTTTTGTCTGATGTTTAGACCTGTTCTTGCTGCTGTGGACTGATTTGCAGGTTGGGCAACCATCATTTGCTAATTTTCGTCCTTTTCTTCTGCTATTTTCTCAGTGTTTTGCAGTATGCCATCTGTGTTTACAGTTTTGGGGGCTGTTTCAGGGCTGGCGACCTGTTATTGACCGTTCCGAATCTGTGTTTTGGGGACAGTAGGCTGAGACAACCTGTTTTCCTGCAGGTTGACTGCATTTATTGCAGTTCCTAATTGTGTTTTGCCATCAGCATGTGTGTTTTGCCTTTTTTGCTTCTGTGCAGGGCTGGACGACAGGTTTCAGGCTATTTATTGACTGTGTTTGGTCCGTATTTTCCTTTTGTGATACACTGTTAAGCTTTAGGGAGGGTTCATGTGTATCCGGTTGTTGTGTTCTTATCTCTACACTTTGGTTAGTGTTGATCTTTTCTCTATGTGCTTTCTTTACTGCTTTGAACTCATGCAATCCTTATGAGTTTGTATTTTTGGCATACTTTTCTCCCTGAAGATCCCTTGTCTTCATCTTCTCTTCTCCCTGAAGATCCCTTGTCTTCATCTTCTCTATATCTCCCTCCTCATGGCTCCTTCGGCATCTCCTTCTAATGGTCAGCATGCCAACATTGTTCCCTCATCTTGAAGTGTTATGTTGGAGACTTACTATGTTCAACTTCAGGTTTTTGTGAGGATGCTATACCTTGGTGCTTCAGATGTTTCAGTTTCAGAGAGGGGTGCCATACAATGGAAGAAGAAAAAGTCTGTTGTAGTAGTGATGGCGATTCAGTCCAGAAATTGATATGATGAGGAGAACAGAAGACCACACGGTCCGATTCTTAACAGGGGCACGAGATACGTTTCACCTCCCAGCCTTGCCTAGTTAATTGCTAGCAACTCCCATCGTGATCCGATTGCCAGCCGTCACTTCTTGGTGAGTCCTACTATTCTTGGACTCTCTTTAATTCTAGGCTCCCCTAAACCCCGTTCGGGTGCCCAAAACCCTCGGACGGTCATCCCTCGTGCTTGTTTCCCATAATTTACCTTATTTATGTAACATTTCCTTTCCTTAAGAATCGGTTTCGTCCTCGAAAACGATACTTGGAAGGTCTAACTGTAAATTGGGAAACCTTTTCTTAGGGTACTTACTCGCTCCCATGTTGAGCTTTCTTCTGAACAATCTTTCCACTTGACCAAACATTCTTGATAAATAGTATTCCTTGTCCGTCTGTTACGAACATTTAATATTCTTTCTGGTTCACGTGGATTAGATTGGTCATCTAATAGCTCCTCAATGTTATCATTTAAGATTAAATTATCCAAATCACCCAGCTTCTTCCTTAACTTACTCACATGAAAAACTGGATGTATTTTACTACCAGTAGGTAGTTGGAGCTTGTAAGCCTGTTCTCCCACCTTTTTAAGTATTGTGAAAGGACCACAATACCTGGGTGAAAGCTTTAGACATTGTCCCGTTTTCATGGTTTTAGTTTGTTCAGGCACTTTAAGATAGACCAATTCTCCTTCTTCAAAGGAGATGTCTCTTTGGTGAGGATCTGCATAAGCTCTAGCTCGATTTTGAGCTTTCTTAATATTTTCTTGAGCAAATTTTAACATACTATTTATATCCTCTAAAAAGTCCTTGGTTGCCTGAATCTTTTCCTTATGCAGTCCTACTGCATGAGGAGCTCTGGGCTGAAACCCATACATTAACATAAATGGACTATACCCAGTGGAAGAGTGCTTGGCACTATTATATGCAAACTCTTCCCAATTAGTTTGCCTTTTACTTACATATGCCCTGAGCATATCTTCAAGGATTTGGTTAACCCTTTCAGTTTGCCCATCTGTTTGCGGCTGGTCCGCCGTACTCATGTTAAGTTTAGTATCCAACTTCCTAAATACTGCACGCCAAAATTGACTATCAAATTTTCTATCCCGATCAGAAACTATATTTGCTGGAAGGCCATATAATCGGTATATGTTCTCTACGAACAATCTAGCCAATTCTGGTGTTTTAACATGAGTCAAAGCTGGAATGAACCTAGCCATTTTAGTTAACCTATCCACAATCACCCACACAGAGTTGTGCCCCCTCTGTGTTCTGGGTAATGCAACAATAAAATCCATTGAGATACTCTCCCATTTTCTTGAAGGAATCTCTAATGGATGGAGAAGTCCTCCCATTTTCAATCTTTCAGCTTTATTAACCTGGCATTTATTACATTTGACCACATAGTCAAGGACGTCCTTATTCATTCCAGGCCAATAGAACTGCCTTTTAATAAGACTATAAGTCTTATTAACTCCTGGATGTCCCACGCTAGGGGTATCATGACACTCAAAGAGTATCTGGCACCTTATTTCTTTATCTTTCGGGACAGATGCCCTACCCTTGTAGAGTAAATAACCATTACCAATGGTAAAATTCTTCCACTTGATCCGGTTTGAGCAACCCCTGATGCTCCATTTTCTTGTTGAACATCCTTAGATATTCCTTCCTCAGTGGAGGCTCTTTCATTTGGATCCCCATTTTCTATTGCTTCCCATATGTTGGAATATGCCGGATCAACCTGGCATTTCCCTTTTAAAGATTCAAGCAAGTCCGAAGTGAACTGAGTAAAACTCAATTAATTTATGATGGGCATTCTGCTGAGTGCATCGGCTACTATATTATACTTTCCTTTTCTATATCTTATCTCATAGTCGAACTCTTGAAGGAGTTCGGTCCATCTGGCTTTACGCCCTTGTAGATCCGGTTGGTCATTAAGCCACTTAATGCTTTCATGATCCGACAAGATCAAAAGTTTGGCACCGTACAAATAGTGCCTCCATTTCTTCATTGCATGTACTATTGCATAACAGCTCCCTCTCATAAACAGAATAATTCTATTTTGCACGGTCTAATTTCTTGCTTTCAAAAGCAAGTGGTCGACCTTCTTGTAATAAGACCGCTCCTATCGCCTTATCACTGGCATTGGCTTCAACTACAAATGGTCTATTGGGATCCACAATTAATAGTACTAGAGCTGTAGCAATAGCTACCTTAAGTTTTTTGAAAACTTTCATTTTGGTCTGTTCCCCAATTAAAGCTCTTTCCTTTCCCTTTAAGTTGGTCTGTTATTGGAACAACTATTTTGGCATAATCTCGAATGAATCTACGATAAAATCCAGATAAACCTCGGAAGATCTGCAGCTCTTCCAGGTTTCTTGGAGATGGCCATTGAATAATTGCCCTTACTTTTTTTGGATCCATCTTGATTCCCTCTTTCGAGATAATATGCCCCAAATATTTGACCTCTTGTGCAAAGAATTCACATTTAGTTTTCTTCGCATAAAGGGAATGTGTTCTTAACAGTTGGAATACCAATTGTAAGTGTTCCAAATGTTCTTCTCTTGATTTACTAAAGATCAAGATATCATCCAAGAAGACTACTACAAAATGTCCTAGATAGGGCCGTAACACACTATTCATCAGCTTCATAAAGGTAGTTGGTGCATTAGTGAGGCCAAAAGGCATCACCAAAAAATCATAATGCCCGTATCTAGTATGAAATGCTGTCTTAGGAACATCTTGTGCCTTAATTCTTACTTGGTGATAGCCTGATCTTAAATCTATCTTTGTGAAGAATTTTGCCCCTTGTAATTGATCAAAAAGATCTTCCATTCTGGGCATAGGAAATTTATTCTTCACCGTTATTTTATTAAGTGCTCTATAATCAACACAAAGTCACATAGAACCATCTTTTTTTTTTTACTAATAAAATTGGCGAAGCCCAAGGTGAATTACTGGGTTGTATAAACCCTTTATCAAGGTAATCCTTAATTTGCCTTTCAACTTCTTGGTGCTGTGTTTCACTTAATTTATACGGTGGTTTAGAAATAGGGTGTGTATCCTTATTTGTGTCAATTGGGTGATTTATATCACCCCTATCTGGTGGAAGGCCACTTGGTAAATCAGAAGGAAACACATCTTTAAATTCATCTAACAAACTACTTAATTCATTATTTACATTCAACTCATAAACATAAGAAAATTGTTGCTTTATATTACAGAAAGTAAAAGTGTTTTGTACAGGAAGAGACCATAACATATATACCTCACAAGCTTCCTTCTTTATC
This sequence comes from Lygodium microphyllum, assembly GCF_053477565.2. NCBI lineage: Eukaryota > Viridiplantae > Streptophyta > Polypodiopsida > Schizaeales > Lygodiaceae > Lygodium > Lygodium microphyllum. The sequence continues at coordinate 49,028,722 of NC_141158.1, read as the reverse complement.
AGTTTCTGAACCTCAGTGGAACACAACAAAGGATTATCAGATACTTCATGTTTACCTTGAATCACAAAAGTCTTACCATCCCTTTCAAATTCCAGTGTATTATGATGATAACTACGTTTTAAGGATGGTTCCAATCCCCATAGCCACTCTCTCCCTAAAGCAATATCGGCTCTTTCCATATTCATAATTTGGAAATCAAGTTTATCTTTATATCCTTGGATCTCAATTTCCAAATTGGATACCATTGTATCCCATATTTTATTATCTTGACCTTGCATCATACGAACAACATATTGATGCCCACTCTTTTGTTGGGGAAGTTTCAATTTTTTGACAAGTGCATAATTTATGAAATTGTGGGTAGCAGAGTCATCAATCATGACTCTAACCCTCTTTCCAGCTATTAATCCATGCACTCTAACTAAATCGTGTGGCCCAAAGGTAGGCTGCCACATAGAAGTTGACATACAACACCTATGTTGTACATCCTTGTGCAAGACCTCTAAAGATTTATACCTTTCATGCCCCTTTAATTCTAGAGTCTGCACTACATGGATTTGTTTTTCTTTTCCCTTGCCCTTGTTCTTATCCTTTCCTTTGTCTTCCCCCTTTTTCCTTTGAGGGCAATTCCAAGCAGCATGGTTAGGGGATAGGCAATTGAAACACATCTTTTCTTTTTTGGCCTTATCAAAGTCATCTGGACTTAACTTTGGCCTTACATATTGTTTCTTTTGAAAAGGTTGTTTCTTGCCCTTAAAAAATGGCATTTTCCTTTTAAATTTGCCTACAAATTTTGAGGTTTCCAATTCCTTAGACTTGGGCTCCGTATCAGTGAGACTAGTGAGTGTACCTGGACGCGTACCATCTTCATTGATTAAATCAAATTTAATTGCCTCTTCCAGTGTCTTAAGTGAACTCCTTTTTACTTCCTTTTTACATGCCTTGTCTATGTTAGCGATTCAGATCTTGTTCTGGTCTGGTCAGTCGGACTGACCAGTCGGACTGCCACGTGGCAGTCTGACCTGGCGCAGCGCAAGTCGGCTGCATTTAATGCAGCCGACCTGCAGTTACTGGGCGCTTGTTTTTTGGCTATTTATAGCCGATTTTTCCAGTAGTCTTCTCGACTTCAATATGCATGTTCCAGGTTGGAGATACGTGCAGATTCCGTCTCTGTTCGCAGATTTCAGACAGGAGATCGTGCAGACTGCAGCGGACTTCGAGGTGAACAGCAGGTTGCATCGTCGAGGTGGAGACACGTAGTCCAGCGCACTGGGCCCGTGTATATATCTGCATATCTTTGTATACAGCACACTTTATACAGCAGATCTTCATCTTCCACTGTCTCTTTCTCTCTCCTCTCTCTGTGTTCTCTCTCTTTCAGTCTTACGCTTCCGCACCGCTGTACTCTGACAATCTAGTCCCCTAATGAATCCTCTTGTCTTTTGAAATTCATCTATTCCTTCCAATTTGAGGATTATCTCACGATATTCCTCTAGATATGTCAGCAGGGGTCTTCTCTTTTGTGTGACATAATCCCAATCTTTCCAATTTCTTTCCATTTCATTTTCAGGAAGAAATTCTTTCAAAAAGACGGATTCAAATTGAGCCGAAGTTTCAGGTATTTTATTTGCCTCCTTTAAAGTTCGCCACCATTTATACGCCTTTGGCTACAAAGTTAAACTAGCCTCCAGCGCTTGGAGATGTGGTGGAGTATTTTTAAGTTTGTGTAAATCTTCCCATTTTTGGAGGAAATTAAAGATAGTGTCTTTATTTCTATCTTTTTCCTCCCCGTGAAACTGAGGGGGTTTCATATCTTTCAAAACTGGATTATCCCTAAACTTGTGGTGGGGTTCCTTAGGATCTCGCATAGTCACATCCAAATCTTTCGATGAAGATGGGATATCCGAGGTTTCTATCTTATTTTAATCCCTTTCTAGTAATAAAGTTAATTGGGATTTTATTTCGGTAAGTGTTTGAGTTAAAAATTCCATTTGAACCCCCTGTGCCTGCACACGAGTAGTTAGATCATCAAATTGTTCTCGTGTGGCAAAGAAGTCTTCCCACTGTTCTTCTTGCATTACATAAATAAGGTAAATTACGGGAAACAGGCACGAGGGATGACTGTCCGGGGGTTTTAGGCGCCCGAACGGGGTTTAGGGAAGCCTAGAATTAAAGAGAGTCCAAGAATAGTAGGACTCACCAAGAAGTGACGGTTGGCAATCGGATCACGATGGGAGTTGCTAGCAATTAACTAGGCAAGGTTGGGAGGTGAAACGTATCTCGTGCCCCTATTAAGAATCGGACTGTGTGGTCTTCCATTCTCCTCATCATATCAGTTTCTGGATTGAATCGCCATCATTACTACAACATTGGTATCAGAGCAAGCGCAGGTGTTGGATCCTCCTTCTTTAGTAGTCGTCGGATCATTCTGTCTTCAAGAGCCGACAGGTCTCGCTCCGTTTACCCGCGAAGCTGTTTTTCCCCGGCGCCCAAAACCCCCGGACGGTCATCCCTCGTGCCTGTTTCCCGTAATTCACCTTATTTATGTAACAAAGTCTCAATGCTATTTTTGTGGCAAGATAGGACACATTCAGAAGGATTGCAGGACATTAGCAACTTTACGGCAGGATCAGGAGCAGATGGTAACAACGGGCGATCCCTGAAGATCCCTTGTCTTCATCTTCTCTTCTCCCCGAAGATCCCTTGTCTTCATCTTCTCTATATCTCCCTCCTCATGGCTCCTTCGGCATCTCCTTCTAATGGTTAGCATGCCAACATTGTTCCCTCATCTTTAAGTGTTATTCTGGAGACTTACTATGTTTAACTTCAGGTTTTTGTGAGGATGCTATACCTTGGTGCTTCAGATGTTTTGGTTTCAGAGAGGGGTGCCATACAATGGAAGAAGAAGTCTCAGTGCTATTTTTGTGGCAAGATAGGACACATTCGGAAGGATTGCAGGACATTAGCAACTTTACGGCAGGATCAGGAGCAGATGGTAACAATGGGTGATGACTCTCTCGGTGAGTCTTCCTCGTCTCTAGGTCTAGGTTTAGGCTCTAGCTACGTGGCAGGTTGCTAGTATAGATGATGTGGTCATCCCTCAATCACAGCTCTCCAATGCCAGAGAGGGAGTGTGAGAGGGTGGTGAGATGGGGTTGGTACACATAATCCATACAGGTATACAGGTGTATAGGTTCTCGAGAAGGTTTTCCTTGACACATCACTTGAAGTTTGGCATGTTCAAATCTTGGAGCTGGGATTGACATCCAAGTAGTTGGTTTTTTGATAGAGAGCGGGTTTGGCTCGTAGTCTTAGCTCACATGAAGAGACACTTTGGCGGTCTAGCCAAAGGCAGGGAGTCCATGGTCATATATGTTTCAAGGCATTTTTGATAGGATAGTCTTGTATGCTAATGTGAGACATTGCTGACAAATATTGAGAGCTGCTATGATTCTTCTCTACTTTTAGGAGCTGATACGATCAACATCAACCTCGGGTTCTCTCCGAGACGCCTTGGTGGTGGCTTGCACACCCACTGCTTGGGTACCTATGGTTCTACTCTGGCGGTCCTTGTTGTATGTACTATGATGGGACATTCTCATTGTATATTCTATTGTATCAGATCACCCATGATTTGAGAGAGGGTGTTAGGAGAAATGCCAATTCATGGCTGAGTCTGTGCATATCACTGGCATGGGGCACCAAGACATTTCCTAGATTATTGAGGTATTTTATTTGGCAATTTATGATGGTCATTTTAGCATTTTATGTTGGTCGACTTGACATTATTTATGGCATTATTTTTGCCTATTTATTTTAGGCACTCCTCCACCACAGTGTGTATCATACATCATCTGCCATTCATCATTTCACAAGTTTTGGTGGAGGGAGAGAAGTAGGTGCCAATGCCTTCACAGCTAGTGACTCACATTGGTTCTGTATCGTCTCATATCTTGGTATATGGATTCCACTTTCGAAGTATCTCTTTGTTTCTAAGTTCTTTGTGCAGTGTTTTTCTTTCTTTTTCCTTTGTCTTGTGTTTAGCAATCTGTTATAGTAGTTTTCCACACGTCCATCACTACATTCACTTTTGACATCACAACATTTGCCAAGCACAGGATATGGCTGTAAACAGTGTGTAAACATACTTGAAATTGATTGGAAAAGGAAATGCACACAAAACTGAAGGAAAAACATAGTTAGAGCTTTGATATCTCTATCAGATTTTGATTAGCGTTCAAAACAAGGAGATGATAGCTTAATAGAAGAAAAATGGTAGGTTAACACCCCCTCTTAGATCCTAGGAGTGTCTGACAACCCAACAACCTCATGCGATGAAGCATTGAAGCCTTGGGCAAAGGCTTTGTGAAGAGATCCAATGCTTTGTTCTCCATAAGACAATTAGCCATTGCTAACTCAGAATCCAATGATTAGCTTCCAAACATAGTGAGTGGTATTGAACTTCAATGTGCTTCATGTGAGTATGAAATATAGGATTCTTTGTTAGAGCTAAGGCACTTTGGTTATCGACAATATAATTAAATGTTATCAACAAAATTAAAGCATCTCAAATTGCACATCCCCGTGATATCCATTGCTCAGAGGACTGTGTTTTACTCCCTTCACTGTGTAGATTCCCACAAGTGTTGCTGCCTGATTTAAACATGATAATGTGGTTAATGTGCTTCATCTGAGTATGCAATATAGGATTCTTTGTTAGAGCTAAGGCACTTTGGTTATCTAATCAAATGTTATTAACAAAATTAAGGCATCTCAAAATTTCACATCCCCGTGATACCCATTGCCCGGAGGACTGTGTTGCTACCTGATTCAAACATGATAATGTGGTTATCTTTTGAGCTTCGGCTCTGCTATATCAACTTTTCATCTCATAGCATGATTCAGCTCATCATCACTATGTTCTTGTGTTTTTGAGTTTCTCTTCTCGCTTAGTGTTTGTTGTACACACTCTGTGTTTCTCCTTGCAAACCCTACAGTCTCTTTGGCCTCTTGTCATTTTTTTTTGACATCATCATGCTCCAAGACAAGCAGAGCTAATTCCTCCCAAAGAAGATTTTCATGGGTCCTCGATGTAAGAAGGTTGGTGTAGAATACTATCATACTTTGGAGATGGTAGTTGAGTAAAGAGAATGTGCCATATCCTTCGAAGATATTGTCCCCTTGAGGGATGCAAGCTCATCCCTTATATCCTCCAGTTTATTGATGTGATCTTTCATAGTAGAGTCATCAATAGTGAGCATTAGAAGGTTCTCCTAGATGATGATGTGGGCAAAGGTCTTCTGATGATAGAAAGAAGCAAAGCTTTGTCCACACTTTTGCCACCATCTTTAACCTGCGAACATTAACAAGAACAAAGTCCTTAAAGGCTCGTAAAGAGAAATGATTGGGCTTGAGAATTGAGCCTATCCCAAAGGGCTGCATGATCCATTGATGAGCCAATACCGAGACTCCATGGGCCAAGGAATGGGGGTAGTGACAAAAGCCCAAAGATCGAAGGTGTCCAGGATACACTCCACTTCGCAAGACCAAAGGGAATAATTTGATCCGTCCAAATGGTCTTCTTTGGGGAGAGAAGGAAGAACATGCATTTGAACAGAAGGTGTCATCATAGGCATCTAAGGGCCTAAAGGATGGCTCCATGGGAGACATAAAGAGGAGGAGGAGGAGAGGGTTGCCCTGATTGATGTGATTGGGGAAGAGAGGGTTTTTGTTTTCAGAATGGAGCTTGGACCCTTGATGTTGTGATGATGATCACGCCATCTTCAGACGAGTAGGAAGAGACTCCTCATCTAAGTCATCAAAGCCTTAGAATTGGTGATATTCCATGTCTCTAGACGTGAAAACACACTAAATCAGTTGTGTTTGGTTGAAGAAGAGCCCGAACGGACAGAATAAGCAGCTACACCTGCAAGGAAGCGATTGTAGATGTCCTACCTTTGTTGAAAGCACTTGTAAAACACAAAAAATTTACGTTTTCTGCAGCAAATAGCAGGCTGGAAATTTGCATTTTCAGCAGTAGGGTGGCCGTCTCTAAAGGAAACCTTTGTATCCCCACTTCGTGTTAGCGGATATGTCAATGCATGCTATTTAGGGCTGGGCACATTGTACTTATTTTAGGCATTTTTGTTGTGGTCATTTTATGCCAGTTTTGGCATTTATGATGCCAATTGGCGAGCATTAATGCTGGCCGACCAGCATTTATTTGAGGCCTATTTCATGCCTAAATATTGGGGCTCCTCCTCCTCAGTCATTTATCACCTTTAGGTTTTGGTGGAGAGAGGGAGCCAGTGCTGGTGCCTTGACAGCAAGTGACTCACGTTGGATTTGTATTGTCTCATATCTTGGTATATGGATTCCATTTCTTGAGCATCTCTTTGCTTCTAAGTTCTTTGTGCAGTGTTCTTTTCTTTTGTAGTGTTTCTCTTTTCCTTTGTCTCTTGTGTTCAATAGTCTATTATAGTAGTTTTCCACGCTTCCATCACTGCATCCACTTCTTACACTTACGTGGAACAGAAGAAGAACACAAAGGTGGAGAGAAAAGGAGGAGAGAAAACTCAGTAGGAAGAGAAGAGAAATCTGCACTAAATCTGAAATGAATGCTGAATACAAGGGTGGACTGATTAGTCTCTGCATGCAGCCCAAACTGTCAATGAGGGCATTGGATCAGGCTGGAAAATGATGACAGCACCAGAGACGGTGACAAAGACAATGTGTGCAGCCAGCAGCCCTTGATGGAGATGGAGAAGGATGCTGCAACCTGTCAAAGCACTTGCAAGAGATAGAAAAAGATAATCTGCCCATGCTATTTAGAGACTACTCCACAAATGTAAGTAATCAGATCGCCAAGCAAAGAGGGTCCTACAAAGTGACTGGCAATGTGGAGTTTCTCTTTAATCAAAATCTTGTCAAGTAATGGGTGATATATCAACTTTCATGGCAAGGTGATATTCTGAGCTAGGATGATAGAGCACAGTCAAGTGGACTCACAATAAGTTGAGTCAGCCTAAATTGTACTAACTGTACAACATTGCTTAGGTGTGGTCATAAGATGACTGCCATCACAAGTAACCTCAAGTTGATAAGAAAACCACTTCTGTAAGAATGGACTAGAGGAATGATAGTTCTGCTCAAGCTCATCAAGTATTGATTGGTCTTGGATTTTGATCATAGAAGCATAAGAAGGAATAAATTGGCATGATAGTAGGTGCTCCTGAGGGAGAGTCCTAACATAGAGGGAGAGGTTTTTATAGAGGGAGAGTGTTTTAGGGTTTAGAGTTGGTGAGAGAGGGGGGGGGCGGGAGAGGGAGACAAAAAGAAAGAAAGAAAGAGGGAGGGAAGGAGAGAGATTTCAAATTTGGATGTGTGTGATGAGAGAGAGAAAGTGGCTGCATTGTCGCATTGTGTGTGTCATGAGAGAGAGAGAGAAAGGGGGGGGGGAAGAAAGTGAATTTTATAAGAGAGAGAAGAGGAGAGTTATTGGACGAGAATGCGGTTGACCGGCGTAGTGAAGCCATGGGATGGGTTGGACTGGACAGGACGGATCGGACAGGTCGACTCGTCCATCGGATCTGGACAACCCGGTGGCTGGCCGACTGCATAAATGCAGTTTGATTGCATTTAATGCAGTGCACAATGTTGATGTTGTATATCTGGGACTGATCACGGTCAATTTGGGGCAAATCACTAATAGATAGGCTACACAGCCTCAAGGCATAGGATATGGCTGCAATCAGTGTGAATACTTTGACATTGACTGGAAAAGGAAATGCACACAAAACTGAAGGGAAAGCATAGTCTTCAATGTCCTTGTCAGACTCTGACTAGGCTCACAACTAGGAGATGATGGACTAACAGTTTAAAATGGTAGGTGAACAATTGAGCCAATCTCATAAAGCCATTGAGTCCATGGTTGCTCCAACTTGAATATTCATGGAAGGTCAATGATGAGGGATAGTGATGAACTCCCATAGGGCAAATGTGTCGAGGAAGCACTTTACTTTGCACGACAAAAGGAATTTGTTCAATCCAACTTTTTGGTAGTGGGGAGAGAGGGTGGGATGGGCACTTAAACAAATGGTGCCATGATAGCTGTTGAGCAAAAAATGCATTACAAAATGGTTAGCTCTTTAAAACAGCCCCAAAACATGTAAATTATGAAAACTTTTGTTAGCCAGTGTGCGGTCCTAGAGAGTTTCTATGTCCCATAAGCAAAACCCTAGTTTGGGAGGATCCTTTTGAATCTATAAATAGACAAGTTGTCCACCATTCAGCCCATCCTTGTTTTATAGGTTACATTAGTCCACACACCATTTGTTGTAGTTGGCACCTTGTTTCCAGCCCGCAGCGCTTCATTATTTGCTGTCCAGCCATCATCAATTGCAGCCACATCATTTTCAGCCCTTGGCGCCTTCTCTTCTGCTATCATCTAGATAGTAGGAGGTGCTAGAACTGCTGCGTTTACAGCTAGCAATTTGGAATTGAAGGAACAAAATTAATAGAAGGCTGAATGATACGAGGCTGGTCCTAGTCAGCCCCTACACGTAGCATGATTTGTTAGTGAGGGTGTTAGGTGAAGGCAGCCCTCTCTCAAGATGTTAAAAGTGTGAAAGTATAAAAAATACAAGCTTAAGTAATAAGCACACATGAGCAGCAAATATTATCAAATCAGCCGAAATGTCGTTGTGGACAACCAATCATCAAGCAAAACAAGCAATTCAAGCAATCATCAATTAAAAGTAGCAAGATGACAGCATAAAATAATCAAATTTCAACACATTGTTAGTCCAAACAGCAGATGTCACCACAGGAGGCAAAATGTAGGGGTTGGTGGCTGATTAGGTGGGTCGATAGTGTTGGGAATAAAGGGACATCGTGCCTTTTATATGTGCACGGGTGTGAACACACCCTTAGCACATTGTACTTTCATACATATATCTATCTAAAACCTAAAGTGGTACACTCGTCATTGTACCTAAAAACGTGTTCACTCTATGCTTTGCTCTCTCGCACTCTCCCTGTCTCTCTCACTGCGCGTAATGACAGTCTGCCTCAATCTCCATGCCTAATTGATTCCTTCAAACTGGTATCAGAGCGTAAGGTGCTGTAGACGGTCGTCAGGGAGAGGCAGCTCACGTACAACAGGTGGGTGTTTGTCTGTTGGTAGACAAGAGAGTGGAAACAATCACTTCAAACTGGCCAGCAGGCGGCAGGTCCAGCTAGTGACAGCTGGTCCAGCATGGACCAAAGGGCAGCGGTGGGCAGCAGTCGCAGACAAACGGACTTCGTGTCCAGCGCTACAGCCTGGTGACAACAATCACTTCAAACTGGCCAACAGGTGGGTGTTTGTCTGTTGGCAGACAGGAGAGTGGAAACAATCACTTCAAACTGGCCAGCAGGCGGCAGGTCCAGCTAGTGACAGCTGGTCCAGCATGGACCAAAGGGCAGCGGTGGGCAGCAGCATGTGTGACGGGCAGTAGTCGCAGACAAACGGACTTCGTGTCCAGCGCTACAGCCTGGTGACAACGACCAGACCAGGTCTGATGAAACGGGCTGCAGGCGATAGTCTTCAGGGATGCGACAGGTCAGCGACAGACTGGCAATAGCTTCTGACGTGCAGGCGACAGCTCCCGTGGCATCAGGCGGCGCAACAGGAGCTGTAGCAGGGCACGACAGCTTCACGCGACGGGACTGCATCGGACACTGACGAATGCGACCAGCTGGCAGGCGTAACTGTCGGGCGATGCCTGGCGGGTCAACGGACCCGTTCTCGTCATTTTTTTTCTTCAAAAAATTCAACTTTTTTTTCTCTAAAAATTGCTTCACCCATTGATGGGGCTTCGCGCGCGTAAGCACAAGACTTCAGATCTGTGCAAAATTGGCTCAGAAATTTGGGGCTTTTCTTGAATTTGGGGATCTCAACACAGAATTGGACAATCTGACTCAGAAATTGCAAAGTCGGTGCACATTTGCCTGGGAATTTTGGGGCTTTTCACATTGTTAGTGAAATTCTTTCAATCTCACTGAAATTAGTGCACGTAGGACTTGGAAAATTTGGGGATTTGTCCAGATTTTATGCGCGCAAGATGCAGCAGTGATATTTGTCTCAGAAATTGCAGGAATTTGCAACATTTTGTCCCCGACATTTGGGGCTTTTCATGTACATGCACAAATTGGGCTGAAATTGACTCAATTTCTCGACATTGAGGCACATTGGACCCCGTGCAATTTGGGGCTTTTGCGATTTGGGCAAAATTTGTGCAGCATTTGGTCATCTTATGTATATGCAAGTTGAATTCCATGCAATTTGGACATCAATACTTGGTGAAATTTGGGGTTTTTGCTGAAATTGCTTCATTTTGGCAAAATTGGACAGCCCTATGCATGACAGAGGAAATGTAGATGTGTGTTTGATGCTTTTAAGCACAAAATTTTGGGGCTTTTTTGACCGTTCGTGTCAAATTTTATGCCTGTGGGTACACGTACAACAGAAATTGCAGCTGAAATTTTGGGATTTCTCATGTAATGTGATGCACATGCCCTTTGGAACAGCTGTAATCAGTTGGATAGTGCTGGCGATCTTGCTAGGGGTTTGGTGCTACTGAAAACTGAATTACAGATCTGAAATCTGTACTTCTGCGTGGTCATTTATTGCTGATTGGCACTCGTTTGTACCTTGGTCACTTGGGTGACAAATTGGGCCTGCATTTACTGGTTTTTTGGTCACTTTTGAGCTGAAACCCATGGTGGTTGGCAGCAATGACAGCAATAATTTGATGCATATAAAGTAGCTTGAAGGCGCATTGTGTGGCAAAAACAGTGCTACAATATCCTGTTACAAAAGAAGCAGGCAAAGCCAATCAAAACTAAAGGGGCAAAGCCTGTGGACATGGATCAGGACGATTGGGATGAGTTGAATGAGCTTGCACGCTCAACCATAGAGCTATCGATTTTTGATGCCTTGCTCTTCAAAATTGAAGGTTTGGATTTTGCATATGCTATATGGACTAGACTAGAAGAACTGTATGCACGGAAGAGCGTTGCAAGTAAAGTGTATTGGCTGAAAAAGCTTATGGATTTGCGTATGAAAGAAGGTACAGCAATGTCTACTCACTTGAGTGAGTTTAACTCCATTTTCAGCCAGCTGGTTGCCTTGAAATTTATGATCGATGAGGAATTTAAGGCTACTTTCTTGCTTTGCACTCTACCAGAGAGTTGGGATACATTCAGGACTGCTATGAGCAATTCTAATGTGATCCTTTTGTATGCTGATGTAGAGAGTGCTCTGCTTATGAAAGAGATGAATCGGCAGAACAATGTATCTAGCAAGTCTTCCAGTGCTTTGCATACTAGGGGCAGATCATAGCAAAAGGGAAAATATGATGGCAAGGGACGCAGTAAATCATGTGGCAAAGATGTTGAATGCCATCATTGTGGCAAGAAGGGTCACTTTAAACGTGACTGCTACAAATGGAAGAAAGAGAAAGGAAAAGACAAAAAGATAGATGATTGTAAGGAAGAGAAGAAGGACAGTCAGCCTAAGAAAAGCAGTGTAAAAATTGAAGAGGTGAATGTAGTCACTCATGACAGTGACAGTGGGAGTAATGTACTCTTTGTCTCTTCACATTTTGGTGCACATGCTCTACTTGCAGATACACATGATGACATGTATACCTGGATTTTTGATTCAGGTGCTTCTTTTCACGTCACCCCTCATCGTGAGTAGTTTTCCGCATATACAGGGGGTCGACATGGTGTTGTCCGTCTTGGGGACAACTATGCATGTGAGATTGCAGGTATCGGCAGTATGCAGTTACAGTTTCAGCATGGCTCTGTCTTTACACTTTAGCATGTACGCCATGTACCTCAACTCAAGAAGAGCTTGATCAACACAGGACAACTAGATGATGATGGTTTTCATACCACCTTTGGTGATGGAAAATTGAAGATCTGTAAGGGATCTAGGGTTATTGCCAGAGGTTGCAAGAGTGATACGTTGTATCCACTCCATGTATCTAGTGTGCGTGACCATGTTGTTGCTGTAACCGAGCAACCAAGTATTTCTTTGTGGCATAGCCGGTTGGGACACATTAGTCAAACCGGAATGAAAGTGCTTTCTCGTTTGGGTTACTTGCCTTGTCTTCGTTATGCTGATTTTGAGCACTGTGATCATTGTATTTATGGCAAACATGCACAGACTTCTCACAAAAAGTCTCTTTCTTTGAAATTTTCTCCTCTAGAGTTAGTACATTGAGATATATGTCAAATGCCAAGATTATCTTTAGGGGGAAAGAAATATTTTGTCACCTTTATCGATGATGCTACACGGAAACTATGGGTTTACCCTATTCGTAGCAAGGATGAAGTGCTTGACAAGTTTAAAAAATTCTTGGCATTGGCTGAAAAATCAGACAGATAAGACACTTAAGTGTCTTCGCTCTGACAATGGTGGGGAATATGTGTCCAAAGCCTTTCAGGCATTTTGTGATAGCAAAGGGATAAAGAGGGAGCTCACTGGTCCTCATAATCCACCCCAAAATGGAGTTGCAGAGCGTATGAATCGGACCATACAGGATAAGGTGTGTATGATGCTGTCTCTTGCTGCATTACTCCATGGTTTTTGGGCAGAGGCTGTTATGACAGCCGTTCACTTGATTAATCGGTCACCAAATAGGTCTTGGGGGGGGGGGGGGGGGTTCCCCAAGAAGCGTGGTCGGGCAAGCCACCTTCATATGCTCATTTGAAAGTGTTTGGCTGCGAGGCTTTGTGCACATTTGTAAAGAAAAACGCAGCAAACTTGAGCCAAAGTCCTATAAATGCATTTTCCTAGGATATGGTGACGAGGGTGAAATGGTGTATAAATTGTGGGATCCCGAGAAAAGGAAAATAGTGCGTAGCAATGACGTTATCTTCCGGGAAGATCGCATGCACAAACAACCCGAAAAGATTGAGGAGGTCTGTAGGGTTGTATTCCGGGAAGAAATACCTTTTGGACAGCAAAATGTGCCCGTTGTGCAGCAGCAAATACCTGCTGTAAATGAACCTGTAAATGCAGGAAATGATGTTGGGAATGATCAGCTAGTTATTGTCCATGAAAATGAGCCATTACATGTGCAGGAACAGCCAGGACAGCAAGCTGTTAATGCTGATTTACAGGCTGAAATGCCAGGACAGCATGCTGAAAATGGAAATTTGCAGGAACAGCCAGCAAACAATGACCATTGGGTTAGGAGATCGTCTAGGGCTACTAGACAACCTGATAGATTTGTTCCTGGTGCACTTAATGTGGCTGAGTATGTCATGTTGATAGACTGTGGTGAACTGTCTTGCTTCAAGGAAGCTTCAAGGAAGCAATGGACAGACAGGACAACAAGAAATGGTATAAAGCCATGCTGTTAGAGATGGAATCTCTTGAAAAAAATGGCACTTGGGACTTGGTGCAGTTGCCTAAAGGGCAGAAAATCCTTCCATGCAAATGGGTTTACAAAATGAAGGTCACTTCTGGTTCCTCACCAAAGTACAAAGCAAGATTGGTTGCAAAGGGGTACAAGCAGGAGTACGGAATTGACTTTGATGAGATTTTCTCTCCTGTAGTCAAGATGACCACATTCAGAACCATTTTGGGGTTGGTTGCAGTTGAGGATATGGAGCTTATACAGATGGATGTAAAGACTGCGTTTTTACATGGTGATCTGCATGAAGACATATATATGCAGTAGCCTGAAGGGTTTGTTGAACAAGGGAAAGAACAAATGGTATGTAAACTCAAAAGAAATTTGTATGGGCTGAAACAAGCACCAAGAGAATGGTATCATAAGTTTGATATATTCATGCAGTCCCAAGGCTTTCATAGAAGTCAAGTGGATCACTGCTTGTACACCAAGAAGGCAGCAGATGACAGCCTGATTATCTTGGTTTTGTATGTTGATGGCATACTGATTGCTGGCAGAGATACTCATGCCTTGGATTCACTGAAGCAAAGTCTTCATGGCAGCTTTGACATGAAGGATTTGGGTGATGCAAATCACATCCTTGGCATGCGAATACTCAGAGATAGATCTAAAGGTTTACTCTATCTATCTCAGCAGGAGTATATCTCCAAAGTTTTGCAGTGTTTCAATATGGAGGGGGGGAAAACAATTGGGGTTCCATTGCCTCCATATGTGAAACTCAGTGCACAGGACAGCCCTACATCTGATGATGAGAAGGCTGAAATGACCAAGATACCATATGCTTCAGCTGTTGGGAGTTTGATGTATGCTATGGTTGCTACACGTCCTGACATTGCTTTTGCAGTGGGAGTGGTTAGCAGATACATGGCAACCCCTGACAAGAAGCATTGGGATGTAGTGAAAGGTATTATAAGATACCTCAAAGGCACAAAGGAGTTGTGCATCTGCTTTGGAAAGCAGAAAGCATCTGTTGTTGGCTTTACGGATGGAGACTATGCTGGTCATGCGGATTGCAGGAAGTCCACTTCTGGGTATGTGTTTACTTTCACAGGAGGAGCGGTCTCTTGGATCTCCAGGCTACAAAAGTGTGTTGCATTGTCTACTACAGAGGCAGAGTATGTAGCTACCACTGAGGCATGCAAGGAGGCTTTATGGCTTTCACGTCTGGTGGGAGAGCTTGGCATCATGGAGTTGTTCTCCATTGTGATAGTGAGAGTGCTATCATGCTAGCACGGAATCCTGTCTTTCATGCAAAGACAAAGCACATATAGGTGAAATATCACTTCTTTAGAGATGTACTTGACAGCAAGAGCATTGAGCTTGTCAAAGTGCATACAGATGATAATCCTGCAGACCTTCTCACGAAGGGTCTTCTAGCAGAGCGGTTAGCTCATTGCCAACAGATGATGGGAGTTGGATAGATATATTTATTTCAGCTTTGTACATACTTAGACTTAGCTGATTCTTTTCTCCTGTTAAGGCACATTGCCTTTAGGTGGGAGGTTGTTGGGAATAAAGGGCCATCGTGCCTTTTATATGTGCACGGGTGTGAATACACCTTTAGCACATTGTACTTTCATACATATATCTATCTAAAACCTAAAGTGGTACACTCGTCATTGTACCTAAAAACGTGTTCACTCTATGCTTTGCTCTCTTGCACTCTCCCTCTGTCTCTCACTGCGCGTAACGACTGTCTGCATCGATCTCCGTGCCTAATCGATTCCTTCAAATAGGTGGAGATTGTTGCTGTCAGCCAACAAAGTGGGCCACCAAGGTTGTAAACAGGCCCTCTAGGGTTAGCAATGCTGAGACAGGTGGAACACAATGATCAACAGCAGCTCGAAAGTTTCAACTATACAAGGAGGATGATAAACACAAGGACAACAGCTCCTAACCAGTCAAACATTTCAGTTTAATATGTGAAATGAGCCAAATGCAAGCATAGAGAGCACCGAGATGTAGCAGAATCAGGTGTTTGATATCGTGTGAGAATGAATGACGGAAGTAGAAGCAATGAACTCAAGACACAAACACGGCACAATGAACAATGAACTCAGGGAGAACTCATGAATGGGCAATGGAATCATAATGAAAGCATGAGAATGAGTACAATACCAACAGGGTACCAGCACCAGTAGTGGATGCCTATAGTGTGAATAGCCATCCAATGGTATAGCCCATGAAATGCACAATACATATAGTGCCCATACCCATGATATGCATAAAACTAACAATCCTGAGGTTGTCTTTGGTGTAAACACTGATTGCTAAATCTGATTTCAGCAATTGAAAGTCAGTAAGATATTAATGTGAATCTGTGATTGGGATGAGATCTTTACCGGAAAGAATTGTTAGATGATGAGCATGTATTAGGCAACCAACATGCAGAAGCACAGCATGTGTATAGATGCTCATGATGTGAATGTATCTCAGCGTATAGGTCCAAAATAGGTGGAAGATAATGAGGCAGATGCAATTTTCAGAACATAGCTGGTTAATGCAGTTGATATGTTTACTCAGCTCACAGAGTATCCCAGATTTGCTGAATTTTTTGTGCACTCTTGAGAAAGCTAAGAAGAAAAGCAAGAATGCTACACAAGCAAAGGAACCTATTGGGATTCAGAAGCAGCCATCTGCTCCCATGCCATTAAATGGACAGTTCCAAATATATGATGGGATTCAACTTTTTAAGAACATCTATTTTGAGGTTGTAGAGTCTGGTGTAGCACAATTGTATGTGTTGGTTATTTTGCAGGAACTTGTTCATGTTTTTCTGCTCTAACTAAGTGGCTGTGTTGCCAGGGCTACGAAGAAGGTGCTGAAAATGCAGAAAAAAGAGAAGAAAAGGTCCAAAGAGGAAGAAAACAGTGAAAAAAAGGTAAAGACTCACAAATTAAACAAGATAATGATGTGATTAACAATTAAGATGATCTTAGACATCTGCATTGATGGCATATGGATATATAGCTCTGAGATCTTGGTGCCCTGTCTTTGCTTCCTATATTCTTTATATTGGATATTGTGATATGAAGTTTGACATGCTTTTTATTGCCACTGTAATGGTTATCATCTTGCTTCTTGTAAACGTGATAGGTAGATGAGTTTGTGTTGTTCTTTGTGGTTGATATCAGTTTACGCTTTCTAAATGCAACTGTATAGTTGTATTGCATATTCCCAAAATGTGTGTGGGTAAGCTTTTGCAAAGAATAAAATCACTTGGGCAAAATGCTGTATATAGTTTGGCTTGAAAAGAATATTTACTGTATTGTTGAGCTTCCATGGTTTTTTCTTTTCAATGTTCTTAAAATTTTTGCTAGATATAAAGTTGGATTCTCTGTACATACTTTGTTTTCTTCTTAGGTGAAGTTTTGGGATAAGACTCCGAATGATCAAAAGCATGCAACTTGGGACAGAGATGTTAGTTATTTTTGTTGAGAGGGAATCACTGGCCCAATAACTTGTTCTTTTTCTTGACAGGACCACTTGGACCCTTTCTATTTTCCAGATAGTAGCTTGCTCTAGGCACATATACAGATGCAGTTAAATGAATGCATGTACATATGTGCACACTGCACACACATAAACAGACACACCACCTACAGATGGCACGTCATACACTGTGTGTATATCATAAAACATCTATGCATATCTTGATGCATGTCTTTGTAAACTTGTAACCACTTTATTTGTAGATATGCCTCTTACGATTGTTCTTTCTCATGCTCTGAGTTATATGTTAATCTAGCTGGTGCTGACACAATCTCAAGCTAGGATTTTGTCTTGAATTTATGATGAGCTTAGGTGAAGCTGCCATTTCCTACTATGGAAGCTAGTAAAGAGCTCAAACGTTTCGAGGATTTTGATGATGAGGTGTCGAATGAAGGTATGGAAGTTTTTAAATAGTTTAGGGGATTAGATTTCAACTTTAAGTTGCTACCTTTAAGATTTTGAGCAGTCTCTTGGTTAAAGGTCTTACTTGAGTTCAAAACAACCCTACATTTAGCTTGACCTGATCTATGGAACCTTTCCTAAGACTGTCAAAGTTTTCACAGATGAATTACATCAGAATGTTATCTCCTTTTGCTGGATTGTTGCATGATGTAGATAGTGAGCTTAAACCATTAGTGACACAATAGGCCCAAGAGCTTCTTTAATTTTGTGTTGTGCATTTCTTAGTTGGATATTATAAAGCATACCACCAGTTTCCTATCTAAAGAGGAATCCAGTTTGCAAAGAGTTCAAAGATTGCTAATTTGTTTGAAAATTAGAACTGAGATATATATCTTGTGTTGCCAATGCAAGAATGTAGTCAACACATGGAGAAGTGGCTGTTCCTTAGTCAAATTAAACTTAAGATGGATAGTTGGAAACAAAACTATAATGTGTACTTATACTTAAAACTCATATGTTACTTAGACACCTCATCTGTGCAAAAGTGCGATCTATCTTAATTTGATGCTTGGTTAGTATGTTAATGTTGAAAAGGTGATGCCATATTGGTTAACACTTTGGGCACATAATAATTGTGCAGTCATAGTTAAGTCTTGCTGGACGCATCACTTTGATGGAGACACATGCTGTTCTAATGTACAGTCTGGTTTCTAACCTACTCAAGCACTTGGTAACTTGGTTTGTTGTCCTCCTTGGTAGATTCATCTAGAAGAGGATCATGTTTTGATCAAGTTCCATTGTTCATTTGGCCATTAACCTACTCAAGCACTTGGTTTGTTGTCCTCATTGGTAGATTCACACGTGTTGTACTAATGTACAGTCCTGTTTCTAACCTACTCAAGTCATCCTCGGTAGATTCACTTAGGCGAGGATCATGTTGTGATCAAGCTCCATTGTTAATTTGGCTTTCATGCTATATGAAGCATGCAAATGTGGTTTTTGCTTTGGTCTCTTGCAAATACTTGGAGCTTGGAGGGACTACCCCACCTTATGAACATTTAAGGGGGGTTTGATCTCAGAAACACAAAAAGCTTAATATGGAAATACAGTTTGCTTGTGGGAGCATGGGTAGTTTCAGGGGTGAGTGTAGGTGGTTATTGTATCATCCGAGAGGAACTCTCAATTTCATAGTGATAGATGTGTCGAGGTAAGGTTGGGATGAAAAACTTAGAAAAATTGTCAACCCCCTTTTGGGCCTGTTAAAGACTCCTCTTTAGGAGAGCAGCAGCAGCTGTGCAGACAGGTATCCTGCACTTCAAGTTTCTCCCTTTTCTTGAAACTGATGGGGTTCTTAGGATTTGCTCATTGAAGTAGCTATTCTGCAGCAATATTTCTCAAAGTGGTGTTGGGTCTTTTGAGGTTTTGTACTGACACAGATAGTAATGTCTCTGGATGTCTTTACCTGGGTTTTCCTCTGCAGAGAGCGATGGTGAACTTGATGTGGAAAGGAAGGCTAGGTTACTTGATCTTGACAAGGCTCAGCAAGAGGAAGAAGCAGAAGCAGAATTGCAGTTGAATATAGAAGGAAGAGAGGATGACTTCAAATTGCCTACTCCAGAGGTAAAAATTTTCTGAACCTGTAATTGTTTCATTACATCATACAATCAACTGGAAAATCAAGAATGTAACGGAAGTACATCATGCTAAAATGTTTTTGAGCCATATTTAAGGTGTAACATATGGTGTCCAGCCATGTATAGGAAGATCTTCAGATGTACAGCTGATGATCTTCATTACAGATTGAGATGAGAGCTTTGGCTGCAAGATAACAAACTTGTAACTTTGTATCTACAAACGAAAAGATCCTTTTCTGGGCCTGCCAGAATTAGAATTTGGGAAAATTACAGAAGGGATGCATAGGGACCTGTGTCAGCATGGGGAGCCAATTTCAACATGGCAGACTACCACATGTCACCTATTGCATGCACATCTCGGGGATGCCAAACTCTGTTTATGGTCTATCTGTTCTAAATTTACTGTTCTGATTCCAATTACAATGTTGATGTTTGATGGCTCTTTGAAACCAAAATGGAGTTAACACTAAAACACTATGTGAAGTGTGTCTGATTGTTGGCCAGGATTGTGTCTCAACTTTGCAGAAGCTTGTGTTGCATGCTGAACCCATTTGTGGATCATCTTTTTGCCATCTCCCCTTGTGTGACACTTTATCACAACTTACACCTTTCACATTGGTGTGACTTGTCACCTCGTAGCTTGACTTCCATTATTTAATAATTCTGGACTCAAAAACTTTACTTTTCTGCTTAGCATGGCTGAAAGGCCAAACTCACATACCATACCCATTTATAGGTGCAGCCTTGTGTACTACCATTATTAGTCCGTTTGGACAAGTAGAGGGGCATAGCTATGAAGCGCCAAAGCAGGGAGGGTGAGAAGGCCCCTAACAGGAAGTAGGAAAGGAAGGTTGGAGGAAGGGAGGTGAAGGCCCTAACATGAGGAGGGAGGATGAGACGGGCTGCCCGGGGGGGGGGGGGCGGTTGCGGTGCACAGCTTAGCAATCACAATCAGAAATCTGAAAATCTTGTTGTTTTTTGGCTGAAGGAAGTGGAAGAGGAGGGGCGGAGACCACCAAATTTGCCTGCAATTTTACAGAGAATCAAGGATAGTAAGTGCTATCACTGATCAGGCATTCTGTTGCTGCATGAGTGCCTTTTTGTTTTATTTTTAAAACTGATTTATTGTTGAATCCACTTTTGCAGTCGTGAGAGTCTTGTCTGATTTCAAGTCTCTTCATCAAGATGGAGTGCCCCGGAAAGATTATGTGAAACAGCTCTCAGCTGATCTCAGCTCCTACTATGGATATAATGACTACTACATCGATATGATTTTGCAGGCAAGTGGTATGCATCTGCTGTGATTAATTGAACATTTATGTCTTGCTTCCAATAATATCTGTTTTTTTGTTTGCAGATGTTTCCTCCTGCTGAAGCACTTGAATTTTTTGAATCAAATGAAACTCCTCGACCTATTTGCTTGCGAACAAATACCCTGAAGGTAAAGCTCCTTATTGTGCTGTTAAGATATGCAGATGATTTCATGACACTCTATTAAAAAGAGAGAATACCAAACACGTGTCAGCTGTATCATGCTTTTGGTCCTAGTTCTCCTTCGCCTTGTTAATCTTGACAGGCTACTCAGTACCTACAACAGCCAGAATTTAACGTGTCTAGTGCAGGTGTAATCATCTTCTTTGATATGCCATATTTCTCATCAGCTTTTCAAATGTGGGCAACCTCATTGGGGCCATGATTGCCCAAAGAAGCAGGGCTGAAAACATAGCACTCTGATGCTGCCACTGAAACATAATTGTCTAATGCTGTTTTGCCTCTGTTTGACAACGGTCTCTGCTAAAATGTAGCTCTCTGGCTTGCCTGATGAGAACACAGACTTTGGCCATTGCCACATCTGAAAACAAGTCTCTGGTGAGGCACAGCTCTTTTTGCTTCCAACTGAAAACATAACCTCCTGCTGCAGTGCTGCCTTGAATTGCAGCTTTCTGATGTTGGCTATCTTCAAAAATGAAATTAGAAGTGCTGATGTTGGTGACATCTATTGATGGCTATTTGTGGTGCTGGCACCTTGCTCTGACCGTCCCGTCCATTCTGGAGCTCCATATTGGAAGTCCTCCATGTTTCAAACTTTGGCTTCCATCCTCTCTGTTCATGGCCTTACTTGTCTTGGGTTGTCTTCATCAAGCAGGCCGTATTTATTGAGAACTCTACATCAAGAGCCTCTAGTAATAGGTTGGCTGGAGAGGGGGCTATACCAGCTCCATTCCCTGTCCCTCCGAGGCATTTTTCCATTGCTGCACCCATTCCCATTTGTGCACCCCCATTCCTATCCCATATGTTCCACTCCCCACCATCTCCTCTAGTGCTTCCCTAGTACCCTCCTCTCTTTTAGAGGGGGGTGATTTTGGAGATGCAACTATGGATTCCTTGGTCCTTGTTTCAGACAAGGATTCCTAAAATCGTAAGGAAATAATTTAGGGATTGTGGTCTACGACAGGCCTTTCTTTCATGCAGAGGCCTCTTTCTGTCATCATTTGTTAGTGGATATGTCAGTTTATGTGTGAGTCTGTGCATGCCATTTAGGGCTGGGCACATTGCTGTTTGGACATGCTCTACATTGTGTGACTAATTTCCAGCCTAGGCAACCATCCTCTGCTCATTTTGGCCCGTGTTTCGCTGTTTGCCATCTATGTTTACAGTTTATTAGGCTGTTTTAGAGCTGGGACCTGTTACTGACCCTTCCACATCTCCGTTGTGGGGACAGCAGGCTGAGGCGACCTGTTTTCCTGCAGGTTGACTGCATTTATTACAGTTCTTGACTGTGTTTTACCGATCAGCCTTTGCGTTTTGTTTTTTTCACTCCTGTGCAAGGCTGGGTGACAGTATTTCAGGCTTGTTCTGGCTGTGTTTGGTCCGTCTTTTCACTTTGTGATACATTGCCTCACCTTTGGAGAGGGTTCATGTGCATTTGGTGGTTGTGTTCTCATCACTACACTCTAGTTATTGTTGATCTTTTCTCTATCTGCTTTCTTTCTGCTTTGAACTCGTACAATCCTTGTGAGTCTCTATTTTTGGCATACTATTTTCCCTAATGATCTCTTGTCTTTATTCCTCTTCTTTGTATCCCCCTCATCATGGTTCCTCCGGCATCTCCTCTTGATGGTTAACATGCAAATATTCTTTACTTATCTACAAGTGCTATATTGGAGATATGCTTTGTTCTTTTTCTTTTGTAGTGTTTCTTTTTCCTTTGTCTCTTGTGTTCAGCAGTCTATTACAACAACTTTCCATGCTTTCATCACTGCATCCACTTCTAACATCATTGGGCTACCATTTTGTGTTGCTTGGATGCCCATGCCTTGGCCTATGGTCCCTACAGCTCTTTTTTGGTGGGTTTCAGTGCCTTCAATAGCTCTTTGCTATCGTCTCTCTATTGGGTCAGAGGCTTTTGGCCCACCCATTTTCGATTGGACAATCCTGGAGTGATCCATTTGAGGCCTCTTCACTCCACATTGGCATATGGTGGCCTCCCTTTGGATTAGGCTTTCGTTTGGAAAGGGAATCTTATTCCTTGATTGGCATTCTTCATCAATGGTCTTCATTAAGAGTGGCATTCCCACCACCCTCAGATCCATTCCATCTCCTTGGCCCTTTCACCACATCCAAGATTTAAGAGAGGGTGTTAGCAATCATGTGTTTCATGCATGGTTATCTCCTCCCTATGAACCTTAGTTTGAGTCAGATGAGGACATTAGGACCTCTAACCATGTATTTGCCCTTTGTCAATTTATTTATCTCAAATATTTTAGGCAAAGATTCATCCTTGCATTGTCACTTGGTAGCCTATTTTTCTCATTTCTAGGCATGCATTTATTTCCATGGGGAAGACGGATTATCGGGCACATGGGCAACATTGAGTACATTACAATTGACATTTATTGCATTATTTGTTGGTTTGACTTGCATTAATGCAAGTTGGATAATTTCAAAATTTACCCTTATTTATAGCTGCTTGCCTCTCACTCTGTCATTTATTTAGGCATTTCACCTTTTGTGCCAGTCCTCATCATCATCTTCATCTCTTGCCTCCATTTGGTGCCCTCACTAGCACTCTGAGTTGCAAGTAGGGAGGGCTCCAAAAGTGATGCTTTGTATCCTTTGCATGTATCTAGCATGCATGACTATGTAGTCGCCATAACCGAGCAACCAAGTGTTTCTTTGTGGCATAGTCGGTTGGGACATATGAGTCAAATTGGAATGAAAGTGCTTTCTTGTTTGGGTCATTTGTTACCCTTGAGGTGTGCTGATTTTGAACAATGTGATCATTGTATTTATGGTAAGCATGCTTAAATGTCACATATCTCTTTCTTTAAAGTCTTCACCCTCAGAGTTGGTATATTCAGATGTATGTCAAATGTTGGGATTATCTCTAAGGGGAAAGAAGTATTTCATTACTTTTGTTGATGATGCCACACGCAAAGTATGGATTTATCCAATCCGTCGTAAATGGCCTTGGATAAATTTAAAAAATTTATGGCACTTGTTGAAATTTAGACTAGCAAGACATTAAAGTGTCTTCAGTTTGACAATGGTGGAGAATATGTGTCCAAAGTCTTTTAGGACTTTCGTGACAGCAAAGGGATTAAAAGGGAGCTCACCGCCCCTCATAATCCATCCCAAAATGGTGTTGTAGAGCGTATGAGCAAGACCATTCAAGATAGGGTCTATACAATGCTGTCACATATTGCTTCACCTTCTGGATTTTGGGCAACAGTTGTTAGGACAGCTGTACACTTGAATAATCGGTTACCAAATAGGTCTTTGGGGAGGGGGTAGTCTCTTAAGAAGTGTGATTGGGCAAGCCACCTTTGTATGCTCACTTGAGATTGTTTGATTGTGAGGCACTTGTATACATTCACAAGGAAGAATATAGCAAACTTGAGCTAAAGTCACGTAAATGTATTTTCCTAGGATATGGTGATGAGGGTGAAATGGGAGTATAGGTTATGGGATTCTGAAAAAAGGAAAATTGTATGCAGCAATGATGTTATCTTCCGGGAAGATTGTATCCACAAATAACTTGAAAAGATTGAGGAAGTTAGAAGGGTTGTATTTAGGGAAGATGTATTGATAGGACAACAGAGGATACTCGCTAGACAACAGCAAATACTTGCTTTAAATGTCCTTGAAAATGTAGGGAATAATGCTAAAAATGATTAGCAAGATATTACCCATGATGTACCACAAATTCAGCAAGAACACATGCTTTTGGAACAATCGGAACTAGTTGTACAGCACATCGAACTTGCAGAACAACAAGCTGCTAATGCAGAATTGTAGGTTGAACAGTCGGCAAATCTTTATCATTTGGTTCGTAGGTCGACTAGAATACAAAGACGACTAGATAGGTTTGTTTGTGGTGTCAATTATGTGGCTGATTATATCATGTTGACATATTGTGGTGAGCCATCATGCTTCTAAGAAGGAATGGACAGAAAAGATAGTAAGAAATGGCATAAGGCTATGTAGTCACAGATGGAATCTCTCATGAAAAATGGCACTTGGGATTTGGTGCATTTGCCCAAAGGACAGGAATCCACTGTGATAGTTAGAGTGCTATCATGCTAGCATGGGATCCTGTCTTTCATGCAAAGACAAAGGACATACAGGTGAAGTATCATTTTATCAGGGATGTACTTGATAGCAAGAGTATTGAGTTTGTCAAGGTACATATCTTAGTACCCCGAAACGGTGTTTCGGGGCTGTGAAAACGGACCGGCCGTTTCGGACCAAAACGGAAACGGCAAACCGGCGTTTCGACATCTTGCGGTCCGTTTCGGGGCACTCCTCCTCCTCTTGTTATTATTATTATTATCAGTGCATTGATTAATTCTTTCATTCTCTATTAAATTAATCGTACAATTACTCCGCCCCTAGGCCAACACTGATATCAAAGAGGCCTACCTTCATCGCCATTGCCATTGCTTGCGACCACATTCCACATAGCCATTGCCATTGAGTGCTATGCCTCGGATGGTTGTTGCACAAAGCCATTGCCACTACACCGACTCTTGTCAATCTGATTAGTTGTCCCCGATCATTGCACGTCACTGTATTGTCATTGTCATCGACGCTTGATTGCCTTGTTGCATGAACAAGCAACAAACATTACTGTCAAAGAGGCCATGATTGACCTGCCTCCGCCTCTACCTCGAACCATTCTGTTCTGCCCATACTTGCTAGCAGTCTGCACACTATGATTGCTGGCAGTCCCTGTAGCAGTAACTCCCTTGTCATGCACTTGATGTTGCTGATCACCATTGTGCAAGCTGCCTCAATGTCCTGCTTGCCAGGTGCCTGACGTTGGCCGTCTTCGGCCATGCACGCTACTTGTTCCCGAATCAGCCGACTTGCTAAGTGGTGTGCAGTTTGCAAACTGTTGCTGCCAAAGGTTAGCCCCCATGCCACGTCATTGCCTTGTTGCTCGTTCGTCATGATTGACCTGCCACATCGAAACACGTTGATAACTTGACGCCGTGTTTCTTGTTAGTTGACAAGTTGAGCCTCTTTTTAAAATTAAAAATAAAAGTCTACCACTTATTTTTATTCTTTTACACGAGTAGGCCCTTGTTTATACACAAGCCCCTTCCCAAGCACAAATTTGGGGTTTTTCTCATATTTCATTCAATTTGTGCCCAAGCTTCATGAAAATTTGGGGGTTTCCATCAAATTTCCCAAAATCTTCATTGAATTGAAGAAATGTGCCGTCAATCATTATGAATTTTGGAGCTTTTCACACTGAATTGGCCAAATTTTGTTCGAATTTCACCTCCAAATTTGGATATTTTCTAAAATTTGGCATTCTTTATCCACATTGAGGCTCAATTCATCAACAGGCGCAACATTCAACATCATTCAGGTAAAAATTTCACAAAAAGTCTTTGAATTTCTCTTCAATTTCCCGTTAAAATTTGGGGCTTTTCACCATTCAAGCTCAATCTCATCCAAATTTCTTTGGAAAATTTGGGGATTTTCTGAAATCCATCAATTTTCATCAAAATCAAGGCTCAGTTCAGCTTGAGGTGTGGCAGTCTCGATACCTATTGGGTGATAAATTTATCTAGTTTCTTCAATTTCTATTCAAATTTCAGGTAAAATTTAGGGCTTTTGCCCAAATTCACCTGCGAGGCACTTGAAATTTGGGGCATTTGCCTCAATTCATTTTTTTGGCCTTGATGTGCTAAAAAATGATATTATTTGGCTGCTGGTCCTGTTTTCTCTTGACATTGAAGACAAATTCCATTATTTTGGTGCATTTATTGGGAAAATTCTCTCAAATTCTGCTGCTATTCACATTATTGGAGCATTTTCAGCCACTCTAATTTCATACATTGCTGATTGCCGCCTTGTTTGGGTAATATATTCTTTCTGAAAATTATTATTTTCAGCATAATTTTCTCCCTCTTCAGCAGGAAAACATCAAGAGACAATTATTATTCTTCATATTATTATACTGCGTTGAAGCAGCCAGCATCTCTTCCATCAGTGGTTCATCATTATTCGGGCATTTATCTCTTCCATCAGTGTTTCATCATTATTCAGGCATTTATTTTCTCTCTCTTCACTTGGAAGTTTTTATTTTATTTTTGATATCCACTCATGGCCAGCAATAATAATGATTTGTTGGGTATGCTTGGCACCGATAACAAGCTTGACAGCTCCAATTACCCAATGTGGGCTTACATGATGCGATATGTTTTTGTTGCTTCACAAAGAATTTATGGCATATTGTCAATGGTATCGAGAAAAGGTAGGTGTCTCCAATACCAACACCACCTCTCGCCTCCACTTCGAGAGGTGGTTCATGATTCCGAATCATCTTCCTTTTCCACATCGCCTCCCACTCAAGAGCAGATTCATGGGGATGGCCGTGATGCCCAAGCACATGCCCTAATTACTTTATTCATGAAGAGAGGTATCATTCCACACATCCAATCATGCAAGATAGCCAAGGATGCATAGGATAAGCTTGCATCATTGTATCAAGTGCACAATGAAGTGTGTATTGCTTACCTACTTAAGCAATTGGAAGATGTTCGCATGGAAGGGGGAGGCAATATGGATGCCTATCTCATCAGAATCAGGTAATATGGATGCAAGATAGCCAAGGATGCGTAGGATAAGCTTGCATCATTGTATCAAGTGCACAATGAAGTGAGTATTGCTTACCTACTTAAGCAATTGGAAGATGTTTGCATGGAAGGGGGAGGTAATATGGATGCCTATTTCACAGAATCAAAGATCTTTGTGAATAGTTATTAAATATTGATGAAGTGGTTCTCGATAATCAGCTTGTTTCCATCACTCTTAATGGCCAACCAGAGTCATATCAAGGTTTCGCTACCACTTTGTGGTTGGTAGTTCCCTACAGTTTCAACTAGCTTGTGTCTCTTTTGTTGTAGAAAGAACAAACCCGTCTCAATTGCAATGCTACTATGGCAATTGAAGAGGCCTTTTTCACTCATCATCGTGGAAAATCCAAATTGAAAGTAAAAAACAAGTGTGCTGGTAAAAAATCAGCAAACTTTGATGCTGATCATCCTTCTACTTCCACTCCTTTTCCATCGAAGACATCCTTCCATATTGGTCCATCCTCTTCTAACCCTTCAAAGGGTACAATCCATCCTTCCACTTCCACTCCTTTTCCATTGAAGACATCCTTTCATACTAGTCCATCCTCTTCCAACCCTTCAAAGGATATAGTTAACAAACCCAAGAGTTATGATTATTATTGAAAGACGGGGCATGATATCATTGAATGTCGTAAGAACATTGCATTGGAGAAGGAGTCTGGTTTTGCCCTCATACGCGAGACCGCGAACTATACTCAGTTTAAGGATTATAATTTTTTCATTTAGTGTTAGGATAATCCTTCTATTCATGATACTTGTTTTTCTATCATTGATGCGGCTTCTACTTGGTATTTTGACAGTGGTGCATCTAAGCACATTACCTCTTACCGAGCATTATTTTTCTCTCTCTCATTTAGCTAAAGGGGGTACAATCATGTGTGCTAACAATGTCTCTTATGTAGTTAAAGGTACTGTTCATGTGTAGGTTGGGCACTCCTTTCACATTGCATGATGTTCTCTATGTGCCCAACATCAAGAAGAATCTTATTTCTATCTTAATCATTGCAACTTCAAGGTTTCAGGTCATTTTCGATGGCTCCTATTGTGCGGTATATGATGATCAAGTTTCTTCTTCCATTGTCTTGACAAACAACCTTACTAAAGGTGTCTATTGTCTTGACACATAATGAACAATCTATTGAAAATCCTATCAACAATGTCTTATTAACAAATGAATCTTTCCAAGATACATATTTATGGCATTAGAGGCTTGGTCACATTAACTATTGAGCATTGATGAAGCTCCAATTAGAGGACATGGATAGAGATTTTCCAAACATCACTTGCTATCGAATCACATTTGTGAAGGCTGTTTACATGGTAAGATGTGTTGACTTTTCTTTCCTAAGTATCCTTATCTTCCTTCTCCATGTATTTTGCATCTTCTTCACAATGATGTTTGGGGTCTTATGCAGACCAAATCTCTTGGTGGATTCCTATATTTTGTCACCTTTATTGATGAAAAATCCCAATTCACTTTGGTATATGAGCTGAAGACTAAGTCTAAAGTTTTTTCCTACTTCAAGACTTTTATTGCCTTGGTGGAGAATCAAAGCGGCTTTCGTATTCAGACCCTTTGTACCGAGTATCTTGCATCTCCAAGTATTCATCATCAATGCACCATCCCTTACTTTCCACAACAAAATGGAGTAGCGGAATGGAAGAACATGTCACTCATGGAGATGGCAAGATGCATGTTGAAGAGTAAGAATTTACCTAATTCTTTTTGTTTCGATGTTATTCTATGTGCTGCTTATGTTTTGAACAGGTGTCCCACAAGAGCCTTGTGCACTCACATGGACTAGCTCTAACTCATATGAAGACTTTGGGTTCATTGGCATATGTCCATATGCCTTCTCTCTAACTCATATGAAGACTAGCTCTAACTCATAAAGACTTTGGGTTCATTGGCATATGTCCATATGCCTTCTTAGAAGAGGCACAAGCTAGATGATAAGGCTGTTTGCGGCATATTTATTGGATATAGTGCTAAAAGCAAAGGGTATTTGCTTTATCAACTCTCTACATGCAAGATTATTGTCAGCCAAGATGTTATCTTCACCAAAAATGCTTCTCACCCCTTGTTGGACTGGCAAAAACAGCCTATTATTGATGCGTCGGATATCTTTGACAGCCTACTACCACTTTTTTAAAATGGTTCCATGGCTTTTCCTTCTTCTCAGCCTTCATTTTCACCACCTACATATACATTACAGCAGCCCATTCAGCCTGATTTACAGCTAGAATAGCATTATGATACCTTGTTTGATGAGCAGTCCCCCTATTCATGATCAGTTGGAGCACACAAGGGCTGAAATTCAGCAGCCTAAAAGAGTCCCTTGTTGGCTGCTAAACACTCTTTAGGACGGCAAGCAGCCTCTTCCTTTGGCTGCCCATACACAAGCCTCCGCTCTCAAGAAACAAGGTAATCTTCTTGCATGTGCATTGGTGGCTACAACGTGCAATGAAGGACCTTTTTGCTATCAAGATGCTTTTTCAGATGATTGTTGGGTGGAAGCAATGAAGGTAGAGATTGATTCCATCCATTAGAATGGCACTTAAGAGCTATGTGATTTGCCTCACGGTAAGCATACAAAAGGTACCAAATGGGTTTATAAAATTAAAAGAAAGTTAGATGGTTCAATTGATAGGTACAAAGCCTACCTTGTTGCTAATGGTTGTTGTCTTCGGAATATGTTTCTTAGCCTTCGGGATATTGATAGGTACAAAGGTATATGTTTCTCAATCTCATTGCTAATGGGCTATTGATAGGTGCAAAGGTATATGTTTCTCAGCCATTGGGATTTGCAGTCAAAGGCTTCGAGCACAAAGTCTATTGTCTCAAGAAGGCTTTGTAGTCTTTAAAGCAAGCTCCATGGGCTTGGTATACTCACATATATTCTCATCTATTGCATCTTGGATTTTAGAATAGCCCTATTGAGGCTACTCTTTACATTCGACATCATGGATCTGATTTTATTATTCTTGTACTTTATGTTGATGACATGCTTGTCATTGGGACCAATGCTGTTCAAATTGCAACATTTGAGGCTGATTTACAACAGACCTTTGCCATGACAAATCTTGGTCTCCTTCACTATTACTTGGGTATCCAATTTGCCACCATTGAGGGGGGCATCATCATGACACCATCCAAGTATATTGGATAGCTTCTTTGGTGCTTTTAGTTTGAGGATTACAAGCCCTTGTCTGCTCCCTTGGAGCCTGGTTTTAGAATCACTTCTGATGATGGTAGCGGATCCTTTGATACTACTTTATATCAATAGGCTGTTGGATACTGTTAGCAGAGTATTTGTCAGCTCATGTGTGAGTCTGAGCTTGATCTGGGCTGGGCATTTTTATTAGGTATTTTAGGTATTTTTCTGGTGTGGCATTTTATGCCAGTGGAGCATTTTATGCACCAGTCGGCCAGCTTTAATGCTGTCCGACCAGCATTATTGCTCCCCACTTTTCAGTCTATATATACTCAGTGGCTCCTCCTCAGTCATTATCATCATCTTCACCATCTGCAGACTCTGTGGAGAGAGGAGCCAGTGCCAGTGCCCACGCAGCCAGTGACTCACTGTTGTATGCGACTGTCTCGTGTTCAGATATATGGATTCCATTTCCCGTGCATACATCTGAGTTCTCATCTGTATCGTGTTCTTTCTTTTCTCTTTTTGTCTTGTGTTTCAGCAGTTTATTTCAGCACATGTTTATGCTTTCACCGCTGCTCCACTTCTGACATGGTATCAGTTTTCAGGATTTGTGTTTCTGCTGTGTTTTCTTGCTGATTTCAGGACTGTTTTGTACCCCTGCTGATCAGACGACTGCTGTTGCAGCCAGGCGCCCTGTTTTGGGGCTGTTTTCAGCCTGCGTTTTTTGCAGTTTTGCCATCGCCTGCTGCCTACGCACCCTCTGCTGCCTGCATTTTTCATCTGCAGCTGCTAGCGACAGTTTACTACCTGTTTTCTCCAGTTTACAGCCTGCATTTTGCTGATTCAGCATCTCTCGTGGCTGGGTGGCTGTTCCTTCAGGCCGTTTTCTCTGTTTTTGGCAGTTTTTGATTGATTTTTTGACTTTCTGCAGCAGATTTTGTCTTCTATTGATCAGATTTTGGGTTATGTTGCATGTGAACTCTCTTTTTCTGTAGTCTGTGCTTGTGTTTTGGCTGTGTTTCCTCTCTAAATTCCATCTCTTCTCTACTTCTCTTCTTCTCCTCTCCATATGGCTCCTCCGTACACTTCCCCTGATGATAAGTTGCATGAGGCATCCTTGAGATTACAGGGGCGGCTTCCGGCACATTATGGAGGTGAGGCTTATGTAGCTTCAGAGAGGGGTGACGGGAAGAAGAAGTCAAAGGCCCAGTGTTACCACTGTGGCAAGAAGGGACATTTGCGGAAGGACTGCAAGAAGTTAGCGGTTTCCAGGAAGAAGGAGCAGAAGACGAAGCGGGATGTTGACTCTACCGATGAGTTCTCTCCTTCATCGGACTCCGACTCCGATCCTCCGACCAAGGTGAAGTCCAAGGCGCGGAAGGGATCCTCTTCTTCGGATCGCGGGAAGGGCTTGGTGGCCCCTTCCTCGGCTGCTTTCTAGTGGTGGTGATGAGGTCATCCCTCACGACTCTCTTGTGCCAGAGAGGGAGTGTGAGCGGGTGTTCGGATGGGGCAGCCGCGCCTCATCTATATTTTTATACAGGTGCACAGGTTCCAGAGAGGGACGTCCCTGATGCATCCACTTCAGTCTGGCGGAATCAAATCCTGGAGCTGGGATTGACATCCAGGTTCATGATGAGCTGGTTCTCTGACAGAGGGCGGGAGGCTTTCGTCTAGAGCTCACATGAGGGGACACTTTGGCGGTCTGGCCAAAGGCGGGGAATCCATGGTCACCTATGTTCAGAGGCATTTTTGACAGGATGGTCTTGTATGCTACTGCGAGACATTGATGATGGACACAGAGACATGCTATGATCTTCTCTATTTTCAGATGTTTGGTATGATCGACATCGACATCAGGTTCTCTCCGAGGCACCTTGGTGGTGGCTTGATCACCCACTGCTTGGGTATCCATGGTTCTACTTGGTGGTTCTATGTTGTATAGTTTCTGATTCCTTTTCATTGTACTATTGTATTGTATCAGATCACTCATGATCTGAGAGAGGGTGTTAGCAGAGTATTTGTCAGCTCATGTGTGAGTCTGAGCTTGATCTGGGCTGGGCATTTTTATTAGGTATTTTAGGTATTTTTCTGGTGTGGCATTTTATGCCAGTGGAGCATTTTATGCACCAGTCGGCCAGCTTTAATGCTGTCCGACCAGCATTATTGCTCCCCACTTTTTCAGTCTATATATACTCAGTGGCTCCTCCTCAGTCATTATCATCATCTTCACCATCTGCAGACTCTGTGGAGAGAGGAGCCAGTGCCAGTGCCCACGCAGCCAGTGACTCACTGTTGTATGCGACTGTCTCGTGTTCAGATATATGGATTCCATTTCCCGTGCATACATCTGAGTTCTCATCTGTATCGTGTTCTTTCTTTTCTCTTTTTGTCTTGTGTTTCAGCAGTTTATTTCAGCACATGTTTATGCTTTCACCGCTGCTCCACTTCTGACAGATACTTGATTTATGTGTGTCACATGAGGCCATCATTATGATACCGTCAAAGTATATTGGATAGCTTTTTTAGTGCTTTTAGTTTGAGGATTGCAAGCCTTTGTTTGCTCCCTTGGAGCTTGGTTTTAGATTCACTTCTGATGATCCTAGCGGATCCTTTGATAGGTTGTTGGATACTTGATTTATCTGTGTCACATGAGGCTTGATCTTTAGTTTGCTGTCTTCTAGTAGAGCAGATTTATACACAACTCTTTTTCATTTCATTGGCGGGCAAGGAAACTTGTCTTTCGGTATCTTAAAGGCACCCATGATCTAGGCCTTTTCTACACAACTGATTCTTCAGCCTCTTTGCATGGATATTCTGACAGCGATTGGGTTGAATGTTTTGATTCTTCAATCTCTTTGCATGGATATTTTGACAATGATCGGGTTAGATGTTTAGATTCTTGCGTCTCTCATAGTAGCAACTGCTTCTGCATGGGTACATCTCTTGTTTCTTGGTTCAACAAAAATCAAACTTCAATTACTACTTCTAGTTGTGAGGCTGAGTATAGGGTATCGTTCACAACCTCTTTGCATGGATATTCTGACAACGATTGGGTTGGATAAACTACAATCTCTTTGCATGGATATTCTGACAACGATTGGGTTGGATGTTTAGATTCTTGCGTCTCTCATAGTAGCAACTGCTTCTGCATGGGTACATCTCTTGTTTCTTGGTTCAACAAGAATCAAACTACAATTACTACTTCTAGTTGTGAGGCCGAGTATAGAGTACCATTCACAACCACAATGGAGTGTGTTTGGCTCTTCAAGTTACTTGCAGATCTTCATGTGCACTAGATGGCTCTGACACTTATCTACATTGATAGCCAGAGTGCTTTGGTCATTGCATGGAACCTAGTATTCCATGCCCGAACAACGCATATAAAAGTTCATTACCATTATGTTCGTGAGTGGATGTTAGCTAGAGATATAGAGTTGTCTTATGTACCCATTGAAAACTTAGCAAATCTTTTAATAAAGGCTCTTCCTCAACCAAAGTTCTGGGCTTTTTGACAAGCCTTGAACTTGATTCCATTTGTTTTGTGGTCTGTCATTCTTTGTTCCATAGGTTGCTATGTCGACAAGGATGAACTGTGCAAATATAATCTTATATCTTTCTTTATTTTTTAGGGTTTTTTCATTGTTCCTAGATCAGTCCGCCCATTTCATGGAGGGGACTTTTTAGGTCATCTCATGGACTACACATTGATGCCAAATACAATGTGTAAGGTATTTGGCCTTGCTAAATAATACCGTTAGGCCTAGGTATCTAAACTGTCATTAAACACAAGTGTTGCCCCTAGCTTCCTAGGCACTAAGTGATACTAGGTATTAAATGATACTAGGGTTAGAGTTTCTTTGACAGTTAGGCCGTTAGGGTTTCATTTTATTATAAAAAGACACTTTGTGTGTCATTAGCACAATAGTGTAGCATTGTTCATTGTGGTCGCCTTGAGCATTGTATTCTCTCTTGCTCATTAATACGTTGTCTTTCATTTGTGATCGAGGATTCTTATGCATTGATTTAATCTTTCAATTTCTATTAAATTAATCGTGTAATTACTCCACACCTAGGCCAAAAGCCTTTACTTTGACTAGTGGTTATTGCACTCTGGATTCATCTCCGGTGGATGACACACATCGACACCTCCCTTGGCTCACTCCCACGATAGCCATCGGCTGTTGGACAGCTCTCCCCCTGAGCATCTTGTATATTCTTTTCTTCATTAATAGCATTCCTTCGTTCACTTCAAAGTTCTCCTTCTTTGTTTGTGTTTTTGTGTTTTGCGTTTGTGTTTGAGTTCTTTGTGTTTCGGTTGTGGTTGGGCACTCAATGTTTTCTTTTGCAAACCCTACCATATCTCCACAATGTGGACTGTCTTTGCAATAGATCTATTGTCGGTAATACTTCATCCCAAAGGGTATGGGATAATCCTTGGTGTTCAAGCCATCTTCAACATGGTTATGTTTTATCGCTCCACTACATTCTTTGATGGCGTGTTGGTAGCAAACTCCATATGAATGCCTTGCTGCCTACAAAATTGAAAACTTGTCAAACTTATGAGAGGCGAACTCTTCTCTAAGGTCCTCCTTGAAGCTTCAAAGGAGACTACTTTTCCACAAAGGTCTTCTACTCACAAATTTGGAAATAAACCTTGAATTGAGCTCCAACAAAGAGGGACTTGAGAAATCATCAACTAGGGGCGTAAGGTATTTGGCCTTGCCAAATAATACCATGCACATGGGGCCACACAATTGACAAGTTTGGATGGACAAGCTGCAAAGATATAGAAGCCCTACAAGTAGATGCCTTGGGCATAGGTGCATATGGTATTTGCCCCTCAAATAGCTAGGGCAAATAGATGGAATCTTCGAAGGGAAATTCGGCAACCCCTCTACTATACCCTTCCAACTGACTTGTTGAATAGAATCAAAACTTGGGTATCCATAACAAGCATGCCGTGGAAGCCTAAACTCTTATATATGTGGCAAAATTTCTTTGGCTGTTTTCTTAATCTAGGGATTAAGAAAGGGCCCTTTTTGGAAGTGTTTTTTACCTTAATGATCTAAAGTATCCTAGGATTACCTTGGAGACTTTAGTGTGAAGAATCTTTTTTAAACTATATATATTATAGTCACATGATTTATAAGATGTTGTTTAGACATTTAACTTCTAAAGATGTCGAGACATTACGATCTTTAAATCAGTTTATACTTTTTCCTTAACTTTGTTTGAATCTTGTTTTCAAAGGAGAATTGTGTTCAAATACCCGGCGCATTTGTGCGTGCATGCACACACACATCAAATCCTTGCCATTAATGGCCCTACCCACGTCCTGCACAACTTATGCAATGCCTTGTCTGCCCAAAGACCTACGAGCTAAGCTTATATTACTTTTGAACTTGTAAAAACACATCCTGCTGACATTGGCTTATTGATTCTTGGCCCTTGGAGAACTGTCCTGCACTGGCTTTTCATTAAAGATGACACTCTTGTGATATGCCCCCTCTTTATGACATATTCACCAGTGATTTTCCTTTGTTGTTGGGAGTGAAGAATTTTGTCACTTCATGTTGTTGGAGGAGGTATTTTGATCTTATATTGAGGGATTGCATGTCCTTTGGATTAGTACTATTACTTCCCTAATGACTTGTTTGGTATGTGCTGCTGCTGCTCTTGCCCTCCAGTTGCTCAGATGAACTTTGGTTTGAGCGGCTCACAAAGAAAGCTTTTTTTATCCCCCAACACATGCGCGCGCGCGCACACACACACAACCCTATTAGCTTAAAAGGCTTTAGTCCTTTGTCTTCACAGAGGACAATTGTATATGTGCAGTGGTAGTACTTTGTTATAGCTAGTTGCTGTCTATTAATTAGGTCAGCTTGTAAGCTAAGATGCTCTCTTTGTTCTTACATGTAACTTTTCAATCTGCAGACTAGACGGCGAGATCTTGCAGGGGTACTTATCAACAGAGGGGTTAATCTAGACCCTCTTAGTAAATGGTCTAAGGTTGGTGTTTCTTATAAGAACTTTGATGTTCAAGCATGCAAGCTTTTATCGAGTGAGAGTTGCTGATGGTATTCATGTGCCCTTCTGTATTTGTGTGTAATAATAATGGCTAGCAGTCCTGTCCAAATCAACGTGGCATTGGTTTTGGAACTCTTGTTTCAATGAGTTTTCTGTATTATTTGAAAGGTGGGACTGGTAGTTTATGATTCGCAAGTTCCTATTGGTGCAACACCAGAATACATGGCAGGGCATTATATGGTAAGCTTTTGTTGCTCTGCACCATGTGCTCTCCTAAGAGTCATGCAGCATTAGAAGTGGGCTGAGCAGCTTCCTTTTGAAACTATTTCTGCAGCTCCAGAGTGCAAGTTCATTTCTTCCCGTAATGGCACTGGCACCGCAGGAAAGAGAGACAATAGTTGATATGGCGTATGACCTTGTTGATATTAAACTGTTCAGACTTTCAAAAAAATTTCTAGCATGTTGCCATCGTGTGTTGTAAGTTCATTTTTCCAATTGTTGCAGGGCAGCACCTGGAGGCAAGACTACATATATAGCTGCTTTGCTGAAGAATACAGGTTTTTACATCTTAATTGTCCACATTGTGTGTTTAATGTGCTCTCAAAAAGTATCGAGAGGAATTGCTTATACTAGGAAGGTTAGTAACGCAGATGGGACTGATGTATAGTGGCCTGCAAACTAGTGTTGATAATATCTGTGCCAGACTTTTTTGTAGTTGTTGATAATATTTGTTGCATACCTTTTTATATTCATTCAATACTAAACCATCGCATTACTTTCCAAGGAATTATCTTTGCAAATGAACTCAAGGAAAAAAGATTAAAGTCACTGACTGCGAATCTGCATCGGATGGGTGTTTCAAATACCATCATTTGCAATTATGATGGGCGAGAGGTTAGTTTAAATTTGAGAAAAAATAGGGGTGGGTGTACATTGTGTTACTTTGGATCGGCAGCCAAATTAATTTAACATACGATGTTTGCTTTCAGCTACCCAAGGTTGTTGGACTAAACAGAATTGATCGAGTGCTGCTAGATGCACCATGCAGTGGAACTGGTGTAAGATATGCACTAGAAAAACCTATCAGCACATAAAGATTCTACTGTAGAGTGCCTCAAAAGTCTTAAGTTTATTTTACTGTCCACAGGATTTCCATAAAGGTCAGTGGGAAAAGGGCAGTTTTTAGGGGTTTTAATCTTATATTATTTTTCTGTGCAGATTATTTCGAAGGATCAATCTGTGAAAGTCTCCAAAAGCAGTCTGGATATCCAAAAATGTGCAGTGCTTCAGAAGGTGAACGCTTGCTATTTGCTTGGATTCTGTTTTGCAACTACTATGTCGGTCACACTCCCTCTGTCCTTCCCCACTCCCTCGTTATACTATCACGAGTATCTTCCTATGATTTCTTTGCTTATGCTAGCTAGAAATGGTGGTTTCTTGTCTTGTTACTTCAACAAGTTTCTATACCCGCCTGTATTCTTTCATGCATTTTTGTTTTTTCATGTACTATAGTTCTTTATGGGTTTCAGGAGTTGATTCTAGCTGCAATAGACATGGTGGATGCATTCTCAAAGTCAGGAGGTTTCATCGTGTATTCAACCTGTTCAATTACAGTTGCGGAGGTAAAAGGGCTATGCATCTATTGCAACTTATAGCAACAGTGGAGATGGCAATGCTTGATATAAGCTGCCTGTTTTTCTTTCTTGGTTTGCCCATCAGAATGAGGCTGTCATTGATTATGCCCTCAGAAAGCGAGATGTTAAGGTTGTTCCATGCGGGCTGGACTTTGGCCGACCTGGGTATGGACTGCAAGAATAATACTTCCCTTCCAAACCACATTTCGTCAGCTGTTAATCTCCAACTGGTTTTCTGTCATATCAGGTTTACACGATTCAGAGAGCATCGGTTTCATCCTTCGATATCAAACACACGTCGCTTTTATCCCCATGTTCACAATCTAGATGGGTTTTTTGTTGCTAAGGTGAGTACTTAATGTTCTTTGTGGGGATAACCGGGTGTGCATTCTGTGTATTTTGGTAAGAAAACAAATTCTTGGATATGGCAGCTAAGGAAGCTCAGCAATCATGATAAGCGGAACTCGACCGGGGATGATACGGAAGGGAGGATACTGGAGAGCAAGAGTGAGAATGATTGTGCACATGCGTCTCAGGACAGCATCAAAGACGGAATGCAGGTTGTGGATGATAACATTAGAACTACTAATGGATCTGGCAATGGAGAGTTAACAGAGGAGGACCACTCTGGCCCCACCACTGAGAAAAAACGGAAGAGGTTATTAAGAAGAGATTTTAAGAGCTTCCCTTCCAAGGAAGAGATCTCAAAGTTAAGGTATTTTTCCTAGGTCTCAAAATTTGGTTGAAGTTTGTTAGAGATCTTACAGTCGAGGTGCTTTTCCTTGTGTGGTTCCATGTACTTATCTCTCTCATGTATCAATGGTTAACTTGGGAGTAATTCTCAGGGAGGAAAAGAGGGATGTCCTGCGTGCCAAGAAGAAGAGGAAGGCGGCAGGGAGTACAGCAGTGGATGGACAGAGGAGTCCAGGTAGTTCAAGGGGCGAAAAACAGAATGGCAGTGTTTCCAAAAAACATAAGAAAGAGGGGTGAAAAGTCTACTTCAATGGAGGAGGGACAGAGAAATCCACACACAACAGCAGAGATACAAGATACAACATGGCAGCGTCTCAAAGAAGAGTTCAAAAGGGCACAAAAAATGACAATGCTTGGATGCCATCTGTACTTCATCTTTAGCATTCCTAAGATGTATAAACAACTTAGGAGTATAAGCATGCAAGCTGAGTATAAGCAAATGCAAGCAAGTGGTTTGCCCTCTTATGTGCTACAAGAAAAGCAGAGCTCGATTGGCTATGGAGTTGCTGTTGCTGGTCTTGTACCATTTCTTAAATTATCCGTGCCCATGAGTACCTCAATCTTTTATGTCTGTAATTCATAGGTGTAGCAAGTCGGGAAATAATAATCAAGTTGTATTTCTTAGTTCAAACGAGGCTAATTATTGAAACTGCATAAATTGGGCACCTAAAAGTGAGATGGTTTTCAGTCTCCATCTTTCAAGGCCAGAAGCAAGAGCCTAGTTTTAGTTCTCTTAGCATATATGATGGATGCATTGGCCAAAATGCAAACCAATTGCACTTGTGTGATTTTCCTTTCCCGAGCAATGCATCCCACAAACTCGTGCAATTCACATGGGATCTTGTACCCCTTTTAAATGCCCAATCTATGTGATTGAAAACTTCTTTGCCGCGTGAGGCATTTGAATTTGCCAAATTGTTTGAGCAACTATATGACACTAGTTTTCTAGACCAGTGTTTAGCTTGCTTGCTTGAAAAGAAAACCAATAGTTTTGGTGTAGGGCTTTTTAATGGCAGTGTTTGAGCTCGAGTTGTAACATCACATTAGAATACTTATGGTTTGATGGGAAATTCTTAAGGAAGTAGCCTTTGAGCTCATTTGTTGGTCTCTTTTCTCCTGGGGTGTCGAAGGGCAAGGCTGAATGGCCTTGTTGGTTGTGTGTCCCATAATCAACTAGATTAGAGATTGAAAGGTAGATATTGCATAGGCTTTTTTTGAATAGTAAAAGGCTACATGGGTTATGTTATGTGACCTTTGGTCAACTAGATTAGGATAGGAGATTGAGACTAATGTTGCATAAGCTTTTAAAGAGGAGAATTGGCTCGATAATGGTTGTGCCAAAAGCATCTCTGGTAAGTGTAACACAAAATCTCATATTAAGAATCATTCTTCTCAATATAGTAACTAATTCTTTTGCAAAAATTGATCAAATGTATTAGTAGTATATTTTGAGAAATTGCAAGAGATTCGAATCTGAGAGCAATTTTCAATAGTTGCTATGATAATCATGGAGGAGGAAAAAATCCACTCGCTACTTATGGACATTCATTTAAATAGTGGGAAAATATCTTAAACTTTATATAAATTGCATTGAAATCAATTTAATAGACAAGTTAATGAGGAGTAGATTAGCCAACAAATTGCATTATTGCAAAGGAAGGGAAGATAGGGCCAGTGTGTTGATTGCAAGACATATCAATGAAGTGTTTGTGGAAAGCAAGCAATTCAATTGTTTGAAATTAGATGCATTCTAAGACGATACTTGTACTTGCCTTTATACAATAGTAATATTTGTAATAAGAAATGTGCTTTATAATTCATCAATCCACTAAAAGACTAATAGAAAGCTTATAAAAGACATATCCTTAAATTTTAGTTGAAAATAGTGCTTTTCTCTAGAGGGTCCATATTGTTAGTGGTGTGCATTTCATGGATGTCATTCATTAGGTTGTACTTAGGGCCCATGTATGGGTAGTTGGGTGGCCCACTTGGGGGTAATCCACTCTTAGGTCTCATCTTGTAGTTTGTGTGGTAAGTATAATGACCAACAATGTCTCCAATCTCCCTCTCCAACTAGATATGATCTAATACTTCTAGAGGAGAGTGGAATATTTGTTTGTGGTTTGTACATTATAGCTAATGTCTTGTGTTATGGATTCCATTGACAATGCATCATGCTTTAAGTTCTTGTGTTCTCTACTTCAGTTTTCATTTTCATCTCTCATTCTCATATGGTATCATACAACTTGTGTTGCTAGTTTGGTGCTATGTTGCTTTTTTCATTGTTTTCTGGACTCAAAAGTGTTGCCTTTTGATGATCTCTAGTCTCTTGGATATAGAATGACTTGCTTCTAGGTTAGGAAACCTGATTTGCTATTCCCTTAGTTGCTTAAAGTGCATGTTTTTCACTATTGGAGTTTTGCTAATACTTGTGTTTTGTTGTTGCAAGCTCTTATGGAGGCTACATGACATACTTCCATGTTAGGAGACCTTGTCTAGAAGATGGGAGACCTATTTTAGCACCCTCGTGTGCTGGAGACCTTGTGTTTTTACTTGGCCCACCCATATTTTACTACAATGCTCTTTGTTTTGCTTCTAGATGCTATCACCTACCTTGATTTATAGCGAACATTGTGCTTTTGTTGATTTGTTTGTTTTCACGTGTGTTTTGCATTCTTAGCTACAGAGAGGGTCTCTTATGTTCGTGGTTGTAATTCCTTGCCTAACTCACTTCATTGTTGCCTTTATTTCTCTACTTTTTGTGTGTGCCCTACATTATTGAACCATGTCTTGCATTTTTGGATTGCCTACTTTGAATTGTAGTAAACATTGTGCTTTTGTTGATTTGTTTGTTTTCACATATGTTTCGCATTCTTAGCTGTAGAGGGTCTCTTATGTTCGTGGTTGTAATTCCTTGCCTAACTCACTTCATTTTCGCCTTCGTTTCTCTACTTTTTTACTACTTTTTGTGTGTGCCCTATATTATTGAACCATTGAATCTTATGATTGTCTGGTTTGGTTGACCACAAGTACTCCATGTATCTCTTACTATATTCTTTGTCATCATCCTGCATATGAATTTTCTTTATAACTATTCTAAATGCTTGGCTTGAGATTTCCTCACAATGGTTTGACATTGATCATTTGAAACTTCCTTTTCGAGCTTGGAGTATGCTTGGTTTTTGGTTTGTAACTAGAAGTTCACCACTTTATGCTTTGATTGAGTTTTGAGCTTCACTCTATCTCTTTGATGCTCCAAGTCGCTTTGATGGTGGATGGTGGTTTTTGACATGCTTCATTGAGTCTTCTTGGTAGTTGCTTTTTAGTTAAATTGACGCCACATCTTTATGCTACATAAGTGAGATGGTGTCATGCTTTGTGATGGTGATCATATTGATTGATTGACGGAGTGATCGATGGAGAGAGGGCCATTAGGTTCTTTGGTGGCATGGTTGACTTTGGTTGATTGCTAGACAAATGGATGCTGCCTTAGTCCTTGATGCCTCCAAATAGGTTGGATGGTTACTCCAAGTTAGGGATTAGGGAGGGAGGTCAACTTCTCTTGTGACATAGCTAGGTTAGAGTGCTTGGTGGGTTTGCCTATGTGAGATTTGTCTCTTCTAGTGTGATATCTATTCTCGTCTGGTGCCTGGCTTGGCATGGAGCGAGGATGCCCTTGTCCTATAGTGGTGGAATGATAGCCCATTATATCCCCAAGCCAAAGAAGGATTATTGAGAGAGCATAGGGGTTTTGGCATGTTAATGCATTTACGTAGCTACATGATGCGGTGGATTTTGAGGCACTTTCTACATGCATTGACATAGTCTGGTGGTTTAAATATTGGAGCTACTTTGACTTCAAGTCTATGATGGAGGTTTGGACAACGAGATGTGTTTGCTCCTAGTCTAGTCTCACATGGGTGGACACTTCAGTGGTCTAGTTGAAGTCTCAAGGAATTTATGGTCACGATGTGTCTTTTGCAAGGTTTTCCATAATAAACTCATAGATCTAGCTATTTCTACCTTTTGTGATTGGGTTTTGAGTATGATTGGCACTAACTTGGTGTTGCTTATTTAGATCTCTTTTGGATTGGGAGTCATGATCTAGAAATGAAGTCTTGGAGTAATATTGATGGTGCATTCAAGTACTTCAAGCATGGTCTTCAAGCAACTTTGTTTTATGCATATGATAGTTACAAGCTTTTTGTAGACCTAGTGTGGTATGGGACATGGTGAAGTTTCTAGTGACTCACATGCCCTCCATCATTGTATGTTTTATAATATTGATCACCCATGATATACAAGAGTACATTTGTGTTGTACATTTGATGGGTGCTAGATGGGCACATTCATTAGGTTGTATTAAGGCACCTGTATGTGTAGCTGGTGGCTCACTTAGGGCTACTCTATTCGCCTCAAGTCTTTTCTTATAGTCTACTCAGGTGCTTTAATCTTTTAATATCAAATCACATCCACTTGGAGAGAGTGAGAATGTCATCCCCTGTGTGGTTTGTACAATAAATCTTATGTCTTGGTGTTGTGGTTTCCATTTCCCATCCATTCATGCTTTGAGTTCTTGTGTTCTCTTTGACTATCCAATCTTCTCAGCATTCAACAATTGTGTTCTTTTGCTTCCATGGCTCATTCTCACATTTACAAGTCCATATCATGTTGCTTTTTCTAGCCAATATATATAAATCATTTGTCAATTTCGGCTTTTGAAATGAGAGGAGAGTTATATATACTCCTATTTGAAATTGATGCTAAATGTAGAAAAATTTTCACAATGTGTCCCTTATATTTAGGCCACGATCATTAAATCACATTATCAATCACATATATACAAGGTAACCTCTAGGTTTTTCAGAGACACATATTATAAGATTCACACTAATCTCTTCAAATGCCCATCAACACAATAAAACGAATTTTTTAATTTCATATGAATAGAGAGTTGATCAAAAGATGTGAAAAAAAATTCCAATGTTTAGAGTCCTTCGAAAGCGCTATTATACCATTTTTTAAATCAATTATCTGCATTGTATCCTCAATAAAATATCTAAAAGTGCCATTATGCCATAATGAATAAATTAGTCTTTTGCATTAACTACATTGTATCCTCAATAGACTATCTTATCTCATAGTCTGTGTCTTTAGTTGTTTCTTTTTGTAAATATAAATAATATTGATTTAAAAATAAAAAAATTATCATTTTAGAGATGCAAACATTGAATTGGATTACAATTGGTCAAAGCACAATTCTAGTAGACAGCTTATTACAAATTCTATCGATGAGTAAAAGAGAGAGAGAAGCTTCTATTTTTTAATGTCTAGTAGAAAGGAGCAAATGTAGCATGTTGTTAATTTTCTCCAAGAACCCCTCTCATTGTTAGGCTTAGTGACATTAGGGTCATCTTTAACATTTTCTCATATTTAGCTCTCCTATGTTTGAGGTTCTTTCTTGCTTTTCTTTCGAGCTGGGGTTTTCTTTGAGTTTTGTTAGCTCAAAATGCCTTTGTTTGAATTGGTTTTGTTGTCACTTTTGAGATCAACGCTCTTATTCTTGTTATCAATCAATCATGTTTCAAGAAAATTTTTGGGAGGTT
Organism: Lygodium microphyllum; assembly: GCF_053477565.2. Classification (NCBI taxonomy): domain Eukaryota; kingdom Viridiplantae; phylum Streptophyta; class Polypodiopsida; order Schizaeales; family Lygodiaceae; genus Lygodium; species Lygodium microphyllum. The sequence goes on along the minus strand of NC_141158.1, from coordinate 48,984,394 downwards.
GCTAAATAGACTCGATGATCTTGGAGAACTTGGACATGAGTTGAAAATAACAAAATCTTGGTTGATTTTTGGGAGGTTGCTAAATAGAATCTCAATAGACATGTTGATAAAATAGTGAGCATTGAATTGTGTATTAAAACAACATATGAACCATTTTTTCCAATTGAGTGGTTTGATGTAAAAATTGAGAGAATGGGTGTGAAGAAAAAGACTTCTTTGATGTTAGTGTGAATCTAAAAGTGTTATCAATGAATAATGATACATGTTTGTAGATATCTAAAGCTTAGGAAGCCAACAAGAATCATGATAAATGTAAATCTAAGACTTCTTTTATTATATAAATCGAAAACATAACATTGTATTTTTGGGAGAATGTGACTTTCCTTCTCCAACTCTCCAAGCATTTATTTGACTCTCTAGCCATAAATAGATATCTTTTTGCTTGGAAACTTGAAGTGGAAATAGATGGATATCTCTATCTCCTTTAAGAGCTTATTTCTTTTGTTCCATAGTTGCGAAGTTCCTCTTACCAAGACTTATTAATAGATGATTAGGCACAATATGATAAACATCAAATAAATAAAATTACTTAGAACATTGAATACCCATGTGGGCAAAACAACAATGAAATCTATCTTTCTAGGCATGATACTTTGCAACTTGAACTATGATTAAAATAGCAAATTTTAGTGACATAATAAGCAAGCAACAAAGAACTTAGAAATGTCAAAGCCCAACAAATCTTCTTAAGACATGGCACAAGTACATAATAAAAGAGTGTCATACTTTTTTTTGAGGTCTTTGTGGGCTACTATGGTCCTTTTATATTTCTCCTATGAAAGAGAAGTTGGCAAACACATACCAAGAAACTATTTAAAGTAAAAATATATTCTAATACAATTGTTGGTCCAAGACTTTGTCCATCCATGCACTCTTATGAGGCTTTGAAGCACTAGATGGAGGATAGTGTCTTTAGAAGATATAGGGGCTCAATAGCTTGAAGAGGAGGCATTTCATATTTGTATTGTGCCATAGGTTTTTTACTCGTACATGCATTGGTTGCTTTGACTTGACTCAGTGCCCAATCGGTCCATTTGACAACATTGTCCCCTTATATCGACGTAATTATGAGAATGTTTCATATATTAGTGCTATGAATCACAATTTTGAGAATGCTTTACAAATATACATGCATCTAAATGTGACAAAGAGTACACGCAAAATGCATGAAGCTCCTATGCTTTCAAAAATTGATTTGCATATATGCCTATTTTCCTGTGGTTTTTTAAACTATAATTACATATAAATGCAATACTACAAAATTAGAATATAAAAGTCATTTGAGATACGAAAGCATATTGACATTGTCACATTAAAATTTTACTCATTTAATATGTAAATTGTCTTAAGTAATGATGCATTGTAGAAGTAATGTTAGATACTACACCAAAGGTTATTCTTTAATGGTGAAATTCAAGGTCTTCATTGAGTATCTTTGTAATTTTCTCTACTCATGTAGTCTACTTTACCAGTATTGTTATGATCATAACTCATTAATAATAGTGAATGATGGGATGTAATGAAGGATTCTAGTTATTTTGTTGTTCTCAATGATAATTCAATTGATAGCCATATGTGCCAGTAGTTTAACTTTTTATTGGATGTTATTTTATTGGAAAGTACGAATAGTTCTTTCATAGAACCCAAATTTAGTAATCAAATTGGATGTCATTCACAAGGTTATATGGCTTAAAAATTAAATCTTAGGACCCTTCTGGATGTCTTACCCACCTTGCAATAAGAACTCATGGTCCCATTGTTATCCCTTTTGGAAAAATCATAAGCAAAGCCCTACCAAAATGTGTAATATCTTTATCTCCTCAATTCAACAATGTTATTTTATAAATTTAATCCATGTACAATAATTTTTATTATCAACTTTGATTATTGCATTTGATGATTAATGAAGATTTCAAATAATATAATAGCCAAAAAATATTAAAATCACTACTTTTATGTCTTGGTTGTAGCATGTAAAAGATGAAAAAACAAAAAAAAAGTATTATATTTGGAATTCTTAAAAAAATGAGGTGTTACAACATAATCAAGAAACTCATATTTTTATAGTTTTACAAGTCCCAAGTAACCTATCACAAATTGTTGAAATAGCAAGCTCTAGCTAGGACGATTTGTCTACTCAACCTAGAAGTGTTAGCATGATTAATGGGATGCATCATCAATCTTATTTGTGGATGCAACAAAAAAATACACCTACTAGATGCAATAGTTGGCCCATCATATATGTCTTGTTACATTAGTAAATTAAATCTACACATGTACAGTCTAACATGTACTTTATGAGATGTAGTAGAAGATAGAAAGAAGGAGAAAAAGAAGAAGAAGAACTAGTTTTCCAGTATCTTTATGTGTGAGACAAAGAGAGAGAGTGAGAGAAGGTGTTTCTTGTATGTGCTTGCACATAGTGACAGAGAAAGTCAAAGTACAAAGGAGTCTACATTCCCTAACTTTTTTTTGTTATAGTAACTAAGCCTAAAAGAAAAAGGAAGCTTCATACATTATAAAAGATTGAGAAAGCAAGCAAGCACATGTACTCTAGCTTGCTCCAATTTTTCAAAGTTTTCTTGCTTATGTATTTTGTTTTTTGTCTCATTATTTTCAATTAAGAGTTCTTGGTTATTTTTCTCTAATAATGGAACTTTGCAACATGCCTTGGTTTAGGATGATAACTTTTGAGCAAGAGGCTCAAGGATATTTGGTGCTTGCATATAACAAGGATGTGGTTCTCTCTCAATATATTAGTCAATTGAACAATAGAAAGGTAACATATAAACAATCAATGGCTCTTAATTTGTTTTAGAAATATAAAATTGTTTTGAATAATAATGTACATGTGCTTTACAGATCATAATCTTCCATAAGTATTTCTCTTTGGACAATGCAAGGTTCCCCATGTTCGCACTTGAAGTGTTAACTAGGCATTGTGGTGGTTATACCCTCCTAGTGAATGCAACAAATGTACTTTTGGTCGAAAATCAATTTATGTTGTGGGTGTTTAACCTTAGATATGGGTGTCAATCATTGAGGGCTCCCAATTACTTCTCTTATGATGCTCATGCTGTTACAGTGGGAATCAATGAATTGGACAACTTGCACCCTTACGAGAAAATGCAAGTTTTACAAGCAAAAAAAGAAGGGCTCCTATATAGAATCACTACCTCCAACTATGGCAACACCAATTATAGAGCTACAAAGCTAAGAGATGAAGTAGATGGAAGGTTAGAAAAGCAGATGGAGCCACTTTTTGCGATTCCACATAGGGAAAATAAAGCTTTGATCCTTGATTGTGGACCCACTTTTTTTCTTATCTCTGAGGCCAACCATTGTGAAGACTTTCCATTTGCACATGAACCTCTTATATGGTTCACATCTCCTTTGTCTTGAAACCCATCTTTAGCCTTCTCTCTACCTTGCTTGTAGTGGTTGTAAAGATATTTGCTTTGCTCATGAGTTTGCATCTCTCTTTGTTTTCTTTTTTGAGTTACTATTCATATAGTTTTTGCCAAAGAGGATGTATTACATGATGTGATTGTAATGTAAATATTGATATTGTGTCAAATTTGTCTACAAAACCATTCAAACACCTCCAACAAGTTGTTTGCAAGGAGGGAAAGGAGTAAAAATTTTCACCAAGGTTGAGGATTTGAGCTTCTTCTTTGATATTGATGCTTTCTGCCTATAGCTTGATAGAGTTACTATTCTCATCATTGGGATCTAGACTTAAGTCAAGCAGGTGCTTGAGCCATTGAGGCTTAATTTGAGGCAACAACAATTCATTTTGGCATTGATTTGGGTAGCCATTAGTGGTTAGGAGTGAAACAAAATAGCTTGGCTTTGGATACTCGAGAAGAGATCTTGGTACATGGTTTTGATGTATGCAAGCATATGGCATGCTTAAGCATGGGGCAGCTTGTCGCTTGAAAGTAGGGGCCTTGCTTGTGTAAGCAGAGGGTTTAAATAGAGGGATCAAGCTAGGGCCTTAAAAGCAAAGGCTTTGCGTGTGTTGTAAAACTAGAGAAAAGGAAAGAGTGAGAGACTTGATCATTTGTTGCGATCACAATGTTTATGGGTTTTGCTATTAATTGGATGTACGAAGAGGTCGTTTATGATGAAAGCAATATGTGCTGATGCATTTTGGTGATTTGGGTTGCTCATGCAAATTTTTCAAAATTGTCAATGATTTGGATGCTATAGGGCATCTATTTTAATATAGAAACTTTTCTGTGAGATTTAAACATTAGTCTCAAGAGTGACTAGTTCATAGTTAGAGGCTCCTAGATTACTCTTAGATTTTGGATTGCACACAAATTTTGACAAAAACTTTATCTGGGAGGTGAAATTTCTCATGCTAATTTATGCTCAGCTTCTTGTAGTGATTATGTGGGTTGAAATCAATTTGTGAACGCATTTGCGTATACTTGGACTTTGGTGGCTATATTATGCTCAAAAGATAGTCATAATATTTGGAAATCTTGCAAATATATATATATATATATATATATATAACTTTGGGAGTGCTGAAATATTAAAATTGCATCGGTATTATGTAGGTTTGATATGTGGATAGCCATTTTTTGGCTTTACAAGGCACTTTTTTTGCAGTGCATTAGTTTATTTTGAGGTTATAGTTTGGTATACCTTGTTGTTTTTGGTGCACTAACATATTTTCTCACTATGGCTTCTTCATCAAGATCAATGAATGCATCGTTCAATATTGAATAGCTTGATGGGATAAAATTTTCATATTGGAAGAGTAAATATACAATGTTTTGGTCTAGAAGAAGTAGGTGAAGCCAATTAAATGTAGTGGAATTAAGCTTGAGAACATGGATCCAAATGTATGGGATGGATTGGATGAGTTGGCATGCTCCACTATTATGTTGACTCTCTCAATGCCCATATATTTTAATGTGACAAACATGAAAGGTGTATATGGTGCATGACAAAAGCTTGATGATTTGTATGAAAAAGAAGGTGCAACCTCATAGGTTTATTGATTGAAAAAACCCATTGACCTTTGCATGGAAGAGGGGGGGTTCAATGTCTAATTGACTCAATGAGTTAAACACTATTTTCAATCAATTGACATCTGTGAAGACTGGCGTTCATGAATTAGTGAAGGCCATATTCTTGTTAGTCACCTTGCTTGAGAGTTGAGATACTTTCAAGACTACCATTAATAAGTATGCACTTGCAAGTGGTCTTATGGGTGTCGATTTTGAGAGCAATCAACTCACTAAGGAATAGAAAGAACAATGTAGGGTCAAAGAGTTGCAATGCACTTATCGTGGGAGAGGTAAGTTAGCAACAAAAAGGATGTAGAATGCTTCTTTTATAATAGGAAGGGACACATAAAAAAGGATTACTACAAGTGAAAGAACAAGTAAACATGCAAAAAGGTAAAGGCAGATTATGGCAAAAAAGAAGAGAAAAGCAAGGCAAATATAGAGGAGATAAATGCATGCAATAGTGATGATGGTGATATTTTGTATTTATTCCCTTTTGGTCTTGCATTAATTGCCATGCATATTGACATGTCTCAAAACTGACTTTCAAATTTCGAAGCATCGTTTCATAGTGCCCCACATAGGGAGTGGTTTTCTACTTATCATGTTTGGAAAGAGAGGATGCATCTATCTTGAAAATATCTATGCATGCAACATTGTGGGCATTGGCGATATACATATATCATTGTCAAATGGCACATTTTTGTCTTGGAAAATGTACGACATGTTTTAAACTTGAAAATTTTCTTGATTAGTATAGGATAGCTTGGTGATTGTGTTTCTAGAGTGATGTTTGGTGATCATATGTTTGTTAAGATTGTGGGAGAGAAGGAAGGAGTCTCGCTTGAAGCTTTCTTGCTTGCACAATGGGGGAATACACACAAGGGTGGAGGCTGAAAACAGTTTTCCTCTTCTTAGTTGTGAAAGCCAAAAGAACTCTTGTACAAAGAAATAGAAGAACCCTATATATGGGTCTCAAACCAAACTCAACTAACTAAGGTGGCATACTAACTGAGCCACGAACTAGAGTAGATAAGGATAGCTATCATGTAGCTATTATTCATGGGCGGTGTACCAACCGCGTCTGCAACTGACAAGTCGGTGACATAAATACACAACGGTCACCCTGGCGTATCACGAGTGGAGCTCGATATCTCAACACTCCCCCTCGAGCTCAATCCCAATTCCTGCACACCAAGCAGGTCTCTGAACTTGCGCAGCTTCTCTGCGCCCAATGCCTTCGTGAATATGTCAGCTACCTGATCCTCTGTGCTGACATAAACTAGATCAATAAGACCTAGTAAAACCCTCTCTCGCACATAGTGATAATGCACCTCAATGTGCTTTGTTCTAGCATGATAGACTGGGTTATTTGCCAAGTGTATACTACTCATGTTGTCATAATAAATGACAACTGGTCCATCTGTAGACTGATGCATATCATAAAGTAGCTTATGCAACCAAGCTACCTCACATGCAGCCATTGCTGCACCCCTGTACTCAGCCTCTGTGCTCGACAAGGCAACTGTAGGCTGTTTCTTGCTGCTCCAAGTGACTGCAGCACTCCCAAAAGAGAACACATATCCACTGGTAGATCGTCTATCAGAAATACTACCAGCCCAATCAGCATCAGTGTATCCATGCAGCTGTATCTGAACCCCAGTCTCATAAAATAGTCCATACTGCAATGTGGACTTCACATACCTGAGTATGCGTCTAGCCGCATCCAAATGCGATTTCCTTGGAGCCTGCATAAACTGACTTACCAATCCAACAGCATAGCTCAAATCTGGCCTGGTAATAGTCATATAAATCAAACTTCCTACTATGCGTCTGTACATAGTAGGGTCTTCTAGAAGCTCACCTGCATCTGTGCTCAGCTTCACATTCTGCTCCAAAGGAACTGAAATAGGCTTACAGCCTGTCATCCCATATTTGGACAGCATGTCCAATCCATACTGCCTCTGCAAGAGCTGTATCCCACTTGGTGATCTAATCACCTCAATGTCCAAGAAATAACGCAGCTCTCCCAAATCCTTCATCTCAAACTTTTGCTTCAATAGCATTTTCACATGAAGGATATCTTCATCACTGTCACCTGTCATAATCAAATCATCAACATAAATGACAAGTAGCATAATACCTTTCTCTGTTTTTCTCACATAAAGTGAGAAATCTGCCTTGGAAATCTGAAAGCCAATAGTGACAAGATACTGTCCTATCTTGTCAGACCATGCTCTAGGTGCTTGCTTCAAGCCATACAAAGCTTTCTTCAACCTGCAAACAAACTCAGGATGAACAGCATGCACATAACCTGGTGGCTGCTCCATATATACCTCTTCTTGCAAATCACCATGCAAGAAGGCATTCTTTACATCCATCTGATGTAAAGACCATCCCTTTGATGCAGCCATAGCAATGACTGCTCTTACGGTTGCCATCCTTGCAACCGGACTGAATGTTTCTTCATAGTCAATGCCATATGTTTGTGCATACCCCTTGACTACTAATCTTGCCTTGTATCTATTCACAGAACCATCTGCATTGTGCTTCACCTTATAAACCCACTTACAGCCAATTGCATTCTTACCTTTAGCCAAAGGTACCAATTCCCATGTAGCATTTGCTTCCAAGGCATCCATTTCTTCATCCATGGCTTTCTCCCATTTTTCTTTTCCCATGGCTTGCTCAAAAGAAGTGGGTTCTGGTTCCTGTATCACTTTGACCATATATGCATAGTGAATGGCTGTAAATCCATCATATTTCAGCCTATCCACAGGATACCTAACTCTGGTAGACCTGCGCAAAGTGGGTTCACTCCCAGGTGCTCTCAAAACATCCCTGGTCTTCCTTACTCCAGGTGTAACAATAGAAGGAATACCCAACTCATCATCAATGCTCTGATTTGAGCCACTGGATTCACCATCCACATAAGAGTGACCTGCATTCACATCAAACATGGGCCGATCAACCTTCTCTTTTCCTTTTCGTGATACCTGCATACCACTATCTGCATTACTTTGAGAAGATTCTCCTGATCTCAATCTGCCTGTCCATGGCGAAGAATGTGAACCACTACTAGAGGACGCTCCAGGTCCACTAATATTTTGTGACTGCTGCTGTGAATTTTGTGCAGCATTACCATTTTGTGCATCTACATCATCAATCACATTTACTGGTTTATACCAGCTACTCATCTCATCAAAAACAACATCTCTGCTCACTGTAAACTTACGAGTAGAAGGGTTATAATATCTATACCCTTTTTGCTGTAGAGAGTAACCAATAAAGATGCACTTCTCAGCTTTTGGATCCAACTTGGATCTCAACTCATCTGGCACATGTACATAGGCAATGCAACCAAAAATTTTCAAATGAGAAATATCTGGTTTCCTACTAGTATACCTCTCCTCTGGAGTCATTCCATGTATTGCTGCAGTGGGAGTCCTGTTCATTATATAGACTGCTGTAGCAACTGCTTCAGCCCAATAAAAATCTGGCAAGTCTTTTTCATTGAGCATGGCACGAGACACCTCTCCAATATGTTTGTTTTTTCTTTCTGCAATTCCATTTTGCTGTGGGGTATGACTGCATGAATATTGCTGCTTTATGCCATGCTCCTGCAGGAACCTTGCAAACTCATTTGAGAGGTACTCTCCCCCTCCATCTGACCTTAGGCATTTTACTTGCAGACCTGTTTCTTTTTCAACCATAGCTTTAAGAGTTTTGAAATGCCCAAAAACTTCACTTTTCTTTTTCATAAAATACACCCAAACTTTTCTGCTATAGTCATCAATAAAACTGACAAAATAATGACAGCCTCCAAGAGATGCAGCTTTAGTTGTCCACACATCAGAGTGGATTAATTCCAATGGCTTCTTACTCTCTTGAACATGTCTAGGAAATGGTTTCCTTGCCTGTTTTCCAAACTGACAGGCTTCACATACCTTATGCATTTCTGCAACCTTGAATTTAGGCAATCCTGCAACAATATTTTGGGCCTGCATTGATTTAAGTCGCTGTACATTAACATGACCAATGCGTTTATGCCAGATATCAATATCTGCAACTACACCGGTCCCATGTGCAAACATTGCTGCACTCAATTCAGACATGTCTGCATCCAATGTAAACATTCTGCCCTTCTTCTTTCCTTTTGCTATCAAGCGACCTTTATTTTTCATATCCTCAACAAAGCATCCATGAGGATTAAATATGACCTGCAAGCCCTGCTCAACCATTTGACCAACAGAAACCAGATTCTTGGTGATATTCGGGACATGAAATACATCGGACAGGTATTTCTTTTTCCCATCCTGCATAGACAAAGGAATTTTTCCAATCTGCACAATAGGATGTGCAGTATCATCACCAGTCTCCACAAATCCTGGTTTTTCCATTTTCCTTGCATCCTCCATCCATTCTGCATGACCTGTCATGTGGTTTGATGCACCTGAGTCAACATACCATACATCATTGCTTTCTTCTGCACTTGTCACAGAATTGTTCATGTGCTGCACCATAAACAAATGCTCATTTCTGTCATCACCCTGTCTACTAGAAGATGCATAATTTCCTTGTTGCAGTTTTCCATTCATGATGTCATTCTACTTTTTATAGCAGTCTTTAGCCATATGACCCATTTTACCACAGTAGTAGCATTCAACATTACTGTTTGCATTTTGGCCTCTTTGCCATCCACCACGACCTCTTTGGCTCCCCCTGCCTCTAGAGTTACCACGTCCTCCTCCATAGGACTGGTTTTCTTGAGTTTGCTGCATATTCTGATTTCTACCACGGCCTCCATATCGGCCTCCTCTACCTCTGCCTCTACCTCTTCCAGCATTTGAGTAGAAGACAGCTTCTTTTGAAGTTCCTCCTGAAGAAGATGCACCACCATTTCTTTGCTCCTCAGAAATTAGAAGAGCAATCAGCTCCTCAAAATCAGGAAATCTTTCACGAACTGAAATGGATGTCCGAAACTGTGCATAATCCTTTCCTAGACCATTCAAGGTCAGAGAAACTAAATCATCATCTTCCACTGGCGACCCAATGGAAGCAAGTGAATCTGCAATCTTCTTCACCTTCATGTGGTAGTCATTGATGCTCATACTTTCTCTTTGCACATTATGCAACTCTTGCTTGAGCTGCATTTTCCTGGCTTGCGTATTTGTGCTATACATTTTTGACAAAGTATCCCATGCCTCCTTTGGCGTACTTGCATCCTGAATATGCACAATCATAGAGTCTGAAATACTGATAGATAGCCAGTACATAACTTTCCTGGCTCTCTCATGCCATGATTTGAATGCCTGCATTTGCTGTTGATTGGGAACATCAGGAAGAACTGGTTCTTCTTCATTTCCTGCAACAAATTCCCAATATCCTTTTCCCATAAGGAAATTCGTCATTCTAAACTTCCATGCCTGGAAGTTGTTCTTGTCAAGCTTTTCAGTGACAATCTGTGAAAGAGAATCAGATGCCATTACAGAAGACTGCAAAAAATTCTGTCACTGCAAAAACCACAGCTTCACCCTCACAAGGGAAAATCTGCAAAACTGACGAAAGTGGTATTTGACCACACAGTCACTTCCTAGTGACGATTTTGCATCAACAGGCAACAGGGATGATTCTGTAACTCCCAATGTCTCTGCGCACAAGCATACAATGCAATTTTTACAGTAACTATTCACCGACCTGTAGAACAGTGGCTGCACAGCATAAAACTGGGCCTTTTCCTGAGTGCGTGCAGAAAACTTCCGCCTCCAAAACAGGCCCCGAAATGGCCTCAAATAAAAAAAACAAGGTCGTCTTGCTTCACCGCGAAGGGCGTCTCAACCTGAGACAATGCACTCCTGCACTTTCCGGCTGTGCTACCTGCAGAGATCTGCTCCCAAAACAGAAAATGAAAGCAACACTGCTCCTCTTACCAGAACACCGCGAGCTTGGCTTGCTTTCTTGAGCTCCTTACCACGAACAAGGCTCTGATACCATGTCAAGATTGTGGGAGAGAAGGAAGGAGTCTCGCTTGAAGCTTTCTTGCTTGCACAATGGGGGAATACACACAAGGGTGGAGGCTGAAAACAGTTTTCCTCTTCTTAGTTGTGAAAGCCAAAAGAACTCTTGTACAAAGAAATAGAAGAACCCTATATATGGGTCTCAAACCAAACTCAACTAACTAAGGTGGCATACTAACTGAGCCACGAACTAGAGTAGATAAGGATAGCTATCATGTAGCTATTATTCATGGGCGGTGTACCAACCGCGTCTGCAACTGACAAGTCGGTGACATAAATACACAACGGTCACCCTGGCGTATCACGAGTGGAGCTTGATATCTCAACAATGTTGAATATTTACAAGGGATCTCTTGTTATGCCAAAGCACCAAAGTTTGGTACTTTGTATCCTTTGCATGTTTCTAGTGTTAAAAGACCATATTGCAGCTATTATTTAACAACCATCTATTTCTTTATGGCATCACCATTTCAGATATATGTCAGTCACATTATAATGAAAGCTTTATGCAATTTGAACTATCTTATCTACTTTTTTCTAATCTCGATTTTTATAAGAATCTTCTTTTTGGAAAGAAGACTCAAATGTTGCATAGAAGAGGTAGTTGGAATAGAAGATCAAGATATATTGATTTGGTTTATACTGATTTGTGTGGGCTAATATCTACTATTTCATTGGGTGGAGTATCCTACTTTGTCACTTTTATAGATGATGCCAAAAGAAAGGTTTGGGCTTATCCTCTTTACAAAAGGGTGATGTGTTAGATGCATTTCAAAATTTCTTGGCATTTGCAAAAGAAAAAAAAAGGTAAGAAGCTTGTGCTTGAGGACTAATAATGGTGGAGAGTACATCTTGCATGCATTTATGAACTTTTATGCAAGATGTGGTATGAAGAGAGAATTGAGAGCTCTTGAGAATCCTTCTTAAAATGGTATGGTAGAGAAGATGAATAGGACCATTCAAGAAAGGATTTATGGTATATTGGTCTTAATAATGGATTTTGGGCTAAAACTATACAGATAGTAGTGCATTTGATCAATAGGTATCCTAGCAAGCCATTGAATGGCAAGGTACTAGAGGAATTATAGTCTACAAAGGAACCTTTATGATCACTTGTGTATTTTTGAGTGTGAGGCATTTATGCATATACTTAGGGATAAGCAGAGAAAGCTTGATCTTTAGTCCTCAAAGAAATTCACTTTTCTTGGTTCTGGAGAGTTGATGAAATGGGCTATTGCTTGTGGGATCTGGAATTGAGAAGGGTGGCATGCAGCTATGATGTCATCTTTAATGAGGATAAGATGCATGCTCGACCTATCAAAATGGTTGAGATATGTACAATCGTGTTTTAGGAGGATGGGAAACTAGTATAGGAGCAAATGGTATGACCTATTCCACATGATAAAGGGCTTGGACAACATTTTAATACTAAGGTGAGAGTATTGAAGGGAGGTGAGCCCTAGAAGTGGAAGCACGAGCGAGAGCAAGAGCTATGGTGAAAGGAGCAAGAGCAAGAGAGAGAGACACACACAATGTGGGAACTCCAATGGTTACAATGTGTGACCATCCTTCCCTTTATTCAAATGTCATTGAAAGAACAAAGAATGAAGTGACAGTGATGGGCACTTGCTGCCTTTGCAGAGTGTGCAAGCAGCACGGGTACTATCAATGTAGTAATACACGGGTGGTGAGGTAGAGGCGCCTTTACTCCCAACAAGTACCACATGATGATGGATAGCTAGCAACTTCTATTGGGCCAATTTTATGCACGTCTATAGGGTTCTAGAGCCAAATAGATACACTCCATCTTTGGATTATGTGATGCTTATTGATTATGGAAAATCTGGTTATTATGTTGATACTATGACTAGGGATGATAGTCATAAGTAGCAGAGGGATATGCAATCACATATAGATTCTTTGGGATAAAATGCCACCTAGGAGAGAGTTCCTTTGCTTAATGGTAAACATGCACTACCATGTAAGTGGGCCTAGAAGCAAAAGATATCTCCATTTGATGCATTGCTTAAGTACACGCAAGATTGGTAGCCAAAGGATTCAAGTAAGTAAACGGGACTTCGCTTTGATGAGATCTTCTCATTAGTAGTCAAGATGACCACCCTTCATAAGGTTCTTGGTTTGGTTGCTAGAGAGGATGTTGAGTTAGTTTAGATGTATGTAAAGACCACTTTCTTGCATGGGGACTTACATGAGGATATTTACATGCAGTAGCATGAGGCATTTGTTGTGATGGAAAGAAAATGATTAGTTGGTGTGTAAGCTACAGAAGAGCTTATATGGTTTGAAAGAGGATCCAAAGAAATGGTATCATAAGTTGAATGCCTTTATGTAGTCTCAGAGATACATGAGGAGTAAGAATGATCACTGCCCATACATTAGGAAGGCTATGGATGGTAGCCTTATGATCTTAATTCTTTATGCTGATGACATGCTGATTGCTGGGAAGTCCTTAATGGATGTACATGATTTAAAGAAGAGGTTGCATGAAACCTTTGACATGAAGGACTTGGGAAATGCTTTCAAGAAAAGATTGTGGGAGATCTTTGACATGAAAGAATTGGGACTATTACAAGGCCAGACTTTTCCTATATTATTGGGCTTGTGAGTTATTTTATGCAATCACATAAGAAGCCTCATTTGGATGCAGTTTGATATATATTGAGATATGTGAAATCCACTTTGCATTATGTATTTCTTTATGAGATAAATAAGGATGCACATGTGTTTGGGTACACAATTTGTAGTAGCTGATAGCATGTCTAATAGAAGATCTACTAGTGAATTAATATTTTCTCTTAGTAGTGTAAAATTTCTTGGAGCAATAAAAAACATCATATGGTTGCTTTACCGAGTAGAAAAGTTGAGTATAAAGGTCCTACTATGGCAGCATGTAAGATAGTATGGCAGCAAACGTTATTTGGTGATTTAGATATGTAGCGACATGATCCAGTTTTCATTCATTGTGATAATATGAGCAATATATAGTTGGTTAGGAATCTTGTATTCCATGCTAGGACAAAATACATTGAAGTGCATTATCATTTTTTGAGAGAGAAAGTGCTTGCGGTGAGATAAACTTGGTGCATGCTAGCTCAGAGGACCAAGTAATCGACATTTTCACAAAGATATCGGGTACAAAGAAGTTTGAAGATTTCGAAGCTTACTTGGAGTTGTGTAGATATAGTTGAGCGGGGGGCAAGGGGGGATGTTGAGATGGCAAGCCCAACATGTGTGGACATTGATGATGGATCACTTGGTTACATGGGTTCACATATCTACATTAGTATGTTAGTGGTTATTATGATCCTCGCATGGTTTTTGACTCATGACATTGTATTTAGTTAGTTACACCTACCTATAGTTGGTATAATTATAATATGAGCCGATAAGTATAGTTAGTCATATACCATTTGACTCTTAGGAGGACACTTTCTTTTATGTTGTATCTTATCTATCTTATCTATAGTATGCATATATGATATTATGCAAGAAAGAAGAAAGGAAAACTAGGAGGAAAACATCTTGGTCTCCATTTCTCTTCTTGTGTCTTAAGTGAGCTTTTCCATGCATGAATTATGTGTGTTCAACATAGCTACTTGAGCAAGTCTCTCTGCCACACGATTTAGGATAGTGAGTAGGCATAAGCTAAGATTGGGAGAGTGAAACATGACCAATGAAAAAGAGGAGATTGCTTGTGTGTCCGGACCTAAAATGGACCTGACACTGACCTCTAAGACACAAAGACACCCCGCATGGCCTCGCAGCCAAGAGCGTCTAAGGCTCACACTACACTAAACTATAATATCGACTTTGCGTTTGTAGTAGGACACAATCCAATGTTTACCTTTCCTTCTCCTCAGAGGGAGATCCCATAACATATAAGTATAACACCTCATATCACAAACATAGGGAAGCACCTCTCGGTTGACTACCGCGGCTCCATTACAGCTCTCCTACATCAAGGGGATTGGCCCAAAGCAATAAAGACGCACTAAAACATAAAAACAAGGGTGATATGAGGCTATACCTCATGCCTCAACCTTGCTAAACATGCAAGGGCATTATCCATATTTTTTCCTATTTTTCGAAGCATAAAAACCTATTTTTCCATTTTTCTCTATAATTTTCTATTTATTTATCAAGAAAATAGAGTATTTATTGGTTTTCTTGGTTTTTTTGATTATGAAAACTGAGAATCAGTCATTTTCTACATTTCATCCCTCATGCATCATTTTTATCAAATCCGAAATGACAAAAATCCCATTTTCTTTGTAAAATGCATGCTTTTCGGGTTTTAAGTAATTAGTTATGACCATAATTTATTATGGGTTCTACATTTTCCCATTTGCAGCCCTCAAACATGATGTAAGCAAGGCTCAAACAAATTTCTAGCCCATGTGCACAAATTTTCCCACCCGAAACACACAAAATCCCATTTTTCCTTTGTAAAATGCAATTTTCGAGTTTTAGAAAGTTATTTTCAGCATTAAGGCATTATGTATTCTATTTTTTCTGACATAGAATCATCAAACATATAGCAAAAAAAATTCCTACCAATTTTCATCAAATATGAACATCATTTGGCCAACCAAACCTAAAAAAGAAGCATTTTTTCCTTTATAAAATAGAATTACCGATTTTTTTATGGTTGCGGGTTTCTAAAACTGGATTCGGGACAGAAAAACAGTCCACCATTAATGCTCAGTCCATCTCCAATCATCCATCTTCAGGCCAAGTCGATTTGGAAGTGATCTGGTACCATGCCGGACAAGCATTCACTACTCGTGCTTCATCTCCCTTGACACGCAAGAACTATCTGTTGCAGGAGAGAGAGGGAGGATAGAGAAATACTAAAAATCATAATCTCATTCCCTTCATCATATTACACATGGTTACCATCAAAATCTTGCCCTCTCTATATAGATCAGGGATCTCTCCCTCTCTGTCTATATGATTGAGTATCCAAGAGGCACATACATTCCCAAAAAATGGGGCGTCAATCAAAAAATGCCCCTCCCTGCATCTCGACATATTTTTGCATGTCTTCTTCATTTAGAGTTTTATTTCATTTCATTTATAAAATGTCCACTTCAAAAAAATCACTTTCATACTACCACAGAAGGGTTTTCGGCCTATTCGGGGGTGCAAACAGACTCTGACGCGACAGTATGGCTGGCTTTGTGACGTTCAAATCTATAAACTTGGGCCCCATCATGCACCTTTCGGCTCCTGAATCCAGAGGTTGCTTTACAATACCAAACCTTGCCGAGATTAAATGGGGGGTCAAACAACCTCCGATGATCGACGAACCGAGACTTGCGTTGGATTCCTGATGTCAAAATGCATCTAGGAAAACTCTAGCTCGGCCACTTGGTTGCCATCGTTTGATTTTTCATGAAAATTGAATTTTTAACTCCTCTTGGGCACTTTTCAGCGCCAAAAATAGGCTCCAACGCTTCAAAAACAGGTCCAAATCGAGTCCTAAAATCCAGGTCTCATTGGCGACCACGGGATAGGGTGACTCAGCTCGTCGAATCCCACAAACAAATCTGCACATACACAATCATAAGGAGCATCAAGCTGATACAAAATAGATACGTAACAAAACACATTAGAGCTCTCACCCTACCCCCTGCCAAAAATAAACGCATGAAATCCACGAGGAGTAGGCCTAGCACAATCTGACAGAAAGCCCAAAGCTAGTTAGGAACCAACTGTTCCAACACAGCCAAGCAAAAAAGAACTATCAAAGAGGTCATCCTCAGCAATAGTCTGAACTACCATCCTAACTAAGGACAACTCAACTAGGAGCTCCTACTAGGTGAGGACTCCTATAGCCTGAGCAAGAGGTATTATCTTTTAACACATTGTTCTTTTAGGCCTTTATTGTCCATACTCAGGCGTGTAAAAAGGAGGGAGCTGAGCATAGTGACCCAAGGAGAACTGGGCATCGGCCTCAGGTCGTGTCTCGGTACCCAAGAACCTACCAAGCCCTCGCAAAGTGACAATCATTTTCTGACGCTCACTTTTATTTTTGCTCCAACCGTCGCTTATTCTTATTTTTCCAGCTAGATGCCACCCCTAAGAAGACAAGGCATCGGCCCCGGGTCTTGTCTCGTCCCCAAGAACCTACCAAGCCTTTGCAAGGCGATAAACAACTACTCAAGGATTTTTCTTTCTTTCCTTTTCTATTTTTATAGAGGGGTTAGAATCCCTTTTTACACACCTTCGTATATGTATTTCTAGCTAGATTCAGAACTTGTTCGTCTCTTGATATGTAAGTGCAGGCTTCTCTAACTGCCTCACACTAACAAGAACTCCTAGAACAGCCTCCTAGCAAGTCAGCAGAACAGGGTCACTAGAACTGCCTTCTAAAACAGGTCTTTCAGTGCTTGTTGACAATGCCTTTGCAGGAGGCAATGACTACACAGACCTCCCTCAAACATACTGAACCTAAACTTGGGACTTCGTGCCTTGATTGCCGGTCCCCAACAAAAGAAAATAAAATCCCTACAAGGACATATATAAAGACAACTTAAAGGAGGGAAACACAAAAAAAATGACACCACTTGGATTGGCTACCAGAAGCTCTACTGCAACAAAGGCTCCCTCCAGGCACTTCATTAAACCTATTTGGTACAACATTAAAACAGAAAACTATTAAAAGCACCCGCACCAAAGAGATAGATGACCCTCTTGGCCTAAAGAGATCAAGCAGTGCCTAACAACCTAACACGCCTGCTTGGCCTAACGTAATCTGATCATAATATCCAAAGCAACCAACCTTCCTAGCCTAAAATAGATAGGCCATTCTAATCCACACAATACATGGTTTCCTTGGCATATACATCACATCCTATCAAACTAACCAGGATACCAAGGATAGCAACAATAAGACGGCTAGCCCCATGCTACTCATGCCACGCAGCTCAAGGCTTGATCTTAGGCATTTGTAAATTCACTAGCCCGAGCCTTTCTACCAATATAGCCTCAATATGGCCTATCCTTCCATCATTGGGCTCACATGTCCCACATTTATTGTCATCCAAATTAATTGGTTGTTCAAGTGGCTTAGAGGCTCCTTCGGCAGAAAGAATCACAACTTCGTGCTCATTCAAACCTTCCCTATTTGGGTTTTGACATAAGTGAGTGTTGCAACCCAAACTAGGTAGAGTTTCAATCCGAGACCCACCACATGACTATATCCTAGGGCGGTGCATATTGTCAGATGTATCATTATGGCCTTTTATCAAACCTACGTGGGAATTAATCACAATATATCCATATAGTGTTATTGGCCTTGTATCTAATGCACCAGCCACATTTTGAGAGATCTTGGGTTTCCAAACCCATCTCACCTCCCTTCTTACATTCTTAGACTGCCTCGACTGCCCACATTGGTCCAATGGACTCACTATGGATTTATCACTATTATCAGATGGCCTCACAGCCTTATGGCTTTTATTTAGTGTAGGTGGACCTTTGGCATGCCGCATCTTCTCTGTGCAAGATGTCTTTACTTGTCTTTTTCCACTCTGCAAATTGCCTATTTATAGGAACCATGCTCTTACTGATAGGAACAACATCTACTCAAAAGCATGACTCATTTAAGGATGGCAAAGGTATCTTTAGAGCTTTTCCACTGGCAAAACTAGAACCACCCATAGAATACTGATCCACATTCACAGGCCCAATGGTTCTATCAATGTTTCTGTCACAACTACCTCTCATGGGATCATTGCAAGCCTTGATGGGAATTATTGGGCTTGGAAGCTTTTTATCCCCTGGGGGTATATTATCCCTACTATTTCCATTTTCTGCTTGGAGATTTTGGCTACCAAGGTTCTCCTCATAGGTTGCTTTGGTTTCAACAAGTGAGCTATCTCCTTGTAGAAATGGTTGGAAGCTAGGATGCACTGAGCGGAGAAAACTCCAAAAGTTTTCCCAACATCTCTAAATATGTCCCTCATAATCAATGGCATGCATCTTTGCTTCCCTTAATGACTTAGGATTCTGCATTTCCACTTGGATTTGCATGTTAATCAGCTACTCAAAAAGAGCTCAGATAGCACATCACCTGGCAATGTAGTAGCTCTTGTTGGCCAAAGCCTTAAAATATCATTAAAGGCTCTAGCATATTCTTTAACAGAAGGATAGGACTCGTGCCTAATCTACATCAGTTGCCCTAAAACTTGGGTCATAGGCACCTTCTTCTCATATTCATCTAAAAATCGATCACTCAACTCTTGAAAGGATTTAATAGACCCCCTTGGGAGGCTCCAGTACCAATTTCTAGCCTCTCCCTTTAGGGTACTTGAGAATACGAGCATTCGATGAATATCATCATATCCACTTGCAAGGCAAGTTAGGTCGTATTCTCATAAGTGCACCATCGGATCCTCATTAACCAGCCCATGAAACACTGGGAGATCCCTCTAAGGAGGAGGGCATTTATTCCTTTCCTTCGGGATTAGCATTGGGGCATTAAAATCCTCGTATTCCTCTTGACCTAGTACCAGTGTGTTAGGGTCTTTAATTTCTTCCACTTCCACCTTTACTGGTGTTGAAAAGTCATTGGCTCCATGAACTTCCCTTTCTGCCAACTCATAAAGTGGTTTAGGGAGGCCAACACTATGCAATATGGAATCTATCCCATCATTTGCTAGTGGTGTTTTAGTGAGCCTATTCTCATCTGCCCCCACTTTGCTCGAACTTAGGATAGATTCTAATAAAGTCTTTCGTGCTAACAATGGTGTTCCACACATATAGACATCATCAAATGCTTTATGGATCTTAGCAATCACACTATTATACCCAATTGCATCGGGCACTAGCATCGGATGTTTCTTGAAATCATAGTCACCCTGTCCTCCTATGTGCATATTGACCATCGTTGTCACTGTCTTTTCTTCTATGAAATTATCATCATGAATGATCATAGATGATTGTGTCATCTTAGAATTACTTTCACTTTCTCGTTTCTCTAATCCTCATGGGCTATTAACCTTAGGGGTAGCTCCATGGATATTTTCCCATAGTGATCCAAACTCAAGCATGGTGTCACTTTCAGGGCAAAGGCTAAAAAATTCAATCACATGACGCGTCCAAGATCCCACTAGACCATTCAAGATAGACAGAGTATCTTTTGTGTTTTGGGGATTTCTTAGATTAATCGGCATAATGATGACCAAAGTTTGAACCAGTCTGACTTGACATCCATTGCTTCAAGGCGGCTCTCAATTAAAGAATAAGGCTAACAGGTCCCGTATATGATGACCAAGATTCAGAAACAATCACTTCTAGGCAGCTCCCCGTAGACGCGCCACTAGTCAGGACCTAAAGTGGACCTGAAACTGGCTCCCTAGCACTAGCCGGACGTGTAAGACGCACAAGACACCCCGCAAGGCCCTGCGGCCAGGAGCGTCTAAGGCTCACACTATACTAAACTATAATATTGACTTTGCATTTGTAGTAGGACACAGTCCAATGTTTACCTTCCCTTCTCCTCAGAGGGAGATCCCATAACATATAGGTATAACACCTTGCATCACAAACATAGGGAAGCACCTCTCGGCTAACTGCCACGGTTCCACTGCAGCTCTCCTACATCAAAGGGATTGGCCCCAAGATGTGCTGCCTAACATATGAAACATAACACAAAAACTATACTCTTTTCTTGTTTTGTACGATCCAAGAATATATAGATTCTCACCAAACAGTCCCAAGGAAACCTCAAAACTAACCTACAGCTTAGGACCTCCTTACACTCTCAGTGTTGCTCAATGTTCAGCATATAAGTGCTATGCATCTAAGAGATTATACAATGTCATGCATCATGCATAGTGCATATGATCTTAGTGCACAAAAAATATTTATCAAATCAACATTTTGTGATGTGCAAAACTAGCCCTTTCATGATCTTCACTAAACGTATGCTTCGATGTATGGAGACTACACCGAGTTCTTGTGCTACTAGCCCCTTAAACTAAAATATCGCAATTTTAAATGGAATGCACAATAAAATATTTCAAAGATTTAAACCCTCTTAGCCCTCTTAATATCTTAACATCACCCTTTCCCTCTAACATTTAGGTTGTGCTGCGTTGCATAGGTAGGGTTTTGTTTTTTTTGGTTATTTTCGATATAAAAAGCAATAAAGATGCTCTAAAACATAAAAAAAATGGTGAGCTAAGGCTGTACCTCATGCCTCAACCTTGCCAAACATGCACGTACATTATCCGTATTTTTTCCTATTTTTCGGAGCACAAAAACCTATTTTTCCACTTTTTCTCTATTATTCCCTATTTATTTATCAAGAAAATAGAGCATTTACTAGTTTTTCTGATTATGACAACTAAGAATCAGTCATTTTCTACATTTCATTCCTCGTGCATTATTTTTATCAAATCCGAAATGACAAAAATCCCATTTTCTTTGTAAAATGCATGTTTTTCGGGTTTTAAGTAATTAGTTATGACCATAATTTATTATGGGTTTTGCATTTTCCCATGTGCAGCCCTCAAACATGATGCAAGCAAGGCTCAAACAAATTTCCAGCCCATGTGCACATTTTTCCCCACCCGAAACACACAAAATCCTAGTTTTTCTTTGTAAAATGCGGTTTTCGGGTTTTAGAAAACTATTGTTAGCATTATGGGCATTATGTATTCTAATTTTTCTGACATAGAATCATCAAACATACAGCAAAAAACATTCCTACCAATTTTCGTCAAATATGAACATCATTTGGTCAACCAAACTTAAAAAAGAAACATTTTTTCCTTTATAAAATAGAATTACCAGTTTTTTAATGGTTGTGAGTTTCTAAAATTGGATTCCAGATAGAAAAATAGTCCACCATTAATGCTCAGTCCATCTCCAATATCATCCATCTTCAGCCCCAAGTCGATTTGGAAGTGATCCAGTACCACGCCCGAGTTTCATCTCCCTTCACACATAGGAACTGCCCCTTGCAGGAGAGAGAGGGAGGAGAGAGAAAGACTAAAAATCAGGGCCCAAGTTTATAGATTTTGACGTCACAAAGCCAGCCGTCCAATTCTTCGAAAGTGTGAAAGTGGTTTTTTTGAAGCGGACATTTTATAAATGAAATGAAATGAAACTCTAAATGAAGAAAACATGCAAAAATATGTTGAGATGTAGGGAGGGGCGTGTTTTGATTGATGCCCCATTTTTTGGGGATGTATGTGCCTCTTGGATGCTCAATCATGTAGAGAGAGAGGGGGAGATCCCTGATCTATGCAGAGAGGGCAAGATTTTGATGGTAACCATGTGTAATATGATGAAGGGAATGAAATTCTGATTTTTAGTATTTCTCTCTCCTGCCTCTCTCTCTTGCAAGGGGTAGTTCTTGCGTAAGAAGGGAGATGAAGCCCGGGTGGTGAATGCTTGTCTGGCATGGTACCGGATCACCCCCGTCACACACCTTCTGGCTCCCGAATCTAGTGATTGCTTTACAATGCCAAACCTTGCGGGGATTAAATGGAGGGTCAAACAACCTCCGATCGATGAATCGAGACTTGCGTTGGATTCTTGACATCAAAATTCATCTAGATAAACTCTAGCTCGGCCATTTGCCACCATTTGATTTTTCATGAAAATTGGATTTTTAACGCCTCTCAGGCACTTTTTGGCTCCAGAAACGGGCTCCAACGCTTCAAGAACGGGTCCAAATAGGGTCCTAAAATCCAGCTCTCATTGTGCAACCTAAAGAAGTAAAGGTGATCTTTTAAATTTCTCCTACTTGCATAGTTGGAAGGGTGACGAGTTCTTTAAAATATGTATAGAACTACAGTTAAAAAGCTTTTGAAGGAGATCATCACATAAGAGGAGGAAGTGTGGATGTAGAGGTGGTGATCTATAGCAAGAGGTCAAGATGATGAGGTTGAAAAGAGGGAAGGTGAAGGAACTAGGAGGGTGTGCTACAGAGTTAGTTTGGAAGAGGCAAGATCATGAAACCTTGAAATACATGTGAGGAGAAGGTGGTTGTTATACATTTGGTACATTTGAAGATGATAAAATGGCTATAGGGTGATACCATTTTAGAGAGGTGTCAATAGAGGTATCTACAATAGGAAGGTTGCTAATATTGTGTACTTGGGAGTAGTCACTATGCAAGTGATGGCTATGTCAGAGTCAACTATCATAAAGAAGTGGAAGGGTCATCATGAGAGGAAACTTGTTATCTTGCTTAGGCACCATAGCAAAGTCATTAGGGGATTGCAAGAAAGGAGGAGCTTCCTGAATCACCAAGGGTTACCACTACCTCTATTGTCAAAGGAGTTGCTACCTTGAAAAGCCTACTAGGAAAGTTGTTTGTCACACAAAGGCCATGTTCTATGTGAAACCATTAGACATATTTCACCTCTCTCCAGGAATTATTATTGATAGCAACTACATTGACTCCATGCCTTCTAATGGAAGTTAGTTATGCGTGATAAGGTTGCCCACCTCCTATAGTATAAAAGTGTGTGGTCACACTATGAAGTAAATATAGGGAAGCATATGCACATATACTTTACTACCAACAACCCTCCACTTAAAGACAAATGTACCTCTAGTGAGGAGAGAATAAGAAAAAAGTGACAAAGTACAAATGTACATGAATTACAACACAATAAGGAATAAATGTCATCTCATCCTATACCCATCATCTTCTAAGGAAGGATAAATGTTCTGTTGAGAGGATTTTGGTGAGTGGATTTGTAGGATTCTCATCAGTCAAGATCTTGACAAGATCAACACAATTGTCCTTTATCACCTCCCTTGTGAAGTGGTAGTGCACCTCAATGTGCTTTGTCTTCATATGGAAGATCCGATTCTTGGACAACCGAATAGCACTCATAGAATCTGAATGTTGTGTAGGAGTAGTGGTAATACCAAGGTCTCCAATCAAATTGCCTAACCATAGAGCCTCATTGTAAGTCTCAATGGCTATAATATACTCTACCTTAGTAGTAGTAGATAAGGCTGTGTATTTTTGCACCCTGGATATCCAATAAATAGCACCTCTGGCAAAATGTGAAGATACACCTAGAGGTGGACTTCCTACTATCGGCATGTTCTGTATAGTGAGAGTTAGTGTAATCCACATCTATAATATCTTGGCCACCATAACAAATGCATACATTTGTAGTGCCTTTCAGGTACCTCATGATATTCTTACAACATCCAAATGTTATTGGTGAGGTGTAGCCATATAACATGTCACAACTCCTATTACAAATGTTATATTAGAATGAGTAACATCAAACTGCCCATTGTGGAATGCATACTAGATCTTGGCCATCTTGACCATCTACTAATCTAATTGGGGACAATCGGCATGATTATTCCTCACATGGAAAGGTAAATAATAGCTAATAGACTTAACATCCTGCATATGGAATCACTCAAGCACCTTCTGTATATATGTCTAGATCCTTGATCATGTGTAATATGTATATTAAGAATATGTGAGGCTTACCCCATGTACTTTATCTTAAAGCTCTTCTTGAGTTGAGACTTCAAAGCATCGAGCTTATCATGAGCTCTCCCAACAATCAACATATCATCGACATGAACCAAGATAATGCGGCTACCATCACATGCCTTGTTCATGTATAAATACGGATCTATATCATTCCCAAGAATATCCTTATGAATGTATGAAAGCATCAAACTTATGATACCATTCCCTAGGTCCTTGCTTAAGGCCATAAAGACTCTTTCTTAACTTGCCTACTAGGTATTTCTTGCCCTTTTCCATAAAGCCTTTATGCTACTACATATAGATGTCCTCATTCAAGTTCCCATATAGAAAAGTTATTTTCACATCCAGATCTAACTATGCAACCAAGGCCAAACCCATTGTAGGGTAGTCATCTTGACTATAAGTGAAAAGATTGCATCAAAATTAATACCATAAAACCCCTAGTCACCAATTTGTCCTTATATCTAGGGTTGGGGTGTCTAGGAGTACTCTTCAACTTGTACACTCACTTGCATGGCAATGTATATTTTCCATTGGGCAAAACCAAATCCCATGTATGATATTTTTGTATGAATCAAGCTTAGATTATATGGTTCTCTTCAAACAGTGACTATCACCTCTATAGATGGTCTCCTCATAAGGTAGGGGCTGACTAGAATCTATCACCATAACATAGTCAATGGAGGGCTCAAACTAATCGGGCTCATGTCTATCTCTAGCCTATCTCAAACTAGGCTATGGGCTTGTATATCATGTCCAATATCATGATCGCAAGCCACTAGAACATCAATTGCTATAAGTTGTTTAGCTGGCTATATAGTAATAGAAGGCTACTCTTGAAAGATCACCCTCTGTACCTCAACGGCTTGCTCAAGCCGCTTATCTTCTCCTTATGGAATACAACATAATGACTATGGATGACCTTCTGAGATTGCGGATCCCATAGGTGATAGCCCATCTCACCCATATTCCCATAGCCAAGAAAGATACATTTCATTGGCTTAGGATCTAGTTTATTATGTTTATCCTTAGGTACATGGTAGGAAGCTTCACATATAAAGAATCTAAAATGAGAATATGAGGGAGGTTTTCCAGACCATACCTCATTTGCGATCTAACAACCAATCGCAGTGCATGGGGATTTGTTTATCAAATGTATGCCAGTAGTAACTATCTTAGCTTTAAAATGCTTGGTGTAAGATACCTAACTAAGCATGCTTCAAACACTTTCTTGAATGGTCCTGTTCATGTGTTTTGCAAATATCATTTTTGGGTGGGTTGTATGGGGTGGTCAAGTGACGCTTAGCACCCCTCTCATTAAAAAACTACTTAAATGATTTAACCCCATTGTTAAACCTTAGGCGTGTTAGCTGATACTAGACTAATTCTCAACAAGAGCAAGCTAACAATGAAAGGTAGATAAGGCATTCGATTTTTGCATAATAGGAAATGCCCAAACCTTATGCAAATAGTCATCATTGAATGTAACAAAGTACTTTGAGACTCACAAGACATGGGACTGCATACATCACAATGCACAAGAGCTAGAGACTCACCCATGCACAATGCCATACTTCTTATGATAATTTCATGTCTATATGCCATAAAGACAATGGTCATAAGAATCAAAACATTTGTAATTAAGAGGTTGAAGGTATTGTAAATGAGTTAGCATTTTTATTCCTTTAAGGAGATGTGTCCAAGGTGATGATGCCATAGAGATACATGTGGCATGTTGACCATAGCCAAAACATGGTCAAGAAACCTAAATACAAATAAAGAATATAGGTTGCCAGTTTTGGCACCTTGAGAAAAGATAAGATTTCCATGGGCAATCATCCATGTCGAATCACCAAAACATACATAATAGTTTACATCATCCAATTGTCTACCAATAGATAGAAGGCTTTTGGTAAAATTTGGCACATGATACACATTACGTAGAGTAAAGGAGCTGCAAGGGGGAAACTATAGACTTACATATTTAATGCCAATAATATGCAATGTTAAGTCATTTTCCAGTCACACAGAACCTCTCATGCTGTGATAGGACTGACACCAATTCTTATGTGGGATAACATGAAAGGAAGCCCTAAAATTAAGCAACCAATACTAATAATATGTAGACAAAATATCAATAAGTTGAGAAGCATTGAGAGAGAAAGCTGCCAAGATGTATACATCATCTAACTCTGGATGCACTACATTTATCTCTTCAATCTTTACATAGGACTTAGTAGGAACAATGTTGTGATCATCAGAATTTTTCTGCACTTTGCCCTTGCCTTTCTATTTGCACTTATCATCATGCATCTTATGGCACCACAATTGAATATGACCCTAGTTCTTACAATAATGACATATTAGAGAGGACTCATGACTATGGGACTTACAATGAGACTAACCATGAGACTAAGACCTTTGTGAGTCTCTATTACAATGGTCATTACCACTCTTACCATTATGTCTACCCCTAATAATCAATGCATGAGAAGTATGGGAGACATCCATAATAGAGGAATTTTCTTGTCATAATGATTGTGTATCTTTTCCTATAATTGTTAGGTGCATTATGCTCACGTGCAATAACATTGAAGTAAACTTGTTTAGACAATGACAAAATAAGGGTGGATTTATAAAGCTCATCCAACTCATGCCAATCATCTTGATGCATGCCTTGGGGCTTTACACTCTTGGTTTCCAATAGCCTAACTCTCTTGGTTTCCAATAGCCTAACTTACTTCTTTCGAACTAGTACTTGGTATATTTGCATATTCCAATAGGTGAAATTTGTGCCATCAAGCTTTTCAATATTGAAAATATCACTACCATTTGAAGAATCAGCCATAATAATAGTATTCCAATGCAAACTCCAAGGGAATGGCCTACTGTAAATGATTTTAAATCAGCCCCTAAAACTTAGCCAAAACAAGGGAAAGTAGGAGGGAATACCAAAGTATACAGTTGTCCACAAACTATAAACACTAGATTGCCAAAATACAATGCCTGCTCTGCAAGATAATGCTTAAAACTATAATTACAACAATGTTAAAATAAAAAAATAAGTATATGTTAATCCAACTATGGGCAAATAGCCAAGAAAGAAAGCTCTCACTACTAGGAATATTTGAATAGTAACCATGATATAAAGAATGCAACTAGCAGTGACTAAGCATAGACCACTGGTACCAAAGACTATCACAAACTTAGAGTGTCAGTAAAAAATCCATCCTATAAGCATATAAATCATTGACAAACTATTGATAGAGGTAAGTGCTAGTGTCCAAAGCATATGGAGTCAAATCAGCCCACAAGCAGGAGTAGTTGTATCCAATAGCATACATGAGAGCATATAAATGAACCAAGAGTTTCACTGTCTCAAAGAACTAAGATTTGCTAAATAAGTACAAGCATCTCCCATTAGAAGTGAATTCAGTGTGCAAAGTGAGCAAGTAAAGCTCAAGACATATACACCGAAGCATATGGGAAGCCCAAGCACATCACAAATGCATCCAGGAGCATAAGTATCCAATGAAGCTTCAATACCCATATGTAGAGGGAGCTTATGCTCAATTGCCAAGACCCACAGAGTGCTTATTGCTTCAAGCACTTCAAGTGAGTAAAAATGGCTATCTCTCACTTAGTTGGTACACCTTTGATCCTAGCAGGGTGTAATGAGCTTATATTGATGCTCAAATAAGTAGTCTCCTTCAAGCAAGCCGGTAGCTCCACGTTTTGTGATACGAGCTTAAGCATCCTCAAGCCTCCACCTCCAAGCTCCATCCTCCATAGCTACGTGTGAGACAAGAGAAGAGAAGAGAAGAAGAAGAGAGGAGATGATGAAGAGCTTCTTCTCCAAGATCCATCACCCTCACACACTCACTCCCTCACACTTCCACACTCACTCTCTCAAGCACACACAAGCAAGCAAGAAGGAGAGAAGAAGGAAAGAAGAAGAGTCAACTTTAGCCACAAACCAAAGAATGAGCTTCTTATTCACTTTTTGAGTTTATATACAAAACCCTTATCCCTTTGGGCACCCATCCCTTTTTCTACATGATCGGTCATTGTGGAAAGGTCCTCTTTTCCCATTTCCTTCTAGTTGCCCTTTCTCTTTACCTACACCCATCTACCCTTTACAATTTGCACAGGAGGGAGCCTCGCGCTCTTTTACAAAAGTTTTAGGGGCACCTTGCATTTAAAAATGTGCTTTTGGCTTTGACTTAGCTTTTGAGGCCGCCCTGCACTTTTGGCCATTCCCCTTTCTACTTCTTCCTTTGTGTCCACATTTGGAGTTTTCTTGGAATTATTTTTCTCCATTTGGAACTTCTCTGTCTGAAATTGGGATTAACATTGCCCCCCTCCTAGACAAGTGTGAGTCCCATGGCACTTATTATGGGTCTGTGTTGATAAGGGTTCGGTGATTTGAATGGTGATTGATGAATTGCTGATGATGGAGCCTCTTGGGGATTAGTTATTGGAGAGAAATTGATCAAAATGTTGAGTTGTTGGAGGCCAAGAATGGTTGGAGTGGATGATGAGGCCTCCGAAGCGGGTGGTTTGTAGCCTTTGTATGTACTTGAAAAGAAAAGAAGTATGCTACCTAGCGGGGTGTCTACCTTACCGTGTGGTGCATATTGTGCTCATGCTAGTGGAACATTGGGAGCTGGCTCTAAACCTGGGTGTTATCCTACACTTGAGGACCTAATTCGTGCATAAGGAAGGTGCAGTGGGTGTGGCTTAAGGAGAGACAAGTCTAACCATAGGCGTGTGTGACCTCCCTAGGTATGTTCTACCCTTGATGTGCCTTGAGCGTGACATGGGGATTCAAAATGGGCTAGGGGGTTAGGGACGGAGCCAGCCAACCAAATCCACCATATGCCCTAACTTGAGAATCCCTAGGTGCAGTGGCTGTGGCCTATGTGCAGTGAAGTGGTTTGATTGTTTTTTTTTTCTTGTGATTTCCTTCTCTTTTCAAAATTTTTTCCTTTGTTTTTTCATTTATTTTTATTTTTCTTCTTATTCGTATCCCATGTTTTATTTTTCCCTTTTCCTTTTTTTGGAATTAGATAAATATGACGAGGAGCTAGTCTTCATCATTTGAGTTGTGAGAGGGTGGTTCAGGGGGACTTAAGAGATTTTTCAAGGAATTTTTAGCTCTGCATGTACCCCTTGAGGTTCAAATGTACTTGGAGAGTGGTGATGGAAAGAAATGGATGATTGCAATAGGTGAAGTGGCTATCATTCATATCTTCTAAGAGGGCTAAGAAAAATGAGGGAAGTAGAGTAGCTTGCATCATTAATCTTGCCATAGTGCAACTGTCTATGCCATTGGGATCAAAAAAGAGTGCTAGGAGGGGGTGCTCTTATGGTGTCGGATCCTACCTTAGTAATATCCTAAGTAACCTAAGATAGTTGCACGTGGTGATGAAAGCGGGATCGAGGCAAGAAGAGAATTCATCAATGAAGTAGACTATTGAGTCGTATAGGTCCTCTGGTATGAAGACTAGGGCTTTTCGGGTTTAGTAGCATTTGCATTATAGATCCATGGAAAGTCATATCTTCCGTGGATGCTTGGATTAAAATACACTCCTACCCTTCTTGGATATGGCATGAAAGTTAGATTATTCCTTTCGAAGGGTGGGCTGTTACAAAATGCTATCCAGGTATCCATGTTTACATCGAAAATGTGCCTTCTTTGCATTGATTGGCATTCATAGCCCTTGACTGCTTTGTTATGCCAAAAATATGTGTCCTATGTTCCCCATAAGGTAGGGTTCTGTTCCCTCTTGGATATCTATTTGTCTCCCAGCCTACTTCCGATATTAATTACCTCTTGCACCACCTTGACTGGCAGTACTCTACACAAGTTGGTGGGAAATTGGAAATTAAAGTCGAAGGACTTACAAGCATTCTCTTGTTGCTCCCAGATTATGAGTTCAACATTAGAGCTTGCTGGGAAGTCATCTTGGATTGGTGGGATAGGTGCCATTGGTACTACTGCTGGTTAAGCATTCAGCCTACTATGTTCTTACTCTACCATCTGTTCTCTATTCCTTTAAGTGCATCTTTCCTTTCTGTAGAGGTGTCCATTTGCTACTTCTCTTCTAGTCGAGGGGAAGGGGACAGTGGGATGAGTTCTTCCTCTTGAGGTCCCATCTCAAAACTTGTTTCTACCTCTTCCTCTTGTATGTCCTCTTGTTGTGCTTCCTCGGTGAACCCTAGGGCATCCACTTCTTGTGGCTCAAGCTTTCCCTTAGTAGATAACTCCTTTGTTCTTTGAGGCTAGGGATGACATCCACCATCGGTTTCATTGGCATATGCAATCCTGCTCTCAGGGTCCTGCAGGAAATACCTAGCTTCCTCTTCAATGGTCCAATGGCCTCCCCTTCATCTATTTGAGTGATGTCCATGATTTTCTTAAGGAAGGCACATTGTTGGGTCTCTAGGCTCACTTGAGCAGCTCGTGCCTTGCTCTTTGCTAACACTTTATCTCCTTCCACACATGCAAGATGGTGTGCCAAGTCCTTGACTCTTCTTTCATTATGATTGGCCCAATCTTTTGCTCTATTTTTCATTTCTTCAAGGCTCTCCCCTTGCCTTTGAGCAAGGACCATCAGTCTTTGCTCTTGATCTTCAATCTCTCTCTCCAACCTCTTTTGCTACTCCTACCCCGAGATTGCCTCATTTTTCAAAATTTCCATCTCCTTTTAATACTTGCATGCCCTTTCCTCTCATGCTGCTTCTAGCATCTCTGTGGCATCTTGGACATTCTTCATTTCTCCTTGCAGCTCTTCATACAACTTTTCCAGCTCGTTGATACATTGTTGCATCCTCACGAGGTTCCGTTTCTCCTCAGCCAGCCTTGCTTCCCACTTTCCTTCTTCGCCCTCCTTAGCTTTGAGCTTTACCTTCACCTCATGTATTTCTTTCTGGCACATAGCTACTTGGCAGGTCTTCTCTAATTGAAACACTGCCATCATGGACTCCTTTTTGATTGCTACCTTTTTATCCTCCTTTGCTTTATCTAAATGTGAGATAAGATCCTGGACATACTCATCATAAGTTGCAGGTGGCGTCATCATTGTGGGAATGGAGGTCATGGAGGTTTCCACCCTCTACCTCTTAGGGTTTTGTCTCGACTCGGCATCTGCTGATGGTCACTTGGTTCCTACTATAGGGGTACCTTCACCTGTCCCTTGGGCCATTTCTTCATTAACCAAGAATTGCACCTAGGCCAACATATTGCTAACATCAACAACTTTAGATGTGGAGCCTTGGGGGTTGTGGTTGTTGGGGTAGTGGGCGTTAGGAGAGCAGGGATGAGTTCAAGTAGGCCCTTGCCCTTGCCTTCTTTCAACGGAGATGGTGTGATCTTTGGAACTTGGGTTCTTGAGCCTGGGCCTTCATCTTGTGGTGGGCTCATAGCACCCATCTTGTTCTATCTGCACTGCTATTCTATGGACATGTGCATTGCTAGCATGATGTTCTCTTCTTTCTTCTAAATTCTTCCCTTTTTCTAACTTCCTTCCTCCTTCTCTCCTATTCGGTTCTCTTTGATTCTTCTTTTAACCTCTGCGAATCCTCCTTTTCTTTCTTTTTTCTTTCTTCCTCTAGTTTCTTAGTTTCTTTCTTAGCCTTTTCTAAGTCTGCCTTCTCCTTTTTCCAGCTTTCTTCTTCTTGCTTCTCATGTGCATTCTTTTTCTTTGCTTTCTTAGCCCTTCCATGGCTAGATTGTGTTTCCTTTTCCTCCTCTTTATCACTTACTATTCTCTCAATGGAGTGTTCTTGTTTATGGCTGGGAGGCAACCTTTCTAGTATCTCATTGATCCCTTCTTTTTCATCATTCTGTGTCTCTTTCATTGCCTCTTGGATAAGAGCCATCAGAACTCCCCTATACCCACCAATGAACAAGGCTTTTGATGATGGTTTCTTTCTTTTAGCTATACCTTTTGATGTTGTGGATTCTCCACTTGCCGACTTGCTTTCAAGGGCCAGTGCCTTGGCTGATTGGCCAATCATCTTTCTCACATACCCATTCCAATCAAGCTCATCTAGTGAGTGGGATGCCAAGCTCTCTAACATGGGCATGTTGATTCTGTACCTGAGCGAATTATACCTTTGGCTGGAGAACACGGAGTGGATGACCTTTGCTTGGAGCCTTATCTCTGGGTTGGGGATGTCTTGAATGTTGATGCCATCATTGGTTAGAACCTGGTCTTTCTTCATGTTCAACATGGTATAGACATCTCTTTTTAGTCTCCTTTCCACCTTGGGTTCTAGCCCGAGTGCCTTCTCCACCAAGGCTTACTGAGTTGGACTTGTATATGCTTGGCTCTTTCTCCTCTTCCAACTATCACCGTGCCACATTCTCTATTAGGATCGTATACTCTCAAGAACTCTATGCATTAGGTGTGGTCAGTATTGTGCCTAAATTTCTCAACATATTTTGCTAGATTACACTATTCTACGACTCTTTTGGTAGCCTCCTCCTTGGCCACAAATTCTTCAATGTTGTGGATAGTTCTAAATAGTTGGTTGTAGGTGTGGTTCTTGAGGGAGATGTGGTACCTTGCCCTTTCTTCTTCTGTGAATGGAAGCCGATGGGCTCGATCCTGTTATGTTGCCATTTTGAGTTCTTGCCATGATACCATAGTCCACCATTAGTGTCCTTAAGATAATTTCTTGCTAAAAGATAAGCATGAATTGATTATGCTTTTATGGAAAGAATAAAATGCTTAAGGACAAAAATAGAATTTTCCTTCGAGCAATCCATTCATTCCAAAAAATTTATGACACTTTTCCTCAATCACAAGTTGATTTTCATCCACTTTTTTCCGCTTTTGGACATTGATTGAGACTTTTTTCCTTGCATGTTTCATTCACCTTACATGTTTGATTCACCTTACCCCCCTTTGGAATTGAGAAGAATCCTTCCTAGGATTAAGGGTTGAGAGGTCAAGGGCATTCAGTGCATTCTCTCGGTGTTTTACTTTCGCATGAACCAAGCATAAAAATTCAAATTGTATTCTAGATTAGCATAGCGGTCCATGTCAAAATGATAGATGCCTACTTGAGTGATGTAGGTGAGAACATCAATGAGAAAGTCATTGGAGTCTATTCGACTAGCAATGTGTAATTCCTCCTCAGTTAGAATGTGATCTAAATATGGGTTAGGAGGTGCCCTTTTAGGGGTCGGTTATAAATGGTGGTCAACACCCTATGGGAGGTTGGAGCTACGTAAGTGGGGTCATACTCTGAGGTTTTGATTGCATGTCATTGCTCAATGATGGTCATGATTTGGTAGCCCGCTTTCTCCCATTGAAGTCGGGGGAGAGCATACCATTTCCTCAAGAAAGACGAGTCCTTGTCAGTAAGCCATTTCAACTCCTCCATTTCCTAGTCAATGGAAAGGGCTGTGCTCTTGTAATAAGACGTAATGAGGCATTGTTTTCATGCGTGTTCTTGAGATATCTTAGTGGCAATTAATTCCTCGGCTGCTTGGGGAGCTTTAACAAATATGAATTTAGATTCTTCCTAGGAGCAAGGCAGCATATATACCTTCCTTGCTAAAGGCTCATCCAAAAGACCTAGGTCTAGTTGATCATAGCTTTTAGCAAGTGTGGTACATGTGGTGTCCAACTGTCGAAGGTAGGTAACCAAATCATCCCCCGTATTTTCAGCAAAGTTTACGGCTAAGGTTAGAATTGATCTCCACTCATAAGAAGGTCTAAGGCCTAGGGTTTGGCGGAACTAGATAATTCAACAGGCTGATGGTTGCGGCTTTGGTTGGTCTTGATGGCATGGTTGAGTTGGTGCACTCCACTTGGCTTGTGATGTGAATGTCACACTACTAGATGTTGGCGAGGTTTTAGGGACACTAGCAAGACTAGGTTGAGGCAGTGTGTGAGTAGCACGCTCTAGCTTTGGTTGATAGACTTGTTTAGTTTGTGCCAGCTTATGTGTTTGAGGTTCTATGGGCTTCGCCGACTGAGCCATTTGTGGCATTGGGGTGTTTTCTATCACATGCCTTAGTGTGGTCAAGTTTTAGGGCAGTGTTTGAGTAATGCCCTTGGCCATCTTTGCTTTAGGTACCCAAATCCATGCATTACTCTCATAACAGCCTTGCGCTTGCAATAAGGTCTTGGGGACCCATCATTGCTTGACCGTTCGTTGATGCCTATAGTTCCTTCTCCATCTCTTAGGTTTTAGATACGAGTTCCTAGCCTTACAAGGTTGTGATTGTGTGCTTCTAGGTGGCAGCCCTTGATGTTTAGGAATCCATTTGAATTGTAGTGTGTGGGCCTGAGCTTCGATTTCAGCAGTTTGTTGGCCTTGAGGTTTGGTGAGTTATGATGAGTTACAACCCCCCTCCTTAGGCTTGGTGGTGGTTTTCTCAACCCGTGGCTTTGTAGGCTTTGATGGAGCTACGTTGCCCTTGCTAAAAGCCATGACTATACATATGTTGCCGATGGATAGATGAATGTGCTGTGACTGGTAGTCGACATGAAAATGTATTCTTTTTTACGTACATTCTAACAATGATTTCGCACTTGCATCCTTCTCATTCGGCAACATATAAAAGATCACTGGTATGCTTTCAGACTTGGTAGAGACTACAACCTTGCATTTTCTCAAAAGTGCATATGATTAGCCCCCATATATGGGCTGAATTTGGGGTTAGTGGGCTGTAACTATGAGGTCTACCAATTTGAACCCAATGATCATGAGTCAAGAGATTAAAATTAGCACCCTTATCAATCAATGCATCAAGTATATGTGTTTGCTTGGCAGTGACAGCCATGCACATGTAAGGTGGAGCTACGACTTCCTCATCTTCATCCTCAATTTCCATGACAGTGGCCACTTGTACCTTGACATGGGATTCTAGCAATGGAGGCTTGTGTAGTGGGTGTGTGGGAAGGTAGTACTTCTTTACATAGTTGTTGTTGAAGAAGCCTATGCCCTCACCCTCTAGGGTTTTGAGTTCTACAATACTAGTTTGGATGATGGTGCAAACTCTAAAAGGTCATAGCCCTCAAAACTTCATTTTTTGCTTATGGCCCTTGATTGAGTACAACAGTACTAAGTTGTCCTATTCGAAATCTCATTGCTTGATGTGCTTATCAAACCAACTCTTTCGTTGTGACTTTTTGCAAATTAGTGCATGGGTGGTTAGAAGTCAAGTCTTTGATAAGCGTTCTAGTTTGATTAGGCACTCTGTTCATGCCTCCCTTTCGTCCCATATCTCTTGAAGAGCTATTCTCAAGCTCGGAATAAAGAACTCTACAGGTCTAATTGCTTCAATTCCATAGGTCAATTTGAAGGGAGTTTGTCGTCCTACAGCCGTTTTATAGGCTGTCTAATAGGCCTATAAGGCTACCATTAGTTTGTTATCCTAGTCACTTCGTGAGGCAGAGACTACTTTGGTCAGGACATTCACTAAGATTTTATTAGTAGACTCAACTTGTCCATTCTCTTGAGGGTAGTATGGTGAGGATTTTTGATGGATGATCAGGAAGGTGGATAGGAGGTGAGCGATCACTAAATTGATAAAGTGCATGCCTTGATCATCACTAACTAGTTCAATGGGGTAGCCGAATTGTGAGATCACTTGCTCCCATAAGAATTTAGCTGTGGTCCTAGCATCATTTTTCCTTGGGGCTCATGCTTCGGCCCATTTCATGAGATAATCGGTGGCAATAATGATGTACTTGGGCTGTGAGTACTATGTTGCGGGACTAAGAGGCTCAATGAATTCAATCTTCCCACTTCTCGAATGGTTGTCTTATAATGATTGGACTTAACTCCATTTTTTCCTTGCAAATAGGTACTTTGGTCCATTGGCACTCATCACATTGCTTGATAAATCATGTCGTAGGTCTCGAAAAAGTGTAGGCCACCACAATTGAGATTGTAGCACTTTGTGGGCTATCGTGTCTTTACTAAAATGTCCTCCTGCAATCCCACCATGTGCCATTGTTTGACATCACATGCCCTAGGATGTATCCATGTTTTACCTAGAACTAGCACTTTAAGGGGTTTAACGAGAGATTATACAATCAACATTGTTCAAAGACTGCTTGGAGTTTATCTAGGTGTTCCTTCCAATTAGAGTGAACACATAGATCATCAACAGATACTTCTAGCTTTTTCTTAAGCATGCCTTTGAATATGACACACATGAGCCTCTAGAATGTGGTTGATGCATTTGTCAACCCAAAGGGCATGACTATGTAGGCAAAGACCCCCCCACTCAGTGGAGAATGCAGTCTTGTGCCTATTGTCAAGATGCACTTGCACCTGATTATGACCTGAGAAGACATCCAAAAAATTGTAGGCCTCTTCACCAACTACTGGCTTGTGCCTATGCTTAGTATATAACAATGGGTAATTGTCTAGCGTTGACTTTCTTGTAGTTGATACACACTCCGATCTTTCCATTTTTCTTCAATACAGTCACTATGGATGAGATCCGGTCCATGTGCTCAATTTGGTAAATGAATTCTACTCTCAATAGTTGATTGATTTCTTCTTTGATAGTGTGAGTATGCTTGGGATTCATAGGATATGGTTGCTGCTTGACTGACGTGCATCAGGTATCATGGGTATATTGTGAGTCACTATACTTGAATCTACCCCTTTTAGCTCACCGAGGGACCAAGAAAAGATGTCTATATACTCTTGTAAGAGAGCAATGAGACTGGCTTCCTCCTCCTTGGTCAAGTCATCAGCTATAAAGATAGGTCAAGGCATCTCCCCTTCCTTATCTAGATTAACCTCGTTGACTTTGGATGGTCCTTTTATGGGTTCACTTACTTGTCCTTGTTGTTTGGCTCCTAGAAAGATCATTGCCCTGTTTCCTTTCTTAAACTTTGTGAATCATTTCAACAAGTTATACAACTTTCTTTGCTTGTCAACTTGGAATTCCTTAGGCAGTTTCTTTCATTCTTCCTTCAATCTTCATTGGTGCCTTAGGGTGGACTGGTAAGTCTCTTTTGGTGCATTTGGTCTTGGGCAATTAGGGTGTTTCAGGATCATCGTTTGAGCTTACTTTCTACTTAGAATCAAACTCTCTGCCTTCGCTAGAAGAGGGGGTGGGTCTCTCCTGGTGGTCGTAGCTTAGAGGATGAACCTGTCCTAAATAATGGTGCGGCACTCGGCTGGATCAGGCCTACTTGCTCATAGTCAATTTCCCCTATATGCTCCAACCACATGTGATTGCAATCCATGCCTATGACTCCTCTCTTGATTCTAAAAGCGTTCTTCTTTTGAGATTTGGATTTTTCCCATATTTGCTCAATCACATGTCCTTTTGTGCCATACTCTATCGTATCAACCTTCCCTTCACTCTCATCACTAAAGGAGTAGTAGTCCTTGTAATCATCGTTAGAACTATCCTCATCTGACTGCTTGTTATATCCTAAGTCTTGATATGGCATTTTTTTCCATCGATGACTAGGGCTCAATTGTATATTAAGTTCAGGTAGTGCACGTTAGTCCACTACCACTTGGGTTCATCCAAGAGATCCTTCAGCAGCTTGAGATTGGTTGCTGGGTTGCCGACTAGCTTATTCATCAGATGTTCTAATATCCCAAGGAGTTCTCACTTGTTTGGTATGTGGAATACAACAGGGTTGGGTTGTCTATGTGAGCTCCTAGGTGATCAAGAACAAGTCTCACTCACAACCCGATAACGAGACATTAAGGAGTGTTGGTTGGGAAAATTAACTTTGTCGGATGCACAACACAACACAAAAAATTTAAATGTTTCGACAACACACCACATGAACCATACATGAAAAGAAAAATAACAGACAATGCCTCTCGTAGCTCAAAA
This sequence comes from Lygodium microphyllum, assembly GCF_053477565.2. Taxonomy (NCBI): domain Eukaryota; kingdom Viridiplantae; phylum Streptophyta; class Polypodiopsida; order Schizaeales; family Lygodiaceae; genus Lygodium; species Lygodium microphyllum. The sequence continues at coordinate 48,945,943 of NC_141158.1, read as the reverse complement.
CAATTTTAAACCTAAATGCGGGTAGAGCATTACTCAAACACAAATATTCAAAAAACACCATAATTTGAAGACAAAACCAAGTGAAATATATTCTCATACCTTGACAAATTTGAGCCGATGCTTGGCACTACAAAGTCCAAATTCTTCATCTTCCAAATAAGCACGTCAAGAGTCTCCTCTCGCATGCGACCCTCTTCTCACCTCTCTCACAAGATACAATTGGAATTGAGAGGGAAGGCCCTTAACTCTTCTCTTCCTCATCCTTATATAGTTTTCACAAGTTCTCTCACATACATTAGGCTTTTTGCTTTCAGCTTTTGACTTTTTCTATTTTTATTGCTTTTCACTATTTTTGTTTTTTCTGCCCTATGCCTATTTGCAACTTGTTTGGATCATAATTTTGTCATATGAACTCCAAATATAGTTATCCGGGTACTCAAAAAAATTGGAATACACATGGTTGACAAGTTAGCGTGGGCAAAATTGTGAAAATCCATACAAAATAGGCAAAAATATTGATTTTTGTAAATCACATCACTTTTCTCCATCTTTTATCTTGGACGACTTATTCCCTTCCTTGGCCGATTATTCTTGTAATTGCACACACTTTCAGCACACATGTCATCTTTTTCTTCAAGATATACTCACTAATGATGTAAAACTTACAATCTTTTCCTTTGATCCTTGATTCTTCAAAATAAACATTCTCTAGATATGAACCTGTTTTTTATGTAGTGTGTCCTAGCATAAATATGGTTTTCTGAAATGAAATCCATGCCCAATTATTGCATATTTGATCGTGATATGCAACCAATCAATCGATGCTACACACAAAAATAATGTATGCATTGAAGAAATTGTGCCTAGCCTATCTACATGTGATCGTGTGTCATGCAAAATGCAAACAAAAGTTCCTTGATTATTTTAATCCTTAACCTCACCTCTCAACTCTCAGCAAGAAAATATGCCATACTCCGCTCCACCCAAATTCTCACAATCACTCTAGAAAATGATGGTTCTCAAGATGTTGACCATATAAGAATAATCCACACAATTGGCAACATCCTTCACGACCCTTTAAATCACCCAACCACCTTACACACTCAACCAGGGGTTCCTAACTTGGTGATGAACACCCCAAATATTGCGCGTGCAAGAAATGTGCGTGCTCAATGATAGATGCCCTCTCATGTACACATGCATCTATGATTTATTGCATATAGCTGTAGCGAGACTCATGCCATTGCAAGTGCTCAACGATGGTGTGAAATGTGCATAAACCCAAACCATGGCATGGAAGTATTTGATGAGAATAGGAGACGACCCTTGAGTGTAGTGCATCAACAAGTGCAATGTGAAGTGCCTTTGAATCCATAATCCCTGTGATATACAAGAGTCTTGGCAAGAAAACATATCTTGTTCCACAATGTTCGACAGCTCTACTAGGGAACTCCGGCTTCAACCTGTCCAAAAATATACCAAGCTCGACCAAGGCTATCAAGTTTCATACTCAATAAAACTAATAATTGAAGAAACAAATCTAAATCTAGACAAACACAAGAAATCCAATTACGAAACGTCAAAACAAACTATCACACAAACAACTAAGCTAGCAAAAATCAAACCTAACTATAGTTTGACTAGGGGTTTTCAACTTTCAGAAAAATGCTTAACATCACCTTAGCAGCTTGCTCATATTCCTCATTATCCAAGAATGGAAGATCGATCATGGCTAGTACCTACATCCAATCTTGCTAATCCCCAGGACAAGGAATATACTTGGTGAGCAACCCGTACGATTTTCTAACTGCACATCACCCTTCAACATGGCTAAGATGGTATTTAAGTCGACTAGCATAGTGTTACAAGTATCCATCTCTACCCTTACCATTTCTATTCCATTACCTTGGAGGATTAGACCGGTGCCCTAGTCTTCTATGACTTATGCATTGCACATCCAGGGTCGGCCTAACAGGATGTCATAGTCCACTCCTTTCATGACTATGAAGTCTATGGAGAAATGGACTCCCGTGATCTTCAATAGTCAATTCTTTAGTAGTCCGAGTGGCTTTACTTTCATTCTATTGGCTAGTGTGACATTAAATCTAGCATTATCGATAGGCAGATTACCTCAAGCCTGGAGCACTGCGTGGCTAAGCACAGTGACTCCTACCCCCATGTCTACAATTTCCTTTCTCGTGGTATCACCTGGAGCTAGAATTAGTAAGACTGTATGCATTTTGGTGCCTTTTGAGAAAGCATTAAGATGCAAGGACTTGGGCACTGACTGCAGTGTCAAACTCGGTATCTGCATCATAGCATCATGCTCGTGCAAGTCAATAGCAGCTTGCTCTATCAATCCGTCGACCCACTACTTCAGCTCTTGCCATAGAGTCAGATGCTGCCTAAGTAGGTCTCCTAAGTTTAGAATCACTGGGGTGGTTACTAGCATTGTGAGGAGATTGCTAACTGCTTGCTTCTCTCCTAATTTTGAATTTCTTGGCCAATGGCCTTGGCTTATTTGTTAGCCTGTAGTGTTTAAACTCCATCTAAGCAGCACTGCTTGTGGTGCATTTGTGTCTCTCCATTTTGGTCATGGAGGGAAAACTGGTGTACTTATGCTTGAGAGACCATCAATCTTGTCCTCCAAGATGGGCTTAGTATCCTTAAGGTATTCTTGGGATTCTTTCACCCACTCCACTTTTTCTATGGCTTAACATTGGTGTTTCGGATTAGGGTACTCCTCTACCTTATCACTCCCCTTCTCAGCAGTCTTTGGAGCGGATGTCTCTGCCTTTACATTTGTGACCTTCTTTCCAACAAGTAGTGTTGTGGCACTCTCAGTTTTGAGCATGACCTTTATGTCAATTTTCTTTTTTCTTTGCCTATGGCTCTTCTTTTTCGATTGAGGCTGCGTCTAAGTTGCTAGGCCCTAAAAGTGATATGCCGACCTATGCTTTGTCTATGCTTGGGCCATGACATTCAATGGGATGGGTGTGGCCTCACTATCGAGTGTTTTGACACCAAACAACTCCAATGGGATTGATGGCATGATTACTGAGCTACTGGATGGCTTCCATCTAGGGCAATCGGAAAAGAGATGTGTGATTCCATAGTCAGTGCATCTATGATTAACCTTGTCTCGATTGGCTTGTTCCCTTTCAAGGCACCATGAGGAGACGTATCCAGGGTGAAACAAGAGATCGGCTCTTGGGTCTACCCTCCTAAGCCTTTGCCTCTACCTCTACCTAGCACCATCACTCATACTGGTCAATAGTCCATGAGGATTGGATTACCCTCTTTGTTGTACAAGATGTAAGGGTTCACATAGGGCTCTTCGTCATTCGGCTCCTCCACATAGTGGATTGGAGTGTCTCTTGGTGTGGATGGGTTACAAAAGGTCCAAGTGCACAGTGTATGCTTGTGGGATTTATCTCCATCTTAGGAATGGTTGGTTTAGTGTCATTAGGTGTGCAAGGAGAGATAATGGGGCTCCCCTCTCGAATAAATTTGGCGGCCTATTCTGTAGGTAAGACTGGTTGTAAGGTTGTGAGTATGTGAGTCTATAATGCATGGCATTGTGTCCAAACCTACCACAATTGGTGCATGGTTGGGACCTGCAGTCCTAACACTCAGCTGATAGGTGGTTTCTGCCACAATACACACATTGGACATGTGGGCACATAGGTCTCCTCATCATCTCTTGTAGTCTCGCTAGCTCCATCTTCATTTCTTCTAGCTCTTGGCTCTGGTCAGCACTCTTTCCCTTATCTTGGCTACTTGGGGCTGACTGTTTGCTAGATGTGGTTGCCCTTTCTGAGGTTCCAGAGCTAGCATCGTCTCAATTTGAGCTCTTGGAGCTCAAGTCCTTGAGCTGGTCATCCACTTGAATGTCCTCTTCAAAGACCCTAGTTAGCACTTCTCACTGCAAACTTGAGTTGGCTACCAAGGCCTTATAGAGCTCTTCATTGCATATTCCATTGATGAAGATGATGGACATTGCTCTCTCAGTCGATCATTCATTTGTCGGGATTCTCTTAAAGAGACTCTGCACGTAGGTAACATAGTCATGTATGTCCTCCTTGTCTTTCTACTTTACATTCATTAGTCACATTATCAAATTGTTTGAGTACCCAGCCTTTGAGAATCTCTTAATAAAGAGTTCCTTGAGGTTATTGAAATTATTGCAGTCTCTGTGGCATCTAAGCTCATGCACCAGGTCTTACCCTTATCGCTGTGGCCTAGGCACAAACCGAAAGCTTGCGAGTGCTAAGCGAGATTAGTGAGGCCGTTGGCCTTGCAAACCTGCTCGAATCGCTCTATGAAGCTGTAGGCATCGGTTGTTTGGCTGGTACTTGTCTAATTGCTTATATTAGCAACAATAGGGATTTTCAAATGGATCTTAAAGCCCTGGTTGACTCCTAATCCTATGAGCAATGAGGTCACAAAGTGCTGCGGATGTGTTGTCTAATAGTCATTTCATGAGAAGCTCTCTCAACGTAAGGTTTCCTTCTAGCACACACACACACACACACACACACACACACACTCTCTCTCTCTCTCTCTCTCTCTCTCTCTCTCTATGTCAAGTCCTGTTTAATTTTTGTTTTCTAAGGCTAACACTCGCTGGATCTCTCACATTTCTACATTCTATCATAAGCTTCTAGATTGTTGTTCCTAATTGTATGCCACTATGCCTTGCAAAGCTTTCCACGCTAGTTTCCTCTTCTCTTCAAGGTCCACTAAGATATCCTTGGATGGCCTACTGTGGTGGTCCATCTGGGTTTGCAAATCATATTTGTTTACCATCTATTGGATTTCATCCAAGAAATCCCCCAAATCTAGCTCCTCATTGCATCTACAGTCTATACTAGTCTCTGCCATGTCTGCAATCTCTTGCTCCACTAGGGTGTTGAAGAGGTCGATCAAGTCAGGTAGATTCACTTCCCCAATGATGTCGGTCCTTGATGCGTCTGAATCCTGTGTCGTGTCTTCCTCTTGGTCCTACAACTTGGGTTTCTTGATTACCTATCTAAGTCTTAGGGTCTTCTCCTACTAGTGGGTTAGTTCAGTTTCTTAAGTTTGAGTGCGTTCCTTGTTATTTATCGAGAATCCTTACTTTACCATCACTCAATGTGTGTATGTGTGCTTTTTTTTGTGCACTATGTGAAATCAGGCTTTCAACTTTCCTTCAAGTGCACTTCAAGTGCCAAAAAACAATGTGGGGTGCAATGTAGAATGGTAATTACAACTTTAGCACTCCCATCTATATGGTTCCAAGCAATTCAATTCAAATTTTAGAAGATTCAATCAAAGTTATTTTCTTCCATCTACCTTTCGTAAGTCTTGGACAAAACCACCTGCTTTGCCATCAAATACCAATCCAAACCCTAAGCCATCCTCACAGCCAAATCCTAATATTCCTAGACTTCCTGCCATTGCCAACAATGTATCTAAAGCCAAACCTATAGTGTGTTACAAATGCCATCAACCTGAACATCTAGCAGCCAATTGTCAATCGAAGAAGCCACCTATCCATATCAATTATCTTGGAGCAATGGAAGATGAAGAAGAACGTGAGGAAATGCCTGACTTTATGGAAGATGAAGACGACATTGCTACTCCTTCAGATACTTTGCCAGGTATGCCAACTCCACATTCTTTGTTGACAATGAAATGTTTAGTGCACGGTAAAGAAAAGATTATTTTGCATGATGATGGTAGCACACATGATTTTATTTCTGCAAAGTTAGTGAAAGAATTGAAATTACAAACTGTTTCTATGCATTATCGCATTAAAGCATCATTCCTAGGCACAAGATATAATGGAACACAAGAGGTGCATGACTTAGAAATTAAAATTGGTGAATACACTGAACAAAGGAATTTCCTAGTTTTACCTTTGCAGTCTAGTGATATTATCCTAGGTATGCCTTGGCGTCATCAGCATAATCCTGACATAGATTATTCCACGCATTCAATTAAAATTCATTTTCAAGGAAAACAAATTACATTGCATGGTATGCACGCATCTAATAATTTTCCACTGCTTACTCATACTCAAGCTAAACGTGCATTACGTAAAAGTAGTAAATCTTATTTAGTTTGGGTGAATGAACTTCAAGCTAAAGAAAAACATATGCATCCTAGGCATAAACAATTTCTTGCTCAATTTAAAGATTTTTTTGCTGATGATTTACCACTTGGACTACCTCTTTCACGTTCTGAAGATCACAAAATAGATTTAATTCCTGGTACACAACCACCATGTAAAGCACCATATAGGCACAATCAAATTGAACAGAAAGAAATTCAAAATCAAGTAGAAGAATTGCTAAACAGAGGATTAATTAGACCTAGTAATTCTCCATTTGGTGCACCTGTTTTATTGGTAAAGAAGAAGAATTGATTATCGTGCCCTGAATAAGATTACTGTTAAGAATAGATATCCAATTCCTAGGGTAGATGATCTTATGGATAAACTACAAGGTTCTGCCATATTCAGTAAGATAGATCTTAAATCTGGTTATCATCAAGTGAGATTAGATAAATCTGATATATTCAAAACTACATTTAGAACACAATTTGGACATTATGAATTTCTAGTGATGCCTTTTGGATTGACTAATGCACCTGCTACATTTAGTCAAATGATGAATCGCATATTTTTGAAATATCAGCATTGTGTTATAGTATTCTTTGATGATATATTGGTATTCAGTAAAAATGAGAATGAGCATTATGAACATCTGTCTTTAGTTTTCAAGTTGTTGAAAGATAATCAATTGTATGCTAATCTAGAAAAGAGTGAATTCTTTCAAACAGAAATTGAATATCTAGGTCATATTGTGTCATCAGAAGGTATTAAGGTTGACCCTAAGAAGATAGAAGCAATATTGAATTGGCCCATACCCAAAAATGTGCATGAGTTACGTTCTTTTCTGGGTCTTGTTAGTTTTTACAAGAAGTTTGTGCGAAATTTTTCATTACTTGCTTTGCCTTTGAATAAACTTTTAAAGAAGGGTATTGTTTATCATTGGACTAATAATCAACAAAAATCTTTTGATTTATTGAAACATGCATTAACCCATGCTCTTGTATTACAACTATATGATTTCAATAGACCATTCTTTTTAGTAGTTACTGATGCTAGCAGATCTGGAATAGGAACCGTACTTATGCAAGATAATCATCCCATAGCCTATTCTAGCTGTCAATTGAAACCATCTGAACTTCAATATTCTACATATGATAAAGGATTGTTAGCTGTTGTACAAGCCTTACGTCAATGGAAACATTACTTAATGGGTTCTGAGTTTATGATTAAGACTGGCCAACAAAGTATTAGACATCTCCTTAGTCAACCCTAAATATCTGACCGACATATCAAATGGGCATCTTTCATTCAGAGTTTTCATCCCCTTATCCAATATCAACCAGGAAAAGAGAATGTAGTAGTCGATGCTTTGAGTAGAAGACCGACAATTCATAATATTTCTGTGATATCATTTGATTCCCTTATCTCTATGAAAGATACTTATCATCAGGATATTACTTTTCAAGCTGATTGGAATAAATTAGTTGGAAATAACTGGATTCCTATTCATTCACTGTCTTACAATGATGGATTCATGTTTTATGAAAAGAGATTATGTGTTACAGTTCCATTTAGATCTTTTGTTTTGAATGAGATTCATTGTCCTCCATATCAAGGTCATAGAGGTATTATATCTACTTTGTGTACATTAACTGAAGATTTTTATTGGCCACATATGGACATTGATGTATCTAACTTTGTTTCTGAATGTTTAGTTTGTCAAAGAGTTAAAAGACATCATGGTAAATAGTACTAGAGCTAACCATGATATGATTTGGACTGTTGTAGACAGGTTTAGCAAACAAGCATATTTCATTCCATGCAAGAAAACTTTAACAGTATCTCAAGCAGCTTAATTATTTTTGAAAATTGTGTTTACTAACCATGGATTACCAAAAGTTATTATTTCTGGTCGTGATTCTAGATTTTGTAATAATTTTTGGATTACTTTGTTTGCTAACTTAGGAACAAAGATTGATTTTTCATCTGCATTTCATCCTAAAACTAATGGTCAAATAGAAGCTACTAACAGTACTATTTTGGATCTTTTACATGCTTACAATATTTCTAAACCGCATACATGGGATACATATCTACATTTACTTCAATTTGCATATAACAATACACCACACACAGCTACAAAGAAAGCACCGTTTGAAGTTATTTATAGTTATAGATTGCCTACACTTGTTGCATCTTTATCAAATAAAATTCAGAGTGCTGATGATATTGCTAACATACACGCTACTATTTTTGATGAAGTTAAAGACATGATTTCCAAAGCTCAGCAATCATATACAAAAAAAGCCAATAAGAAAAGACAGGCCATGAATTTCAAAGTTGATGACTATGTTTGGTTAAGAATAGAAAAACGTAGATTACAAAGTATAGATAAACACCCAGTTGTGAAATTAGCACCTAGATTCTATGGACCATTCAAGATCATTCACAAAATCAATGACAATGCATTTAAATTAGAACTACCATCACATTGGAAAATTCACAACACCTTTCATATTAGTTTATTACGACCCTTTAGAGGCCAATTACCTGTACACCCTGTCTATGAAAACCCACCTTTGTTAGATGAAGAGACTGAAATCCTTGAGCTTGAAGCTATTATAGATACTGACTTTATGACCACTAGAACTGGCTGTAGATATTCTAGATATTTGGTCAAGTTTAAAAACCATCCTGTTGAAGAGGCCCAATGGATGCACGCTAGAGACTTAAATGCTTTCCCCACTCTGTTAGCTCCACATTGAGCTAATAGCAATTGAGGACAATTGCTATCCCATCCTGGGGGTATGATGCCAGGAGGTATATTTCACGGTGGATTCCGTGCCATGATGGATTCCGTGAGGTTTTACGGTGGATTCCGTAAACTTTGATTACCGGGGCTCATACACAAAGTGGATTCTTTGTGCGAGAAGTTGATGGGGACGCCTATCCTTTTCGGGCGTTTTGTTAATTTAGTGTGTACGTGGGTGATTCCATAGCGGGTGATTCTGCAAAAAAAATATTAAATTAATAAACGTTTATGAGTTTAGAGTGCGCACTCGTGATAAATTAAGATCAGGATTGATTTCTAACCAATTGATTTATTTATGTAGCTGAAGACTGCTAGGTATTCACTTTTGTCGGTTTAATTGTATTATTTTACTAACGATTGTGAATGCTTCAGTTGATGTGTAGAGATAGCAGCAGTGGCGGTGGAAAGCATTGGAGGATAGCGTGTATTCGAGTTATCATCTATATTTTGATGGACGCATACCTTAGGCATGGCGCCTATATTTTGTCGCGCCTATTTATTAAGGCGTTGGATATTTATTTATTATTTTTGTATGCGAAACACTAAGCACCTTGACCTGAACAAGTAGAGAGCCTCGACTAAGAACCTTAGGACATCAAGCTTGGATTTGTGGGTGTCGACCAGGTTTCTTATTCAGTACTCTTTGATGAGTATGAGACTAAAGACTTGTTCAATGGCTATGATGGAGAGCATTGGTGGGTCAACTTCACCATGGCTACGTAGGCATAGCTTGTCTTGCACTCTTGTCCTGCACTCTCTTCAAAGACAAGGTATATTTGTGGCCATGGATATGGACTATGGAGCTTGTGAGGAGATGCTCTAGGATGGATTGGGTATTGAGGTGGACTAGGATAGTTCTCCATGGGAGGTTGATGAAGTTGATGAGCTGCAAGGAGTTGAGGTTGGGTGTCTACAAGGGCCTTAAGGATTGGAGAGCAAACTTCCTCAGTATGAGTTGAAAGGTCACCATGGTAGCAAGATGAAAGAATTGCAAAACACTAAGAAAGCAAAAAAAGTGAAAGTAGGTTTGTGAATAAGGGTGTTGAAAATGATAATTTTTCTTAAAAGACCATGTGCACCACAATAATAAAACAAGCCATAACAAGTCATGATGAAAATGGGTTTCTCGAGATACCATGCAACTATCAAGAGTATGAGGTAATGAGTGGGGTTCATAAATGAATGCCATGTGAGAAAGACTAGTAGCTTTTGGTAGCTAGTCGAGGTGGGCAACTAGTGTGGGACAAAGATCTGAGATTTGATTACAAAGGAGAGGTAAGGGAATCCATTTTGATAAGGAATGGACATTGGAAGCCTTTAGTATGATAGCGGCATAATTGGAATCCATTGATAGGCTTTGCTAGTAGCTTACCTTGTAAGTCAGTCAAATAGAAGGAGTTAGTACTACCAAAGTCATGAAAGAGCCAAAAAAGACAACTCCACTAGAATTTGAGCTTTCTATTCGATTCTTAAGGACAGAGGACAAGTTGGCCCTTTTTAAAAAGTGGTTTCATGGATAGTTTGTCCACTTGGTACTTTTGCCAAGCTTGGAAATTTGATAAAATGTAGGTGCTAACAGATCTAGGCTTCTTCCAGTTGTGGAATGGCTTCCATATAAAATGGAAGAGATTCCTCTAGGATGAGGTGATCTTGCATTGCAAGTTGTAAACTTGGTACTACATACTCTAGGGGCGTAATGGCTTCCAGACCGAATGCTAATTTGTATGGAGTCATATCGGTAGCAGTCTTAAAGAAAGTCTGGAAGGTCCATAGTGTTGCGGGGAGCTTGGTATCCCAATCTTTTTTGTTCAGACCTACCAACTTGGTTAATATTTACATAGGACCTTGTTGGTTGATTTGGCTAAGCCATTGGCTTGCAGATATAATAAGGAAAATGTTTTTTTAATGTACAATGAAAAAAAATGAAGTGAGCTCTTTGATGGACTTATTTACAAAGTACATTTCTGTGTCACTAACCAATTCAATAGGAGTTCCATACTTAGTGAAGATATCCTAGAATAAACATTTAGCAATTGATTTGGTAGTATTGTTAGGTAGAGCCCATGCTCCTATCCATTTCATGCAACAGTCACTTCTGGTTAGGATGTACTTGTTTTTTGTGCATGCAAGCAATCGTTGGAGAGATTAGAGCAATAATGTCCATACTCCATTTCTAGAGGGGCTCCAAAGGTAGGATTGGTTGGAGTGGCAAGTCGTCATTGGTATTAGGCTAACCTAGCCTTTTGGTAGGAATTGCAGTGCTGGACCCACTTACGAGCAACATCACCATGTTGGTCGGCCATGATAAGCCAACTTGTAGGATTTTGGGGATTGTTACTTCAGCAGTCAAGTGGCCACCCACAATCTATTAATGAGCTTCCTCTAGGATAGATGTTGCTCCATTGGGAGTACTACCCTTTGTAATACTCCAAAGAGAGTGTGATAATACAACTAGTCCATAATAGCCTCAAAACACGGACTCTAGAGAGCCAGTCATTTCTGTCGGTCCTTCTGTAGATGGGGTGAAGGCACTCCAATCTCCTAGAAGGCACTCATTTCTTTATACCATGAATATGGAGGGCTTGGTGACATCCATTTCTAGTGTAAATAATTGTGCATTTAAGAATTGATCTTTGACACTAGCTTGAGATTCTCTTGAATCAAGGTGGGATAGAAAGTGTGAGATGACATGTTGGGTACTAGGGCAATGTATTACTATGTATTCAAACTCTTGCAGCATAAGGATCTATCTTACGAGTTGGCCAATGACATTTTATTGCTTGAAAAAGTAGAATAAAGATGAATGATCCATATGAAAAATGAAAATGTGCCCAAGCAAATAGTATTGACTTCTTAATTGAGTAGATCATACCAATGCATTCTCTTTCTCTGACTGTATAGTTTCTTTCTACATTGGACTGCTTACATAAAACACTAGACATAACCATTCATTGGCATCATGCTGCATAGGCACACTACCAATAGCCATGTCAAAGGCATCAACAAATGCATAAAAATATTTCCTCCCAATCCAATGGGATCACAATTGGGGCTCTAGAAAGTAATATCATGAGGTAATGAAATGCTAAGTTGGCCTCTTCATTTCATTGATAGAAAAATTTGGCCACATGCACCAATTCATTCAAGGGGACAGTCAAGTGTGCCAAAAGTCATAGGTGGTGGCCATGCCATTGGATTTGGCCCAAGAATTTGAATGGAATGGATAGTGAATCTGGTATTGCAGCTTGTAAGATTGTTATCACCTTAGTGAGGTCAACAAGAATGCCATCTCAAGAAATAATGTGGCCTAGTGAAATGCCTCCTCTAATAGTAAACATACATTTTAGAACTTAAACTTACCTTGTGATAGCATGCGAAGCAAAGCCAAAGCCAGATTAAATGGAGTGTGGCTTTTCCAAAGACACTAAAATCATTTAGAAAGACTCTCATAAAATTAGTGAGATAAGGCCCAAAAATATCATGCATGTCTCACAGAGCTTTCTTGAGGCCAAACCACATCACTATATAGACATACACTCGGCATGGTATGATAACAACTATTTTACATTGATCTTTTGGAGAAATTTGAACTTGGTTGTATCCATTGAAACCATCAAGAAAAGAGTATATCTCATGGCCATCCACTTCATCCAAGATATTATCCAAATAGGGAATGGGAAATGGATTCGGGATTGTGGATGGATTAAGCTTTTTGAAGTCTACACATATTCACAACTTCTTTTAAGGAAATATGACACTCAGGAAAATCCAATTTGCTCAATCTATTAAAGCAATAAACTAAACTCGTAGTAGTCAGTCCTTTAACTCCTCTTTGACCTATTTGGCCATGTGAGGGTTCATCCAATAGCATTGTATCCAAATTGAAATAGCATTTGATTTTAGAGGAATATGGCGCTAATAGAATTTAGGATCCAATCTATTGAGATGGAAAACTCAACACATGCAGACATTCATGTGTTAGATGGATTTGTGTGTCTATACTTAGGACATCAATGGTCATTATGATCCTCAAATGGTCACTGAATTATCACTTATTGTATTTGGTTTGTTGCACCTACCTATAGCTAGCATAGTTATAGTGCTAGTTGATTAGTATAGTCAGTTATGCACTGTTTGACTTAGTAGGCCACTTTCCTTTATATTGTATCTTATCTATACTTTGTGTACATTGTATTATGTGAAAAAAAAGAAGAAGAAACCAACAAGAAAATAGTTTGGTCTCCATCTCTCTTGTGTTCTTGAGTGAGCTTCCTCTTGTGTGTATGGAGTAGTAGCTCAAGCAAGTCCCCCCACCACTACATGATTAGTGACATAGTCCTTTCATATGTGAGTATTCCTAGGAAAAAAATCTTTAAACTTTGTCAACAAATTGGTGAGTTTTTGTCAAAAGTCTGTGGGCAATGATATAGATTTGGTCTTTTTTGGGGACCAAGATATATTGTGTCCAATTAATCTTCCTTTACCCTTGTGACCTTCTAGATTTACACCTCAAACTCACACTCTTAGCTTAATATTTCCTTTATGTCAACTTCAGCAATTTGATCAACATCAACATTTTTTGTCTACTAATAGTTCAGGTTTTGGGTTCCAAAACTATTTGGACTATTATCCTTTTCCTACTTCTTCAGGACTTCGGGCTACAAACTTTGTGGTTGCATGTATTCTTCACTGATCTAGAACACATTAATGAGACACAACGATTATAAATCTACATTAGCCTTCAAGAAATCCTCTTGTTCATTATCACTTAAACTTTATACCATATTGACTATTTTAATGATAGCCAATTTGCAATGTGGTGTAGGTGGGCTAACATTGGTCAGGAACACAATCACTTTATCTTGATTCTTACAGATGAAAAGTTTGTATTTATTCTAGTTGACTCTTGCTTGGCATAGCCAAGGTTTTCTCAATAATAGGTGGTAATCTTCATTGGCATACTCCATATTCAACACAATCAAAGAAACCAAGAGTTGAATTGTAGCAATTTTCAGAAGTACAGAGTATATGATACTAAGAGGTCTCACATGTTTGATGATTGGCCATTCTTACTAGGAAGGGGATTGGTTCCCAATCCATCAATCCCAATTCTTGACAAGTTAGTAATGTGATGATATTGACCCCAGATCCACTATCAAGCAGGATGTTCTGGATGATCTTGTCCTTGTACCAAATAGGAATAACTAGAATGGTTAGAACATACAAGGGGCATGCTGGCACTGGCTCTTGTTGAATATTGTGAACTGTCAACTTCAGAGCATTAGAAGTCATAGCTACTACTTTTGGCTCTTATAATAGTAGGCGCTCTGGTTCTTGTAATATTAGGCACCTTGGTTGAATAATCTTCAAGAGGTGATCCTTGAAAATCAGCATAATATTCAAGAGGTCACATAGTGGGATAGTAATACTCACGGGTCCGCATCCTATTGATACTTCAAATGGCTTTAAAACAACCAAAATGCTTGGCCTATTCCCTTCCATTGCTACTATGGGCTTAGCCTTAGTTTTCTCACTTCTACTTTCTTTAGGATTAGCATGGTGGATTTTACTCTATCTTCATCTAGGGTAGACTTTCGGATTCTTCTTGCAATCTTTATCGGGTTATCATATGGTAATTGTCTCTTCTACATGCTAGAATCAACTTATGGGTTGCTTTCCTTTGTGAATCCTAGGGTAACCACTTGGACTCTTGAGTTCACTGGATTGCAAATCCTCTCTTGCAACTTTCTTGTTTTTCTTCTATTGTGGGTTTACTACTTCTCATGCAAATTCCTACTAAATTTTGACTTTGTAGAGTCAGGGCCTATGGCCAATTCGGGGTTTAAGTGACTCCATCTTGGTATGGATTTATCTTCACATATTGTTGCATTCCTTGAGTTGGTGAGATATGAGCATTATATTGTGAAATTTTCCCTGCATGTGAGCTACTAGACCAATTTTTGGATTTAACCTCTGGATTAGGGGGGACTAGATATTTAATCGCCATTAGCTTGCCTATTGACTTGCCTATTGACAATTCTACCACTTGACGGCGAACTTTCAATTGCTTTGCCCACAATTTTTTTGTGGGTTGTTGTAATGCAGCTTCTTTGTATGTGTTTGCTTGACCGGGTTATTAGATGAACATCCTATTTTGGTAGTTCCTTGATTTTCACTATGTTAGATCCGAGCATGTGAGCTGGAGCCTTGTCTTGCCCCATCATATGCTTGAAAATTTGGACACTCTTATCTCCAATTTCTTTCTTGCATGCAGAAGAAACAAATTTTAGAGAAGGGCTAGAAATTTCCTTGGTCTCTTGATATACCACAATCACCGTCAAGTTGCTAGTACTCTTAATATATAAGCAACAACTAGTGCAGGGGCTTGATTGGCCAGGATGGTGATGCATTGGCCAGAGGGTATGCTTCGGTACCTTGCCATCCCCCTAGATGGCCATCTGGTACCTTCCATGGTAATGGCAATACTAGATGTTATGAGTGGCCATGTTGCAAATGCTACACCATCTCTAGTTTAGGTCACATTTAGCCTAAATATGTCCAAGATTATTGCATTGTGTGCACTAGAATTTTTTTACCTTATTTTTCTTAGTTTTTCCCAAAGTTTTCTTGCCTTGGTCCTGCTTCTTACTCTTGGTAAGATTTTTCTCCTCGTCCTCTTTGGAGTTAGATTTTGTACTGCTAGATTCTACCTCTAGGTTAGAATCAAAATTAGAATAATTTCGGTCATCATTATGGTGCTTTTGAACTAACTTGTTGTATTTTCTTCCTTTTGCTAACTTTTCTTTAGATAGAAACTACTCTAATCTAATATCTTTCTTATAGAATGTGTCAATGTTGTTAACTTATAAGTCATCAGAAGCAAATACTTTTTGGATAGGTTTATTGAAACCTTGAACATACAATGTATTCAACATCTCATGTTTTGGTTGAGTATTTGGGTCAATTATATTGTTGAGAATAGTGAACTTGGTAGTATATGCCTAGATTGATTGATCCCCTTGCTTATGCTTGCAGAGCCTTTCTAACTTCTGCACATCCATTTTTTTGGGTTGGAATTGAATATAGAATGCAGTGAGTGTGTGATTCTATGTTGGCTAGCCATGTTCTACCACCACTAGCTAGGTTGCAGGATTTTTTTGCATCAAAGATTCAAATATGACAACCTTTTGAGGCTCATTGACTTGACCAAGGAAGTTGACCATGTACACCACATCAAATTGATGGATAAAGGCATATGGATTGTCATTGGAAGACCCATAGAACTTCAGAAATGAAATACTAGGTGGATAGAAGTGAGGGTGGAGTTGGGAGTATTGAGTGGACAACAATCGGGTTAACAAAATCCAACAAAGGACTTGTTAAGTTTAGTGACATAGTGGGAGAAATTAAGGGAAGGGCAGATTTGGTACTAAATGGGAGAGTGAAATGCAAATGATACATTCAAGACTATGAAGAAGATTGTTACGCTCAGGATAAATCATAACTGAGGATTGAAGAAGTCTCAGAAGATGGTATCATTTGGGGCTTCTTAGACCTGGACCATCGTGCTTGGCCTAGAGCTAGAAACGAGCACACCTTGCAAATAGCTATGCATTTAGTTTAGCATGCTAGGAACGATTATTGTGGTCGCCATATGTAATCAGGTTTAAGCCACTATTGCCATAGAGTAGAGTGTGGTCATACTCAGATCCAACACAAGTGGACACTGACATCCTATTCTATAGTCTCAACGTTAGATGTATAGAGCTCAATATAGTCGCAACAATGAGATTAGATACCAAATGTACTCAATAGAACAATCCTACATGTATATTGCTATATGAAAACAATACAACTGTTTTAGTGGAGACGGAAAGTGATGACAACATAGTACTTAGGGACAATCAATGAGGGATCACAGAACATTCATGAATTCAAGACAACTGATGGATACAAGACAATGGTAGTACTACTGCTAGACGTTGTGACTGAGGACAATACAAGTGATAGCTTTGCTACTAGATAGCACTCAAGATGCCAATCAAAGGACTAGTTGGACAAACATAGGAAAGATGTAGCAATCCAGCATGGGAGTCCTTTTCCTTTGAATCCTAATTTTCCTTGGATACTTTACCCCTTTCTCCTCTATTCTCTTTGATTTTTCAACCCTTGATCTCATCACTCCCTTCCTTACATAGCTTGCTGCTACCTGCTGCGACATTCTCTCTATCCATGTGCCATGCTAGATGGTCTTCACTACTCTCATACCTATCAGCTCATTAATGTGCCACTGGAAATCCCTAGCTTTGAAGGCCACTAATTTCCACCTCCTTTAATAGAGTGGAAGTACACAAGCAAAAGCAAGAGCAAGAGCAAAGTAAAAGCTATGGCAGATGGAGCAAGAAAGTAAGAGAGAGAGACACCGCATGTGTGGAAACTCCAACAATCACAATGTGTGACCTGCCTTCCCTTATTCAATTGTCCTTGAAAGAATAAAGAATAAAGTGACAGTGATGTACACTTGCCACCTACAATATACAAGTGTTTGCTTGATAGTGTGTGAAGTAATAGGGTGGCATATGCACATGTGCATTTACCCCCAACATGTTTGAGGTAATTTCACTTCCTTTTGGTGCACAAGTATTTCCCTTAAAGGCATGTTCTTCCTTGTGCATTTAGGTGCAAGTGATAACGATTATATCCTTTTCATTTTTGCACATCATCGAGAAATCCATCCTTGCATTATTATATTGGGTGGTCATTGTGTGTCTTGTGCTTAGAGCTTAAGTTCCAAGCAAGAGTGCTTATCACTTTTCTTTTGGTGTTGTAGGAACACCATCTAGAAAAAGCATTCATGTTTATATACTAGGTGCATCTATGAGAGATAGTCCCTTGCATTGCATAAGAATTAGCCCAACATATCATTGTTGTGGTGATTGTGGCACATTGTGAAATTTTTTGTGCATAAAAAGTACATTGTTGAGAAAAGGAAAAAAATGTTGTTTGGTCATAAATCACTCTTACATCTCAAGGTTGAAAAGACAACTAAAGAATTTGAGAACTCACAAGTGTATTGAAACCAAACAAAGACCAAGGAAAACCTAAATTTTCAAACACACCAAAATAGGCTTAGAAAAGGGGCTAAAACATAAACCAAAAGCTAGAGCTTTCATCAAAGGACTAAACCAACTAACTAGGTTTCATATGTTGTGAAGTGGCAATGGGAATCCAAATGCTAGCAAGGAGTGGAGTTCAAGAAATATACTATAGCATCAATCTTTGAGACCACACCAAATGGAAGCTTAATCTTCAAGACTATCCCAATCATTGTTCTCATTGATCAAGTGATTAGTTTAGCCAATCAAGAAATATCAAACTTCAAGCCAAGCACAATGGATGAGAAGCTACATTTCTAGCTACTCTTCCTTGAGAAGTCCAAGAGTTCTTGGAAAGTTGGACTACACACTTTGACCATTAAATACTCATAAATGAGGAATTGGAAGCAAAGCTTCTAGCTCTAATGATCAGGGAACTTGCACCTTCAGTAAAATTCTAGACCATGCTATGGACACACAATAGAAGTTGATGAACATGAAATCAAATTTTGATGGGATCAAGAATATGCTGTTAAATGTAGGGATGATGGGGTCATAAATCGATATCCTCATGGATCTTGCCCAATGTAAACTCACATTGACCTACTCACAATAGGAGCTCATATGGCCTAGACTATATTCATTGAAATGGACAATACACTAGCCCAATGAGATCAATCCCAAGTGCGCCCTAGTAGGTGAATTTCTTGGTAAATATCACATTGGGGATGATAATTGAGTAATTCATGCAAGTTTATAAGGCTAATAACATTACTAGGAATGAAGAAGAGAATTCACTTTTCATGGACTACCATCTCATGCTAATCATGATTCTAGGAAGAGGTAAAGGGAGAGGGGTGGTTTCACCTCAAGAAACTATTGCCTATTGGATTCATAGCCAACCTAGATACATAGCCATAAAATGTCCTTAAAAATAGGAGGAACCTAAGTAGAATGAAGCCAATCAAAGATGCCCTAGTAAGGCCATTGTACATTTAGTGCCCTTACACCTCTTTATAGTGGAAAGGTTGAAAGATGAAGATAAAATTCCCATTCCAATCAATGCCATCACTAGAGCTTAGGCCAAGAATGAAGGTGTTAACATTCCTAAACCCTCCCTAGAAATTGGATTTTTCATTGAGAAAAATGATTCAAATCAAAGAGTTAAGCATGTTGCCTTAATGTTGAAGAATGATGAACTAACCTTAGTTCCAGTAGTTGCTTCTAGTGTAGAACATGCCATCTCTTCTCCTCACATAGAAATGACTACCACAACCAAAGTTGGTGAATACCTAGACCTAGAACATTAGTTGAAGGTGACCAATAAGGTCAAGGATCGGGTTGTAGAGGCATAGATGAGAAAGTTGTGAAAGACCTAAGGAAGCACAATGAAGCGAGCACAACCTCCTTGTCCTCTTGCATTGGTTCCCACATTGTTGGAATAACTACTGCAAAACACACAGGGGTTTTAGGAAGTTAGGATCTTGAGAAGTAGGAGGTTAAGAGATTTTGTAGCTTGTCCTGCTATAGTGTTCTCACTTTTGATTTTGCTTTGACTTTTCCATTTGGTGCTCCATTTGTATTTGGGTCCACGAGGTTAAAAGAGCAATGGGAGGAGGAGGAAAAAGAAGACTAAAAGAGCAAGGGGAGGAGGAGGAAGAAGAAGACCACTACTCATTATAGATGGGAGGAAAAGAGAGAATTTGCATCAATATTTTGATCGATTCTACTCCATCACCAACAAGCTTGTGGGTGTGGCTTCCATGGTCACTTGATGGTCTTTTGTTATTTGATTTCTATGCTTATTCAAATAATGCATGATCTCATTCTCTTCTTCTTCATTCTCAATCTTGCACTTAGGCCTTAGTTGAAAATGAATAGCCCGTTAGATAGGATATTAGGCCTTTTACAACAATGGAACATGCCTTAATAACATCTTTGCATTTAAGAATATGAAAGAAGGGAAAAAAAATCTTTTGACCAATGGGCCATAAGACCTTAGCCACACGAATTTTGTGGCCCTTAGGCCTTAATGGTTGTTTTAAGTCAATCTTTCTTGGCCATTTGATTTTCTTGATTGTTTTTAGCTATTTGGTTCCACAAGAAGTCTTTAACTTAATGCTCTTTGGGTCTTGGTAGTGTCGATAGCCAAAGAGGCTTTTAAATGGGCAAAAATCCTAAAATCAAGTGCAACAAAGAATCTAAAGGCCTTTAGCCTCCTTAATGCAAACCTATAAGATGTAATGGCATAAAATCAGCTTCTTAGTAAGTCCTTGGGCCATTTGGGACTAGAGAACAAAACTAAATTGGCCTTGGTCTTGCAAAATTGATGGCCTTGAAGAGGGCCTTAGCCCTTTACACTTTTGAGAAGGCCAAGAAGGCTTTTAGGGAGGCCTTTGACCTTGACTTTGTAAAGTTTCTATGAAGTCTTGAAATTGTATGATAGCCATTCATCCTTGATAGTAGGCTACAAGGGTTTCCAAAAAGGACCATTAGACCTTTTGATAAGGCCATTATCTACCATTGGCCATTTTCGGGTTGCCACAATGCATGTGAAGTTCACTGAAAGGCCTTTGTGGGAGAGCCACCACAGCTTGCACCTGAGGCTGGGGTACAAATATTTGGCCTTGTTCTTGAGGACTATAGGGCTCTTGGATGGGTCTCAAGGGCTTTTGACTAAAGTCTTAGGACCTTAGGAGTGATAATTGGACATAAGACCACAAGGCTTATGTCAAGCTATAGGGATTTGATATTCTTAGGTTAGCTACCTCGCTAACAAATTACTCTCAGTGTGTATAATTCTAAGATTTCTTAGGTAGGCACACTTAATGCCATGAGGAGGTAGTAGGAAAGCTTAGAGTAAGTGCCTAGTGCTACTACTTGGGTAGGATTTTGGATCCAATTGGAGTAAGACCCATATCAGCTCAAGGAAAGTTCAAATTGAGGGAGACATAGCAACATATTCAATAAGGGACAATAACCTACATGTTAGCCTACTTGCCTTGTAATATCATCAAATTACTCACCCAAAAGGATGCCCAACTCAATACTTAAATCACAAACATTGAAATTTGAAGGAAGTCGAATGTACTTGCAAGGTTGGAACCTTGAATCATTGCATGATAGAAGTTTTGAAGGTCAACAAGATAGAAAACATCCATGATAACATAGTTCTCAAGAAAAAAAATGGACCGGACACTGGCTCTAAGGCTCTAGTTGGGCCTCTTTTACTTGCCCAAACAACCCCACGGCCTTGCTGCTAGGAGTGTATAGACACTGTGAGCTGATTTATTGAAAGAATGCATTTGTAGATATAATGTCTAGATTGTAGTCCAACATGATGCCCTTCTCGACTCCAGGCAAAGGGAGTACCCAAACATATAGGTGGCTAGCACCTCTTAATACAAACCAACGGAGGACCCCCTAGTGTAACATGCCTGCTTGTCCGCTTGCGGGACATGTCTTAGCAGCCCATTGGGAGGAGGGTCTAGAAGGATCCGCCTGGCACTCGCATGGAATGATACAGGGTTTGCGATCTAGGTCTCCCTGATTCCGCCCCGAGTAGAAGTGTCCAACCGTTCCCACTTGGGATCGACTTGAGGTCAGGGTTCCTTTCCTGTCAGTAAAGTCTCTAGGAAGGAGCTAGCATCGAGCTCCAGTTGTACCACCTTTCGTAGGAACAACAGAGACGAAGCGGTTTCAAGCTGCACTTGGTTCTTGGAGAATGGGAAATGAGAGGGATGTGAAGCTCAACTTCTCTGCCGTATGGCATAGCCCCATTCCTTTCCCCTAAAGTAGAATAATCTGAAAATTCTACATCTACTGACACTAGGTCTTCATTGTCTTATTATCTCATCATTTGAGAAAAGTTCCCAGCTAACCCTGACCACCCTTTCGTAGGACGGACCTAAGTCACATCCACCACCGCACTTTCCTCAATTTTCTTTAGTTATCTAATTACCTAACACATTATGTTTTGACATGAAAAATCAGCTTCCTTAATTAAACAAATTAATCACGAGTTCCTTCACATAACTTAGATATACTGACACAAAAACAATTCCAAGCAAGTTTCTATTTCTCTAATAACTGCTCTTTATTTATAAAAAATATTGGAGTACATCCAATATCACGCCCAAAGGCTATCCCAGCAATCTACAGGATTGCTGCTCCAAGTTTCGCCCGTTGACTAGTACACGGGCCTCGAGATCCCATCTCTAGTCACGTCGGTCTCTTGTATGGGATCCAGAGGCAAGGGATTTACAGGCCAGAGCCTCCCCTAGCACCCAAGCGTCCTCCCGCTCCAAGAAAAACCCACGGAGAAACCTCTTGCGGTGGGTTAGGTCCATATACCCAGCGCGGCTAACAACCCCCTTGGATAGGGCCAGGCAGACAGTCGGAGGTAACTGTTCCTGCCTCTCCCTCTAGGCTTTCAACCTGAAGCATTAAGTGTTTTCCTTGAATTAGTTCCTTGAGCAAAGAGATCAAATAATACACCTAAGTACAAGCACGAACATTTCGAAGGTCATTTGTACGACCGACTGCTAAGGTGTGACTCCTTTTTTTCCTGGATGCTCCTAGCATCCGACCTTGGGTCTTTTCCACGTCTTTGCAAGATCCCAATAATTCCAATCAAGATTTCGTAAGCAAATGGGCTTGGTAAGATAACTTAATTTTGACATGCCCTTTTCCCTTGGGTTTTACCCTAGGGTATCTTAATCCCTAACTCACGCATTAGCTTGGTCAGTCAAGGCAACGGACATGCCTTATTCGCATCCCAACCAGGGTCTTTTAATCTCTAATTCCAACCAAGCTCAGTTAACACACACAGCACACATGATTCTTCTTTCAATTCTCTTGGTGCAGTTCTATGTAGGATTTCCCAATCAACCTTATCCATCATGCACATTGTGCGTTTAGTATAGTTGTACCTCCTAAACGGCTTTTATCTTTCTTTATTCCTGGCAACGAGTACTTAGTTTTAATGCATCGGATCACATGTGATTTGCGTATATGAGAGTTTAGGGTTTTGTCTAACGATGCAAGTATATCCCATCCATTCTTTTAACACCTCGGTAATGTCAATAGCTCAATAAGCGGTAAGGCCTACTTTATTAAGTTCTTCTTCCTCCCTAGATATTTTAAACAAGTGTGCATCCAAAAGACCATCTGCAATGCCAGTATCTTTAGGTTCTCCATTGGATATCTGAGATACATGGGCATCCATGTAGTGCTATTTTCTTTTCTCACTACCACTAGGAAATCAATTTCGAGTAAAAGTAGTAACCATCAAGATGTGTGTCCCATAGCACATGTCTTGTTCACTAACTATGGAAAATCCTGATGATCACAAAGAAGGTGAATGGTGTTGCTCTTAAGTAATGGTGAAACTTTTTCATAGCAAACATCATTGCCAATCCTTCCCTCTCAATGGTCGATTAGTCTATTTTAGTATGTGCAAGCAATTGGCTAGCAAAGCTCACTAGATAATCCAAGTTGTA
This sequence comes from Lygodium microphyllum, assembly GCF_053477565.2. Classification (NCBI taxonomy): domain Eukaryota; kingdom Viridiplantae; phylum Streptophyta; class Polypodiopsida; order Schizaeales; family Lygodiaceae; genus Lygodium; species Lygodium microphyllum. The sequence goes on along the minus strand of NC_141158.1, from coordinate 48,922,438 downwards.
CTCTCCAAACTAGCATAGAACTACCCCCATGGAAAACTTTGAAACATCTATATGTATATGAAAGATACATTCAAATCTAAGACTCGTAGAATTGGCACTAATGTTAGATCATTTTTAATAACTCATAGGCACATTGGTATTCCTCAGTCCACTAAAAAACAATAAACAACTTATACAAAAGTACAGCTATTATCATGTGATTTAGCATTAACTATTGATAGCATCTCATGTAGCCAAGAAAACAACTTGCTTGTAGTTTATTGGCATTGGCACATTGTGAGAAGCTAGTTGCAATGTCATTCTTAGAAACTACATGTCATGGGATAACTACGATTTACCCATAAGTAGCGCTTCAAGGGATTTAGGGAGAGACCATATTGAGTAGAATGTTTTAAGGATAACTTGAAGCTTTTCCAAATGTACAATCCAAATGATGTGTACATAGAGATTATCCATGAATACTTCCAACCATTTACATAGCATTGAGGAATTAAAAAGTGGTAGGAGCATTGGCTAAATCAAAGGGCATCACTATGTATGCAACACTGCACATTCGATTGTGAATGGCATCTCATGCCTATTGTCTAAGTGAACTTGCACTTGTTGTAGTGCAAATAACCATCAAGGAAATGGTAAGCTTATTTTCCTATAACCCCTTCTTCTAGCATATGCTCCATATAGGGTAGCAGCAAATAATTGCCTCTCTTCATTGTTGCATTGACCTTTTTGTAAATCATGCACACTCTAGTTTCTCCATTTTTCTTTAGCATGACAATGATAGGTGAAACCTAGTCTATATGCTCAATTTCATAAATGAATCTTGTATTTAGGATTTTTCCTATTTCTTCTTTAGCAGTGTGTGCATGCTTAGCATTCATTGCATAAGGGTGTTGTTTTACTGCTATTTCACAAGATTTGTTCCCTTGTTTAGTATGGTCATCAACTATAAGATGGGTTGAGGTTTTCACCCCCTTTAGCTAGATTAACTTCCTTTACTTTGGCGAGTCCTTCTATCAGCTCAGTGGTCTTGATATTTTGCAATTAGCAACACCGCTACCCAACCCCTTTCTTGAGCTTCATGAAATGTATAAGGATACCTTGGGGTTTTTTTTATATCACTTAGTTTCTGAGTCCTCATCATTTTTTTTCTTTTCCTTTATCCTTTTGCATCATAGGTGGATTGGAAGATCGCCTTTAGTGCATCGGATCTTAGGTAGGGATGGAATTTTTGGATTGTTGTTAGAGCAGACCTTTGATTTAGAGTTAAAGCTACTTTTCTCACTAGAGAGGGTGTTTCTCCTCATAAACGTAGCTCAAAATCAATGCCAACTTCATACCATGCCACTGGATTTGCTTGGGTGAGTCCTATTTGCTCATAGTCCAACACATCAAGATATTCTAGCTAGGTTCTATTGTAGTCTAGTTTGACTACCCCATCAATAATCAATGCACGCACCTCTCTAGCTTTTGAATCAACAATAATTTTCTCTATTGAGTGCCCTTCGATATCATTATTGTTTCAAGCTCTATAGTTGAGACCTCCCTTAGATTCACAGTCAAAGTAAGCACTTTTTGTGTCTATCGCATCAAAAAATTCATAATTAGTCTCGCTTCCTCCTCTAGAATAGTGGTCTTTTCTATAAGGGCTCAGTTTTAGAGTAGATATGGGTCATGTACTTTAGTCCACTTCCACGGTTGTGCTTCCAAGAGCTCCTCAAGCGGTTTCAAGTTTTCACTAAGATCCCTTCATTTTTTTTTAAAACTTCTAAAATCTTCACTAGCTCCAATTTGTTTGTAGGCACATGATAGGTCATGTAAGAAGCTATTTGTGTGCTTCTTGCCGCCATACAAATTTGGATTGAGGGTAGTAATTGGCTCAAGGGGTCTATCACTTTTCCTTGTTTTTCCATGTCACTCACTATATTAACTATTCATTTGTAGTAATCCTTGTTGTTTGAGAAAGGAAAGTCAATTGTTGTAAGAATATCCATCCAATCTTATTCATCATCTAGATAGGTGATGTATCTTATGAAGGGACCCTAGTTTGGTGTGGTCTTAGTATCACCTTTTAGTAGAGTAGAGATGGTGTCTAAGTCAATAGATGACATCTTCTTTGTATCCATCTCAATCTTGACTACCTCTATTCAATTACCAAAGAAGATAAGGCCATTACCCCAATCCTCAATTGCACATGCACTTCTTATCCATGACCATTTGAGGATGGTATCAAAATCAACTCCCTTCATGACAATGAATTTCACTAAAAAACTATTCCTGCAATCTTTATTTGTTAGCCTTTCAATACCCCAAAAGGTCTAATTTTCATTCCATTGGCCAACTTTACATTAAACCGAGCATTTTCTATAGTGAATCGACCTAAGCCTACAAAATTGTATAGCTAAGAATGCTTAACCCTACCTTCATGTTGATAATTTTCATTTGATTATGTCACCCAACACAATGACTAGGAGAACTACATGTATCTCTGTTTCCTCCTAAAAGGCTTTGACTTGTAAAGTTCTTGATGTGGATTTAGGGTTTGGGTGGGTATATGTGTATCACTATCATGACCTTGTATTATTCCTTTTTTAGCACTTTTCAAAGTGCATGGCTTGGCTTTAGCAACCGCCCTAGTACCACAAGGTCCTATCACCAGTGGTTACATCTTAGCTAATGTTCCATTGTAGCACTACCTGGCTCTTGATGAGATACCCTAGGCTTTGGTTTCCTTCCCACTCAAAGTAAGTGGGAGAAGTGGGTAGACTCACACTCAAGAAGTTGTGCACCTCCTCTTTGACTATTGCTTTCAGATCTTGGAGATTACCTTGGGCCTCCTTCACCTAGATGTTAACATTATCTAATGTTTTTAGTTGTTGCTTGGGATTAGGATACTCTCTACTTTTTGCACTTCCATTCTCCTTTATCTTTGGAGCAAATATTTTTGCCTCTACAACTTGTTTTTCTTGAGTTGACATTATAGTCTTGTTTGTCTTAAGTGGATGTCTTGTATCAGTCTTTTTCTTCATCTTTTTCCAATTCTTTTTACCTATCTATGATGTATCTAGGTTAGTAGGCCCATGTACTAAAATGCATACCTATTTTTCCTAGGCTCGATCATTATGTTCAAGGGAATTGAAGTGGCATCATCATCAAGTGTCTCCATACTAAAAAAGTTTGAGTGGCACTAACAACACAATTATTAATCTCATGGAAGGATTTTGCCTAGGGTGATTTATGTATAGATGTGTGCCTCCACACTCGACATCTCAAGTCAGCTTTATCCTTATTAGCTTGTTTCCTTTCAGGGTATTTCAATGAAATGTTCCTTGGGTGGCTGCAAGTCCAAGAGGTGAGAGGTTATTATGATTTTTTTCCTCCCAAGCGTCAATCTTGTACCCTGCCCCCCTAAGCCATAATTGGAACAATCCTAAAATCTATCAAGATTGAATAAGTGATGTAAGGGTTCACATATGCTTCCTCTTCTAATAGCTCTTATACAAGCTGCACAAGCGTATCACTAGGTGGATGAGTGATTGATGGATCCAAGTGGTATGGGAATTCATGTTAGATTGATATTCACCCTAGAAGTTATAGGTATTTGTTTGTTGGGTGTTAGTAATGCTAGCTTATCTCTTTTTTCGTAGTTGAGCTCTCTATTCATTGGATAGAATGGTTGAGAATAGGGCTAAGAATACGGTATCCTCCTAGGTAGTCAGTGATGAATGGCCTCATGACCAAATCTTTCATAATTCATGCAAGTGTGTGGCCATGAATCAATACAATTTGATGGGAGATGATTGCAATGACAATGGATGCACTAAACATAGGGACTCACGGTATGTCTTAATGCATCCTAAAGCTTAGCAAGCTTGAGTTTAAGGCCTCCTATTTCATATGTAAGGTCCACATCCTTTCCCTTTTTTTGAATGTCAAATGTAGGTTTCTCACTACCAATTATGGATCTCTCATTGCGAATGTTATTGATGTTGCTTGTCTGCTAGTTGAATTGCCTTCATATTCCTCAGATCCTTCAATGGGTCATCAACAAGGATCATCTATTTGAAAACTTTGGTCAGCCTGTGTATTTGCATACCCAAATTGCTTCTTTCTAGTTCTTTATAGAATATCTCATTTCTAATTCTATTAATGAATACAATGGAGATTTTTTTTTGAGTGGATTGTTTGATTGTTGTGATCCTCTTATGGAGACTCCAAACATGGGTAATATAAACATAAATTTCTTCATTGACCTTTTGACTCACATTCATCAATTTGATCATCAACTTGTCTATGTATCCCCCATCAGTTTGATAATCAAGTTGCATTGTACCCACTTCTAAAAATTGCAAGATAAAAAAATCATTAAGCATGTTGAATTCGTTGTATTCAACATCATCCAAGCTGGTGACCAAGTTTGTCCTTTTTTTGTGAGACAAATACCAAAAGCTTATGTCTGTTGGGGCTAGAGTCTTGTAGGTTTTCATCCTTGTAGACCTATTCAAACTACTCCACAAAGCTATACAAATCACCTCCTACTTTGTACTTCTTGATCTGCTTTGTGACTAGAGGGACTTTTGCTTGACTCCCTATGTTAGGTGCTATTCCTAGCTCAGCTCGAATTGAGGCAACTAATGTGCATGAATCTAGAAACTTGCTACAACATATCATTCCCCAATCTCCTTTCCTCTTTTAAATCTATTATTATCTCATGTGCTAATCTCCCCACTACACTATCCTCATCTTTTAATCATATTGTGCTAATAGCTCCTAGATTTTTGTTGGAGACTCACTACAATCCAATCCTAAGTTGTTTACATTTGAGGTTGAAGTAGACACAATTTCTAACTCTTCTCATTGGACTACGGTCTTGATAAGACCGATCAAATCAAGTAGGGAGACAATGGCTATCAAGAAAGGCACTTCTCACACTATTGGCATATGGTCATTGCATTGCATAGTAAATGCTCAAAAGATAGTTGCATAATTAACTCTTAGTCATGATAAGGTTTGTTAACAACGAGGTCAGTGTCATGCATGTCTCTAGGATATTTTAATGATTGGATTTTCCTTTTAGTAATATTTTCCTTTTCACACTATAGGGTATTCATTGGTTTTATTTATCAGCTTTAGGGTTTCACCTTGTCTTGCTTGGCCTCTCTCGTGTGGTCCAAATTCCTTTAAATGACTTCTTTTCAAATTGGTTCATTATGTGTTTTAGATCTTTTTAGTAGAAAACAAACTTTTTAAAACCACTTTGTGTGACAATGCAGAGTGCACAACCAAGCTTTCAATTCTCCACAACCAGCTCGATTTAATGTTATATGATTGCTATTGTGATACTGATGCTCAAGCAAACTTTTTCACTTAGTTCTAGTGCAACATACAAGCAAGCACTAAGCCTCAAAAGTAAAACACATTTCTCAAACAATTTCTGCCCCAAATTAACAAAATTTGTCACATTTTTGGCCTTCCACATTTCTTAAAAAATTTCCACCGTGGAAGGCGGACCTAATAATTTTAAGCAACTGTGGAAGGCATGATTTAAAAGCACTTCTAAAGACGGGACCTTGCAGTAGTCTTGGATTTTTAGTAATTTTTCTAGGTGTTGGAATTAAGTGGAACAAGTTCCAAGAAATGCAAGACGTCGAGACAGTCATGGAGAAATTTGCAAACTTCTATTTGGATGCTAAAAACTAGAGTTGCGGGTGCTCGAGCACAAGGGTCAAAAAACCAATGTAAAGAAGGCTTAAAGGGGAAGGGTGTGTGACCTTTGGGAGCCCCTAACCCCCCAAATTTTCATGCACCTAGGGGGGCGGGGGAGGGGGGGAGAGGCTTTTTTTCTAATGAAGGCAAAAAAACATGCCATGGCTACATGACGATGCCATTAATGGAGGAAGAGGGGGGAGGGGGCTAAAGAGGTCAAGAATACTCATAGCAACCAATTGCATCATCAGCCTTCTCACACATTTTTTCACTTTGAATTATGGCCTCTGCCTCTGCAAATGATGGACTGATCAAGATGATACAAAATCAATCTTTCTCTCTCCTCCCTCTCTCTCCTCTTGTGGGATATTCATGTGGGAATTCTTATGAGAAGATCAAGATGGAGATTGGTTGTTCGGCTTGAACTAGATTGATGTGCAATCATGCCAACACTGAGTAGTGATAACCAGTGTTGTTTCGAGATTGATACAAGTCCGATCATTGTCTGGAAAATCAATTACTGAGACTTGAAACATGAAAAATGATGGTAAGTCTTTTTAAATGAAAATTTGAATTGTTTTTTATATTTCATGGCTCAAATCACATTCATATGTGATAAACATTTGTATGTAGCTTGATTGTGATGTATTTGAGGGATATAATTTGCAAAACTCGTATTCATAATCATGAGTTATAAAATTTAAAAAACCCAAAAATGTGTGTTTTAAGATAAAAATAATGTTCTTGGTTTCGGGTCATCAAATCATATTCATATAGGATGACATTAAATGTGAAGATGGACTAGAGTTCAAATTAATTTTTTGAATCTAAAAAATAAAAAATAGTATTTTACATAAAGAAAATAAGAAAAATATCAAAAATACATATTTGGGATTAAGGATTGGCCTCCTTTTATCCCCGTTTGTATATTTTTATACGTATTTATTACTCACATTATGAAGAAACATACATGGAAACACCTCTTAACCTACCCATTGCAAGTAAAACCCTAAATGGTAGGGAGAGAGAAGATTTTATGTGCTGAATATGGTTAAAAGTATGATTTATTTTCTATCACTTTTCATATAGGTTTTGATATCCTTTTAAGTGTTAAGAGGTATAGTGGCACATAGAAGTCTAGCACTACCTTAGCATCTCAATAAAGTTGTTAGTGAAGAAAAATCATGGAAAGAATATTTGAGAACATTCACAATGCTAAATTTGTTTAAGTAAAATTTTTGTGCACTTAAAGTCATCCACTTTGCATTGCATTGCAACAACATGGTATAAAGAGAACTATTTCGTAGATGCATAGCACTTGGTTTCAAACTATTGACCCATGATGAGTGTGAGTGTCCCTATGTTGTAGATCTAGTATAATGGCTTCCTTGGGGACTAATTTGGTGAGAAATATACTATCTATTGGAACGAATATTGTGAAGAGTGGACATTTGTGTGTATGTGTTATATGTTGAGACGCTGCATCCTCAGGCCAATCCCCAGGATACAAGAGAGCCATAGTGGGGCCACAGTGATAAGCTAGGGGGTGCTCCCTTTGTTTGTGTTACGAGGTACTAGCCACCTATATATTTGTGTACTCCCTCTACTTGGAGTTAGGAAGGGAATCATGTTGGAGTACAATCTAGAGATTATATCTACAAATGCATTCTCTCAATAAATAAATTCTTCACAATGTCTATACACTCTTGGCCGTGAGGCCGTGGGATTGTTTGGCTGAGTATAAGAGTTTCGACTAGAGCCTTAGAGCTAGTGTTGGACCCATTTTTGGTCTCGATAGGTGGTGTGTTTTTGTCAAAAGATGATAATAAGTGGTGATTTGTAAATCTTGGTTAATTAGGGACTAGTCAGTTAATTTAAGCCAAAGAGCATCGAGATAAACCCATTATTTGTTGATAAACACCATCAAGCCAAGATCCAAAAACAAGAAAGAGCCAAAAGGGCTATTCGACTAGCTAAAATCCTTAGGAGGTATTCCCCTCAATGTAATAGCCCGATACCCCTACGAGGGAGAGGTCTTAGTGACCCTAGTGCCACAAACAATCCATTAGGAGGAAGAGGAAGCTCTAGTGCTCCCCTTCTCCCAATAAGTCAATCTACTTTGAGTGGGAGTGTAACCCCACTTATATAATCCCCTAGAGCAAACCCGATCGTCATGATGACCAACATATTGCAATTGCTATAGGAACATCGGATTTTCCAACTTTAGGTTTCCCTCTACCCATCTTTAATGGGTTAGTGGAGAAGCATCCAGAGCTTCACATCAGTGAGTTCCAAAATCTCACGTTCAATTATCGAATTCAGGAAGAGGGATATCAAATGATGTTCTTTAACATGACCCTAAAAGGGAGGGCTACAATGTGGTATCACAGCTTAGAAGCCAATACCATAACCACAATCAATTTATTTCATGCAGCCTTTCAAAGGGAATTTTTCCCTGAGAGAGGTGGACAATATTAGCTACATGTGCTAAATGTGACACGTTAGAAGCCCCATGAAAATATGCCAAGAATATGAAAAAGGTCTTTCGTAAATTGCAAGCCTCTATCCCTATCCCACCTATTGCCCAACTACAATATTTATTGCATGGATAGGACTTCAATATCCAAGTGTAGTTGAGTAGTGCCACACTAGCATATATAGATATTGCTATAACACAAGAAAAGGAAGTAGAGTCCCCCTTACAAGTGGCCTATACATCAAGGGAAAATCTAAATTCAAGCCTTAGTCCTGTAAATAATTTGGGATTGGTTAGTGGAGATCAAGGGTCAATCAATACCCCTGTGACCGACCCAAATGGTAGAGGAAGCATGATGCAAAATGTATCTTTGATGCCAGCTCCTCCAAATGTCATTAAGCCAATAGCTAGCCAAAGAGCTCCTTTTGTAAACCAAGATTCAATACAGGTAGTACCCCCTTTGCAAGTTGTGCAACCTAGTGGGTGAGTAGCTCTTGAAGCCACTGGTTATGAGTCATCTGTATCAGACATTGTAGAGGAAGTAAAAGATATGTTGAAACATTATACAAATATGATCACTAAGCAATATCACCAAATTATTGTAGATTTTTTTTAAAAAAAAGTGCTAGCAAAATTTGATGGGTACTAGAAAGCCCGAGGATGTGGACCCATTGTGATTCAGCTACTATAAGTGCTATGGTGGGCAGTATTTTCCTCGTAATTGTCCTAATGTCAAATGTGATATATATGAAAAGTTTGGTTACTTAGCCACTACCTGTTGGAGTAGGGTTAGTTCTCTCCAACAAGGTAGTCAATAACCTGGGCATGTGAACCATCATGTGAATAATGAGAACACTAAAGGAGATGTCCCTAAGCAAATTTTCCAAATGGATAAAGCCACACTCCCAACGGGGTAACTCTAGTTGAAACTTTGCCAATCAGTGAGAGTTTATCTCCTAATAATGTTAGGGTGGTAGTAGCTAGGGATAAAAAACTGAGAGAAGATCAAAAGAATGACCCTAGTATAAGCAAAGTTAACCCTAAATCTAGCAGGGATGATAAGAAGGTGTTGGATGCCTAGGTGGATTCTCTTAAAAACGATGGTGTTTTAGAGAAGCATGTGGTCAAATGAAAATGTAAATCAAAAGAAAAGGAGGATACTAAGATTATCAAGAAGCCAAAAGAGTGGCTGGTGTGGAAAGAGAAGAGAGTAGTGGAAAACTTTGGTGAGGACGAGTTAGACCTAGGGCTGATGCCTTGTCTTCCTGGAGGTGACATTTAGGTGGAAATAACAAATAAGTAAGGATGATTGGAGTAAAAATAAAAGTGAGTGAAAGAAAAATATTTAGTGTCCCTTGGCGAGAGCTTGGTAGGTTCTTGGGTACTAGGACAGGACCTAAGACCAATGCCATGTTCTCCTTGGGTCACAATACACTCAACTCCCTCCTTTTTACATGCCTAAGTATAAAATATTGAAGAAAAGTGTGTTCAAATGGAAAATATATCGACTAGGTTGTAGGATTCCTTATCTAGTAGGAGTTCCTGGTCCAATTTCCTAGGTTTGGTTGGCAAGTTAGACCACCATTTAGGATGAATTCCTTTGATAGTTCTTTTTAGCCATTCTGTGTTGGAGCAGTTGATAAGTGACTAGCTTTGGATCTCTCTCAAATTATGCTTAGCCTATACCTCGTGGACTTCATGCTTTGATTTTTATCAGGGGATAGGGTATGAGCTATGTTGTGCTCTATTGTGTATTTTCCTTGTAGCATCTGGATGCTCTTTATGGTTCTGTATGTGAAGATCAATTCATGGATTCAACGAGCTAACTCGCTCTATCCTATGGTCGTCAATGAGAGCAAGATTTTAAGCCTGGGAAAGCCAAAAATGTGCCAAATTTTGTTAATGTGAGGCAGAAATAGAAGCTCACTAGAAACAATGGATGTGGCCCTAACGATTTTAAGCAGCCATGGAAGGAAGGATCTAAAAGCGCTTATGAAGGCCGACCTCACATCAGTATCAAATTTTTATCAATTTTTCTAGGTCTTGAAATAAATTAGAATTTGTTCTAGGCAGTGTGAGACTCCAAGTCAGTCATGGGAAAAAAATTTAACTTCAATTTGGACACTAGAAACTACATTTGCGGGTGCCGGAGCATGAAGGGTCAAAAAACCAATATAAAAAAAGGCTTAAAGGGAAAGGGGGGGTGACCTTTGGGAGCCCTCAAGCCCCCAAATTTCCATGTGACTGGGGGGAGGGGCCTTTTTTTTAATGAAGGCAGGAAAAAAAATGCCATTGCTGCACAATGAAGCCATTAATGGAGAGGGGGCTAGAGAGGTCGAGAATATTCAACCAACTACATCATCCTCCTCCCACATTTCATGTTGAATCACCACCTCAACCTCTGCAAATGATAGATTGATCAGGAAGATATAAAATTAGTGTTTCTCTCTCCTCCCTCTCTCTCCTCTTGTGGGCTATTCATGTGGGAATTCTTATGAGAAGATTGGGATGGAGATCGGTTGTCCAGCTTAAACCGGATTGATGTGGGATCATGCCGACACAATAGTGATGATTAGTACTATTTGGAGACTTCCGGCAAGTTTGATCGTTGTCCATAAAATCAATTCTTGAGATGTGAAACATGAAAAATAATGGTAGGTCTTTTTTTAATGGAAATTTAGATTCTTTTTTATATTTCATTGCTCAAATCACGTTCATGTGTGATAAAAATTTGGTTGGAGCTTAATTGTGATGTATTTGAGGGTTGTAAATAATAAAATACAAAACTTTTGTTCATAATCATGAGTTATTAATTTTAAAAATGCAAAATGTGTGTTTTAAGAGAAAAATAATGTTTTTCTTGGTTTTCGGTGATCAAATCCTGTTTATATGGGATGACATTAAATGTGAAGATGGTGGACTAGAGTTTAAATCAATTTTTAAATTTGAAAAATCAAAAAATTCAACATTTTACATGAAGAATATTGGAAAAAAATATCAAAAATACCGTTTTAGAATTTAAAAAATAATGAAAAAATAGTTTTGTGCATGGAAAATTAGGATTATATTTGTGAAATTATAATGGAGGAAAAGCATGAGGAGTGGCCTCATTTTATTTCCATTTTTATATTTTAGTGCATATTTATTACTTACATTATAAAGAAACATACATGGAAACACCTCTTAACCTACCCATCGTAAGAAAAACCCTAAATGGTAGGGAGAGAGGGGATTTTATGTGTTGAATATGGTTAAAAATATGAAATTTTTGCTACACTTTTCATATAAGTTATTATCTTATTTTAAGTGTTAAGAGGCACAATAGAGAAAGTAGTCTGCCACTGCCTTACCATTACAGCAAAGTTGTTAATGAAAGAAAATCATGGAAAGAATGTTTGAGCATATTCACAATGTTGATTTTATTGAAGTAAAATATTTGGGCACCCAAAGTCGTTCACTTTGCATTGCAATTGCATCAACATGGTATAAAGAGAACTATCTCTCCTAGATGCATAGCGCTTGGTTTCAAACTATTGATCCAAATGAGTGTGAGACCCTCTCTGTTGTAGACTTAGTATAATGATTTCTTTGGGGACTAATTTGATGAGAAATATACTATCTCCTGAAATACATATTGCGAAGAGTGAACTTTGTGCATATGTTTTATATGTCGAATGGCACATCCTGGGCCACAATCCTCAAGGTGGAGTGTCGTAGTGGGGCCACAACAATAAGCTAGGTGTAATGGGCCATAGGAACCCTCTCCTAAAATTTTAAAAGAAAAGGGAAAAAAAATTTCATTAAGTTCAATTTTTTTTCTACTCCCCCTCTCTCCTCGCCGAAAACAGTCGGGGGAGGGGGAGAGAGAGTGGGAGTGGTGGATGATGGGGGGGGGGAGGCATGCAGTCTCCTGGTGGAGGGGTGGCCATGCCACCTACCTCCTCCCCTCCCCTATATAAGGGGAGGCTTCTCCCCTCCCCAAAGAAAAGAAGGAGGAACATCGTCGTCGTCGGCCTTCTGATAAGTCGTTGTTGCAGGAGCTGGTAGAGTTGTTCCTGGAAAGCGACAAGGAGAAGGAGGAGGCTAGATATGTCGTCACGTCACTCCCCCTCCTGACAGCTGTTGTACCACCCCCACCTGGCCGTCTAAGCGAGGTCCTCCCCCCATCAATCAAGGGTATCCCCCCCTCTCCTCCTGGCGGCGCTGCTGGGCCCTCCCACTGGGCATTTTCCCTCCCCGTCCGTGCTGTTGAACGGCCCTGGGCCTTTGATTCTAGGCACTACCCCCTCTGGTTACCCGCAGGCTGAAACGACTAGGCTACGGGCCCCCTTCTTACATCACCCCCTATTTACTAAAGGCTGCGGGACTCCCCCCCTCCTCGGGCCCTCCAAACTAGTCGCCTCCCTCCCTGGTTGCCATCCTGACTAGTCGTGAAGAGAGAAGGAGAAGGAGAGGATAAGAAGGAGTGAGGAGAGAGAAGAAAAAGGAGTGAGGGAAGAGAAGGGAAGAAGAGGGAAAGAAGGAGGAGGAAAGATAAAAAAGAGGGAGAGAGAGAAGAGGAGGAGGAGGGAGAGAGAAGGAGAAGGAGAAGGAGAGGATAAGAAGGAGTGAGAAGAGGAAAATGAGTGAGGAGAAAAAAGAAAAGAAGAGGGAGAGGGAGAGAGGAGTGAAGTAGTAGAAGAAGAGAAGAATAAGAGAAAGAGAGGGAAGGAGGGGAAAAGAGGTGGGAGAGGGAGGAGTGATAGAGAGTAGAGGGATAAGAGAGAAGGAGAGGGAGAGAGAGTAGGAGAGTAAGAAAAAAGAAGAAGAAAAGAGAGAGAGAGAAAGAAGGAGGAGAGGAGAAAAAGAAGAAGAGGAGAGAGGAAGAGAGTAATTGCTACAAGTCACCCAAACCACTCTCTCAGCAACGAACCCCATTTTCCCAACCAAACGTATCAACCGGAATCCGTTAAGGTCCGGACTCCCCAATTCTCTGCGAGGTGAATAGCTCCCAAGAAGAAAGTTGCAGGAAGCGTAGGCGTCCAAGCCACCGGCAATGTTGGAGGGGTGAGCGGAATGACCAACGTAGCACACACGAATCAAGCCCAGTTTCTAAGCATTAAAATTTAATTTAGGAATTATTTCTCGTGGAAGGGATGAAAGGATTGATTCTTGCATAGGGTTTTGTTTACTCTAAGAACTAAGTTGCATGCGTGAAACGGTAGAGGTTGGAATTTGCATAAGATTTTATGCATAAAATGATAAGGTTATCGCCTTACTTTACATGAAATGATAGCTTATACTCACATAAAATGATAAGATTATCGCCTTACCTCACATAAAATGATAGCTTTTTAACTAGTTCAGTGCATGAACAGCCATTTAGAATTCATGTTTCGCAATCATGGTTAAAAGAAACACATGAAATGTTATTTTCTGTCCATGGGATATACTTGCATCGTTAGACAAAACCCTAAACTCCCATATATGCAAATCACATGTGATCCAGTGCATTAAAACTAAGTACTCGTTGCTAGGAATAAAGAAAGATAAAAGTCATTTAGGAGGTACAACTATACTAAACGCACAATGTGCATGATGGATAAGGTTGATTGGGAAATCCTGCATAGAATCGCACCAAGAGAATTGAAAGGATCGCATGAATCTAGGCTGCATCTTGGAGGTCTGAATGAAGAATCATGTGTTGTCGTGTGTGTTAACTGAGCTTGGTTGGAATTAGAGATTAAAAGACCCTTGGTTGGGATGCGAATAAGGCATGTCCGTTGCCTTGACTGACCAAGCTAATGCTTGAGCTAGGGATTAAGATATCCTAGGGTAAAACCCAAGGGAAAATGGCAAGTCAAAATTAAGTTATCTTACCAAGGCCATTTGCTTACGAAATCTTGTTTGTAATTATTGGGGTCTTGCCAAGACGTGGAAAAGACCCAAGGTCGGATGCTGGGAGCATCCAGGAAAAAAAGGAGTCACACCTTAGTAGTCGATCGTACAAATGACCTCCGAAATGTTCGTGCTTGTACTTGGGTGCATTATTTGATCTCTTTGCTCAAGGAACTAATTCAAGGAAAACACTTAATGCTTCAGGTTGAAGGCCTAGAGGAAGAGGCAGGAACAGCTACCTCTGACTATCTGCCTGGCCCTATCCAAGGGGGTTGTTAGCTGCGCTGGGTATATGGACCTAACCCACCGTGAGAGGTCTCTCCGTGGGGGTGCTGCTTGGAGTGGGAGGATGCTTGGGTGCCAAGGGAGGCTCTGGCTGTAAATCCCTTACCTCTGGATCCCGTATAAGAGGTCGGAGGCTCTGGTTGTAAATCCCTTGCCTCCGAATCCCGTACAAGACGCCGATGTGACTCGAGATGGGATCTCGAGGCCCGTGTACTAGTCAATAGGCGAAACTTGGAGCAACAATCATGTAGATTGCTGGGATAGCCTTCGGGCGTGATATTGGATGTACTCCATGATTTTTTATAAATAAAGAGCAGTATTCGAGAAAAAGGAACTTGCTTGGCATTGTTTTTGTGTCAGTATCTAAGTTACGTGAAGGAACCCGTGATTAATTTGTTTAATTAAGGAAGTTGATTTTGCATGTCAAAACGTAATATGTTATGTAATTAGATAACTAAAGCAAACTGAGGAAAGTGCGGAGGACGTGACTTAGGTCCATTCTATGGAAGGGTGGTCCTGGTTAGCTGGGAACTTTTCTCAAATGATGAGATAATAAGACAATGAAGACCTAGTGTCAGTAGACGTAGAATTTCCGGATTATTTTGTTTTAGGGGAAAGGAATGGGGCTATGCCATACGGCAGAGAGGTTGAGCTTTGCATCCCTCTCATTTCCCATTCTCCATGAACCAAGTGCAGCTTGAAACCGCTTCGTCTCTATTGTCCCTACGAAAGGTGGTACAACTGGAGCTCAACGCTAGCTCCTTCTAGAGACTTTGCTGATAGGAAAGGAACCCTGACCTCAAGTCGATCCCAAGTGGGAACGGCTGGACACTTCCACTCAGGCAGACTCGGGGAAACCTAGATTGCAAATCCTATATCATTCCCTGCGAGTGCCAGGCGGAGCCTTCTAGACCCTCCTCCCGATGGGCTGCTAAGACGTGTCCCGCAAGCGGACAAGTGGGCACATTATAGTTGGTATCAGAGCGAACCAACGGGATCTAAGATTTACAAAGAAACTTAATGGAGAAAAGTAAAGGAAATAAGGGGACAGCCAAGGGAAGGTGAGTGGAATAGAGCAGTGTTTTCTGTTGAGAACATTTCCTTACTCACTTATGGACGCTGGGTTGCAGAGTCACGAAGCATGGAACAAATTCTTGGTGTTCCATGTTATGTTTATGGCTGCAATGCATGCTTTGGATTATCGATGGAGGCTAGGCATGACGAATATTCTGGACCGCATCTATAATCCTTCACCCATGTATGCGGAACGGAGATGGATAGGAGAATCAAAAATATACTACATAGCAGCCCACCGACTTGCGTACCTTCAGACCAACTTGAAGAGAATCAAGTGGATAGAGGATTTAAAGATCGTGAAGCTTTTCATCTTTGTCCAAGCTCATGCAAACGCAGCCCTGCATGTTGGTAGTCGGCAAGTCAAGCAAAACAAGTATGTGTATGAAGAAGTGACTCGGGTGATCCCTGCCGACGAAATCAAAGTGCTAGGGCACTATGAGAAGAACGGGTATCAAAGGAAGGGATACCCCAAGCTTCCTATGACTTATTATTTCCTGAAAATCCATGACCCCACTCCATATTATTACTCAGTCCTTGTAGTCGATTGTAACACAATCCTATTTTCCCTAAACTGATGTACCAATCAGCTTGTTCTACTTTCCCAAAATAAATATACTCAAAGGGCTATGCCCTCATGAATGAACAAGATTTTTACTACTGTCTATCCTGACTGTAAATGTTGGCAAAGGAGTTAAGTGATTAGGTCACTTGGCTAAAAGCTGTGCTGGTCATGTTAACGTAATATGAGAAACGTTTGATAAGTTTTTAACATAAAGAATCTTATTGTCCAGGCGCAACCCCAAGTGCAGGTTCCAAGTCTGACCCCTACACTAAGTACAGTTGTGATTCAAGAGAAGAAGTTCCTTCTCAAACAAATCAAGCGACTTGAATTCGATGGCAAGGGAAGGACTGTTCAGACTGATGCCGAGATCTGGATCGAGTCCATGGAGGACTATTTTGAGGCAGCAGGAACTGCACATGCTAACCAAGCTATGCTCGCCAAACTTAAGCTTACATGCAAAGCAAGACTTTGGTGGAAATAGTGGTGCAAAGACCAAGGGATCTCGAAAGGGACGGTCACTTGGGAGAAGCTTAAGAAAGCTGTGCGAGGGAGGTATCTGCCACTTGCCTACCACACACAGAAGATGAACGAATTCTATGAATTGAAGCAGCTTGGACTATCCCTTGATGCATATTATTCAAAGTTCGTCTCTCTTAAAGTACACGCCACAAATGGATATGACACAACAGGTGTCAAAGTTTTATGCTAGGTTAAATCCACCCATAAACACTCGCTTGGAATCAATGCACCTAGCAAACCTACAAGACGCACTCATTTGAGCTGCACCAATAATACAGGAGGTGTAGACCAAGCCAAGGAACAACAAGATTTGGCCTTACAAAGAGCACAGGGTTGGAATCAGGGACATAGGAAGAAAGCTAGGACCAATGTTATCAACAACTTTGTTCTTACACAAGGTAATGACCGCAATCTACGTTGCTTCCATTGCAATGAGCCCGGAAACTTCAAGAGGTAGTGTCCCAAGCTTAGCAGGGGACATCACCAAGGGCCATTCCAGGGAGCCGCCCATGGCCAAGGGGCCACCGTCATGGCCAGAGGGCAATGAACCTAGGTGTCCACGAATGTTTGCTCGGAATGGATTGGCTAATACCCAATGATGCCCACATCCACTGTGGAAAGGGCTAAGTCTCCTTCCGAAATTCTGAAGGGGAACTAGTTACAACTCAAGGAGAGGCTAGTAAGCCAAAAATATAGCTGGCAAAAGCAACATGAATTATAAAAGGAGTTAGGAAGGGCCTACCTATCTATCTGATTAAACTGAATAAGCTAGATCAAAATCAGGAATCTGGGGAAGAACCCTCATGTTTAAAGGAATACGCAAATGTATTTCCTGAAGAGCTAAAAGAACTTCCTCCTCAAAGGGAAGTCAACCACAAAATCAAGCTGGCGCCAAGAGCTACACCAGTCGCAAAGAGACCATATAGGATCTCCATCCTAGAAGCTATTGGGCTAAAAGAGCAACTCAAGCAACTGTTAGACCAAGGCTACATCCGTCCTAGCAGTTCACCATGGGGAGCTCTAGTTTTGTTCCAAAAGAAGAAAGATGGAATGCTTCGGCTATGCATTGACTACAGAGGGTTGAATCAATCAACCATCAAAAATAAATACCCCATTCTAAGAATAGATGAATTACTTGACCTCTTCAAGGTGCAAAGATCTTCTCTAAGATAGATCTCAGATCTGGATATTATCATATAAGGATCAAGGAAGAAGATATCCCGAAGACTGCATTCAACACAAGGTATGGACACTTTGAATTCCTAGTGATGTCATTCGGGCTGACAAATGCTCCTACTACCTTCAACAGGTTAATGCAGGATATCTTTAGGCCCTATCTTGATGACTTTGTACTGATCTTCTTTGACAATACCCTAGTCTACTCTAAATAGGAAAAAGATCATGAACCCTAGCTTTGCATTGTTCTTGAAACAATGAGAGCACACAAGCTTTATGCCAAGAAGAAGAAGTGTGCATTCTTCAAGCGACAGATTGAATATCTGGGATTCATTGTATCAGCGGAAGGAATTTCAGTGGATCCAGCAAAGGTCAGAGATGTTCTGTAATGGCCAACACCAACTTTTGTCAAAGAAATACGTAGCTTTCTTGGATTGACAGGATGGTATAGGATCTTCATCAAAGATTATGCTTTGATTGGAGCACCTCTGACTGATCTACTAAAGAAGCAAGTAGCAATTGTATGGTCACCTGCCGAACATGCCAGCTTTGACAAGCTAAAGCAAAGCTTAGTATCAGCACCCATCCTAAAACTTCCTGATCTTAGTAAGGAGTTTGAACTGGTAACTGATGCTAGCGCACTTGCTTAGGATGTGTGCTTATGCAAGAAGGTCATCCCGTAGCATATTCTTCAAGGAAATTGAAGAGCCATGAAAAGAATTATGCTACCCATGATCTGGAGTTGCTGGCTATCATCCATGCTCTCAAACTTTGGAGACATTACCTGCTAGGTAATAAATTTTCCTTAGTGGCGGACCACAAGAGACTTAAATGGATCTTCACCCAGAATGAGCTCAACATGAGGAAACGTCGATGGATCGAAGTACTGGAAGAAGATGATTTTGAAATCAAATATAGGCCTAGAAAAGACAATGTAGTTGCCGATGCACTCAGTCGTCGCAAGGCATTTCTGAATTCTCTTATTTTGCAAGATTCATCAACAGCAAGAGCTCTAGCCACAAAGGTATCAATGCCAGACAACCCAATCCTTGAGCTAGCTAGAGAAGAGGCATATCATGACCCAGTCTACCAGAAATTGCTAAGGGAGATCTCCATCAAGGATCAAGACCCGAAGCTTAAGACGAAGTATCAAGAATTCTCTGTTAGTAGTGGACTTGTCTACTTTAGGACAAGATTATGTATCCTGCAAGCCAATCTCTCAAGCAAAAGATACTTTGGGAAGCCCATGACTCCCCTTTCTTAGGACATCCTGGCTATGCCAAGACCCTTAATGCGGTTAGAAAGAGCTATTATTGGGATAGGCTCAAAGGTGATGTTCTCAAATATGTCAGGAATGTTTGTCTTGTCAACGCATTAAGGCAGAGCATGTCAAAATGCTAGGGAAATTGCAATTGCAACCACTTGACATTCCCCAAATGAAATCGGAATTCATTAGTATGGACTTTGTTGTTGGCCTATCCCAAGTTCAGGGAGGATACAACTCTATTATGGTTGTAGTAGATATGCTCACCATGGTTGCATATCTCATCCCTGTCAAGACAAGATATAAAGCCTTAGACATCACAAGATTATTCATCAAGAAAATATTCAAACTACATGGGTTACCCAGAAGAATCATTAGTGATTGTGACTCTCTCTTCACATCACACTTTTGGAGGGCTATCTTCGAGGCCATTAGGACTCAACTATGTTTCAGTACAGCTTACCATCCCCAAACTGATGGTCAAACGAAACGAGTCAACCAAGTCATTGAAGATATGCTTAGGGCATACTGCTGTCGCGAACCCAAAAAGTGGATTCATTATTTGCCACTGGTTGAGTTTGCCTACAATGCTTCTTACCAAAAAAGTATTCAGATGACCCCTTTTCAAGCATTGTATGGGCATGATTGCCGTACTCCTTTGAGCTTCTCGGATCCAACCTTGAGGGTAGAAGCTTCAAGGCAGATGTTGGAAGACATGCATGACCAAATCAGATCAATAAGACAAGACATCCAAGCCGCCAAGGATAGACAGAAGGCTTACGCAGACTTAAAATGGCAAGACAGATCCTTCGTTGAAGGTGATATGGTCTTCATCCACGTACACCCTAAAAAGAGTTCACTGTCCTTGGGAAAGTACAAGAAGCTAAGTCCAAGGTATTGTGGACCTTATAAGATCACTAAGTGCCTAGGACCTAATGCTTATAGACTATAGCTACTTGCAACCCTAAAGGTTCATAATGTATTCCACATTAGCCTATTGAAAAAGTATCTACCTAATCCAAATCATGTACTTGATGATCAGCAAGTTGTAATGCCTAGCCAAGGACTCCTTGAGCTACGGCCTGATAGAGTCCTAGATGTCAGGGAGAGGCATTTGAGGTCAAGGACCTTGAGAGAATACCTCGTTCAGTGGTTGGAAAGATTATCCCAAAGAGGATGCCACCTGGATGGACGAAGATACTCTCAACCAACAATACCCCCAGGTCCTCTCGACATGAGGACATCTCGATTCCTCTAAGGGGGAGAGAATGTAATGGGCCATAGGAACCCTCTCCTAAAATTTTAAAAGAAAAGGGAAAAAAAATTTCATTAAGTTCAAAAAAAAAAAAACCCCCCTCTCTCCCTGTCGACAGCAGTCGGGGGAGGGGAAGAGAGAGTGGGAGTGGTGGATGATGGGGGGAGGCATGTAGTCTCCAGGTGGATGGGTGGCCATGCCACCTACCTCCTCCCCAGGGGAGGCTTCTCCCCCCCTAGAGAAAAGGAGGAGGAACTTTTG
The DNA here is from genome assembly GCF_053477565.2 of Lygodium microphyllum. Taxonomy (NCBI): domain Eukaryota; kingdom Viridiplantae; phylum Streptophyta; class Polypodiopsida; order Schizaeales; family Lygodiaceae; genus Lygodium; species Lygodium microphyllum. The sequence continues at coordinate 48,901,983 of NC_141158.1, read as the reverse complement.
AGATATCGAGCTCCACTCGTGATATGCCAGGGTGACCGTTGTGCATTTATATCACCGACTTGTTAATTGCAGATGCGGTTGGTACACCACTCATGAATAATAGCTAGATGGCAGCTATCCTTATCTACTCTAGTTCGTGGTTTAGTTAGTATGTCACCTTAGTTAGTTGAGTTTGGTTTGAGACCCATATATAGGGTTTTTCTATTTCTTTGTATGAGAGTTCTTTTGGCTTACACAACTAAGAAGAGGAAAATTGTTTTCAGCCTCCACCTTTGTGTGTATTCTCCCATTGTGCAAGTGAGAGAGCTACAAGTGAAACTCCTTCCTTCTCTCCCACAATCTTGACATGGTATCAGAGCCTTGTTCGTGGTAAGGAGCTCAAGAAAGCAAACCAAGTTCGCGGTGTTCTAGTAAGAGGACCAGTGTTGCTTTCATTTTTCTGTTTTGGGAGCAAGTCTCTGCAGGTAGCACAGCCGAAAAGTGCAAGAGTGCATTGTCTCAGATTGAGACGCCCTTCGCGATGTAGCAAGAGGGCAGTATATGCTGCAGGATAGGGCTTTAGCCCCTAGTTGCTCTGTTTTTTTGATTTGAGGCCATTTCGGGGCCTGTTTTGGAGGCGGAAATTTTCTGCACGCACTTAGGAAAAGGCCATGTTTTATGCTGTGCGACCACTGTTCTACAGGTCAGTGAAAAGTTATTGTAGAAATTGCATCGTATGCCTGTGCGTAGAGACATTGGGAGTTACAGAATCATCCTTATTGCCTATTGATGCAAAATTATCACTAGGAAGTGACTGTGTGGTCAAATACCACTTTCGTCAGTTTTGCAGATTTGTCCTTGTGAGGTTGACACTGTGTTTTTTATAGTGACAGAATTTTTTGCAGTGTTCTGTAATGGTGTCTGATTCTCTTTCACAGATTGTCACTGAAAAGCTTGACAAGAACAACTTTTAAGCATGGAAGTTTAGAATGATGAATTTCCTTATGGGAAAACGATATTGGGAATTTGTTGCAGGAAATGAAGAAGAACCAGTTCTTCCTGATGTTCCCAATCAACAACAAATGCAGGCATTTAAAGGATGGCATGCGAGAGCCAGAAAAGTTATGTACTGGCTATCTATCAGTATTTCAGACTCTATGATTGTGCATATTCAGGATGCAAGTACGCCAAAGGAGGCATGGGATACTTTGTCAAAAATGCATAGCACAAATACGCAAGCTAGGAAAATGCAGCTCAAGCAAGAGTTGCACAATGTGCAAAGAGAAAGTATGAGCATCAATGACTACCACATGAAGGTGAAGAAGATTGCAGATGCACTTGCTTCCATTGGGTCGCCAGTGGAAGATGATGATTTAGTTTATGTGACCTTGAATGGTCTAGGAAAGGATTATGCACAGTTTCGAACATCCATTTTCGTCTGTGAAAGATTTCTTGATTTTGAGGAGTTGATTGCTCTTCTAATTTCTAAGGAATAGAGAAATGGTGGTGCATCTTCTTCAGGAGGAACTTCAAAAGAAACTGTCTTCTACTCAAATGATGGAAGAGGTAGAGGCAGAGGTAGAGGAGGCCAATCTAGAGGCCGTGGTAGAAATCAAAATATGCAGCAAACTCAAGAAAACCAGTCCTATGGAGGAGGACGTGGTAACTCTAGAAGTAGGGGGAGCCAAAGAGGTTGTGGTGGATGGCAAAGAGGCCAAAATGCAAACAACAATGTTGAATGCTACTACTGTGGTAAAATGGGTCATATGGCTAAAGACTGCTATAAAAATCAGAATGACATCATGAATGGAAAATTGCAACAAGGGAATTATGCATCTTCTAGTAGATAGGGTGATGATAGAAATGAGCATTTGTTTATGGTGCAGCACATGAACAATTGTGTGACAAGTGCAGAAGAAAGCAATGAAGTGTGGTATGTTGATTCAGGTGCATCAAACCACATGACAGGTCATGCAGAATGGATGCAGGATGCAAGGAAAATGGAAAAACTAGGATTTTTGGAGACTGGTGATGATATTGCACATCCTATTGTGTAGATTGAAAAATTTCCTTTGTCTATGCAGGATGGGAAAAAGAAATACATGTCAGATGTATTTCATGTCCCAAATATCACCAAGAATCTGGTTTCTGTTGGTCAAATGGTTGAGCAGGGCTTGCAAGTCAGATTTAATCCTCATGGATGCTTTGTTGAGGATATGAAAAATAAAGGTCGCTTGATAGCAAAAGGAAAGAAGAAGGGCAGAATGTTTACGTTGGATGCAGACATGCCTGAATTGAGTACAACAATGTTTGCACATGGGACCGGTGTAGTTGCAGATATTGATATCTGGCATAAACACATTGGTCATGTTAATGTACAGCGACTTAAATGAATGCAGGCCCCAAAATATTATTGCAGGATTGCCTAAATTCAAGGTTGCAGAAATGCATAAGGTATATGAAGCCTGACAATTTGGAAAATAGGCAAGTAAACCATTATGTACAGGCGCATAGTAGGAAGTTTGATTTATATGATTTGAGCTATGCTGTTGGATTTGTAAGTCAGTTTATGCAGGCTCCAAGGAAACCGCATTTGGATGTGGCTAGACGCATACTCAGGTATGTGAAGTCCACATTGCAGTATGGACTATTTTATGAGATTGGGATTCAGATACAGTTGCATGGATACACTGATGCTGATTGGGCTGGTAGTATTTCTGATAGACGATCTACCAGTGGATATGTGTTCTCTTTTGGAAGTGCTGCAGTCACTTGGAGCAACAAGAAACAGCCTACAGTTGCCTTGTCGAGCACAGAGGCTGAGTACAGGGGTGCAGCAATGGCTGCATGTGAGGTAGCTTGGTTGCATAAGCTACTTTATGATATGCATCAGCCTACAGATGGGCCAATTGTCATTTATTGTGACAACATGAGTAGTATACACTTGGCAAATAACCCAGTATATCATGCTAGAACAAAGCACATTGAGGTGCATTATCACTATGTGCGGGAGAGGGTTTTACTGGGTCTTATTGATCTAGTTTATGTCAGCACAGAGGATCAATTAGCTGACATATTCACGAAGGCATTGGGTGCAGAGAAGCTGCGCAAGTTCAGAGACCTACTTGGTGTGCACGAATTGGGATTGAGCTCGAGGGGGAGTGTTGAGATATCGAGCTCCACTCATGATATGCCAGGGTGACCGTTGTGCATTTATGTCACCGACTTGTTAGTTGCAGATGTGGTTGGTACACCGCTCATGAATAATAGCTAGATGACAGCTATCCTTATCTACTCTAGTTCGTGGTTCAGTTAGTATGCCACCTTAGTTAGTTGAGTTTGGTTTGAGACCCATATATAGGGTTCTTCTATTTCTTTGTATGAGAGTTCTTTTGGCTTACACAACTAAGAAGAGGAAAATTGTTTTTAGCCTCCACCTTTGTGTGTATTCCCCTATTGTGCAAGTGAGAGAGCTACAAGTGAAACTCCTTCCTTCTCTCCCACAATCTTGATAGGAACGTCGTCGCCGTTGGCCTTCTAATAAGTCGCCATTGCAGGAGCTGGTAGAGTTGTTCATGGAAAGCGGCAAGGGGCAAGAGGAGGCTAGATACATCGTCATGTCACTCCCCCCTCCCGATAGCTGCTGTACCACCCCCTGTCCGTCTGAGCGAGGTCCTCCCCCCCATCAGTTAAGGGTTCCCCCCCTCTCCTCGCTGCGGCGCTGCTGGGCCCTCCAACTGGGCATTTTCCCTCCTCGTCCGTGCTACTAAACGGCCTTGGGCCTTCGACTCTAAGCACTATAGGGGAGCTAGGAAGCTCTACCCCGAGACCTACGGACCACTTATTGATCAAGCGTTTCAAGCCGAGCGACCATGGCTACCTCTCACATAGCCGACACACAATGCCTACCTTGTGGATGTAGTGAGCTTACCTTGATGCTCGATTAAGTCCCCTCCTCTCTCTCACACTCCAGTAGCTGCACGATCCTTGTGGCAAGCTCAAGAAACCTCGATCCCTCTTCGTCAAGCTCCATCCTCCATAACCGCGTGAGACGAGAGAAGAGAAGAAGAGAGGGAAAGATGAAGAGAGAAGATGGGGAGCTTCTTCTCCACGATCCCTCACTCACACACACTTACTCCCTCACTCCCTCACACTCCCTCAATCCCTCATTCAAGCACAAGAAAGAAGGTAAGAAGCAAGAGAAGAAGAAGAAGAAGCTTTAGCCACACCCAAGAATAAGCTTCTCATTCACTTTTGAACTTTATATACATGCCCCACTTTTTGGGCGGTCATCCCCACTTTTTACATGGCCGGCTATTAGTTTAGACATTCTTTTCCTATTTTCCACCATTCTAACTTATCCCGTTCCCACTAATGCATACAATTGGCATAGGAGTGAGCCGGTGCTCTTTTTACAGGGATTTGGAAGCGCCTTCATGTTTAATGGTGCGCTTTTACTCTTTTCTTTTCTCGAGGTGACACCTCATTCAGATTTTCAGAGTCTGACCTCCATCCAGGACACCTTTTTCTTTCTTTATCCTGTGCCTTCTTGGTTGTCTCCTTTTTCCATTTCTCCTGCACTTCTGCTCCATTTTTTGTTCATCTGTGCTACGGTAAACATTACCCCCCTCCTAGCGGAGTGCCAGTCCCATGGCACTGGGGTGGAAAGCAGCAGGGTGGTTGGGATTGGTGCTAAGTGGAAATGGCGGTTAGATGACCACTGTCGAAAAGGTGGCACTGCGATGAGAGATGGTGGGGTGTTGGTTCCCGGTGACTTGGAGAGGTTTTGGCTTGCTTTGATCTACATGAAGATGCGCGACCTTGTTTACACAGTTGGAATTTGTCATCGGCGATGACTGCCAAAACCGCGGCTCCGTTATCAGTTGAAGAACACATGGTGTCAAGATGTAGCCAATGGCAGCTCGACTGAGTTATGAACAGCCTGCAAGAGAAAGTTGTGCACTCCCTAAGGGGGTATCTGTCTCACGGTGAGGTGTAAGTGCATGTGTAGTGAAACTGGGAGGTGGGTCTAACCTTGGGCAAGCCCTTGGTAATGTCTCACACTTGAGGACCCAGTTCGTGCGTTGTTGGAGGTGTAGTGTAGTGCAGATCTTAGGGTGACAGGTCTGAAAATCCTGCCCTTGATGTGCCCTAAGCGTGGAGTGGGGAGAGGGGCTAGGGGTGATCCCTAGGTGCTGTGAGAAAAGTGTGTGCTTTTTTTTTTGGAAGGCCTTTGGCTAGTGCCGATCACCGTCAGTTGAAGCGCGAGGAGGTCGTAGGCATTGGGATAGAAAGGCACGGCTTTGGAGATATTCTTTAATTGCAGCTCAAGCCTTCAGAGGTGTGGATGACAAAAATGGGTGGTTACACCTTGTGAAGCAGGTGTCATTCATGTTTTCTAAGAGCTCTAAGCAACAAGAGGGGAGGAGGGATGCCCCCATCATTAACCGATTCATGGCTCTACTATCAATGCCTAGATTGATGTCAAAAAAGAAGGGGGGAGATGAGCTTCTTCAGCGGTAGGATTTTGTAGTAATAGGAATTTGAGCAACCTAAGATAGTTGCAGGTGGTTAGGAAGGTAGGATCCGGCGGGCAGGAGGAGAAGTCCGCGAGGAAGCGGGTGATGGATGGAAGAATATCCTGTTGTCTAAAGACTACGCATTCCTCGCGAGTCTGGGCATTTACATTATATATTTTAGGAAAGTCGAAATCCCCGTGAATGGCACGGTCATAGTCTACTCCATGCCGGCGGGGGTAGGGCATGTGAGAGGGGTCATCTCGCTCCTTGGGGAGTGAGCTACAGAAGGTGGTCCAGGCATCAAAATTGGTGTCCCAAATCCTCCCCCGCCACTTTGGCTGCACCTCGTAGCCTTGGATGGATTTGGGAATCCGGTTCACCTTGTCCTGCCAATAGTTTGCAGGCTCCTGCCTCCACCGGGTCATAATTAGGCTCCTTTCTTCCACCCCTAGGTTGTACTCCACATTGCAGCTTGTCTGCTTTTTGAAAGTGCGCCCTAGTAGTGATTTATCACCGGCCCCTTTAGTGTTTGGTAACACATAAAAGATGACTAGGATACTCCCAGACTTGACGGAGACAACCGCTTGGCATTTCCCTAAGAGAGGGTAAGTGTTGCCCCCAAATGGGCTAAGTTTTGTGTTCGTGGGCTGTAATTTGGGCTGACCAATGTGTGTCCAATGGTCATGTGTCAAGACATTCCGATCAGCCCCTTCGTCGATCAGAGCATCAAAAGAGTATGTCCGCTCTGCAGTGACCGTGATTCGAAAGTAGGCGGATGCCACTGCTTCTTCATCGTGATTGGTTAGTTTGGTGATTGTGGCCACACAGACAGCGACGGGGGGTTCGCACATCGGTGGTTCGTGCAGCGGATGGGAAGGGGGATAGTACTTTTTCATGCGACTACCATTGAAGAAGCCTATTCCTTCCCCTTTGAGCGTCTCCAACTCGACATTGTCCGTTCTGCTAATTGCGCGCACCCGGAAAGGCCCCAGCCCTCGAAATTTCATTTTCTGTTTGTGCCCTTTCACCGAATAGAGTAACACGAGGTCCTTGTGATCAAAGTTGCGCTAGTTGACGTGCTTGTCATACCACGGCTTTTATCGTGCCTTTTCGCAGATTAGAGCGTGAGTGGCTAAAAGCTGAGTTTCTGTGAGACGCTCTAGTTCCTCTAAGCGGTTAGTCCAAGCCTCTCTCCCCTCCCAATGCTCCTGCGCTGCTATTCTCAAGCTAGGGACAAAAAATTCTAGAGGTAGAATGGCCTCCATCCCGTAGGTCAGCCTAAAGGGTGTTTGCCCGATAGCCTTCTTATAAGCTGTCCGATAAGCCCACAAGGCAGCCATCAGCTTATTATCCCAGTCCCTTCGTGATGTGGATACTAACTTAGTAAGTACGTTGACTAGGATTTTATTTGTGGACTCCGTTTGGCCATTTGCCTATGGGAAGTAGGGGGAAGACTTTCTATGAATTATTAAAAAGGTTGAGAGCAGGTGGAATATTACTTCGTTAATGAAGTGTGCACCTTGATCACTCACTAGTTCGATTGGACACCCAAACCGTGAAAAGACCTGTTCACACAGGAGCTTTGCAGTGGTCCTAGCGTCATTCCTTCTGGTGGCTCGCATCTCCACCCACTTTGTCAGGTAGTCCGTTGCCACAATGATGTAGCGTGCCTGGGAGTATTGAGCCGCTGGACTAATAGGTCCAATGAAGTCAATGCCCCATTTCTCAAAGGGTTGTCGAGCTATTATGGGGGTTAACTCTATCTTATCTTTGTGCATAGGTATCTTAGTCCTCTGGCATTCGTCGCAGTGTTTGACAAACTTAGCGGCGTCATGGAATAGGGTGGGCCACCAGAGTTGGGATTGTAATACCTTAGGGGCAATCATGTCCCCACTAAAATGCTGCCCGCCAGCTATCCCGTCATGCACCTCTCTCAATACATCGTGCATCTCATGCTCGCACACACATCAACGTAATAGCCTGTCCTGTCCCAACCTATAGAGTTGGCCATCAATTAATTGGTATGGCTGGATTTTTAAGGTGAGTCTCCTTAGCCTGGCTTTCTCAATAGGTCTCTCTGGCAGGCCGTTTTCTAACACTTGGACAACATCGTTTGCCCAGTAGGGTATCAAATCAGCTCTAAACAAGTCCCCTTTGCTAGACAAGCCAAAGAGGTGCAGGTCTGGTAAATTGTCAGGGATGCCTTGGCCAGCAGCTTCCCCTGTGGTGGGTATGCGGGACATGTGATCCGCCATGTAGTACTGCTTCCCTTTACGCACAACCATTGAGAAATCAAACTCCAGCAGAAGCAATAACCACCTTGCTATGGGGCCTGTGGCGCATGGCTTGTTTACGAGATACAGTAGGGCTTGATGGTCCACGTAAAAGACAAAGGGTGTAGCCAACAGGTAATGCCTAAATTTCTTCACGGCGAACACCATGGCTAGTCCTTCCCTTTCTGTAGTGGAGTAGTTCATTTCTGTTTCGGTGAGCTGCCTGCTAGCAAAGCTCACGGGGTAATCAAGACTATGTTCACCAGGTTGGCATAGAACGGCTCCAATGGAAAATTTGGAGGCATCTATGTGTACATGGAATGCTACACTCTAGTTTGGGGATCGTAAGATGGGTGCAGTGGTGAGGGCCTTCTTTAACTGTTCATATGCGCATTGGCATTCCTTAGTCCACTGGAATACAATCAGTAGCTTGTACAATGGTCTAGCAATCAGCACGTAGTTTAGTACAAAGCGTCGGTAGTATCCTGTGGCCTAAGAAACACTGGATGCCCTTGTAATTGGTGGGCGGTGGGAGGTCAGTAATGGCCCTGACTTTTGAAAATTCAGTGGCAATGCCATTCCGTGACACTACATGCCCTAGGATGCATCCGTGCTTCACCCATAACTGGCACTTTAAGGGGTTCAGCAAGAGTTTGTATAGTCGGCATCATTCAAAGACGGCTCCCAACCTCTCTAAGTGTTTGGCCCAACTAGAGTGCACACATAGGTCGTCCACAAACACCTCTAGCTTTGCGTCATAGCATATCCTTGAAGATAGTGCACATTAATCGTTGGAAGGTTGCAGGAGCATTCATTAGCCCAAAGGCCATAACGATGTAGGCAAAGACACCCCACTCCGTGGCGAAGGTAGTCTTGTGCCTGTCGTCAAGATGCACTTGCACTTGATTGTAGCTTGAGAATCCATCCAGAAAGCTATAAGCTTCTTTGCTTGCCACTCTCTCCAGCATGTGCTTGGTATAAGGCAAAGGGTAGTTGTCTCTCTTCGTAGCAGCATTCACCTTCTTGTAATTCACGCACACTCGAATCTTGTTGTTCTTTTTCATAACTATCACTATGGGTGATACCCAATCTGTGTGCTCGATCTCATATATAAATCCCACCTTCATGAGCTTATTGATCTCTTCCTTCACTGCATGAGCATGTTTGGGATTCATAGGGTAAGGTCTCTGCTTCGTTGGCACCGCTTCTGGGACCATGGGAATGTTATGGGTCACAACCCTAGGATCAACTCCTCTCAGTTCCTCCAAGGACCAGGCGAACACATCGACATACTCCCGCAGGAGAGAAACCAGCCTAGCCTCCTCCTCCTTGGTCAGGTCATCAGTAATGAACACGGGTCATGGTTTCTTGCCCTCCTCTACCAAGTCGACTTCCTTGACCCTGGTGGGTCCCTCAATTGGTTCCCTGGCTTGCCCTTGTCTCTTTGCTCCTAGCAGAACCACCACCCTATCACCCTTCTTAAACTTTGTGAAGCGTTTGGGTAGGTCCTGTGGTTTCTTTTGCCTCTCTCCTTTTGAGTCTCTAGTTTGCTTCCTGGTCCCCTCCTTAATCTGCTTGCGCCTTAAGTGGACTGGCAAGTCCCCTTTAGTGTGTCTGACATTAGAGGGTTGGGATATTTCGGGATCACTCTCTGTACTAACTTCAGACTCCGATTTAAACTCGCATCCCTCGCTTGAGGAAGGGGTTTCACCTGGGGGTTGTAGTTTAGTAGGTGACTCCATCTTCAGTATTGGGACTACCAGCGATTGTGCCACCCCTACCTGTTCACAGTCTATAGCTCCCACCCGCTCCAGCCAGGTCCTATCGCATTCCATCCGCAGGACTCCTTTTCCATCCCTTTTCCATTTTGGCCTAGAGTCTATCTCAGTCTGCTCGATTGCTCTCCCTTCAGTGTCATAATCTATCGTGCTAAACTCTTCCTCGCTCTCATTCGTCTCAGAGCGGCAGTGCTCATACTCCTCATCACCGGAATCTTGCCCCTCCGACTGCTCGTCATCCCCTAGGTTTTCCTCTCCAATCTCCTCTTTGTTAAATTAGCCGCTTTGCTGCCTTTCAATTTAGTGGTTAGGTACCCTACGATTCCATGAAGCTCGAGCTTGTTCATGGGGGTGTGGAACGGGATCGGTCTCCCTGGATCTTGCGAGTTCCCTGCCATCATGTAGAGTGGCACAGTGGACTCTTCTGCTGGCATGCTTAGTGACTTAGCCACTTGCTTATACAACTCTTCCTCATGTGAGAATGGCAGGTCAATGGTTGCCAAGACGTGCATCCAATCCCTCTCGTCCTCAGGGTAGGGAATATACTTGGTCAGCGTCCCATAGTGCTTGCACGCCTGGGCATCGCCTTTTAGCATGGTCGAGATGGCATCGAGGTCGGTTGGGGTAGTCTTCCATGTGTCCATCTCAACTCTCACCACCTCTATCCTATTCCCCAAGAATATGAGGTTGTTTCCCCAGTCTTCGACCACTCATGCATTCCTCATCCATGGCCGGCCTAGCAGTATGTCATAGTCCACCCCCTTCATGACAATGAAGTTTACGGAAAACTTCACTCCTCCAATCTTCACTAGCCAATTTTTTTAAGACCTCGAATGGTCTGACCTTCATTCCGTTGGCCAATGTAACATTGAACCTAGCCGCTTCCATAGGTGGGTTTCCCCAGCTTGTATAACTGCATGGCTCAAGACACTGACTGCTATGCCGGTGTCCACAATTCCTTTCCAGGTTGCATCCCCTAAGGCTAAGACAGGTAGGATTGCATGCATCTCCGTGCCTTCCCAGAAAGCGTTGATGTGCAGTGACCTTGGAGCCGAGTGCAGCGTTAGGCTTGGAATTTGCTTGACTACGTCCTGTGCTCGCCCAAGTCAGCGGCAGCATGCTCCCCCTTTCCCTCCACCCAGTGCCTCAATTCTCGCCACAATGGAGGGTGCTGCCAAAGCAAGTCTCCCAAATTAATGGTCTCACTGGGGTGGTTACTACGGTGGTGAGGAGGTTGCTAGGTAGTTGGCTTTCCCCTCGGTCACCACTCTTTGGCCACATGTCGTGGCTAGCTTGTTGATAAGCTTCTTCCTGGTCTTGCCTTTATGGCATCTCTCATGGTGTTAGTGCATTCCCCGATTGAGGCCATGATGGCAAATCGGGCATGCTTGCACTAGAAGGTCCTCCATCGGATCCTCCAATATGGGTTCTACATCTTTAAGGTGTTCTTGGGCATCCTTGGGGCATCCTTGACCCACTCCTTTACCTTGGCAATAGCCTCGAGTTGCCACTTGGGATGAGGGTATTTCCCCCACCTTGGCACTACCTAGTTCCGTCGTCTTGGGGGCGGAGGTCTCTGGCTTGACGTCTGTGACCCCTCTTCCCGCCACTAAGGTTGTATCTTCCTCAGTATTAAGAGTGATCCTTGCGTCTGCTCTCTTTCTCCTTCTCCTCTGGCTCTTCTTTCTCAGCAAGGCTGCGTCGAGGTTACTTGGCCCAGGTAGTGAGATGCATGTTTGTCTTGTTTGCGCTCGTGTCATGACATGCAGTGGGATGGATGTGTCTTCTCCGCCAAAGGTCTCTACGCCAAATATCCCTAAGGGCATAGAGGGCACGTCGGCCAGGTTGGCTGATGGTTTCCACCTAGGGCAGTCAGGAAACAAGTGTGTGATCCCACATTTGGCACACCTAAGGTCAGCTTTGTCTTGATTTGCCTATTTCCTTTCTAGGCAGCGTGATGATATATGGCCTCGATGACCACAGGTCCAACATGAGACTGGGTCCTGGCTTGGTCCTCCAAAGCCTCTGCCTCTTCCTTTGCCCAGCGCCATCATCGGCACCGGTTGATAGTCCATCAGGACTGGATTGCCTTCCTCGTCATAGGAGATGTATGGGTTTACGTAGCTTTCTTCTTCACTAGGTTCCTCCACATAATGAACAGGAGTGTCACTCGGTGGTTGGGTTACGTAGGGTCCTAGTGGTCTGGGTATGCTTGTTGGGTTCATCTCTAGCCTAGCGATGACTGGTCTCATGTCATTTGGTGCTGGAAGTGCCAGCTAGGCTCCCCTGCCAAGGAAGTTAGATGGCATGTTGCCTAGGTAAGGAGGGTTGTATTGCTGCGTATACGGAAACCTCCTGGGCAATCTGCAGTGCAATGTGTCATGTCCGAACCTACCACAGTTTGAACACGGTCTAGATCTAGGATCTTGACACTCGGCTGGGAGGTGATTTCCACCACAGTGTATACACTGCACATGGGCTCGTGTAGGCTTCCTTATTTGTTCTTGCAAATGCGCAAGCTCCATTCTCACCTCAGCCAGGTCCTGACCTTGGTCGACTCCCTTTTCCTTACCCCGCGCGCTAAAGCTCTCTCTCTCACCCAATGTCATTGACCGCTCTAAAGCCCTCTTGCCCGCACAGTCCCAACTGGTGTTCCTCATGCTTTGCTCCCTCAGCTAGTCGTCTACCCTTATTGCTTCATCAAAAACCCTAGCCAGCATGTCTCTTTGTAGTGTAGAGCTACTAGCCAAGGCCTTGTAGAGTTCCTCGCTACGGATTCCATTTATGAACACTGTAGACACAGCCTTTTCGTTAGGTCGCTCATTGGCCGGGATCCTCTTGAAGAGGCTACGTCCATGTGTGACGTAGTCTCTTACGTCCTCTTTTTCTCTCTGGTTGACATTCATCAAGCGCACGATGAGGGTGTTGGAGTATCCTACCTCAGAGAACCTCTTGATAAAGTGGTCCTTAAGATGGGCAAAGTTCCCGTGCTCGGCTGCATCTAGGCTGGTGTACCACACCCTCCCCTTGTCACCTAAGCACATCCCAAAAGCTTGGGAGCGTTGTGCAGGGTCTGAGAGGCCGTTTGCTTCATAAACCTGTTCGAACTGCTCCACAAAGCTATATGGGTCATTGCTAGGTTCATACTTGTCCAGTTGTTTCACCACTATAGGGATCCTAGATTGCCCCTTTGCCCCTTGTGTGACCCCTAATCCTGAGAGTAAGGTTGTGGCTAAGGTTGTCATGCCCTGCTCAGTGGACATGTTGTCCATGAGCCGCCTGGCTACAAGTTCACTTAATGACAAGTCAGCCTCCACTACCTGCTCTCTCTCCGCATTTGGTCCTACCCTTGCTGCTCCAGCCACATATCCACGTCTTGTTGGAGTTTCCTAGCCTTTTGCTCGTGGTTATAGGCAATCATGCTCTCTAGCACCCTTTTGATTTCCTTTCATTCCTCTTCTAGGGTTGCTACCACTTCCTCTACTGGCCTATCATGAACTACCATCCTGGCCAGCAAGTCATACTCGTTGACTAACTCCTGCACCATGACTGGGAATTCTCGCAAGTCCAGTCTGTCCTCTCCTAATCCGCCTTGGGATCCTAACATTGCTTCCGCTTCCCATTTCACTCGGTCGTTGATCAACTTGAGTAGCTCTAGCGGCGTCCGATTCTCTATGTTGCGGTCCTCCGGATCTTCGTGTCCTCTCAGGGCCCTACAGATGGAGTTCCCTAGTGGCCCGCTTTGCCTTGGGATCCTCTCCTAGTAGTGGATTCCTTGATATTATCATGTTTCCTGTTAAGCTCCTTGTTACTAAAAATCGTCGTTAATCTTATCCACGACTTGTGCTTAGTGCTTTCTAGTGCTCCGTGTGGAAGCAGGCTTTTCCTTTCCTTGTAGTGCACCCTAGGTGATGAAATCAGAAGGTGAGGTGAGGATGCACTAAATGCCTGATGCAAGCTCCACGTCACTGCCTATGGTTGTGGCCTGATGTGGCTTTTGATGCAGGTCCTGGCCACTCTAAAGTCTTACAGAAAGACCGTGATGCATTCCTTATCCTGCTTCAGGGTTGGTTAGTTGGTTGGCTGGTCGTCGAACGTTGCATCCAATCCCAATTATGTTAGCTCCATGTCTAGCTATCTGGGGTGAATCTTCGATCACCTTGTCTGGTATCCAACTTCCAAGATCAAACTGGGTTCCCTGGGGGGGTCAGAGACGTCACCAGGGAACCCAGGACTGTGGCCTAGGTGAGTCACCTTCTATTCAAGCTCTGATGCTCTAGTTTGATTCTGGGAACCGAACGGGCTGGTCCGATTCTAGGAATCAGACGGTCCTGGTCCGATTCTGGGAATCGAACAGTCTGGTCGGATCTTACTTTGGTCTGGCTTCCCTTAGTCAAACGGGGGGTGGTCCGACCACTGCAATGGGTCGAGGGGCTCAAGTTTGGGACTCGGACACGTGTCGACTTGGTGGGCTGGTCCAATTTTGGGAATTGGATTCAACTGGTCTGATTTTCAACTGGTCCAACTCTCGCAATCGAACAGTCCGATTCTGGGAATCGAACAGACTGGTCCAATGACATGACCGACAGCCCACAAGTTGTGCAGGACGCCTTTAGGTCAATGCCTACTCTATCAAATCATGCTGCACTTTCCAAATCAATGTGAGCAACAGAGAGAAACGTCCGGCATACCTCAAAGTGATGGGGCACTCGATCGGTCAGCACTTCACGATCTCCCGCAGCTCTCTCGCTCTCTCTCGGGCTCCCAGTCTCACAGTCATCTCAGAAAATAGGGTCTCAAATGTGGGAACCCTAGTTTGATGTGCCCCTTATTACCTCCCTCAGTCTGTTGTAGACTCAGAGACTAATCTCATACACTCCACCTGCTAGATGGTCTGAATCTGCGCCCCAACTTCCATGTCTCCAGTAACAGCAAAACCCTTCTGTTCCCTTCTTTTTCCTATCCTACCCTTAACCTATTGCAACAGAAAACAGAAACAGAAATAAAGACAGATAGTCCTACTCTACATTCAGCAGCAAATCAAAATACTTACTTGCTCCAGGGATTAAAACCTCCTAATCCTCCTAACTATCTCGAGCACCGTTTTAGGCTGCAAACCCTATTGCCATGCTCGATACGATGCGCTTGGCACTCAAGGCTCGATTCTGTCTATCCCGGCAACGGAACCAAAATGTAGGGGAGCTACGGAGCTCTACCTCGAGACCTATAGACCGCTTATTGATCAAGCATTTCAAGCCGAGCGACCATGGCTACCTCTCACATAGCCGACGCACAATGCCTACCTTGTGGGTACCTTGATGCTCTATCGAGTTCCCTCCTCTCTCTCACACTCCGGTAGCTTAATGATCCTTGTGGCAAGCTCAAGCAACCTCCATCCGTCTCCATCAAGCTCCATCCTCCATAGCCCCGCGAGATGAGAGAAGAGAAGAAGAGAGGGAAAGATGAAGAGAGAAGATGGGGAGCTTCTTCTCCACGATCCCTCACTCACACACACTCACTCCCTCACTCCCTCACACTCCCTCAATCCCTCACTCAAGCATAAGAAAGAAGGTAAGAAGCAAGAGAAGAAGAAGAAGAAGCTTTAGCCACACCCAAGAATGAGCTTCTCATTCACTTTTGAACTTTATATACATGCCCCACTTTTTGGGTGATCATCCCCACTTTTTACATGGCCGGCCATTAGCCTAGGCCTTCTTTTCCTATTTCCCACCATTCTAACTTATCCCGTTCCCACTAATGCATACAATTGGCACGGGAGTGAGCCCGACGCTCTTTTTACAGGGATTCAGGAGCGCCTTCATGTTTAATGGCGTGCTTTTACTCTTTTCTTTTCTCGAGGCAACACCGTCGTTCAGATTTTCAGAGTCTGACCTCCATCGAGGATGCCTTTTTCTTTTTTTGTCCTGTGCCTTCTTGGTTGTCTCCTTCTTCCATTTCTCTCATGCTTCTGCTCCATTTTTTGTTCCTCTATGCTGTGGTAAACAAGCACCACCCCCTCTGGTTACCCGCCCCGACTGAAACGACTGGGCTACAAGCCCCCTCCTTACATCACCCCCCTATTTACTAAAGGCTGTGGGATTCCCCCCCCCCCCCCCCCCCCCCCCCCGAGCCCTCTAAACTAGTCGCTTCCCTCCCTGGTTGCCATCCTGACCGGTCGTGAAGAGAGAAGGAGAAGGAGAGGATAAGGAGTGAGGAGAGAGAAGAAGGAGTGAGGGAAGAGAAGAGAAGAAGAGAGAAAGAAGGAGGAGGGAAGAGAAAAAAAGAGGGAGAGAGAGAAGAGGAGGATGGAGAGAGAAGGAGAAGGAGAGGTTAAGAAGGAGTGAGGAGAGGAAAATAAGGAGTGAGGAGAAAAAAGAAAAGAAGAGGTAGAGGGAGAGAGGAGTGTGGTAGAAGAAGAGAAGAAGAAGAGAAAGAGAGGGAAGGAGGGGAAAAGAGGTGGGAGAGGGAGGAGTGAGAGAGAGTAGAGGGATAAGAGAGAAGGAGAAGAAGAGAAGGAGAGGGAGAGAGGGTAGGAGAGTAAGAAAAAAGAAGAAGAAAAGAGAGAGAGAGAAAGGAGGAGAGGAGAAAAAGAAGAAGAGGAGAGAGGAAGAGAGTAACCGCTACAAGTCACCCAAACCACTCTCTCGGCAACGAACCCCATCCAGCGGTCTTTCCCAACCAAACGTATCAACCCGAATCCGTCCGGACTGCCCAATTCTCCACGAGTGAATGGCTCCCAAGAAGAAAGTCATGGGAATCGTAGGCAAAATAGAAAAGGATCAACTTCATTGCCTCATAATTGAAGTGAAACCCTATAAATTAATTGCTGGGAAGTTGCACTAGCTAGGCTAGGACCATTTGTTGAGAATGGGCATTTGTGAGCATGAGATGCATGAAGCTTTGGCCAAGGCATATGTGGGAGTTGTAGGAGGTCATTTTGATGGAGACTCTACTATTAGCAAGATTGTCAACTCATGTGTGAGACTACGCATGTCATTTAGGGCTAGTCACATTATCATTATTTTAGGAATTTTTATTATGATTTAGCTATGACATTTTAGGCATTTTATGCCAATCGACCAACATTTAATATTGGATGACCATCTACTTTTTTGGCCTATTTTATACCTATATATAGTGGGGCTTCTCCTCCTCCTTAGTCATCATCATCATTAACCAAGTGGGCTTCTTGTTGGAGAGAGGAGCTTATGCCAATGCCCACATAGCTAGTGACTTACTATTGTACATGACTGTCTTGTGTTTGGTATATGGATTATATTTATTGAGCATTCTTCTGAGTTCTCTTCTTTGCAATGTTCTCTCTTTTTTTCTCTTTTTCTTGTGTTTTGCAGTCTATTTTAGCATTTGTATATGATTCCATTGTTGCTACATCCACTTTTGACATGGTATCAGATTGTAGGATCTAGGTTCTTGGTATGTTGGTTTTTCTACTAATTTCAAGCCTTCATCGTTCCTCGCCAATCAGGAGATGACTTGTTTGCTACCTGCTCTTAGAGTATGTTTTCTGCAATTAATGCAATATCATTTGATGTTAGCCCCAATAGGACCTAGATTTATTTAAAACCCATATTTTTGGAGTTTTTAGTATTTGACACTTCTTTACCACTAATAGGCAACATCTTTTGACTATTTTATTACAGTTTTTGGTATTGACGGCATTGTGTTTTTGTGATCAGCCTAAGAATAATGTGTGTGAACTCTATTTTTTTGTAGTCTTTGATGTTTGGTTGACTGTCTTCTCTCTCTATCTACCTTCTCTCTTGTCCTCTTATCCTTTCCATATGGCTCCTCCATGCACTTCTACAAATCATAAGTCACATGGACTTGACTATCCTACATGGAGTGATGTGATGAAAGCCTAGTTTGTGTAGAAGCAGATCTACTATATTGTTTGTGGAGCTATTCCACATCCTTAGCGTCCTTTTCCACTTCTCAAAGATTTTGATGAGGACAACCATGAGGAAGCTGTAAAAATTACACAGTGCAATGAACAGAATCTGAGAAAGAGATAGAGGTAGAGAGTACACAACAAATAAGAGGAGAATTAGAAAATTTCTTTAGCTCCAAACAACTGATATAGAGATGGCTCTGTCCACCCGTGCGCTTCCACAGTGAAGCTTAGATGGCGATCTAGACAGAAGATAGGTGAAGAGCTTAAGGCTAGCTGGAACAACTCTGACTAGGTGAAAGATAGATAATCAATGGCTATGAAGGTGGTTAGGTCGGCATGACCAACCTACCGTATGAGCCTCCACTAGTTAGCTAGGAAATATTCCAAGGAATATTCCCTTTATCGTCGGGTTCGTCGGGTCGGGGGCACTGCCCCGAGACTCCCGCCAGGGGGGCCACTGGCCACCTTGGGACCCCCTAGCTAGGGGCCGCTTCCGTGGCCCTCAAACCCCAAAATAGGGGCCCCTTTTAACTCGCTTACCCCACAACTCGATGCAATGTGCCTGGAGTTGCTACCATCTTAACTACTCAGTCCAACCCAAAGATTAGACCCACAATGGTCACCTTTTTGCCATCCGGTCACATAGATCTCATCTGATATACAAGTTAGGAATCAACCAATGTATGGGCTCACATTTGGCTTCTCCTCATAATGGGGGCCTTGCAACTTTGAGCACCATGGATCATTGGTGGCACCTTATGAGGGTGGGGCATTGAGCATATCTAACACCCCGCCTCAATGTCCACCCATAGGTGAACTATCTCCTCGGCCCAATGTCGAGTCTTTGAAGATGAACTTGAAGCAAATCCTTCGTAAGTGCTTCGGTGAAGATATCCGCTCCATTATCCTCTGTTGGAAAGTAGACCAGTTCCACTATCCCATCCTCCATCAAATCACACACATAGTGATATTGGATCTCTATATGTTTAGTGTGTGCATGAAACATTGGATTTTTGGCAATGGTGATGCAACTTTGATTGTCATATCTCAGCACAGTTGGTTCTTCATCCTACACTCCCATATGCCATAGGATCCTTCTCAACCATACTACTTCACATGCAGCAAAACAAGCTACCTTGTACTCTGCTTCGGTAGAAGACAATGCCACTGTTGGCTGCTTCTTACTAATCCAAGAGAAAATTCCTGAACCCAAAGAGAAATAATAACCAGAAACTGACTTCTTGGAATCACTGTCTCCTACCCAATCTAAGTCACAATTTCCCACAAGAGAAGTTTTGGAACTGTATGTGATACCATAGTCAAGAGTTTCCTTCAAGTATCTGAGCACCCGCATCCCAGCTTTCCAATGACTCTCATGAGGTTTGTTTGAGAACCTGCTCAAAACACCAACATCAAAACTGATATCTGGTCTAGTATTACAGAAGTAGATCAGGCTGTCGACCATTCTCCTGTACCTCCCAATGTCTGCTAGTGCTGATGTATCCTCAATGGATAACTTTGCATTCACCTCCATAGGTGTAGCTATCTCCTTGCACTCGGTCATGCCAAATGCCTTCAAGATCTTCCATGCATACTTATTCTGAGAGATGAAGATATTTCTTGGCTCTTGCCAGACTTCAATTCCCAAACAATAGTGCAGCAAGCCCAAGTCTGTCATTTCAAACTCAGAATTCAAAGCCTTTCAAGTTTGGTTGATCATATCTTCATAGCCACCTGTAATAAGAAGGTCGTTCACATATAGGACAACCACTACCAACTTTTCACCATCCGTGTAAACATACAAGTTAGCATCTGAGGCACATCTTTTGAAGTTTAAGCTTAAAAAGAACTTATTTATCTGTTGTACCATGCTATGGGGCCTTGTCTCAGCCCCCATACAATGCCTTCTTCAGCTTACACACTTTGTTCTCAGAATGGGGGGCCTCAAACCTTGGTGGCTGAGCCATGTACACCTCCTCCTTGAGGTCACCATTTAAGAATGCTGACTTAACATCCATTTGGTAAACTGGCCAGTGCTTGTGGGTGGCCCTGCAACAAGTACTGTGCGAATAGTGGTCATTCTGGTAGTTGGGGCAAATGAATCTTGAAAATCAAACCCTTCAACCTATGAAAAAACCTGTGCAACCAGTCTAGCTTTGTACTTTTCTAAATTACCATCAACCTTGCACTTTACCTTCCAGATCCACTTCGTGCCAATAACCTTCTACTTTGCTGGCCGATCCACTAGCTTCCAAGTGTCATTCTTCATTATGCTGTCATACTCGGCTTGCATAGTTGACTTCCATGCTAGATCTACAAGTGATTCTTCTAAGTCAGTTGGCTCCTTTACTTCTCTCATAATCTCAGCCATCAAGGCCATATTGACTATGTGAGTAGAAGCCCTCCTTTGCTCCTCTATTCTCTGAGACCTCCTTGGTCCGTCTAACTTCTCCTCAATAGATGTGGGCATAGGATTATTGTGGTCATAGAGCTGCTTCACCCAACGCGGTAATGGATTTTTCGGTGGGGTTATATCAGGTTGGTGAACTTTTTCCTCATCATCTGAAGATGATGCTTCCTCCTCTTTAAGGATAGGGACAGCTCTCGAGACAGGTTCATAGTGGACTACTTCTTTGCTTGATGATAAAGTGGAAGAACTTGCCTTCTCCTCCTCCACTGTATGTAGCTGCTCCTTGAACACCACATCACGACTCGTGATGATCTTCTTTGCCTCTTGGTCATATAATTTGTAAGCCTTCTGCTCATCACTATAACCCAAGAAGATACATTTTCTACTTTTTGGTTGTAACTTGTTTCTCTTCTCATCTAGAATATGTGCATAACATTCACATCCAAAAAATTTGAAGTGTGAGACAGTGTAAGCCTCATGAGGTGTTTTTCCCTTGAGAGCCTTTGTGTAGCTCAGATTTAAAATGTAGACTACAGTATTAACAACTTCAGCCCAAAAATGGTTAGGCAATCCCTTGCCCTTTAGCATGCATCTTTCCATCTCCACAATGGTACGATTCCCTGTTCCACAATAACGTTCTACTGAGGTGTGTGAGGCGTCGTCAATTGATGCTTGATCCCTTTGCTCTTGCAAAAGTCTTCAAACTCCTTTGAGTTGAACTCACCACCACCATCAGTTCTAAAATTTTCACACTTTTCCTTCTTTCATTCTTCATTCTTTAAACTTATCAAAAGCTTGAGCCTTATCACGAAGGAAGTACACCCACATCTTTCTACTATAGTCATCGACAATCAACATAAAATAAGAATATGCCCCCAAGGCCTGTGTAGGCATCTTTTTGCACAAGTGAGCATGTACCAACTCTAGAGAAGCCTGTGCTCTATTCTTGCTTTCTTGTGGAAATGCCTTTCTCTGTTGGTTGCCCATCATACAAGCTTCACATGGTTTCTTCAATTCAGTCATTGCATGTAGGTGAGCAACCATACCTTGCTTGTGCATCTCCTTCAACCCTGCAAATCCGATGTGTCCAAACCTTTCATGCCAAAGCTTACTTGTGCCCAGTCCAATGGTGGCTGTAAAAGCACTTAGCTCATATAGGTTGTTCCTTCTTTCTCCTTTGCCAACAACTTTTCCATCAGTGTCAAGAATTTTGCACCTCACTTCATGACCAAGATCAGTTATGGCAGCAACAACTGATAATAGATTTCTCCTAATTTTGGGAACATACAACACATTTAAAAGTTTTTTGACATCACCATTTGCAGCAACAAATGAAATAGTACATGTTTCTACAACAGGGCATTTTGCATCATTTCCGTCACAGTGATGGATTCTTGTAGAGGCTGCATAGAACTGTATAGACCTTTCTTGTTGGTCATGTGACGGGAGGCCCCACTATCCAACACCCATGAGTCAATGGTAGATTCTTATTACATCGAGGAGCACACCTTCTCAATGGTCTCCATGAATAACTCCAACTCTACTTCAGCCGTATTGGCTATCTCTTTCCCTTTACTCTTAAGGGTACCATTATTTTCATCTGCCTTCTTGACATGACAATCTATGATTGCATGTCCTTTCTTCTTGCAATAGAAGCACTTTCCTTGAAACTTATTCTTACTGCCCTTCTTCTTTTTGTCACCATCATTTTTGGTGGAGGAACCACCTTTTCCTTTTGCATTGGCAGAGAATGTAGCATCTCCATTGTTGCTTCCTTCTCGGGCTTTCAACCTCAACTCCTCCTCCAACAATAATGCACAAATCTCCTCAAAACTCAAAGCTTGAGGTCTCACTTGAGTAATAAGGGCAGTTACTAGTCCATCAAACTTTTGTGGACAAATCCGAAGACACCTCTCGGAGCTAGCTCCTCACTAGTCTTTTGTATCCTAGCACCAGCCATTTGGTCGCACAGATTCTTAATCCGAGTGATGAATACTTCAGCTGTCTCTCCTTCAGCAAACTTCTCCACTGCTAGTTGATTCTCCAAGTTTTGAATCCTTGTTTGGTTTCGCGTTTCATATTGACTCCTCAGTACATTCCAAGCCTTTGATGCTTTGGTTGTATGCTGAATAAAAGTCATAACATTGTCAGAACATCTTGTAACTAAGGCACACAATGCATCTGCATTCCTTCGTTTCCAAGCTCATTTGGAGGAATCATCACACTAGGATTTGATGGGTCAGGGGTAGGCTGTGGTTCTACATCAGTCCCTAGCACAGTCTCCAAAAGCTCATAAGAATCAAGGATAGTTGTAATTTTGAACTTCCACAAGGTATAGTTTGTACCATCTAGCTTTCCTTCGCTGAAGGTTGGTGGACGAATCCTCAGTGTTTGAATAGCTGGTATAGCAACACCACCTCCTACACCGCTTCTAATGCGCCAGAACCACTTTTGGAAGATGACATTGTTCCTCTTTGCTGTTGAAGCCTTTGTCTCTTGTGTACTCTTCGATCCTTAGAGCCCCCTGGGCTCTGGTACCATGTAAAAATTGCACGGTGCAATGAACAAAATCTGAGAAAGAGATAGAGGTAGAGAGGACACAACAAATAAGAGAAGAATTAGAAAATTTCTTTAGCTCCAAACAACTAATACATAGATGGCTTTGTCCACCCGTGCGCTTCCACAGTGAAGTGTAGATGGTGATCTAGATAGAAGATAGGTGAAGAGCTTAAGGCTAGCTGAAACAACTCAGACTAGGTGAAAGATAGATAATCGATGGTTGTGAAGGGGTTTAGCTTTTATAGCCCATGAAGGTGGTTAGGTTTGCATGACCGACCTACCATATGAGCCTCCATTAGTCGACCAGGGAATATTCCCTTTACTGTCGGGTTGGGGGCGCTACCCTCAGACCCCCGTCCCCTTGGGAACCCCTAGCCAAGGGCCACTTCCGCGGCCCCTGGACCCCAAAATAGGGGCCCCTTTTAACTCCCTTACCCTACAAATCGATGCAATGTGCCTCGAGTTGCTACCAGCTTAACTACTCAGTCCAACCCAAAGATTAGACCCACAATGGTCACCTTTTTTCCATTCGGTCACATAGACCTCATCTGATATACAAGTCAGGACTCAACCAATGTCCAGGCTCACATTTGGCTTCTCCTCATAATGGGGGCCTTACAACTTTAAGCACCATGGATCATTGGTGGCACCTTATGAGGGTGAGGCATTGAGCATATCTAACAGAAGCTATGCTTACATGGGATATGAATGATGCATGTACCTATTCTGCTCTTCTTTGATGTATTTCTAGAGAAGTTCTACTTATCTCCTGCAAGACATATCCCGAGTATGGTGGAAGCTTCAAATATTGTATGAGGCCCATTCTACCATGCATGCAATGAACCTTTATGGCTAGCATATGAAGTTCGAGCCTAAGGACACTATTCAATATTTTTTGCTCCATGTTATACATGTATATGACCAGCTTCAACACATGCATCTATAAAAGGACAAGGAGTTAGAAGCCTCAGAATAAGGAGAGGAAGAATAATTGGGATGTGGACTCCTTCAATGAGTCATCCTCTTCCTTAGACTTGGACTCCAATCCTCTAGCGAAGGAGAAGTCCAAGACATAGAAGAGATCTGCTTCTTCACATTGAGAGATGGGCTTGATGGCCCCTTCCTCTACTGTTTTCTCGTCTAGTTGATGTGGCCCCCCTCTAGTGATAAAGAGGGAGTGTGAGAGGATGGTGAGATGGGATTAGTGAACCTCACCTATACAGGTATACAAGTGCACAAGTTGTAGAGAGGGATGTCCTTGATGCATCGATTGAAGTCTAGAAGGTTCAAACCTTTGGAGCTAGGGTTGACATCCAAGTTCATAATGGGCTATTATTTGACATAGAGAGGGATTGAATCCTAGTCTTGTGCTCACATGTAGGGACACTTTGGCAATCTAGATAAAGGTGGTGGGGAATCCATGATCACATATGTTCAAAGAAATTTTTGACAAGATGGTCTTATCTACTACTGTGAGATATTTATGTGATGGACACAAAGAAAAGCTATGGGTCTTCTCTATTTTTAGGAGCTAGTATGATCAACATCAACATTAGATTCTCTTCAAGGCACCTTGGTGGTGGCTTGATCACCCACTGTTTGGATATCCATGGTTCTACAGTGGTGGTTCTATGTTGTCTATGACGAGTCATTCTCCTTGTATCACTATATCAAATCACCCATGATCTTAAAGAGGGTGTTAGCAGGATTGTCAGTTAATGTGTGAGTCTATGCATGTCATTCAGGGCTAGGCACATTCTCATTATTTTAGGCATTTTTATTACAAAATTTTGTGGTATTTTAGACATTTTATGCCAATCAACTACATCATTTAATGCTAGCTGGCGACATGCTATTTTTGGCCTATTTAATGCCTATATATAGTGGGACTCCTTCTCCTCCTCCTTAATAATCATCATCATTCACCAAGTGGACTCCCTATTGAAGAGAGGAGCTAGTGCTAATGCCCATGCAGCTAGTGACTCATTGTTGTATGCAAATATTTCATGTTTGGTATATGGATTCTATTTCACAAACATTATTTTGAGTTCTCTTCTTTGTAGTCCTCTCTGTTTCTTTTCTCTTTGACTTGTATTTAGTAGTCTATTTCAACATTCGTGTACACTTTCATTGTTGCACCACTTCTAACATCTACTACTTGCAAGGTATTGTATTTTGTAGTCTATTTCAACATTCACGTACACTTCCATTGTTGCATCCACTTCTAACATCTACTATTTGCAATGTCTTATAGTCTTAGATATGGTGGCCCACCCTCTTTCATGATACTATAAGTCTGTAAAACATTGTGATGAGTCCCAATCCAATAAAGTGCTAGCGAGGAAAGAATGATGTAACTTATTCTAATGATAGCACACCAACCTTTTGAAAAGTTAAGAATAAACTTTGTTGGGCCTATAAGTCATGTAGCTTAGTATTCATAGGCAAGGCATATCATTGTCGCAATTGATTACTTGACCAAGTGGGTTGAGGCTAGAGACAATCAAAGAAACATGCTAGGGAAATATTGAAATTCTTATCGGAGCATGAAATCTCTTTATTTGGCTACCCCATTGAGATCATGGCTGACTAGGGTAAACATTTTATTGATGAGGTGATCATGCACCTGTTGTCTATGTCTATGGTTATTCATAGAAAGCCTTTGCTCTACTATCCACAAGCAAATGGCCAAGTAGAAGAGACGAATAAAATCTTGATCAATGCAATCTCAGCTTCTCAAAGTTACTAGGACAATAAACTTACGGTAGCATTGTGGGCATATTGTAGGGCCTACAAGCTTGCAACTAGCAAACCCCATTAAAGCTAACACACAGTACATATGCCATTATGCTATTTGAATTCTTTGTCCCAAGCTTAAGAGTGATTATGCAAGAATGATCGGAAGGTCAAGAAGCTTGGGCCAACTGCTTGATGGAATTAGAATGGTTATATGAAATAAGGGTATTGGCAATGCATGCTCTTATCTACAAAAGATATAAATGGAAGGTCTTGGTTTAACAAGTTTGTCAAGTAAAGATAATTTGAAAAATGTGACCCTAGTGTTACTTTATTCCATTAAAATCCATAAACAAAGATGAAGTTTAGGAGCTTGGTCCTTTTTGTGTATGCTCAATTGGTAGAACCAACAATATCAAACTTGAAATGCTTGACAGTAAAGGCATCGGTTTCTTTAATAGATGAACTCAACCTTGAAGATGATGATCCAATACCGACCGACTACCTTAGGGTCAAACTTGTAGCAAAAAAAGCACACACAATTAGATTGGCATTGTGCAATTTACCTTTGCTAACTGCAAAGGTAAATCTTCATGAAGGCACAAGGCACCCCTAGTTGGTTATTTGGGTCGATAAGTTACCAATTTCTTTTGGCATATCATACAAATTTTAACAAGTCAACTATGAATTGTCTTCTCCTTGAGGATTGGAGCATTAGTTTTCTTTAGCATTGGTGGATCAATTTTCTACTCCTTGCCATATGGTTTGATCGATCTCTTGTCCTTCATCAACTCCTCCAGTGCAAGGGGCACTTTGGCACTTTGATGAGCTATATATTGCTTTTTGTATAGGTAGAGGGTGTACTTGCCTTCTTAAAAGCCTTGAGCTTGCAATAATCCTTTATGTATCCACCCTGCCCTTGTGATTTTCCACCTATAGTACCACCTATACTTGTTTTTTGACTTTGAGGGTTGATCTTTCATTTTCTTTATGTAGATTTACTGTTGGGGATTTGCATCCTTCAATTGTTTCTTCTTCTCTTTGGGCTCATTCAAATTTGGGACTTGACACACTATTTTCTTACCTTTTCCCAATGATTAATAATATTTTTAACAAGCATCTACCCCCATTGCTAGTTGAAGCTATGGATGAAGCAATTAGTAGGGTCTCATTATTGTCAACTTTTTTTGGTTTCAGGTTTCTTCTTAACCAAAAGCTACAATAATCTTTGCATCTTTGCTATAGAAAGGATCCTCTTTGTTGCATAATTCACATTGTAGTTCATTTGGTACTTGATTATCAAGTAAAACTTATTTCCTCATACTCTTTAGGTTAGGTAGCACATAGAGGAAGATGGGAATGCTTTCAATTCAATGGGTACTACAATCTTCCCTTCTTAATATTGAATAAGTTTTTCCCCCATACCGATTGGTTTTTATGTTTGTTGAAACTAGTTTTGGTTGTCCTATCTTGGTCCAAGTGTTATATGTTAAGACTCAAGGTATCATGATCTACCCTTGAAGATATATAAGAGGTATGGTCAATTTGTCTTGTGGGTCCATTTTTCTTATATGTGGAGTGCTTGTAGCCCATACATGGTTCATGTAAGGGGATACTTGGAGGGGAAACTTGAAGTGTCCAAGCCAAAGTAACTTCCTCTTTTGTTTATGTCCACTTGATAGAGTAGGGAATCACTAAGTTTGCTTTGTTAAAATTTCTATGTTGGACATGTTTATTATACCAAGCTTCTCTCCTTGCTTTTTCCATTATCAATGCATAAGTGGCTAGTAGTTGAGTTTTCATAACATTAGGGCCAAAATCATTTCAAAAATGGTACTTGTAAGAAAATGATTAAGTTGTTAATTAGAAGAGGTTTTAGAGTAATAAACCCTCTAAATTTGGTTGTTTGAATGTGATTAATAAGGGAATATATGCTTCATTGAAGAGATTGTCCATTAAATGCCTCCATTATTTAGTCCATATTAGGGGTCTTCCTCTAGGAGTCTATCTATATGTGAAAGGGACTCCCTGTGAGGAGTAGTGGGTGAGAGAAAAGTAGACTACAAACAACGTAATACAAACGCAATGTTTAGGAAGGCAGAGCTTTTGATAGACGCTCCTAGCCTCGAGGTCAAGGGGTTGTCTTGTGCGTAGTGACGAGGCCCGGCTAGTGTATGAGCCAGTGCCGGCCCGTTTTTAGGTCCATCACTAATGGCATCTATCTTGATTGGAGAAGGTGAGAAGAACTTTTACCTTTATTTCTTTTAATGGATAGATTATCCTAACTCTAAAAACACCTTAAGTTATAAGATCCTAGTAGGTTGATATAAATCACACACACACACACACACACACACACACACACACATTCTCTCTCTCTCTCTCTCTCTCTCTCTCTCTCTCTCTCTCTCTCTCTCTCTCTCTCTCTCTCTCTCTACTAGTCTCAAATCCTCTTCTCCACAATTACATCACATATAATCACATAGACATAGTTATACCCCCACCACACATATACATAGAACATATAAACTACCTAACATGTGTGTAATGCTCTACACAACCTTGATGTTGACACACACTTATTTTAGTAATTTTGGCATTTCCTCTCCAAATCAAATGCACGGCCTCCATATGTAACCCATCATTAGACCATTCGAATACATATGTGGGAATCCACCCTTAGTTTGCTCTTAATTAGATTCATAGGCTATGGGCTACCTACCCTCTCTACCCACGTACTCTTCACATGTTGGGGATGACATACATACTAAAAAGAGGTGATTGTGGAAATGATGGTGCAAATGTAGCTACCTATTATGATCACTTTCTATCATAACACTACCTAGTTCCAATATGTACAACCACTTGGGTTTTTTTGAATAACTTGAATAGGGATTCAAATGTGCTCATACAAGATAAAGTATGGAATCCTCCTTAGCAACATCGGCATACCTAGTATATTTGTGCATTTTTATGGTTAATACAATATGTATTGTGCATTGTATATTAGTCAATACATTGTTGCAAGGATAATAAATAATCTCGTAATATTTATAGCTCTTGGTGACTTCATAAGATCCAAGTGCTATGGCTTCAATCTACTTGCCTGCTCATTCCTAAGTTTGGCTTGTGCACAATTAGGACTAATTACAAATAAGCACATAGATAAGCATAGGGGAGATGTCTCATGCATGAACATGTACCCTTTCTATCTATGGTAATGCTCTCATGCTCATTGCTTTTGATAAGTGCTTAGCTATAGTCCTCATATCTATGCACTTATGAATGATATAGACCTCTTTTCTATGCTTTTTGCAAACTCATTTTGTGTGTATGTAAGCACAACTACTTGTCTTTCCCATCTTCTTAGTGTATGTGTAAGCAGATCTACTTGTCTTTCCCAGTGTCTTGTTGGTTTATCTCCATAATAAAATCTTGAGTTAATTTTAATGGGAAGGCAACACCATTTATACATGTTGTGGATAGTAGGCCTAGATTGCACATAGAATGGATGACTACAATAGGTGTGTAGTTACAAGATGATGAAACAAAAGGCTGCAAATATGCACCACATTGATAATGATGCTATCAGAGGATACATTTACCATCAATATGGGACCCCATGGGTAATCTAAATAGATATAACATTGGAATGAGATAAATTGCTGGTAGCCAATATTTGCTATTTTTTATGCCATGAAGGGCTCTTGAATAGGGTACAAATTTCCTATTGCGAGTGCTATATCACTTCTCATGAACCGAGTAAGTAAAAGCCACCAGCTTTAAAATTGTTTTCTTTGTATGTCTTAGAGCTTTTGGACATTGAATGCAATGATAAGGATTTCTCTCTTGTTAATTGGATTCTTTTTCAAGTTAATTCGATCTTAGTACATTGAAAAGTGAAACACACATACACATAGATACACAAAGTATTGCCTACTATAGCCCAACCACAAAGAAACCATTCATGTGTGTACCTATGTATGTATGAGAGAGAGAGAGAGAGAGAGAGAGAGAGAGAGAGAGAGAGAGAGAGAGAGAGAGAGAGAGAGAGAGAGAGAGAGAGAGAGAGAGAGAGAGAGAGAGAGAGAGAGAGAGAGAGAGAGAGAGAGAGAGAGAGAGAGAGAGAGAGAGAGAGAGAGAGAGAGAGAGAGTGTGTGTGTGTGTGTGTGTGTATAAAAACATTGGATTTGGATGGATTATATTGGCAAGTTTTTGCACGTATTATGTTGCTTATAAGTTTTTATCATTTATATCTTCCTTTACTGGTAATAATTCCTTAAGGTTTAATTTTTCTAGCATCTTTGTAAGTGTGATTGGGATGACAATCGAGTCCTATGGATGACATCTAAAATACACATTATATGGTAAGGTTTTTGCTTTCATCTTTTGTATGGATGTAGACAACAATTAGATCCTTCATCCCCTCCAGCATAGAAAGTACTCCTAGAGAGTACATTTTGACAAAGTTGAATTTCTTTTCTTCCTCCTATTGTACTTTTTAAGAAAATCTAGATTTACTTACATGCTCAAAGTATAAATGTACATGTTTTAATTTAATAAATATCCCAAATTTAACCTATTTTATATTACTTTCTTAGTCAATCTCTTTTTGGACATTTAAATGATATATAGAAATATTGAGTAAATTTAAATGATTGATTAAATTTTCAATAATTCTATATGTTTTACTTTTTGAAGAGAACACACACACACACATAAAGAGAGAGAGAGAGAGAGAGAGAGAGAGAGAGAGAGAGAGAGAGAGAGAGAGAGAGAGAGAGAGAGAGAG
This sequence comes from Lygodium microphyllum, assembly GCF_053477565.2. NCBI lineage: Eukaryota > Viridiplantae > Streptophyta > Polypodiopsida > Schizaeales > Lygodiaceae > Lygodium > Lygodium microphyllum. Next base: position 48,872,025 of record NC_141158.1, on the reverse strand, counting down.
AGAGAGAGAGAGAGAGAGAGAGAGAGAGAGAGAGAGAGAGAGAGAGTGTGTGTGTGTGTGTGTGCGTGTGTGTGTGTCTATTATGTATATACTATTGTTGTCAACAATTTGTGGGGAATCCATCATGCAATTAACCCTAGGAAATGATGAAATATTGGAGGCAAAGTCACAACTAGTGTAGGACAAGTTGATGTTCATGAGATACTATGGCATGGAAGCCTTATGTACATGTCATTAAAAGGAAGAAAAATGCTTACTCATTTGCAGTATCTTTTGCCCCTCGACCATAAGTGTTTTGATTCTTGTGATCATTGTCTTTATGGTTGCCAAACCCACAATTCACATAAGAATTCTGACATTATAAGCATGGGTGAGTCTTTGGCTCTTGTTTTATGTCCTACAAGTCTTTAGCTAGCACAAAGTATGTTATTACTTTCATTGATGATTACTCGCATAAGGTCTGGGCATATCCCATAAAGCAAAAATCAAAAGTCTTGGCTACATTTCAATATTGGCCTGATTTTGTTGAGAATGGGGAAAAGTATGTATCTAAAGCCTTTGAGCAATTTTGTGATGAGAGGGGTATTAAGCATTATTTAACTAACCCATATAACCCACCCCAAAATTGTATGGCTGAGCTTGAATAGGATGATTTAGGAGCAAGTTTGTAGTATGCTTAGCCAAGCAAGCTTACCACAACACTTTTGGGCTAAGGTAGTTATTACTAATGTATACTTGATTAATCAATCCCCATGCATTGCTCTTGAGTATCAAGTTATAGAGGAGGTATGGTTTGGAAAACCTCCATCATATGTTCATTTGCATATCTTTGGTTGTGAGGCTTTCTACCATGTTCCCAAGGACAAGAAAATAAAGCTCGATCCTAAGTCCATGAAATGTATATTTCTTGGTTACAGGGATGCAAGTAAGATGGGCTATCACCTATGGTATTTTCAAGTTTAGAAGGTCATTTGTAGCATGATGTTGTTTTTTATGAGGAGAAAATGCACAAGCAGCTTGAGCACGTCATTGAGGTACAAAAGGTGATATTTTAGGAGGAGCCTCTTATAACTATATGGCTAGCTAGATAGCCAACAATATAGTAGATGATGCTTCAGTGGGCTAAGACCATGGTGCTAGATAGGAGGTATAGACTCCATAGCAGCATATTTTACAATGGTCTACTAGAGATGGAGGTTATCCTAAGTTGTTTACCACCTTTATGGATTACATTATGGTAATAGATACTAGTGAGTCTCTTACCTATGATGAGGCCATGCAACCACTCAGGCCTACAAAGAGGCTCTCTAGTTAGGCTGTTTGGTGGTAGACCTTGGTATTACTGATGTGGTTCCTAGACCGAATTTAGATTCTATGAGTGCTCTTCAGTTGGCCAAGAATCCAGTCTTCCATGTGAAGAAAAAGCACATTGAGATGCATTCCCACTTTATCAGAGAGGTCATTGAGGATAAGTTTATTGAGCTTGACAAGATCTCAACTTACAAAAATCCTGAAAATCTGCTCACTAAAAGTCTCTTAGTAGAGTGTTTTACATTTCTTAGGAAATTGACGAACATTGGATGAGAGAACATCTTTTCTCATCCTATTGTACTTTGTGTACATTTATAATTTTTTACTTTTTTCTTGTTCTCCTCTCACTAGGGGCATATTATTCTTTCAATGGGAGGTTGTTGGAGGTAAAGGTGCTTGTGCCTATAATGCCCATATATTACTACACCGACACTACCCTCATACATGTATGCTATAGGTGACGGGACTTCACACTTGTATATTGTAGTGAAAATAGACAAGAGGGGAGAAAGGTGAGGCACCCAAGAGCATATACATACAAAAGTCATGGAGACTTGAGCACATAGAGTGATAGGGACAAAATCTTCCTTTTCTTATTTCTTCTTCTTCCACATAAAAGAACTAAGTCTATAACATGATAAAGGACTAATATGAAAGTACACAACGTATGTACATGCGGTCACTAAGTGTGAACTTGCTAGGAAAAAAGAACACTATATTATGGAATTTGGGAATTCTCATATAGTTTGAGAATTTTCAATATAGTTGATATTTGGCCACATGATCAAATCTTGTCCCCTTGAAATTGGAGTCTACCCTAATTACTATGTATGTTATATTTCCAAGTCCCACTTTGAAGCATGGGGGTTAAGATTTAGCCACATGGCCAAATCTTTACCCCTTATTTGAAAGTGGGACTTAGGAGATTCCCAAATTCTCTAATATGGTGTTAAAGAGGTAGCATAATAAATGTACCAAAATTAAGGATGGACTACATGGGTACAGTTCAACTGTAGAATCACTAGTGTATCCTCACGTTGGTCACCTAACATGCCAGTGAATAATACCATGCAATTATACCAAGGTATGTAGTGGGATGCCAACTCATGTAGAGCTCAATATCTCAACACTCCCCCTTGAGCTTAGCATGAGCTTGTGAACTCCAAGTATAGTCCTGAAGCATCAAAGCTTCTTAACTCCCAAGGCCTTTGTGAAAATGTTAGAAGCTTGTTCCTATGTGCTGATATAAACCAAGTCAATATCACCTACCAGAATCCACTCTTGAATGAAATGGTAATGAACCTCTATGTGTTTGGTCCTAGCCAATTGAATGCTACTAAGGTTATCATAGTAGATGATAACCTTATTATCCACCTGCATCCCCAAATCACCAACTAGCTTGTGTAACCAAGCTACCTCACATGCTGCAATTGTAGCACCTCTGCACTTTGCATGTCTATTAGACAAGGCAATTGTTGATTGTTTCTTACCACTCCAAGTAACAATGCCACTACCAAAGGAAAACATAAACCCAATAGTAGATCTCCTATCTAAAATACTACTAGCCCAATCTACATCTGTGTAACCATGTAAGCCCAATGGTACACTTATACCATAGAATAAGGCATAGTCTAATGTGAACTTAACATAGAGTAATGTGTGTTGCACTGTATCTAAATGTGGCTTCCATGAAAGCTACATAAAGTAACTCTCCAAACTAACTATGTAGTTTAGGTCTGGCCTAGCGATTGTGTCAAATAGATAAGACTATGCACAATCTTTCAATACATAGTGACATCCTCAATCAAGTCATCCTCATTACACTAAGCTTAGTGTTAACATCCAAATGTATAGAAATAGGCTTACAATCATCCATACCATACTTCTGCAATATATCCAATACATACTATCTTTGTGACAACCATACACCCTTTAGAGTCCTGATGATCTCTTTGCTGAGAAAATAGCTCAACTCTCATAACTCAAATTCAGCCTTGAGAAGACCCTTCACATTGTCAATCTTTGTCTCAGTGTCACCCACAATGATAAGATCATCCATATATATAGCAATGACCGATGCCTACATAACTCTCATATACATAAAGTGAGTGATCAGCCTGTCCTTTGTGAAATCCAATGTTGACAAGGTATTCTACAATTCTGACATGCCATGCCCTAGGTGCTTGCTTCAGCTCCCATACAAGGCCTTATGAAGCTTGCACACATAATCTAGATGATTCTCATTCACATAACCAGATGACTGCTCCACATAAACTTCTTCTTGTAACTCCCCTTGTAATAAGACATCCTTAATATCCATTTGATGCATGATCCAATCTTTTGATGTAGCCACTACTATTACAGTCCTTATAGTGACCATTTTAGCCACTAGAGAAAATGTCTCATCATAATCAATACCAAGAGTCTATGCATGCCCTTGCACAACCAACCATGCCTTATAGTGCTCAATCGATCCATTGGACTTATGCTTGTTGACCTGGTAAACCCATTTGTATCCAATAGCTTTCTTGCTTTCAAGTAAGGGCACTAACTCCCATGTTTCATTATCCATACGTGCGGCCATTTATTTATCCATAGCATGATCCCAATACTCATTATCCACTACATCCTCAAACAAGTGGGTTTTATATCTTGCACAACCTTAGCCATGTATACATAGTGATGAGCTACATAACTGTCATATGTCAATCACTGTGTTGGCTTTCTCACTCTACTTGACCTTTGTGGACCTGGGATCACTACTAGGTGCTTTAGCATCCTCTTGTGCCTTTCGCATACCAAGTGTTTTAATAGATGGAATCCTAAACTCCTCATCCAAGCTCTACTCAGAGCCATATGAATCAGCATCAATATGAGATAAAAGTGATGATATATTTGTCACAACAGGTGAGTCCCTAACTGTCTCTTTACCTTTTCTTGACATCTGTGATATATTTGGTGGAGTAATCTATGACCTCAATATGCCACTCCAAGGTCTATCAATAGAACCATGACTAGGAGACTCTTAGGGTGGTCCACTTCTCAATGCCTGTGACTTGTTTTCTACACATCCACACTCTCATGGTCATCAATCCCAATTGTATTCTGCACATTACTATACCATCTACTCATTTCATAAAAAACAATATCACTGCTAACTCTTAGCTCATGTATAACAGGGTTATAATATCTATATCTCTTTTGCTCAAGAGAATATTCAACAAATACACATTTTTTTGCTTTGGGATCTAATTTATGGCACAACTTATTAAGAATATGCACATAATCAATACATCCAAATACTTTAGATGAAACAGATTTGGCTTTCTACTTGTAAATTTTTCTTTGGATATCATGCCATGTACATTAGTAGTGGGTGTCTTTTTCATAATGTATACAACGGTAGTAACTACTTCAGCCCAATAGCAATGAGGCAAGTTTCTTTTTGACATCAATGCATGAGCCACCTCTGCAATATGCCTAATTTTTTTTCTCAACAACTCCATTTTGTTGTGGGGTATATCTACATGTATACTATCTCTGTATACCATTTTTCTGTAAGAAATAAGAAAACTCATTAGAGAGATATCCTCCTCCTCCATATGATCTTAGGCATTTAATATGCAACCTTGTCTCATTATCAACCAAAGCCTTAAAGCTTTTAAATTAAGTGAATGACTCAATTTTCTCATGCATAAAGTAACTCCATACTTTGCGAGTACAGTCATCAATGAAGAAAATGCAATACCTGCGACCACTCAAAGTTGCAGTCTTTGTAGTAGGACCCCACACATTAGAATGTATCAATTCAAGTAGCTTCTTAAATACATACTTTTCATGTGGAAACGCATGCCTTGCTTGCTTTCCAAGTTGACATGCTTCATATACTTTGTGTGCCCCATCAACTCTAAACTTAGGCAAGCCATCCACAATCTATTTCAACTACATGTCTTTCAGTTGCCGCTCCACATTCACATGACCAATTCTCTTATTCCAAATTTCAATATTAGCCACAACAACTGAACCTTGTGCAAACATGGCAGAATCATTTCAACCAGACTTACATCAAGAGTAAACAATCTTCCAACACATCTTTCTTTTGCAATCAACATGTAATCATTTTTTAGATCTTCTACGTAACAACCATCAAATGTGAACCAAACCTACAATCCTTATTCTACCATCTGACCAATAGTAATCAAATTTTTTGTAATATTTGGTACATGCAGCATATCAATCAAGTACTTAGTTTTGCTATCCAACACACTCAAAGGAACATTTCCAACATGTGTAATGGGGTGAGTTGTATCATCCCATGTCTCCACATAGCTTAGAGACTTTGGACTATGCATTTATCTAAATTACTCTCCATGAGAAGTCATGTGGCTAGAGATACATGAATCTACGTACCATACATCACTCTTTGATGAACCATCAATAGTCATAGTATTCATAAAGTGTTACATAACAAATAACTATTCAATTCTCTTATCATTGTTTTTTCTATTGAATGCATAGTTTCCTTGTTGTTTTTTTAATTTCTAATTTTAACTTTCTTTTTGAAGCAATTTTTGAAAATGTGATCTTTTTGACCATAATACCAGCACTCTCTTCTATTACCAAAATTATGTTACCTACTAAAGTCTACAACTTTCTCTCTTTAGCTCCCCCTTCCTTGGGGCTATCCTCCTCTATTTTGTTGTGCATCATCACCTTGACCGGGACCACTACCTTGGCTTTTGCCACCATGACCTCTACCTCTACTAGTAGAGAAAAATATCTATTCAGATTTGTTCTTGCTTTGAGAAGAAGAGGAATCTAAGCCAAGGTTCTTCTTCTTCTCAAGTATTAGTATAGAAATCAAGTTTGCAAAATCAAGGATATAATCTCTCATATTCATAGATGACCTAAAGCTCTTGTATTCATCTCCAAGTCCATCTAAGTATGCACGCACATCATCATCATTAACTACCACAATGATAGATCCAAGAGCTTTCACAATACTATCGATCTTCAAAGCATAATAATTAATGGGCATGTTCCCTCTTTTTACTTGGTTCAACTCTAACTTGAGCTATAGGTTTTTTACCTTTGTATTTCAAACAGACTTACTAGATTCTTCCATGCAATAGCAGGGGTTTTAGATTCCTGGAAAAAGCCCATCATGCTATTTGTGACACTAATAGACAACCAATACATGAATTTACTTTGTGTCTGCTCCTCCCAATCTTTCTTAGCCTTTAACTATTCCACAATAGCATTTCGTAGAGGAACTTTAGGTGCTACTAACATATCTCCTTCAATGTAATTCCAAACACCTTTTCCCTTCAAGAAAAATTTCATTTTGAACTTCTATGTAGGATAATTGTTCTTATCAAGCTTGTCGCTGACAATTTGGTTGAGTTGTAAGACATTTTGACAAAATAAAAACGTTGCAAAAACCTACAATTTGCAAGCAAGCTTATACTAGGTGCACCATAACTAAACACGTAGTTATTTTTTACTAATTGCACAATAGTAATTACAATATGCAATCTGTATGAAAATTCATTTTGTATCTGAAACCTAGCAAACACGTGGAATTTTATAGATTCAAAATCTACAATTTGTGCTCCTGTAAATGGCATACACACTCGAAATTGCAGTATAATAAAAAACTATCATTGAGACCACTTAGAGATCGAGAATGAAGGTTGAAATAACCTTAGATACCAAAAAATCATAGCAGGAAGGTCCTAAAGGGCTTGCATGTAGTATATACATTGTTCTTCTTGTTCACCAACTTTCATTGTAATCAGAGACTATAGCCTTGCCAACCTCAGGAGCCTCTTTTGTGGCTATAACGTAAGGAAAATCAAGCAAGCTGGAAGAATTTATTACCCATTCCTTGCTTGCTTACTTTTATGCTTCAACATCTTCACCTCAGCCTTCAATAGAGCTTCACGTAACCATGGGATGGCTCTAATGCCATGAAAATAAACAAGAGGGGAGAGAGATGAAGCACCCAAGAGTGCACACACACAAAACCAATGGAGACTTCAACATACATAGAGATAGGGCTGAAATCTTCTTCTTCTTCTTCTTTCTTATTCCACACAAAATAACTAAGTCTATAACATGAGAAAAGACTAATATGAAAGCACACAATGTATGCACATGTGATCACTAAGTGTGAATCCACTAAAAGAGAAGAGGTGGCACAATAAATGTTTCGAAACCAAGGAGCTGGATTACATGGGTATAGTCTAGCTATAGAATCATTGGCATATCCTCACATTGGTTACCTAACATGCCAGTAAATAATATCATGCCACATCACCAAGGCACGTAGTAGATGCCAACTCATGTAGGGCGCAATATCTCAACATGCAGGTGGCAAAATGCCCGTCATTGTCAGCTCATTATTTATTGTTTTTAAATGATACTTGAATAAGGAAAAGCTGGTCACATATTGTGAGTATTTGAGTTTCCACATCTTCTCTCTCTCTCTCTCTCTCTCTCTCTCTCTCTCTCTCTCTCTCTCTCTCTCTCTCTCTCTCTCTCTCTCTCTCTCTCTCTCTCTCTCCATCCACCATAGCTTACCCCTCCATTGCTTTCGCTTGCTCATGCCCTCACTCAAGCTTCTGTCTTAAAGAAAGGGCTATATTAAGTATGAAAATCTTTATGCAGTTTCCCCATATCTCCCCTTTTTTCTACCTCCTCTCCCACACCCCCTCCCCACCTTTTAAGGTTGGAGGTGAAAATTAATGGGGAGTTATACCTAATGTGTACATCCCCTATCCCTAATGTATACTCTTATGCACTTTTGAAAAGACCCCCCTTCCTTGCACTTATGTGATTCTATAAGTTATCCATGGTGAGCTCCCTAGGGGCATGCTCATACTTTTGAGGAATGGGAGAGAATCATTGATGTGGAGCCTGCATTAGGTACAATATTGGAGGGGTTTTTAGTTGAAAGGTCATATCTAGTGGTCGGGGATCAGAGAGAGAAGGAAGTAGAGAATAGGAGATAGAAGAGAAGAATACTAATAGGAAAGAGGTACACAAGATAAAGACAAACCTCAATTATTCAAAGAATTATGTATTGAAAGAACCTGAGAAGATAAAAAAAATCCTTACATAGGACTACTCAAAAGCAATCTCCAAGAATTAGATGTCATGGAGCTCCCTGCTAGACCAAAAACACACACTAAACACCAGCTTCTTCTCTACTACTCAAACGGAAAATTTAATGGCTCTGTGTTGACTTTGAAAGGGGGTAATAACCCAAGACACCTGATCCGAATTCTTCCAGATCACTCTTTCTTCTTCTTCCCATATTTAGAGTATTGTTTGTTGCCTTAAAACTCTGATCGTGCTTGCGTGAACTCAGGAGCCCTTCTTTTTTCATGAGATCTCCCAAACTAGTTGAAAAAACAACTTGTTTTTTGCATGTCCCTCTATTCTAGAATTTTTCTACACCTTTTTAGGATATTTATAAGAAATAATATCCAAAATATAAAAACTAAGCTAAACTTGGTCCAAAAATCCCGTATTTTTGAACCATCCATACTATGGATACTAACACTAATGACTAAGATGACATTGACTCTCTAGATTAATAGGAAAGATAAATGATGATGCACTCCAGGTTTTTTCACATTGTGTCCATGTAGTGGTATGACATCCACCTCTTATAAACCTGCACATCCTTCGGTATGTGTCAACTATGCATCCACCTGTGTCAAACACCCATATCATCAACTTCTTGCTCATCATGCATATAAGTAGACATCCTCCTGGATCATAGATCAAAATACTTAGCATATGTATAACTCTTGAACCACACCTAGCACCCTCTCTAGGGTCATAAGGCCTTGGGTACATAACATATACATGAGAGACTATGGAACCTCCATATACATGCTTGAAATGCACCCATCAACAAATACATAGCAATATGTATGCTCTTTCAAAATCAATTGCATGGGAAGATGCTTCTGATAACCTTTTTGCTCCACGTCCAATATAATCAATGCATCCAACACACAAACTATCTCTGAAAACATCTAACCATTCCAAATCCTGAAGCATCTCTCTATTTCCTATCAAGGCATTAGACAAAGCATCCAAAAATTTTGCCATTTGTGGAGTTAGATGTTGTGCATGGATCTTGCCATATTTCCAAAAGATGAGCTGTCATGCCAAGGCCTCCTGATAAGCTACACAATCCTTCCTTTCATGCTACAAACTATCACACCACATACATTTTTTCCCTGGTTTAGGGGTGTTGAACGACCCCTTTCCTCTTGTCATTTCTCATCCAATTTTGCAATCTTCAACTGAAGATCATGCATGCCTTTAACCAATTCATATAATACATCTTCCCTAATAGTGGCAATAGTAGGTGCAACCATAGGGTTAGCCACAGAAGCACGTGGCTTACTCGATACATCAACAGTTTTGCCCATAATAGTGGGCAAGCTAGATACATGCAATCTTTCTTTTCTTTTATGCTTTTTCACCAGTGCAATAACAATATCCTTAACATGCCTTCACTATATTTTAAGCCATGTCTCTATAGTTTGATCCTCTAACAAAATCATCAAGCTTCTGTTGAAGCTCAAGATCTGCCACTTGTATAAGCAATTCACTTTTTTGGCTTGCAAGAGCCTATTGTTTTGCAAGATCTAACTACTCAAACTGACTTTCAAATTCTCTTAATAAATCTCTATAGCCACAAGAGCCTTATTGAGTGTCTTAGAATCCACTCTAGGAAAGTCTTGTTTTGAAAGAGAATGTTCCCCCAACAGAGATAGTAAAATTCAAACTTCCAAGAGAGCCATAGAATAGTACAACACAAAATAGCACAATGTAGAGTACGTCAATGTAATAGAGAAATTCAAAGATAGTCCATGGGGTGGACTAGGAGGCCCATGAGTCAAAAGATGTGGATATACCTCTAACTTTGGGAGAGGTACGATTGCAATATGTTCTTAAAGAGTCAAGGAAGATGTAAATGGGTACTGTCCCATTCTAAAGCCAAATCTAGTAAAATCTAGAAAAGAGTATGATATGATAAATGACCTTGACACATTCCATCCTAACTTGACATTCCATTAGCTATTGATATTGTCCTCTATTTGTTGAAAAAATACTTCAAATCATACTAATATGAAGATGTGGATTGAGGATTGCTAATCTGACAACCGTAACTAAACCTAATAGAGCTCTAGAGCCTGTGAGGAAAGTAGATATGGCCAATGCCTTCCTCAGTACATATAATAATGGATGTGACAATGAAGGATTTTGGATTGCAAAGTGTGTAGTCTACTTAGTGGCTCATCCAACTAGTGGATCAAAGTAGGATAAAGCATGTAGGCATCCTCCCCTATATCAAGATAACCTTGGTAGAAGGACATTACTGGTTGACCTATTTGGTGATGAAGCCTAAGTCATATGGAAGCTCATACCCACTCTTGCTAGGAAATCCATGGATATTTGAAGCAAAAGCAATGATCAATTGGTTCATAGGTTTCCTAACCCTTGGAAGGGATCAAATAAAGTAGTATTGAAGTTGTATAGTTTTTAAAAGGGAAAGATGCCCACTTCCCTAAAAGTCTCTCTAGATTCTTTTACTAAGGAAATGGAAGATGAAACCTTTGTAGAAAAAGAGACGATAAGGCAAGTCCTTCCCAAGACAAGAGAAGCACAGCCTTGACACTGGATACTGTAAGCCAATTACCAAAATAAGAAAAGTCCTTATCAATGGGTGAATCTCTCTTACTTGATTTAGGAGTAACTTTTGAAGTCAATTCTGACAAAAAGATTGAAGCATGGATGTATTGTTCCCCATGTTACATGGACAATTTGGAGCCAAGGACAAAAGTAGAGTTGGAAATAGAAGCATGTTCTTCTCATATAGAGCCCCTTCAGAAATAGAAACAAACTCTAAAGAGGATGAGTATGAAAGTGACAAGGAATCCATAATGTTAGAAAATGACATTGATGATTATGTACTTTAGTGGTTGAAGATGATGGATGGAATGATGGTGGTTCCCTTTGGACTAATTAATGGTCCCCAAAGCATGCAAAGAGTGTATACATAATGGATCAAGAAAAATAAGATTTTCTTTATCAGTGGTTTCTATTGAGGCTAACCATAAGCCTATCACAAGGAAAGATGATGATGATGCCCCATGACAAAGAGCACCAACCTTGAAAAAGAATAGAATATCAAATGTTCCTTCAACATGTGACATTTCTAAATACATCATCAGAAGATGACTCATCCAAGTCCCACTTAAAGTATAGTCGGATGCATCCCTCATTCCATTTTGGCCCCCTATGCCATCATAAACGTCAAAGCCCAATGCAATAGAAGTCAATTCCAATGGAGCATCAAATGAAGAGGCAACTCCCTTTAAGGATTCTAATCTATATCCCAAAGTTATGTGAGGCACATTTATAAGAGAAATGGAAGGTGCAATTGGCCTTTATGGATTCAGAGAATCAAATTTTGTTGCTTTTTCAAATTAGAACTGCTTAGATGTTTCTCTCAAGGCTTCATCAAGTGAATGAAAGTTAAGAATAAATGGAAAGCAATAAAAATCAAGCTTAGAGAAGACATCAATGGTAGGAGAATCCCCTAAAAATCCTAAATTGTAGGAAGTTCAAAGGTGCAAGACCACCCTAGAGACAACAATATTCAAGGAAATGCAATAATAATCAACTTTGAATCCCTAAACTAAGCTAGACATACCTTGACTTTGACTTTAGTGGCAATGAATTTTCTCAAGACAATTTATGACTTTCTTCAATGATTCAAGTCTTCACCAACAAATTTGGTTCTTGTTTAGCAACACCTTCATCACCATTAGATCTTATATTTCGATTTTCTTCACTCACTTTTCATCATATGCACTTTACTATATGTATCAAACTAGAGACCCACACTTACTATCTTAAATTAGTCTTATAGTCTCTCATATTGCAAATTCAATATATGTAAGGCTGAAAGACTAATTATATAGCACTTTTCTTATTGATTGATTCACATTAAAAACAAAAGGAAAAAAAAGCATTGATAGTCAATATATTACACCTAGGTCCTCAAGCTAGTGATGCCCGATGGCCTTGGCTAGTGGACTCCATTTCTGACCCCCTAGTTTCTCTTTGCAACTTCCCCACATTCACTCAAGGCCCACTAAAGATAGGATACATGTAGGGAGTCTCAACTCACCTAGGATTAGACTTGTCTCCCTAAGTCACTTGCACTTCTCTCCTCTTTACCTCATCCACCCTAGTGCCAAAAATCATCCTTGTAAGCAAGGTAGAAGAAACACACTGACAAGGAAGAAATAAATCGCATCAATTGCTTTGTGCCATTGTGATGTTGCTACAAACCATGGGCTTCATAAATTTCAAGGATTTGAATCAAGACATTCATCTGTCCTACTTTCAATGTCTCCCCATGATTTTCTTCATAAATCCCTTTTCCTAAGTTTAGAGAGAATGCTTTCAATCTTTGACAATCAAGTTCCCTTGCTTCATTGATTACGCTCAAGAAGAAGAACCCAATGAAGCTACGTTCTAGCTTATGTAAATACATGTATGCACATAATAATTACACCATAACCAATACATGGTTTGGGTTATCAAGTATAGGATAATAGCTCCTAAAGTATTGGTAAAGATGAGAATATTGAGATGTGGTGCAATTGAAATTGGTAAGTTGTGTGGAATGGACTTTACTTGGTTCTATCCTTAGTCTCTATCTTAAAGCAATAAATTTACACATAGTTAATGGATTTCTTTGCTAGTCTTCATGTCTCCCTTTCTCTACAACTTTCCCATCTTTCACTATGGTTGAGTGCAAGATTGTAGATATTTGAAAGATGATGAGGTATAACCATAGTGGTGGGAGCTTTAAGGATTTCTAATATCAAACTAAAGGTTCCACAGTCATCCTATATTATCTAGAAGCAAACATTTAGTGCCTTGCTATGTGATAAAAGCTACAATGTACAATCCATGCTTTGTAAAGTGCTCATTTGTAGTTATCTAGAGTGACACACTATGTAGAATACTATTTTTTGAGATAACAAGGATCCAAAGGGATGATCTGAGTATCATAACCATGTGGCAATGATTAAATAAATGTGAGAGTGAGCAACAAAAAGGAATGGAAACATAAAGACAAAGGAATAGAGAGAGACTGCAAGAAAAGAAGAATAGAATTTGCACTGAACAAGAAAGAATGTTGATACAATTGGGAAAGAGAAAGGAGATTGATGACTCCCTACATGTAGCCAACAACATCAATGAGGGCACTAGATTAGGCTAATGATGATAGTAGCACCAGAGACAAAGGAAGACGATGGAGTCAGAGTGTGCAGCTACCAAGGAAGGAGAAATATGAAGGAATGATGGGAGGGCATGCTAAATATAGTCAAAAATGCCCAAATATGGCCAACCTGCATCAAGGGAGGCCATAAATGCTAGTTTACCAACAATAAATGCTAGTCATTTATGAATAAAATACTAGAAAAATATGGGTGACCTTGAAAGAATCCCAGATGACAATGACAATGTTTGGCATGTATAGGTAGTAGATAATGGGAAGAAATAACTTCTCGAGAAATGCACACCAAATCCTAACTAGAGGAGAAAATGCATTGAAAGGCAATAAACTGAGTGCTCTAGATAGAGGTACTAGCTCCTCTGTCAAAACAAGTGATAGATAGGTCATAGCTCCTAAAGTCCTCATCTGACTCAATCTAAGGCTCATAGGTAGGAGTGACAAGGCATGACAAACATGATTGCTAACAATAAAATCATGAGCACTTGCTAATCTTACTACAACCACTATTTAGTTGGTACTAGCATTATCTTTTTGACATAGATGCCATCATGAATGTTGGTCACAAACTTGTCACAAAACAACATTGGTTCTTGGCCAAGTAAGGCTATCTTTTCCTTTAGCAATAGGAGTCGCAAAATTTGGACATTGACATTAGAAAGACCACAACATGCCCTTCTCGATTGCTTTGTGACCAATCTAAAAAGTGGGTCAAATGAATTGCACCTTTAGAAGTGCAGTGTGAAAGCTTAAATGTTGCTTCAATGAGCATGACAAAAAGAATCTCACAGAGCAAGGAATCTTTCTACAAATCAATATGTAAGTATTGTTCATTAGTAATCTCCGTGTTATTTTAGAGAGACTATCATGTACCTTTTCAACTACATGAATAGATTCCTATGCAACTTTGCATTTTATTGGCACTATAGTTAACTTATGTGAAGTAGTACTTGGAAATGTGAAGCTTAACTTATTCTCTTTCTTAGACCTTCCTCTTCTTATTTATTCAAATTAGAGAGGGGATCAAGATTCCCAAACTTTGGGTACAAGAAGGAAGCCCCTATGGGGGGATAGGTGGGGGAAAATTGTCTTGAGTTCAAGAGGTTTGAGAAGAAGAAGCCCAATGAAAGTGAAAGTGGAGACTTGTGCATTGTTTATCAAGTAAGTCATAACTCTCATATACTCTTGGAGGTGATAAAGGCTTATGATATGTAGAAAAATATGTGCCAAGATGCATGCAGATATTCCCAAGATAGGTTGATTAAAAAGGGCATTTATGTTAGCACCATGTAATTCCATATTTAGGCTAAGTGTTGTGCTCTTACAAAATGTTAGATATGCCATGATTTTGGCATATGCAAGACAAGGACCTCTTCCCAAATGTAGTTACCTTGCAATTTGAAAGCTATGACACCCTCAACACAATATTAGTGAGTTTGGGAATCTCCCAATTCCCATTTTTTGAATACTAAAAAGGTGGCACCTGGATAACATGTCCATAAGTTTCTCAAACCATATGATGTGACCTATCATTGGAAAGCGCTTGAAAAATGGAATCTATTGAGCTATAGAGCACTCGATTTGGAGTTATAGTGTTCAAGTTATGACAAATCCAAAGATTTGACCACGTTGTCATCGTGTTAAGGGCTGAAGGTCTATCACTGGGGATTTAGTGTAGAAGAGGAGTTTAGGATTCAAAGTTCAGGAAGGGAAAATAGATTGCGGTTTAATAAGATCCGGGATTTAGAAATGATTTGGGTACAGAAGAAGAATTCAAGTTTTTTTTTTCCCTCTATGTATTTAGCATACATGAACAGAAGAAATAACTCTATCTTGATTACATCAAATACCTCTAGATACATACATCATATCATAAAGGATATTTTCAGATTCTCAATTCAATTATGAATATCAAATGCAAGTTCTAATGGCTTTTATTTCAAGTACATAGATGGATTTCAACCCTTTGGAACAAGTATTATATTGATAGACTCAAATACATTCAAGATTTGGGCCAAATATACATGAGATGAATTGAAGAAGCATAATTTTAGCTTCAGCCCTGTTTTAAAACAGAAAATTCCAACCCATAATCTAGCTCAAAATGAGTGCATAAACTCATGAAGAAGCTCCTCTAATCATTAATGAACAAAGTCCTGATGAAAAGAGGTCATTTCCTTCCATTACAACCACATAAATCTCTTGTATGCTCATAAAAATGGACAATAACAGTGGGCTGCCCTGTTTATGATTGGTTATTTCAGCCCATAACAGCCCATATACCTTCAAAATCCTCACCCTTTGCTTGCCCCAAAGTCACTCAAGTACTTGGGTACAAGTCGGGCTTCATTGGACCAAGAATGAGGTAGACAAAATGAGGGAAGTCATGCATAAGAGCAGGCTGAATCCTTTTCTCTCAAATTTCCCCCTTTTATAGACTGTTTCAACATGCATTTTCATTAGACCAAATGGCAGAGAAGTGGAGCTCTCACCGTGTTTACATCTTCAGCTTTTGGGCTTGTTGATCTTCAGTTTGCATACTCCACAACATACACCATAGCTTCAGCTTTCTCTAGTTGTGCTCAGATTGTGCAACCCGCATTTTGCGCCGAAAAATGCGAGCTGCTCCCTGCTCAGGCCCAGGTCACTTTTTGACCTACCCAAGTCACTTGCTGGTCACTTAAGTGTATTACTTCAGGTCCCCTATGAACTTAGTGGATTTTTGGCAACTTTTGGCATTTTTCTTGAGTTTTGACCATATTTTTGCACCTGAATCAATGTAATTTATCTTGCATACTGTCAATTACTTCCAGTTGACCAAGTTGTATATTCCCATAGACTTATTTTTCATCAATATACATGGTATAACTGAAAATTATATGCTAAATACAAAAGAGCTTATGTAACTAAGTTGATTATTGGATAACAATGTCTGAATTTTGTATGCAAATTCCTCATATAACTCCCACTGAAGTTCTTCTGTGTTCATAAGAATCCCATGATTTATATTATGAACAGTAAACTCTTTGACATTCACCCCCTCCAAACCTGCACATCCTCCGGTATGTGCCATTTCATAAGATTACAGTTCAAGGAGGGTCTTCTTCTTATATATCTTCATCTTCATTCTCTAGGTCTTTTTCTTCCTGCATGTCTTCAAGTAGAGGGCTCATATCTAAGTCATCAAGTTCATAAGTTGAAGATTCTCTTCGTTTGAAGAGTTTGATTCGTTTCCCAGCTATTGGTGTCCTAATCATGGTCCCATCCATTTCAGCCAAAGAGTAAGTAGCATTATTATGTACTACTTTTATAATATATGGTTCAAACCATCGCTTGGCTAACTTCCTACGAGCATTATATTGATTGTCCAGGCTGCTATCATAGACAACTACCCAATCATTCTCTTGAATAGCTCTTGGACGGAGTTGATGATGCTTGTCAAACCTCTTCTTATTCTTTAATCTTGCCGTTTTCAGCCTTTCAATGGCTGTTTTGACATCTTCTGGCCTTCTTTTGAGTTGCCTTATGCGCAGAGACAACAACTCTTCTCTATTCATGCCTTCATCCCAAGGTAAGATACTCCATGTGACAATGGATTCCTCAATAGGCATAACAGGTGGCTGTCCATATATAAGTTCAGTCGGCATGTATCATGTCACTGCACTATGGATAGTTCTATCAGCCCATAATGTGAATGGTAGCATTTTAGGCCATTCCCTCATCTTTCCTTTGCATGATTTTGCTAAAGCTTTAAGAATTGGTTGATGACCTCTTTCACTCTTACCATTGCCTTCAGGGTTGTAGGTTGAAGTAAGAGATAGCTTAATTCCCAATTGAGCAAAGAAATGGCGAGCCTCATCAGCATCCAATTCTCCTCTATCAGCAGTTACTTTAGCAACACATCCATACCTGCAAAATACTTCTTCAAGTAAAAATCTACAAACAGCATGAGTAGACTTTGTTGTCAAGGCTTTTCCTTCCACTTGATTTGTGAGATCTTCTCTAGCAAGTAGTAGATATCTCATGTTCCAAATTCCTGTAGGCATGGTTACTAAATCAATAACCCATCTATAGTGAATAGATAAAGGATAGGTAGGCTGAAGCCCATCTCTATGCTTTACCATAGAGTACATTTGACAATCATGACAAGACTCAACAAAATGCTCAATGTCTTTATACATGTTTTGCCACCAAATTTTCTATTTTATTTTGGCAAAAATGCCCCATATGCCTCTATGACCAGCCAATAGGCTTTCATGAAATTCTTGCATGACTTGTCTTTGAGTCTTTTTGTCACCTAAGACACAAACAGACGCCCTTCCTTTCTTTTTCGCATGTCTCCAAAGGTAACCATCTTTAAGAAAAAAACCATAAGCTTTTCTCTTAATTCTCTTGAACTCTTCATTAGTCCAATCTTCCTTCTTTGTCATAGTGCTAAAAAATTGGCCAATTTTTAGCCAATCATCTGCATAATATTCTTCTTTAAAGTGTGAACAAACCATAACAAAACATTGAACATGCTTTTTACTAGCTATCCATTGTCCTTCTTTGGTTGTTTCATCCTTTCTTGCTAATGTAAAATTTGTTTTAGCGGCTGAACCTGATGTACTTGTTGTAATCTTTGTTGTACCTGCATTTTTGACTGTTGAATCAACATTAGATTCAACTATACTTGCTGTTTTCAGATTTGTACCTGCATTTACAGCATCAATTATAAACTCTGATTCTTCTTCATCCATCATTTCTTCTTTATCCCTATATCTGGCACGCGAAAGCATGTCAGCATCTGGATTATCTCTACCTGCAATATGTTTCAAGTCAAGATTGAAGGATTCAATATAGGCTATCCATCTTAGCATGGCTATGTCAGGAGTGGAACAGATGGTGATCATGCCCAAGAGTGGAAGGCAATCTGTTTCAACTATAACATGTGCACCCATGAAGTACTCCCTGTCACATTTTAATGCAGTTACTACTCCCCAAAGTTCTCTTTTAATTTGAGCATACCTTCTTTGTCGTTCATTAAGAACCTTCGCTCCAAAGCGGATTACATATTTGTTGCCTTCAAGGTCGTCTTGACCAATTGCCCATCCTATTCCAATAGGACTTGTGTCTACTGTGAGTATAATGGGCTGTCCATCAGAGTAATTAGCCCTCTTTAGAGTGGGGGCTGAAATCAGCATTTTCTTGAGTTTTTGAATAGCCTGAGTATGTTCTTTTTCCCATATAAAACTTTGGCCCTTTCTTAGCAGCTGATAAAGACTTTCAGCAACATAAGCAAAATGTGGTATCCTAGCTTCTCTTCATCCTGCACAAAAACTTGAAGAACTTGCAAAAAAGCATGCACTATTTCTTCAGTTTCATCACCAACATATTGTCTTTTCCTTTTGATTACATTAATAATTACATCATGGAATTCATGTTTGGCAATTCCAAGAATTTTGCCTAAGGTGAATTCAATTTTTCTTCTTAGAATTCGTTCTTCTAGGACTCGTTTGAGATCGGTTGCAGATTCTATGTTAGACTGCAATTTGTAGCCTAGTTGTTTGCCTTTCTTCTTTCCTTCAGTCTTCTTTGTTTGTGGCGCATCTTCCATCTCTTGATCTGGGGTTATATTTTTAGCAAGCTTTGGTTGTTCAGGTATTCTTCTAGTTACCTGTTTTGGAGGGCCAGAAGAGGAAGGCCCTAGTTCATCTTCTCTTCTTCTCTTTTCTTCAATCAAGACTTCTTTATGATTGACATTGCAAAGGTAGAAAAAGAATCTACCAGTTCTTTCCAACCAGTTTTTCCTCAAATATACTGATTGGGGTTAGCCAAATATTCTTTGGCTGCTTTACCACGTTCCATTTGATCTAGTGCATGCATCCATACTTTAGATTGCACATCTGCTTTACATGCATTCAAACTTGATTTAATTGGCTCAATTTGCAGCCCATAGGTAGCTGCATCAATTGCTGCATAGGCATTCTTTACAGCTAAATCTTCTAATCTTTTCTTCGTTCCACCATTGCCAAAATTTGTTCCAGTGGAAGACTAGTTTCAGCCGCATGAATTTTTCTGTCTTTCCAAAAGATGAGCTTCTGCGCGTCAACCTCACGGAAGGCTGAACACTCCCTCTTGTCATGTTGGCTGTCACACCAAATACAACGCCTCTTAAAGTCTTCTCTCATGGGTCTTTAGGTTGATGGTCCTCCTCAATCTTTGACTTTGACATCCAGCTTCTCTACTTTGGAACTAATTTCTGTAA
The DNA here is from genome assembly GCF_053477565.2 of Lygodium microphyllum. NCBI lineage: Eukaryota > Viridiplantae > Streptophyta > Polypodiopsida > Schizaeales > Lygodiaceae > Lygodium > Lygodium microphyllum. The sequence goes on along the minus strand of NC_141158.1, from coordinate 48,852,127 downwards.
GATTCAGATGAAGGTCACGCATGCTTTTAATAAGTTCATCCATTACATCATTTTAGAAGGAACAGAAGAAGAAAGAGCTGGTTGATTAGTCAAAGGAATAGGGGATTTTGAAGGTGGAACAAGCTCTATCAATGGATTTATTGAAGTTGAAGTAGAGCCCAATCTTAGTCGCATCCGCTCTCTTCGAGCAATCATATTAACTGCATAGGTAACATCTGTCCATGCAATCTTGACTCCTGATTCGGAGGTAGCATCTTCTAGGCGATCAGCAAGCTTCTCTTGCAGAATGGGATCTACAACCTTAAGGAATAATTCAATCTTCTGACCTTCCATACTTTGTTGGTCTTCAGCATCAAGTTGTCCAATTTTACTTTCAAACTCATGGTATAGAGCTGTTGCAGCTAAACCTTTGTTGGGTTTTTCAACCCATTCAGTGAAACTTTTATTCGTCATTAGGCCAGAGTCTTCTAAGAAGAATTCTTCGCGTAGGGATTTTTTGAATGCATCCCAATCCGCATCTTGTTGAAAAAGACCATGGATTCTTTCTTGAAGACCATGCTTGGCTAGTCTAGCAAAATAACGGCTCCATGCATGTTGTGGTACACCAAAGAAGAGCTTTTTTTCAACATATAAGCGAATAAAAGCAGACATTTTGACCATTAAATTGTTTTAATTCATGCCCAACTTCCTCTAGGGCCTTGATGGCCGTGAAATCAATCTTCTCTTTGTCTTGCCTTTGTTGTTGTTGTTGTAACATTTGGATTTGTTGTTGCTAAGTCTGCTACAGTATGCGCACCAATTGTTGTAGAGTATCTCCTGAAGAATCCCCCAATTGTTATAGAGTATCTCCTGAAGAAGCACCAATGTCGCAGTGCATAGGGTTGAAGGTCACCACAGGGGTTTGGCAAGAGAAGAATGTATGGGGGTTCAAGAGCTTAGACTCCAAAGATGGTAGAAATAAGAGAAGGATTAAAGGTTTCAAGCCAAGTTCTTGAAGATAAGAGACAGCAAGGTGTAGGTAGATTCAAGGAGAGGAGTAGACGGAAGAGAAGGGGTTCGAAGAGATTGTACTATAGAGGTCATTCTCAAGTCTTCATCATCTTTCCATAGTCATGGTTGAGAGGGATCCACTTCAGCAAGATATTCAGAGATATAAACAAGGGATGATTGCACTAACCAACCCTCAGGCATGCTTCCCTCAGGCCGTGCTTTTTGCCTCACAAAATCTTTCAAGGTTTTCATGAAGCGCTCAAGAAAAAACATCCACCTTACATGAATTGCCCCATAAAGTGCGATCTCATCAATCAAATGTACGAGTAAATGTAATTGAGTAGTTAAAATGGATCGAGGAAAATTTTCCTCCAGCAAACAAACCACCTCAACAGATAATACTCGAGCATCTTGCAATGTGTTTGGATCAATTTCCTTCGAGCTCACGTATCTGTCAAGATGTATGATGTGCTTGTTTATTTTTGTGTAGAAATTTAAAGATATATAATGAAAAAATACAATGTATACACACCTCACAAGCTCTCCCATCTTGTAAATGATATCACGTACATCTTTGGATACACAATGGGATATGCTAGTAGGAAGTACGAACTGAATGTAAACAATATTCATAGATCAAATGATTAGTTGAGGAAAAAGTCATCATACCCCAAAGTTTACACATAGTTACTCCACTAATTACTATATTCATGGTTAGAGATACACTTACTTGAATCATTTTGTGCCAATCGTGGAACTTCAAACCAGATAGTTGCTCCATACCTCTTTTCTTTTTCTTTATGAAGGCTCCCTTGAGACATCTCATACATCCTGTGGGTGTTCGAAAGCTATATATTTATTCCTTCACTATTTTTTCCTCGTTCTTTGACAACATCCAAGGTGCATGGGGTAGCTCAATCTTTCCTCTTGGTCCAATGCGTGGCCAGGATCGTCTCATGCGACCAATGTTACGTAAATCCTCCCTTACATTAACTGAATCACGAGCCCCTATCAAGTGATCCCATAATGTAGATACAACATTTTTGAGTATGTGCATGGGGTCCAACAAGTGATTGATCTTGAGTTCAGTCCAGTACGGAAGACGAAAAAATATAGAGAACCTAACAAACAAACAATATATTATGTAAACAATTCATCATGCTAAATACTTTAAAGTCAATCGAGAGAAATGCACTTCTTACTGACTCATGCCGAGTGGAGGGTGGCTGTCGGCATTAATCCATCTCTCCTTCCAATCTCGAATGGTTAGAGATTGTGGAGTCATTCCATTAGTAGGGAGAACATATTTGGGATGGTCAATAGGAAGAAATCGATGATGATTGTCGTAGATAACCTTCTTTAAACATGCCGGCCTAGAGGAAACTAGAGAGGGACCGCAAATAGGACGTGCATGATATCCTGACGTGGTTAAACCTGAAAAAACAAGTGAATTAATAAAATGCAATTGATTCAAGTCTTGAATTTCAAATATAAAGTTATATACATGTATCTGAACACTCTCCATATCCTGGAAAGTCGTGCATGGTCCACAACAACATGGCCTTCAATGTGAAATCTCTAGAGGATGCAGATGCACTTGTATCTTGCACCTTAATACCTTCCCATAACATTTCTAACTCTTCAATCAAAGGCTCTAAGTAAATGTCCATGTTTTTTACCTTGTGCTTTCCAGGAATCAGAAGGGACAACATTACATGTCCCTTTTTAATTGCCATGGATGGAGGAATATTATAGTTCACCAATACCACTAGCCATACACTGTATGATGTGCTTTTGATGCCAAATGGATTGATTCCATCCATACCTAAACCATATCTCAAATTTCTTGGCTCTTCTTTGAAAATGGACCACAAATTATCTATATGTTGCCATGCCAGTGTGTGTGCAGGGATCCTCCATTTTCCATCACTTGAACGATGACTAGCATGCCATGACATGAGCTTTCCAATAGACTTACACTTGAACATAAGTTTAATACGTGGAACAATTGGAAAATGTCGCAAAACCTTACGAGACAGATCCATTGACTTCATCTCCACTTCGTATCTTGATTCGCCACAAACAGGACACTCTCGTGCGAACTCATGAATCCCACGAAATAAGACACAATCATTGACACATGCATGGATCTTGACATAATCGAGGCCTCCCAGAGATGTCAAGTAATGTCTTGCTTGCTCTCTCTTAGTTGGCAATTTGTTTCCTTTTGGAAGCATTTGTGATAATAACCTACATATATTTTTAAAAGTGAGTTTAAAAAACACCAATATATATTTCTATCTGATTTCAAAATAGAACAATTAATATTATGATTCATAAGCCAATCTGAATTGATACCTACTTCAATAATGCATCCAAACTGACATTAGTCCATCCATAAATTGTTTGCAAGTTAAGTATCTCAAGGGACGCATGAAGAACGGAGTACGTACAACCTTCATACAACGGAGTAGATGATGCTACATATAGTGGATCATCTGGCTTTGTAGAGTGACCTTCTCCCTGAACCGGTTGCGAAAATAGATGGTGTACCATGTTGTCCAAAATCTCATCCTCTACGACTTGATGGGGCCTTTCATGAGGGCTACTATCATGGTCGTCAGTATCTACTCTTCTTGAAGACTCTGCCTCCTCGCGTCGACGTTTTGTAGCCTCTCGATGCCAGGGAGGGAGCATCTGAGGATATGGCACCGCATCCTGCTCAACCACAAAAGGGAGTTTCATGTATGTTGATATATAATTCCCGTAACATAGACTAGCAATCTTAGTGGTAAAAAAAACAATGAATACCGGTGATTTTTCTCGATCCCATTCTCCATACAAGCTGAGATGTGACATTGCAATTCGACGTGCTCGAAAAATACACCCTCGACAACGATCACACATGCATTTAATTTTTCATCGTAGCCATGCATCTCGATTATGAAGACGCAATGTTTCATCCTCACTTGAGGATGTGCTCATTGACTCATCAGCTTGCACCGCACTAGGTGATGACGACGTCGACATAGTTAAACCTAATTCATGACAACATCAAAATATTTGTCATTCATATGTTTACATAAGATCTCAATTTTAAATACACAAAAATCATCATAAATACATTAAAACTTATGATAAAAATTCACTATTAAAACTTATCTTAAAAAACAAAAAATTATGATAAAGCCTAAATGCACGTCTATATCCGCGTTTACCTACGCGTCTATATTGGCGTCTATTTTCGCATCTATGTTTGCGTCTATACTCGCGTCTACCTGAACAATAGACGCGTATATACACGCAAAAATAGACGCACACGTCAAAATTCAAACCATACTTAAATCATTTCTTTTCAAACTGCGCCTTTCCTTTCTTGGGTTTTTTGCGGTTCTGAAGCTTGAGTTTAGGCGACATGCAATCTCTTCATGCCTCACCTCCTCATGACTCACCTCTTCTTTCATTTCAAACACACAAGAAGGGAAAAAGGAAAGCCAAGGAGAGGAAGAAAGAGAGAACAAGAGAGAGGAGAACAAGAAGAAGCAACAAGCAAGCAAGCAAGCATCAAGGGAGGGTAACTTACCAAGGAGAGGAAGAAGGAGAAGGAAGAAGCGCCACCACCCGCCACACCAAACACCCAAGGTGAGTCTCTCTCTCTCTATCTCTCTCTCCCTCTCTTTGTTTCTCTCTTCCTCTCTCTGCTCTCTCTGTGTATTTAGGATTTGTGATTCCATTATATATTGCATTTTGTAAATCATCAATGATGGTCGTCGGGCTAAAATCGGCCGACCGAGCGCGTCTGATAGCGCGTCTACATTTCAGTGTAGACGCAGATATAGACGCGAAAAATGTTTCCTCCCATAGCATCTGAGGGCGCGTCTTCGAGCGCGTGTGCTGGCGCATGTGCTCTGCAGTGTACACGCGATGATACACGCGCTGGACAGAAGGTTGACATGTAGTATACACGTGATTATACACGCGCATTGACCTAGATTGTGCGTCTGATAGCGCATCTGTGCTGCATCTTAGATACGAAGATAGACGCACTGGACAGAAGGTTCCCTTTGGAGTGCATCTAAGGGCGCATCTAACGTGCAATTTAGACACAGGGATACACGCGCTAGGTCTCCCAGTTCTGATAGTAAACAATATATTTTTGCAATGATGAATGTGACCAATCCCATGTTTGTGTTTATCAATTTTCTTGTTCATGAGAAGCATTAGCACTTAAGTTTTATGCTCAATGTCTAAAGAAAGCTCTTTGAAAATGTAGGTAATATATGATTTTTTGTATGCAAATAAATTTGTCTTTTTCCTGTGTTTTTTTTGCAGATGTCGTATCCTGGTTCATCTAGCAATGACCTAGATTTGGATCGCATGAATGATACATTGGCCTCCTTTGGGCAGGGGGGTCAATGCATTTTTGGGAGGTTTTCCTAGTAGGGAAGACTTCATGGGAGAGATGACCAGACACCTTGGCCGCTCTCCCACAGTGGACGAGGTGTTCAGTGTCATGTCTGGGATGCCTCTGACGTCTTTGCCTAGCACTACTTCCTAGACTCCACATGCAGGTACTCCACATACAGGTACTCCATATACAGATACTCCATGTGCTCCATGTGCATCGGCTGAAGCACAAGCATCTGCAGAAGCTCGTGCATCCAGCGAGGCAAAGGGTAGTCGACAGAGAGGGAGGAGGCAGAGTCGAGGGGGAGGGGGAGGACAAGGCTTGTGTGGGGGTTGGGTAGGAGGTGGCGAGTGATCACCCTCACCAGTAGATCACGTAGAGGAGGTTGTACGCCAGTACTATAGAGTTACAGATGCTAGTGGCATCTTTCATGATGATAAGGGAAGGGATGTAATGGCGTACATGAGGAGCGTCGTGCATGCGACGTATAAAGATTGATTCATTGCCTTCAAAACTCAGAAAAGCAGCTTGTGGCAGGAGGTGTTGAGGGCATTCCATAGGAGGTACCCAAATCCTGAGGGTCAGCGATTCTCGGATGATTGGGGACGCACAAAAGTGAGGGATATGCTTCACAACAAAAGATCCCACCTCATGACACGGGCCAGGGACTCACTGCGGAGGCAGGAGGAGGGGCGTGGAGCCTATAGCCAACCACCTATGTGCCACCGCATAGAGTGGAAGAAAGCCAAGAAGAAAGCACCAGAGAAAGTGAAGAGTCGCCAGCACACAGAGGTGCGACGGATCCAAATGGAAACAATGGGATCGTCGCATTACGGATCGGGCGGCAGAGAGTCGTGCGAGGCAGAGTTTGTAAGTATATTTTGATTTCTATTTTTTTTAAATTTATATTTCTTTCAATTCTTTATATATTTTATTCTAATATATTGTGACTCATAATTGTTTGTATATATCTCAATGTTTTGTAGACTACCATCGTTGGCAGGACACCTACTCCTAGAGAGGTAGGTTACCATCGAGGCCATAACCACGCAGCCACATGGCTTCACTTCTATGAGGAGGGTCTCATCACTGAGGACCAATACAAGCAGGCCATGAGGATTCGACAACCAGAGGAGGTATGTTTTTCTTACTTTCCTATTAAAAGTATAGCTAATGATAACTTTTTCTCCACCTTGTCTATGTAAGCAACCCTGATCTTTTGTATGTGTAGGCGAACCCGGATGTGGAGCATAGCGAGGAGAGGGATAGCAACGCTAGTAGCCATGGTGGTACTAGTGAAGATGTTTCCTCTTCAGATTCGTAGAGGAGCACCATACCTCCTCATAAGACCTTCTCTTCTTGTATATGTATGATCCATCTTTGAGCCTACTGCTTGCGGCCACGCTTTAGGTCGCAAGCCCTTAACCTTCCCTTGTAAATGCTTTTGATATATAATGAATACATGGACTTTTATTTTCAATTCTCGTGCCCGTAAGATACATTGTCTTTTTCCCAAATGCACAATCTAATGTATGGGAGGGGTTTCTAGTTCTGTTTTGCGCGTCTATCGGCGCGGCTAAATTGCAGATAATTCACGTTTATACGCGCGTCTATAATGTAAACTATACGCGCTTATACACGCGCTTCATAATTCAAATTTAAAAAAGAAATTAAATATCTTTTTTTTAAATGACATTTTTTGTTTTTCATTCGCGTCTACCAGTGCTTGTAAAAACGCGTCTACCAGCGTGTCTATATGCGCCTGTATATGTGCGTCTATAGTGCGTCTATTTGTGCGTGTAAATTCGTTGATACATGTGATTATAGAGGCTGTCGTGTTGCTGCGCATCCGAGTCGTATACGCCTCCATTTCTTTTGTTGTGCATTTGTGTTAATCTCCGCGTGTGATTCATTGTTTGTGTGATGCATTTTAATAATCCGCATCCAATGTATATATTCCCTTAGTGCATGCGCATGATTTTGTTTGGATGCATGATGTGCGTGTATTAGAAAAATATGAAAAACTGATGCCAAAGGATCTTTGTCTTGCTGCTTTGAATAACAGCCAAGGCACTGCCCTCTAGCCTGCTTACAGGCTCATTCACCATTGCTCCTTTCTCACTGAAATCCTCATGAGAGATTGATAGTATATAAACTATCAGAGGCAAATATAAACTGTCAGAGGCCGTCACAGTGGCTGAACAGGTTGCGAGGAGGATGAATTCCGTCAATAGGACTGAAATGCTGATTGCAAAGAGATGTCAGACATCAGATGTTGTGGAAAATCACTACGTCAGAAGCAAGGAGATGAACAGAGGGTAATATGTGAAAGCTTTTACATTGTAAAGTCTTATGGATACATCCATTGCTTGTTATGAATCAAGCTAACAGAAGAAGCAATTGATTTTTTGGTTATCTGACAAGAATGTATGGGGTCGAAAACCGTGAAAGCTTTATGCAAAACATGAACCAAAATGAATGCCCTTATTACGAGATTAAGTGGATGATGATGCTGTGTCTTGGCGGGAAGAGGGCCAGCAAAGATGTGAACCTGCAATTATGAAACCAAGTTTATGAGCAGAAAATGATTAGAAGGCACAATGTTGGGAGTATAGATCTCCTTACTCGCAGCGGACTGCTGTCCTCCAACTAGTAGACCATATTCAAACGCAGGATGCCCTGGCATCACGATGCCAGCTGTAGTCTTCACCGATCTAAATTTGGCTTTTAGATGATGAACACTCAACTGTTACAAACTCGGCAGCAGGGTAGACAAAAAAAAAGGAGAACCTCCAAAAAAAGAAAAGGCCTGTACTTCCACATTCGGGAGCTGCACCTTGATTCACATCCTTTTCGGTGGGACGCAGAATGACGAAAAGGAAGGGGGAGTAATGCTAATTGGGGGGGGGAAGGAATCACATTGAATCGGAGAAGATTAGCACTGCCTCCACCCTGGGCCCTCTGGAAAATCCCTCTGATGCCACCGTCTGCGGCTAGTGCGTGTCACTTGCGGCACTTTTGACAGCCCTGTGATGAACCTCTTCCCGGTGGCACCTTCCTCAATGCAACGGAGTGCCCTGAAGACGATGCAATGAGGACACTGCGCTAAGGATGATAGCTGAAGATTATGCAGTGAGGACGCTGCGCTAAGGATGAAAGCTGAAGACGATGTCACACAGAAGGTGAAGAAGATGAGGAGGTTGCAGAGCAAAGGATGAGGAAGGTGACGAAAGGCGGGATGAAGCATCGACGCGTTGACACTGCTGCGGCTACAAAGAGGGACATGACGATTTTTCCTGGACCTCGTTAGAGGGAGAGGGAGAGGGATGTTGATACAGCATCTGCCTCTTCTCGCCACCAAACGGATCGTGCTTGCATCCGCCTCCCCTCGCAGGTCCGAGCTGTTGCGTAGCCTTGGACTGAATGTAGAAGTGATCCCATAGACATTTGATGAAAACCTTGAAAAGTCCTCCTTTCCATCAGCAGAGGATTATGCTGCAGAAACTGCTTTGCATAAAGCGATTGAAGTCTCTCAGCAGATCCACAGGGATGATGCCAAAGCGGACATTGTCATAGGAGCTGATACCGTGGTTGAACTCGATGGAATTGTGTTAGAGAAGCCAAAAGATGAAGAGGATGCCTTTCAGATGCTTTCATCTTTAAATGGGAGGCAGCATACTGTTTTCACTGGTGTCTCCTTTGTTCTACCTTTAGTTTGTGATCTGTCCGTTGGTAAACCACCTCTTGTGTACACATTTTGGGAGCAGACAAAGGTTGAGTTTGCCCAACTTTGAGGAGGAGAAGAGGAGGAGTTAGCAGGCTGCCTACAGAACTTCATTATATTGCACTCAAAGAATTGAACACAGAGTCGCTGCTGCCCAGTACATAATTGAGCATGGAGCAGATGTAAATGCCAGTGATTATACTGGACAGACTGCTCTACATTGGACAGCTGTTCGCAATTCAATCCAAGTGGCAGAGCTGTTGCTGCAAAATGGAGCTCGACTGGAAGCTGCAGATTCCCATGGATATAGGGAAACTCTTGTTGCTAATGTATGGCAAGTTGATAATGTATGGCAAGTCTTCCTTGCTCAATATGGCATTTTGATGCAGTAAATTCAAGAGTATACCCTATAAGCTATTATAGACAGCATCTCTCTCTCTAATAGGTCTCAGCTGCTGACCTGAGCTGTATATATGTCTGAAGCTAATGATTGTACTTATCAGAAGACTTATCTGTTGGTCCTGGAGTTTTAACAAGCTGGATATGACTAAATCCAGAATCTAATTGATTTATTTGGTGCCCTGAAAACCAAGCTCTTATGATTATTGTAAAGCTGAGGACAGATTGTCATACTTTGACATTTATTTTGACTCTTCTCTTGCTATATAGTGAACTTTGGGATCAAATATTGAGATCTTCTTGTTAGCCTCTTTCCTTGCTGTCCCTTGAACCCCGTGTTCTGCAGCCCTTGCGTGAACTCTACGACATTTCTGGTGAACCCGACGTGAAAGTGCTGCGTCATCAGCAAGATGGGAGACTCGCAAGAAGAGATGACAGATGATAATGTCATGAAGAACCTGTTTCAGTCATTTACCATGTATATGCAGCAGCAAGTTCATGCAAAACGAGACAGTGATGCTATGGATGCTTTGAAAGCTGTTCAACACGAGATGAAGCAGTTTAATGGCCAGCAAGTGTCAACTTACCTGCATTTGTATGAAGAAAAGATGAAGTTTTTTGGGGTTTCACAAGATGTTTGGAGCCGCTACTTCTTGCGGATCGTGGTGCGCGCTCTTGAAGGTCGAATTGCAGAAATTCAAGAGGCACATGCAGGTTGGGCTGAATTTAAAAAGGCATTAAAAGATGAATATTTCCTGGAGGATACAGGTCTTATGAATCGCAGGAATTTTTTAGCATGGGTTTCTATGCCTAATAAGGGACTTTCTGTTACCGCTCTTTTACGAGAGTTTGAAAGCCGTTATGATCAGTTGGATGGGACTGAACAGCAAGCTTTGGAGATGCAGAAAGTGGAATTATTTTTGCAAGCTGCAGATGCTGATTTACAAGAAAAGTTGGATGATCTTTTGGAAGATCAAGCTACTGATTCAGGTTTAAAGACTGAGTGGAGACATGTCATTGATGCTGTGAATGCTCTTGTCAAGAAGCAGCGCAGGAGAGTCAGATTGCATCGAAATACAGGATCAGTTCCTGAAAAATCCTTGGAGACTTCTTCTTCTACCCCTGCTACTTCTTTGCCTAAGCCTACTCCTCCTGTTGTGAATCCACCAGTACCTGCTGCTCCAGTGCCCTTATCTGTAGATGATGTTATTAAAGGCTTGGCGGATTTGACGATTGAAGCAGTCAAAGCTGAAGTTGGTAAGTTAAAGGAGCAACTTATGTCAGTACCTGCTGTAGCACCTGCTCCAGTGACTGCTTTTCCAGCTGGTCAAAGAAAAGGGCGACGATGTATTTGGTGTGATAGTACAGAGCACCAACACTGCAGAGATTGTGATGCTTTTCAGGAAGCACGTAAGAAGAATGTAGTGTTCTGGGGACAAGATGGGAAGATATGGCTGACAGAGACTGGCGCTCCTCTTGACACGAACTTTGGTAAGGGAGGTATGAAGAAGCTTGTTGATGATATGGCTGCGCGATCAGCTTATGTGAGTGTTAGAGGAGATGCTTCAGCTTTTGGAGTCCAGCTTGAGCAGAAATCTGATGGAGACTCTGCCTTATGGTCTTCTGCCTTGGAGATAGCGAGAAGAGGGAAAGTTCAAACTTCTACTATGACTTGTGTGGGCTCTAGCATCCGAGGAGAAACAGGATGGGATTCTCCTGTTGACAGGTATTCTATTTTTGCTTATATGGCTAAAACACAGGGTTTAGATGCCATGGTTGAGGAAAAGAGAAGAAGAGATGAGGAGGGTCCTAGCTCCTCCAAAAAGACTAGAGGGGGTGACTTTGTTTCACCACCTGTTACAGCTCCACCTATGCCAAATTCTCCAGCTCAAACAGGTTCTGATCAACCAATGGAAGACAAGCAGAAGGAAAAGAGGCAACCAAGAAAAGAGCCAGGATTCAAGCTCTTGTCGGACCTTGATATGCAAACGGATATGAGTAAGATTTTTCATGAAAGAATTTTGAATAGTGAAGTCACTTTTACTGTTGGAGAGGCTCTTGGGATTGCTAGAAGAGAAATACAGGATCAGATGCAGGATCTTTTGTGGAGGAAACGGCATGCGATGGAAGGACCTGCTTTATAGGGATTGTGGCATGGAGCTCTTGGAGAAGAGCATGATGATGCAGTGATGGTTGAGAATGCTTCTGTTAATCCGCAATTGGAGAAAATAGTGCAGCCTATGCAGTATGAAGATGATGAGTCCCCTATTCTCATTCCTCGTAGCCATTTTTCACGAAGTCATTGGGCTAGAGCAACCACTGAGACAGTGGTAAGGATTGGAGAAAAACAAATTCCCTTGATCGCTTTAGTTGATCATGGTTCTGAGATTAATCTTATTGCTCAAGGTGTTTATGAGAGTGGCAAGTGGCCTATGGATGCAGAGCATGGCTGGCACATGAGAGCCGCCAATAATACTTCTGGTGATATGTATGCTGCTTGTCCGAGTATCAGAATTTCTATTGGTAATGTTGAAGAGGATTATCATTGCTTTGTTCAGGATTCATGCTCTTATCCGATTATTCTTGGACAGCCTTTCATTACAGAAGCAAGAATGGAAACAAAAGTGATGGATGACGGATCAGCTTATGCGCGGATATGCAGTAAAGATGGTATGCGAGCTGTTCAGTTTATGACTGTTGGGGTAAATCATCCGAGAAACAGGGACTCCTTGTGTGAGGCACCACTACCTGCGAAGGAGTTGGATTTTCATTAGGTACCGCTGTCTTGCGAGACGCCAGTGGTACGGAGCGGAGAAAAGAGGAGATCTCGCCTCCTGGCAGCCAGTCTTTCTCCAATAACTTTGTTGGGTTTACTTCAGATAGTTCGGTAAGTTATCAGAAAATTTCAGATTTGCCTAGAGCTGCCAGGCAGTACATTGGTCGTAAGGAGAAAGAGTTGAAGAATGCAGGTATTTTGCAAGCAGAAGAGCATGTAGATGGATTGTATGAAGGGATGTCTTATGCAGATACATTGTTTGAGATGAGAGCAATGCTGAAAACTGATGTATGCAAGGGTTCAAAGATGATACCTGTGCAAACCTTGGATATGTTTCAGGAAATTTCTGGTTTTATGCTGCAAACAAAGTTAGAGGCTGAGAAAACTCAGCAAACTGAATTTATGGCTGATCTTGATCAGCTAATAGAATTGCAGAGGGCTGAATCCATTCAGCCAACAGAGTTGAATGCAGAAAAATTTCTGCATACAGAGTTTCAGGATGCGTCTATGCAGTCCATTGAGCCGAGGGCTGAATTCATTCAGCCAACAGAGTTGAATGCAGAAAAATTTCTGCATACAGAGTTTCAGGATGCATCTATGCAGTCCATAGAGCCGATGGCTGAATTTATTCAGCCAACAGAGTTGAATCCAGAAAAATTTCTGCATACAGAGTTTCAGGCTGCACCCATGCAGTCCATAGAGCTAAAGGCTGAAATTTTTCAGCCAACAGAGTTGAAAGATGCTGAAAATTTACAGAAATTGCAGCAAAGAAAAGAGTGCCTGAATGATGCCAAGGTTGACACAAAATATAAAACAGTTGATAAGAAGGTTAAGCCGGTTGCAGGCCCGCTTCCTTCTGATAGTGATGAACAGATTGAAAAAGCTATGAAGCAGCCTATGTTGAGGGATCCTGCAAATATTGGACATAAGTTTACAGCTGAAACTCTTGCAGAATTGAAGATTGGAAATGATGATTTTTTGCTTCCAGTGGAAAAAGAATGTTTTAGAGAGATGCTTGGACGTCATGGTAAGGCATTTGCTTTCTTTCCACATGAAATTGGCTGCATTAGTCCCGAATTGGTTGCACCTATGGTCATCTTCACTGTTCCTCATGTACCATGGAATATACATCCTATACCTGTGCCTAAAGCACACTTGCCAAAGCTGATAGAGTTGCTGAATGAGAAGATTAAAATGGGGATTTTGGAACCCTCTTCTGCACCTTATTCAAACAGGTGGTTTACTGTACCAAAGAAGAATGGTACTTTGAGATTTATTCAGGATATGCAGCCCGTGAACAAAGTGACAATCAGGAATGTGGGAACAGGTCCAGTTGTGGATGAATTTGCTGAGGCTTTTGCAGGACGAGCCATCTATTCACTAGGTGACTTGTATTCAGGTTATGATCAGTTTCAGCTTGCCTTGGAAAGCAGGGATATTACTACTATGCGGACACCTATTGGTCTTGTGAGGATGTGTACCTTGCCACAAGGTGCTACAAACTCAATTGCTCATATGATGAATGCTATGCATAGAGTTCTTCGAGACTATATTCCGCAGTATACCATGCCATTTCTAGATGATGTGCCTATTAAGGGTTGTGCAGAAGAAGAAAAGAATGAAAGTCTTGATTTGCGTGGATGTAGACAGTTTGTGGCTGACCACTTGGTTGCTTGTGAGCAAATATTGACACGATTAGAGGAGGTAAATTTGACACTTTCAGGGCTGAAATCTATCTTTGCTGTTAATGAAGTCATCATAGTTGGGCATATGGTTGGATACTATGGCAGAAAGCCTTCTCCTACAAAGGTGGATGCCATAAACAGGATAGCAGAGTATTGCTCAACTACTTCAGAGGTGCGGAGATTTGTGGGAGCTTGTGTATTTTACATGATTTGGATTCCTCATTTTGCTCATATTGCAGATGTTCTCTATCAGCTGCTTCGAAAGGGGCAGAAATTTCATTGGGATGAGAAGCATTCAAAAGCCATGCGTAAGCTCAAGAAGCTGTTGCAATCAGCTCCTACTCTACGCAAGGCGGATTATCAGTGTGGACGGCCGATCATGTTGACAGTTGATACTAGCCCTATTGGCATAGGTTGGGCTGTGGGACAGGATGATGCTGATGGAAATAGGTATGCAATCCGCTTTGAAGCTAAAGCTCTTAATGAGCGACAAAGGAGATATCCGCAGATTAAAAGAGAATTGTGGGGAGTAGTCACTGCACTGAAGTGTGACAAAGGATATTTTATTGGAGCTTCAGTTGTTGTGGAAACAGATTGTTTGCCTTTGCTTGGCATGATTACTAGTTGCTCGACTCCAGATATAGCGATGCTTCGGTGGATTGCCTATATCAAATCATTGAATCCAGAATTTCGACACATAGCAGGGAAAGATAATCCAGTTGCTGACATGCTTTCTAGAGCGAGATATGAGAATGAGGAGTCAATGCTTGCAGAAGATGATGAGACAGAGTTTGCTGCTTCTGTCCTTACTCATGATTGTCATGTATCTACTGTTGAAGCTTTTATTGAAGAACTTTATGTTGATGAGTGGCTGCAAATTGGACAGTATCTAAGTTCATTGACTCGAAGAGCTAATTGGACAGATGATGAATTCAAGAAAATCAGAAGGAAGGCTTATGGGTATTTCTTGAAAGATGGTTTTCTTTGGAAGCATCCAAGAAAGAGAGGAGGCTTGCCCTTGAGAGTAGTTTGTGATGTAGCGATGCAGATACAGATTATGCAAGAGTTTCATGAGAGCTCATGGGCTGGACATAGAGGTGTGTGGGCTACTTATGAGAAAATCAAAGAAAGATACTGGTGGAAAGGGATGTATAAAGATGTTTCTCACTTTGTGGAGACTTGCAGGGACTACCAGCTTTACTCTTTAGTGCGACATCGTGATGAGCTGCATCCGACTTATCCACTATGTATGCATTCCAAGTGGGTGGTAGACTTGGTTACTTTGCCAGTGGGACTTTGGCAGATGAGATATCTTGTCTTGGCTAGGGAGGATCTTACAAACTATGTTGAAGGTAGACCGTTGCGGACGAAGACCACCACTACAGTATGTAAATTCTTGTTGGAAGAAATATTTTGCAGGTATGGGTGTATAGGCAAGATTACAACCGATCGTGGAGAGCTAGATGCTGATGAAGCTAGAGAATTCTTCTCATGGCTTGGAATTAAATTGGCTCTTACTACTGCCTATAATCCAGAGGGAAATGGCAAAAGTGAAAGAGGACATCCGCCAATAGTTAAAGCATTGGCAAAAGCTTGTAGAGGTCGGATTGGAGATTGGCCGAGATTACTACCTTTTGCATTGTGGGCTGATCGCTCTACACATAGTGTGACTACTGGATACATGCCTGCGGAGTTGATGTATGGGTAAAAACCTGTTATGCCTACTGAAATTTGTGCTCTCACTTGGAGTGTTCTTCCGTGGCATGAGAATTTATCAAGGGAAGAGCTGTTAGCCCTTCGAATTCGTCAATTAGAGAGAAGGACAGAAGATGTGCAGCTAGCTGTTGACCGTTTGAAGGCAGCCCGTCTCAGAAATAAGGACAGGTTTGATTTAAGGCATCGCTTGAGGCCTAGAGCCATAAAAGAAGAAGATTGGGTTCTAGTCTATGACAGTAGTCTAGAAAATCAGCATAGTAGCATGAGAAAAATGGTTCAAAGATGGTTTGGACCGTATGAAGTGAAAAAGGTTTTTGACAATGGTACCTATGAGCTGGCTGAATTAGATGGAACAACATTGAGGGTGCTTATTGCTGGAAAACGAGTCAAGATTTTCAAGAGAAGAGAAGATGAAGAATATGCACTTGAAGCATTGACAGAAGAAGAGCAGATAGGAGAAAGACAAGCTGATGAGACAGAAGACATAGATGATGAAGCCAATGGAGAAACAGGTCTACTAGAATCAGAAGATGGACTTGACCTGTTTGTGGACTTGAATGATCCTGGATAGTTGGCACATCCGGAGGATGCGTAAGTTTAGAGGGGGTGGATGTCGTGTTGCTGCGCATCCGAGTCGTATACGCCTCCATTTCTTTTGTTGTGCATTTGTGTTAATCTCCGCGTGTGATTCATTGTTTGTGTGATGCATTTTAATAATCCGCATCCAATGTATATATTCCCTTAGTGCATGCGCATGATTTTGTTTGGATGCATGATGTGCGTGTATTAGAAAAATATGAAAAACTGATGCCAAAGGATCTTTGTCTTGCTGCTTTGAATAACAGCCAAGGCACTGCCCTCTAGCCTGCTTACAGGCTCATTCACCATTGCTCCTTTCTCACTGAAATCCTCATGAGAGATTGATAGTATATAAACTATCAGAGGCAAATATAAACTGTCAGAGGCCGTCACAGTGGCTGAACAGGTTGCGAGGAGGATGAATTCCGTCAATAGGACTGAAATGCTGATTGCAAAGAGATGTCAGACATCAGATGTTGTGGAAAATCACTACGTCAGAAGCAAGGAGATGAACAGAGGGTAATATGTGAAAGCTTTTACATTGTAAAGTCTTATGGATACATCCATTGCTTGTTATGAATCAAGCTAACAGAAGAAGCAATTGATTTTTTGGTTATCTGACAAGAATGTATGGGGTCGAAAACCGTGAAAGCTTTATGCAGAACATGAACCAAAATGAATGCCCTTATTACGAGATTAAGTGGATGATGATGCTGTGTCTTGGCGGGAAGAGGGCCAGCAAAGATGTGAACCTGCAATTATGAAACCAAGTTTATGAGCAGAAAATGATTAGAAGGCACAATGTTGGGAGTATAGATCTCCTTACTCGCAGCGGACTGCTGTCCTCCAACTAGTAGACCATATTCAAACGCAGGATGCCCTGGCATCACGATGCCAGCTGTAGTCTTCACCGATCTAAATTTGGCTTTTAGATGATGAACACTCAACTGTTACAAACTCGGCAGCAGGGTAGACAAAAAAAAAGGAGAACCTCCAAAAAAAGAAAAGGCCTGTACTTCCACATTCGGGAGCTGCACCTTGATTCACATCCTTTTCGGTGGGACGCAGAATGACGAAAAGGAAGGGGGAGTAATGCTAATTGGGGGGGGGAAGGAATCACATTGAATCGGAGAAGATTAGCGCTGCCTCCACCCTGGACCCTCTGGAAAATCCCTCTGATGCCACCGTCTGCGGCTAGTGCGTGTCACTTGCGGCACTTTTGACAGCCCTGTGATGAACCTCTTCCCGGTGGCACCTTCCTCAATGCAACGGAGTGCCCTGAAGACGATGCAATGAGGACACTGCGCTAAGGATGATAGCTGAAGATTATGCAGTGAGGACGCTGCGCTAAGGATGAAAGCTGAAGACGATGTCACACAGAAGGTGAAGAAGATGAGGAGGTTGCAGAGCAAAGGATGAGGAAGGTGACGAAAGGCGGGATGAAGCATCGACGCGTTGACACTGCTGCGGCTACAAAGAGGGACATGACGATTTTTCCTGGACCTCGTTAGAGGGAGAGGGAGAGGGATGTTGATACAGCATCTGCCTCTTCTCGCCACCAAACGGATCGTGCTTGCATCCGCCTCCCCTCGCAGGTCCGAGCTGTTGCGTAGCCTTGGACTGAATGTAGAAGTGATCCCATCGACATTTGATGAAAACCTTGAAAAGTCCTCCTTTCCATCAGCAGAGGATTATGCTACAGAAACTGCTTTGCATAAAGCGATTGAAGTCTCTCAGCAGATCCACAGGGATGATGCCAAAGCGGACATTGTCATAGGAGCTGATACCGTGGTTGAACTCGATGGAATTGTGTTAGAGAAGCCAAAAGATGAAGAGGATGCCTTTCAGATGCTTTCATCTTTAAATGGGAGGCAGCATACTGTTTTCACTGGTGTCTCCTTTGTTCTACCTTTAGTTTGTGATCCGTCCGTTGGTAAACCACCTCTTGTGTACACATTTTGGGAGCAGACAAAGGTTGAGTTTGCCCAACTTTGAGGAGGAGAAGAGGAGGAGTTAGGAGGCTGCCTACAGAACTTCATTATATTGCACTCAAAGAATTGAACACAGAGTCGCTGCTGCCCAGTACATAATTGAGCATGGAGCAGATGTAAATGCCAGTGATTATACTGGACAGACTGCTCTACATTGGACAGCTGTTCGCAATTCAATCCAAGTGGCAGAGCTGTTGCTGCAAAATGGAGCTCGACTGGAAGCTGCAGATTCCCATGGATATAGGGAAACTCTTGTTGCTGCACGAACGCTACCTTTGGGCAGAATGCAGTAAAACTGAACAAAGAACAGAGACATAAAAGCTCTGTTTCACATGTTAAGTGAAGCAAGCTCTAAGGAGTGCACTCCATAAGACAGAAATGATGCAGTTGATAATGTATGGCAAGTCTTCCTTGCTCAATATGGAATTTTGATGCAGTAAATTCAAGAGTCTTTATAGGATGGTATCCCCCCCCTCTTTTCATGACTCTCCAACTTCCACTAACTCCTCCCCTTCCTCTTCTCCAATTGGCACCCTTTGGGCTTCCTCTCCCTTTCCTCTTCCTCTTCCAGCAATAATTGACATTTTTTATTGCATGTTTTTTTTGTAAATACATTTATAAACAATAACGCAAGTGACCCGTTTTCTCCATACTCCAATCTCTAAGTTGCATATCAAATTGGTGGCAAAAGCATGGATGATCACTACAACTCAATATTGATTTGCATTTATTTCTTCATGGATAAGTAACCATGTTAGTATCTTGTCACATTAACTCAAGTACTCATGGTCCACTAATTGTTATATCCATGTCATTAACTCCGCTTACTCGAAAATAATCCATTCTCATTAGATAAAACTATCGAATTCTACTTGACATTTACCTAAGTCCATCCTCTAGCACAAAACTCCTTCAAACCAAGATTTGCCACTTGCGAGATTGCAAAGACACGTCCTTCAAAGATGAAATCTCGACCACATCTGCATTAAATTAATGTGAGAAGTTGGTAACAATGTGCCAATTGTGTACAATGTTGCTAATTTTTTTTGCAATGTTAGGTATTGTTTCTAGGTGTTGTCATTCTCCCCCACTTAATTACGAGTGTCCTCACAAGCATGGCTACATCACAAACATCCAGCATCATCAGCACAGCTACCCTATAAGCTATTATAGACAGCATCTCTCTCTCTAATAGGTCTCAGCTGCTGACCTGAGCTGTATATATGTCTGAAGCTAATGATTGTACTTATCAGAAGACTTATCTGTTGGTCCTGGAGTTTTAACAAGCTGGATATGACTAAATCCAGAATCTAATTGATTTATTTGGTGCCCTGAAAACCAAGCTCTTATGATTATTGTAAAGCTGAGGACAGATTGTCATACTTTGACATTTATTTTGACTCTTCTCTTGCTATATAGTGAACTTTGGGATCAAATATTGAGATCTTCTTGTTAGCCTCTTTCCTTGCTGTCCCTTGAACCCCGTGTTCTGCAGCCCTTGCGTGAACTCTACGACAACGCGAAATGGTAGACGCGCAAATAGACGGGCGGATAGACGCGCCCATAAGATTTTCTCTATATTCAAAAATCGCGTCTAAATGTGCGTCTATGAGGCCTTTTTGTTGTAGTGTGAAGCCTAAATTTAGTGAGTTAGATAAAAAAGAAATCAAGGATTTCTTACAGAATGGCATTCATTTCAATGAGTTTTCAATAGATGTAATCTACTTGAAAGCGTCCCCCCCCCAAAAAAAGAAGAAGAAGAAGAGTTTCAATCTTGATGTAATAAAGTTTACAATGACTTGTACAATTCAAATTTCTATCATCAATATGTATACATATAAAGTTTGCAATTTCAAATGTATTATTGAACCTCAAGAGTATATTTTCGAATTTTTAAGACATTTTGAAGGTTTCACAATTTATTAATCTGTATAATAAAATTTATTTGGTTACCAAATTTAGTATAACAAAATTTTATTCTAGAATATATCTATGAGATTCAATACTTTTATGATACAAATGGTGGCTGTTATAGATCCCCAAAAAAGTTAATAAAGTTGAGCACCAAAATATTACTTTAATACACATATTACGTTTACCATCTTAAAAATTCTCTTTTAACTAAAATACATCTTTCTAAATTTGAAAAAAAAAGTAACCCTTGAATATATACATACATACATACATATATATATATAAAACAAATAATATTTCTGACAAATAATGGTAGGATCATATTCATCACAAGATGGACTTGTTTAATGAACAGTCCTTGTTGCTAAGACCCACCATTCCTCTCACTTGTCAAATTATGGCATCTATTAGTGTGCCACCTTGTGAGTAGGTGTGCTATGCTACCTATTTCTATCATCTTTATGCCATGTTGGCCAAGGCACTATACTTCATCCCCCCAGCTCACTCCATAGGTTTTCCTCAAACACATCACTCCTTGCCTACACCTACAGCAGTGCAAGGATTTTAGTACACAAGGTATGGCTACCTCTTCTTTAAAAAATTTATTCCTCTCTCTTACCAATCAACTTGCCTCTTCTAATAAAAATTTTGCCTCTCTCTTGTCGATCATCTTTCTCCTCTACATCTGCATCATCAATGCGATCAATTGGGTTGATGCACTGGAGAAGTTAGCCTTTGTTTAGGGTGCATCAGAAGACAAAGCAATTAGATATGTCATGTGCAAGTGCAAGTACCTACAAATTTTGGCCATAGCTCTACTATGTGTGTTCAATCTAATTAAGAGGCAAATAGTAGAGGCAAGCTACTTGGAATTTGTATGTTGAGTTGCTTTGGGGTTTAGATGTTGCCCCATGCACTTATATATGACAATAGATGCATTTTGAACATATTCTATATCCTTAATACTAGCATTCATCATGGATGAGTCTACCTTTTACCTCTAGTGAAGTGATTGAAACTCAATTCATTGGTCCACTTCTAAATGAGGGTGCAAATGTAGATTTTGATTAGTAAGGTTTTGAATAGCTTGTTTATCTTACCTTTGAATTTCTAGAAAAACACTTTCCAATTATACTCCAATTGTACTACATTCTAAGTGTGATCTATTTATAGTGTATTTTTAGTTGTCATATGGTCAATAGTAATTTTATTCATTATGGATTTTTTGTGTGCATGCACACACATGCATAGAGAGAGAGAGAGAGAGAGAGAGAGAGAGAGAGAGAGAGAGAGAGAGAGAGAGAGAGAGAGAGAGAGAGAGAGAGAGAGAGAGAGAGAGAGAGAGAGAGGCCAATGGTTTATCACCAAGTTATGAAACATGTGACATAAACATTCTAGATTTGATGCTAAATACATTATGTGAAAATGTATTTCACTATAAATGTTCACAACAACCTAGTATACCATACATGTATATTCTAGCTACTCAATGGAGTTAGAAATAGCTTGCTAAGTTTTGTCAATGCTTGGTTGAGTTACTAAGTCATTCACCAATAATTGATCAACAAATTGGCATCCTAATCACCTCGATTCAATAACACTATGCCAATCAATACTATAGATTAGCAGTCACATGATAGGAAATATTTATCATAGGATAAGCTTCAAACATTCTTTCTCCACGTAGTTTTAATTTTCTCAATTTTAGATATCCTTTTCTTATCCCTTTTGCTATGTAGAACTTGTTCTTGCTTATTATTTCTTAGGAATCTCCTTTGATTGATTATCTAAGGCAATTATTGTAGATTCATGTGATTTTTGTTCACACACATGTATGTTTATGTGTAGGCATTCTAAGAGGCCACATTCTTTCTCCCCTAACTATGAAGAGTTCCAGACTTCTATTTCAAACAATTAACCCTCTCTTCACAAATCATTATAAGCATTTGTGTTGCACAAATCAAATGCAAGGCTTATGCGTAGCGAGCAGAAGAAGCTCTCTCTCACTCTCTTTCTCTTAAAAAAATGGAATCACAACTCATAAAACTCAAAATAGACTTTAAAAAGAGTAAAGAAAAATTGAGTGACACACTATTGGGTACAATTTTCCCTCATTTATGAAGTGGGTATCCCCTCCATGCCATATTTATCATACTAAAATGAATATTGCTTTGCCCAAAGATAGGCCCTTTATAATCACTCTTTTGATAAAAGAGTTTGAGTTAGCTGAATAAATGGTTGCAATCAATTGCACAACTCACAACTGCTGACAACCATAAAACATTTCTAAAATATCTTCAATATCTCCTAAAATCTGAAGAATCAATAAATATTCTCAAACATGAGGATGTACACACGTCTTAGAATAAACGGCATTGTGTATATTTAAATAATTCAATGAAGAAGTCTTTGGAATAAATTGTGCTTGTCGTATGTACCCAATTCATCTTACTCTACACATCAGCTTATCAAAAATTCAAAATATCATGTTAGAAAAATAATTATCTAAATAAATGCAACTAGCCATAATAAATCAAATAATCATTGGAATTCTATTAAATACTCAAATTACATAGATGTTAGCACTTGAGATATGAATATTGTGATATCACCCACATACACCTTCACCCACATTCACACCTGCAAGTCTCACACTCGAAAAGGATAAGCATCCCCATCAACCTTCCGCCCAAGATGAAAAGTAATTTTCTCTTAGGAATGTGCCCTGCGCTAATGGATAACCATTCAAGACCCTCATCTCGTTAACATCCACACAAGGGAGAACCATTGAAGACGTTCATCTCCTCGTGTAGATGTCATAGATGCCACCTAGCAACAATTTGTATCTTATTAAGCTTATTCTTAACAAATACACATACATGTATAGAGACATATATATATACATATACATGCATAGGCATTCCATACGCATATATGCATTTACATTAATATGTATAATCTTCTATATGTGTATACATGAATTCCTTGAATTTGTGCATCCAGTGCTACATATAAATCAATATGTTAATGTTTTTCATGGATATGAATATGCATGTACAAATATGCATAATGAATGCATCTTAATGGATATGTGAAGTAGCATGTATGTAAATGTATACAAGTACATGCATGCACAAAGCTCTAGAATCGAGGGCATATGTCTAAGATCTATACATACACACACTCACATTCACATGCACATATATCTAACTCATAGAATAATTCCCCACTTGCTTGCTCAACTAAATGATACAAAACATCTTGAACTTGAGAATTTTTACCAGTGTTCATTTTGTAAGACTTACTCATGGCTAGAATGTAACAATTTATTAAGAGGATTTGAGTATATTCTCTATCTCTAGGCTCATTCTCCTTTAAGTTACTTGAAAACACAATGGAGTTGTGCTCCTAAAATTGCATTTTCTTTGTTAAATCCCTTGTCTAAGTATGAAACATCAATGACCATCAAAGGAATGATTATAACTCATGCATATGTATTGCCATGAGAACAAAGGTGGATCAAAGAATGTACCACCATTTATGTTGTAGGCTTATATGTTTTGCAAGGATGAGACAAGGATTTCGTCTTCGACTAGAGTGGTGGCATTGGTTTTCTAGGTGTTGGGATGAGATGAAGCTTTTGAGACATTGACGCGATGAGACCAACAGGATTCTCCGGGGTAATCGTAAGGGCATCATCTTTGACCTCTGTCGAAGAATCCTCGCTTATGCAATCAGCTGTTGTCTTCCATTGGAAGAGCAATGTAAAGTTGGCAATCATGAGGGTAACCATGGCGACAGCAAGGTTCATGGCGGGGCACATTCTGCGTCCACTACCGAAGGGGATAAGCTCAAAGCACTGCCCTTTCATGGTCATGTGAGCGACACTGCCAACAGTTCCGTCGATGAATCGATCTGGCCAAAACTCATGTGCTCTGTCCCACACGGACGGGTCTCTCCCGATTGCCCAAACGTTAACCATGAGAAGTGTTCTGGGTTGGATGTCATATCCCATTACCTTGCAGGGTGGTGGCTCTGGAGTTGCTCGATGAACGAGCATGGGAAGTGGAGGGTGAAGGCGGAGCGTCTCTTGTACCACGGCTTGCGTGTATGGCAACCCTGGAAAGTCTGTTTCTTCGACCACGTACTTCTTACCCGCTTCCACCACATTATCCACCTCTTCTTGTATCTTCTGCATCACCCGAGGATGACAAATGAGCTCTGCCATAGCCCATTCTGTGACCGATGAAATGGGTTCTACCCCTCCATTGAGGAGCTCCTGGCACAAGAATAGAAAGTCGTTACCGAGAATTTGTGAGACGCCGATAGTACCACATTGCTTTTAACAAATAGGTATTGCGAAACTAATCCTCCTTGTGGTTGTTTTAGGCGAGCATGTGCACACACCCCATCCCTAGATGCCAAAGAGAAGTCAACCAACTTAGAATTGTGGATTTGCTGATGCTTTTCCTTGAATTTTGAGAAGATCCATAACAAAATGATCCGAAAGTCAAAGACATATCTTGGAGGGGGTCATGGCTCAAGTGGGTTTCTAAGGTAAGTGGGTCACAAGTGTAATAGTATGCACACAACGACTAGAACATCAAGGGATAAGTGACAGTGAGTTGATTTGTGCTAGGTAATGAATCAAAATGAAAATGGATTTTCACAAATATGAGAGGAGCAATCAAAGTTGACTAAAGCCAACCTTGTACTTGTTCAAGAATATGCCTATTTTGTTTGGTATATTATTATTGAGTAGCATTATTGGAGTTATATCTAATTTTAAGTAGGTTACATCATTATGCAACCTAAAAAGTTTCTCTGCAAACCATGCAATCTTACAATCAAGAGAATCAATATCACCAAGCATTCAAGGGCTTCCAATTTTAACATTATGCTACATATCAAATAGAATCGGAAATTTATCATTAATTGACATTGATAAAAGTGAGAACATGAATTCTCTAAACCAAGACTAGTTGAAGAATATAAGCACTTCATGATTCTCATACATCACCAACAATCGATATCATCATTTTTAATCTTCCTGCAATCCTATGTAGGTTTCCATCATGATAGATAATAAAAGCCAAAAAATACTTTTCATACCAATTCAATCTTTCACTCATTATTCCACTTCAAACCTAGAATCCTTTTCAGCTTTATACTAATTAACCTCATATAAGAGAATTTGGAAATTTTCCAAGTCTCATTTTCAAATAAGTGATAAATATTTGATCATGTGGCTAAATCTTGGTCCATATTTGAAACTAGAATTTGGAAAGGTAACTTATGTAGTATTTAGTGTAGACTCCACCTTTAAGTAAGACAACAAGATTTGACTATGTGGTCAAATAATGAAGGTATTGGGGGTTCCCAAAGTGCATGGAAATTCCCAAATTCTCTAATATAGCGTTAATTCAATTGTTCACTCTCAAGGTAAAGAATATTACCAAGATGCTAGCTTTCACATCATTCAGATCAGAGCTGGTACGTAGGAGGAAGTCCAACAAGTCACTAGTAGCTGGGGAATCCATATTTGTAGAGTCAATTGACTTATTAAGAGTATGCTTTGCAATGAGTTTGTCAACAAAAGCATCTAAGCATTTGTTAATGCCATTGAGTTGAGCCTTTCTTCCACCAAGGTCAAACCAAGTTGGCAAAGGAAAATAATCACCTAAGAAATAAACATTATGGCATGTTAGCTTTTTGTGTATGTGCACACGTGTGTGTGTGTGTGTGTGCACATATGCATGTATGTGTGTGTATATGCATTTGTGTGTTAGAGCAAGTGTAGCAAGAAAAGGGCCTATATCTTATAGATTCTTGTGTTTCATAGTAGCTATTGTTGCAAGGAAAGCATTGTGAAGAGATGGTGATTAAGAACCATAGTAATTATTAGGCTTGTTGTTACAGTTAAGAAGGATGGGAGTACATCTTATAAGGAGGAGAATTAATAGCACATGTGTGTTGAACTTCCATATGGGAGTACAAAGATGTAAGGGTGGCACCTATGACATGGCACTTTGATTCGAATGGATCTCTCATGTAACACTTTTCTATAATGTGGAAAAATGAGCTTTTCCTTTGGTCTGTTAGATGGATTTTGATCATAGGACCTCGCATTGTGTGCATTCTCCACCATCCATTGAATACTCATGTGCACATGTTAATGGCATAAGTCTTTAGCTTGATGGCTAAAGTTTTGATTATGGATATGTTGTCAACTCTCAAATGGGAGTGGACAGATGTGAAGACAGTGCTTATGGCACAATGCTTATGACAACTCTCAAATAGGAGTGGATAGATGTGAAGACCATGCTTATGGCACTCGATGGTGAACCTAGGTCTATCCTCTGCTTTTTGCCAATTGGGTCATTTATCTAATATGGTGTAGCTTGGTACCACTAGTTATGGACGCATACATGTCTAAAAAGTTCCACCACATGTAGACTAGGTGTTAGGTGGTGGGTGATTGCTAATTGTCGGTGTCAATAAGAAGTTTTAGTCATGAAAAACTCATGTTATCTTTGACATCACGAGGTCTTGAAACGGCGGCAACCCATATGTACCCTATTGCAATGGGGGATGACGATGAGAGTTTCAAGTGCGGAAGGGCAGCTTCTTGTGGACAAAACACTTTGAAGCACATTGTAGACATGAGGGCTTTCCTATGCATCATCAGCTTGGCTATGAAGCGGTTGGGGCTTTCCCTAAAGATTGTGGCATTCCCGAATATCCCGAAAAGGCTAAAGAAAGAAGTCGGCATGCGTTTATGTAAATAATTCTCGACTTAACCTTGGATACAACACTGCTTCTCGTGGACTATTCTGTCTGAGGTCCTCGAACTGGAGGGACTCGGGAGGCCTAGGTTACAGGTAGGTAGGTAGGTTGACGGTTGCAGGCAGCCTGCAGGTCTAGATGAGGCTAGTGTTACTGTGGGAGTGCGTGTGATATAATGAAGAGCCTAGCCTAGCTGAATTGAAGCTGCATGTGATAAGACTTTACCCAAGTAGGAAGAGGTGAAGGCTTTGTTGAGCTCCGGGAGGGAGACGAGGAAGGCGTCGTTATCGGGGTCATCGAGGGTGGTGCCAGCGAGCATGCGGCAGATGGCGTTGGAGGAGATGCGGTAGGCCAGCTGGTGGATGGAGACAGGGGTCGGGGTGGGCGGCAGGCGGCGGAGGGCGGAGATGAGCTCGCCGAGACGGAGGTGGCGGAGGGCGGGGAGGCGCGCGGGGCCCAGCAGGTGGGCGGTGTAGGCCCGCCGGAGAGCCACGCACTCGGGCCCGTAGTGCATGGACAGGCAGGCCCGTGCGCCGTAGAAGAGGCGGCGCGAGGCCTCCGACTGGAAGCGGTCGGCGAAGCGCAGGTCGTGCGCCTGCAGGAACTCTCGGGCGGCGCCCGGCGACGACGCCACCACGGCATGCACGCGGCCCAGGCGCAGCCACATCACTGGCTCCTGCCTCTCCTCCGCCAGCCTCGCCAACACCCGGAACCGCTGCTTCCCCAGCAGGAGTATGTAGCCCACCACCGGTAACCCCCGTGGCCCCGGTGGCCGGCGCTGCCCGCCTCTCGCTGCCCACCACACCACCACTAACACTAACAGCACAGAGCTCACCAGCACCTCCATTCTCCCGAACCCACCATCCATCTTGATTACCACCCCCACTGTGTCCATCTCTTATTTTGACGGCGCCTGTCAAAGGCTAGCTGTGTCCAAGACCAAGTTACAGTTACACTGGCCGTGCAGTAAGCATCCGCATCTGTAGCCTTGATATACAGTGCGGCTCGTCGACCAAGTTACAGTAACACTACCCGTGCAGCAAGCATCCGCATCCATAGCCTTGACATACAGCGCGGCTCATCGATCTGACAGCACACCAGTCAACTCAGAATTTCTTTGCGATTCTCCCTAGTCCATGAGTGATGCTTTTTATTTTAAAAACCATTATCGAATCTTTTTTTATACCTTCTTTACTCTTCTTTTGGTACAATAATTTCACAAAATGAATTTTCAAATCTTTGGCTTCAGAAAATATGGTTCTTGAAACCCAAAAGGAATCTTAAAATCTTTGGCTCCAGCGTATATATTTGTATATATGTCGTTGCCTTAAATCTCGAATCTCCATGTTCCTGCCATCGCGAAACCCAAAAGTAATAAACTTTTTCAATAAACTCTTTTCCAATGAAACACTTTTCAGTGGCATTTATGTTTGTTGCATTTGAAATTAAGAAGTTTTATGTGATCACCTAATATTCTTATATGCCAATGTAATCTCCAAGAACAATGTCTCTCATGATTCTATGCCACCAAGGTTATTCTCCCAAGGAGCAATGGTCTATCTAGATTCTAAACATCTTGGATTGGTATTGGTAGTCCTCTGGATACTTCAAAGATATGTGCCACCTAATCTAGGGATACTTTAGATACTTGTATTGCCTATATGTTGCTTTTTGGTAGGAATGCAAACCACATGGCACTCACTTTCTACCAAAATAAATCACACTACATCATTGAGATGCTACAATTAGTCTAAAAAGATGCTAACCCCATTGTCTTTGCCATCTTAGGTCTCTTTCGGAGCTTGTTTTTCACATTTAAAGAAGAAACATAATTGACGCTTGACCTTTTTGAGAGTGGGGGTTGGTGGAGAAAGCATCCTTCACATATATATTCTTCTTATACTAGTTTCAGAGTAGTTCACTCACCTAGAAGGAAAGACTCACTAAGTTATCATGGTTGTCAAGCTCGCTCAGCATGTAAGCTCCCATCATCTATCAATTATTCAATGAGAAGCTCTTTTCACCTATTGGGCAAGCTTTTTTTTCCCATCATAATCATGGTGGAAATGTTGGCCATGAGCAAATGAAATTCATAATCATGGTTGTCAAGCTCGCTCAGCATGTAAGCTCCCATCATCTATCAATTATTCAATGAGAAGCTCTTCTCACGTATTGGGCAAGCTTTTTTTCCCCATCATAATCATGGTGGAAATGTTGGCCATGAGCAAATGAATTTCATGCTATTGAAGGATTTGGAAAAAATCCTCATGATCAAACGCCCACCACCCATGAGGAGGAATTAAGATAATTAGCCCATTACTTTTTTGCAATCTCTAGTTGTCGAAAGGGAACCATCTTAAGAAATTGAAAGGTGTTATTTCCATGGAGAATGAGGCCCTTATTTTATATTCATTTTCTTAACCTTAGCATACTATCTTAATGCTTAAATCCTAAGCCTATTCTATGTGTCTAAGAATAGATAAGTGATTTAAATCCAAAGACTTGTCAAAGAATGGCTATGGTCATGCTGAATATAGAGACAAAGAAATAAAGAGTTTAAATTTACCATGGGATCAATCTTTTTTGCATATTATTCACATACTACTTGGCATCCCCACTACCGCACTTTGTCCAATATGAATCATTGCAAGCTCATGCGGCTATGCCTCGCTCAGTTCATAGTTTTCCAAGCAAAATCTTTTTCTCAAAATAATTGATGCCAGGAGGCATATTCCACGGTGGATTCTGTGAGGTTTTGCGGTGGATTCCATAAAACTATATTTATTTGCCGAGGCTCGTACATAAGGTGGATTCCTTGTGCAAAAATTTGATGGGGACACCTATCTTTTTCAGGCATCACGTTAATTTAATGGTCACGTGGGTGATTTCATAGCGGGTGATTCCGCAAAATACATATTTAAATTAATGGATGTTTATGAGTTTAGAGTGCGCACTCGTATTAAATTAATGGACGTTTATGAGTTTAGAGTGCGCACTCGTATTAAATTAAGGTTAGGGCAAAGTTCCAACCTATTTAATTATTTATTTTGTAGCTGAAGACTGCTACGTATTCACTTTTGTTGATTTAATTTTATTATTTTCTAACAATTGTGAATGCTTCAATTGATGTGTAAAGCAGGCGATCGTGGCGTTGGGAAGCATTGGGCGATAGCGTGTATTCAAGTTATTTAGAAAAAATTATCATTTTTTATGGGCGCGCATCTTAGGCGTGGCGCCAATATTTATTTTGATGCGCTTGATATATATTTATTATTTTGTATGTGTATGGGCGGCACACGGTTTAAATATTCATTATTGGTCATTGTATTTGGGCACAGCCCGACTCTTGGAATGCCCAATCGCTTTATTCTTTATTTGGACAAAAGCAAACACAAAAGCTAAAGCATGCTAATTGTAAATTTGGGCTATTTTTGAGCTTGGAGATGAATTAAATATTAAACACATGCTTTGTGGAGCACTCACACAAGGCATGGGGGGAGATTGTACCCAATTGGTCCTTTTTCTTCGAGTCTATTCTCTTGGATTTTGAGCTTAAAGTAGAGTTCTTTGTTCTTGGGGACCTTCCGGCGCTCGCTACGTATGCATACGGCATTTGATTTACGTACCAGTGGTATCAGAGCGAAGCTAAGATGATCGAGGGCTTCCAACTGCTTACCATCTCGTGCGAAGGCGATGCTCTTGGAATGATCGAGCTCTACACTCAGTCTCGCGATAATCCGTTAATACCAGCGTATTCTTGGCAGTGAAGAATCCCCTGCTACGCTGTTGGATCGTGAAGGACCACTCTTTGGCGGTGGATGACAACTTCCCAAGCTCCTTTATCAAGTTGTTTATTCTCAAAAGAAAATATAAGCCAATTTCAATTAGTTGAAGCTTAATAAGTTTAAAAAGCTTAAGCTTTTCAACGTTCATCAATCGGCGACGACGACGGCAGCACATACTGCACAGCAACGAATGCGGCGAGAACATACCGCCGTCCTGGAACGAATTTCTAGATTCTTTAAGCTTTTTAATATAAAGCTTAAGCTTAAGGCTAAGCTTTATTCAAGACCTTGCCTTTTTAATCTCTTCCATAGCAGCAGTTCACACACAACCAATCCCGAACCGGTTTTCGACCTCCCTGCAAGCCTCTATTCACACCCGTGCTATGACAGAGATACTTTCCAACGAGTAGATTGCTATACGCAGTCTTCACGGGCAAAGAATTCATCAAAGAAAGATTTCAGCAACTTCTGCATCCACTAAGAAGAAAGATTGCTAAAAATCCATTTATTTTTTTAAAAAAAGCAAGCCTTATAAACGCAACTTTGAGCTACGCTCATTCCGCTAACACGATTTCGAGTGTGTCAGGTTGTTTGAAATTTTGCAAGATGACCGATCAAAATATGAAAAATTTTATGGCTGAAGGTGATTTACCGGAACCAACGATGGAGCTAAAATTGGACCTAATTATGATGTAGCTTCAAGAGGAATGAAGAGCATGTCAAACTTTGCAAGCTTAATTGGCCACTCTTCAACGATCTACTGCTGATCAAGATGGACTGCAGCCTGAAGACGTTATACAACGCACGATCGATGCGACACTTGAAGCACAATCTATTCGGAAAGAAGCCAAGATAAGTAAAAGAAAATTCAAATTTTGTACTTTCAATGGGTTACGCGATGGAAAGACTATTCTTGCTTTTATCAGTCAGCTTGATGATTATTTCCATGAAGAACAGTATGCCGAAAAAGACAAAATTAAGAGTGCCACTAATCATTTAGTGGATAGAGCATCACTATGGTGGACTGTTGTCCGCAAAAGCATTGATTGTCCTACTACTTGGGAGATTTTTCAAGAGAATTTTTTGCAGAATTTTCCTCCACCTCAATTCCATGAAAAAGCAATCAAACAATGGGATCTTCTGCAACAAAGAGATAGTAAGCCTATTTCACAATATACTAAGTGTTTCTAGAATGCTTTATTGCAACTTCGAATGCTCGAAGATATACCTAAGGCGACCCATAAGTGCAAGTTCATGTCTGGTTTACTTGGTCAGTTCTATGTGGAAGTGAACATGTTCAAGTCAACAACTCTTGAGAATGTGATTTTCTTGGCCTATGCTACTAAAGACAAAATTCGAGGACGAGAGAAGCGACCACAACAATTCTCAAACAATGGTAACTTTGGTACAAAGCAATTCAATTCTAACTTTTGAAGATTCAATCAAAACCGCTTTGTTCCATCTTCATTCCATAAATCTTGGACACGACCCCCTGCTTTACCAATCAAATACAAATCCAAATCCCAATATTCCTAAACTTCTCGCTATTATCAATAATGTTTCTAAAGCCAAATCCATAGTCTGCTATAAGTGCCATCAACTTGGACATCTAGTGGTGAATTGTCAATCCAAAAAGCCAATTGTTCACATCAACTACTTGGGATCGACTGAAGATGAAGACCATGAAGAAATGCCAGATTTCACGGAAGATGATGACTATAATGCACTACAACAGAAACGAGGCATAGACGCGCATGTTAGACGCGCAAAGTCGGGTGCGTCTATCATAGCATCTATAACTGCGTGTAAACGTGCGTGTAAATAGACGTGAATTGTACGTCTATATATCCGCGCAAATAGACGCTAATATAGACGCGCCAGCAGACGCACAATTATTTAACCACCTAAAATTACAATTCACATAATTAAAAAACCAAATTTAATAATTATTTAACCACCTGAAATTGATTCTTGAGCATGCACGTGTGCGCATGATAAAAACCATAGAATTAAGAAATATACACATTGAATCATTGAATTAAAAAAATAGAGTTAATAATTACTCAAAGTACCATTGGCATCCTCGAAGTGAGCAAGGACACCACAATCTTGGGCATTTCTCTTTTCATCTTTACGTTGAGTTCGAAGATGTTTACTCTCACACCAAAGTGCATTGAATAATGTGCACTAGTCGTAAAAGATAAAAGATCAAACTAGACATCCTGGACCCTCACGAGGTGTTCAAATAACTAGACATGCTGGACCCTCACGAGGTGTCTGTAGCAAAATATACTAGGTAGATGAAAGAGCCCTTAAGCTATGGTACACTTACTTGGGCCTTAAAACAAAGATCAGCATTACTCCTACTCTAGACTTGGATAAAAGTGCCAGTGAAGACTCAAGTGTTTTATGGCTCGAGACTCAATCTATGAATGGAAAAACATCACGTCCACATGTAGGTTCTATCCCACCCTTCAAGTTCAAAAAGGGCATGGGGTTTGGAATTCCTGGCTTTTTTAAAGGCAAGCCAAAACCATTGAATAGTTTGATGGAAGGCCCTCCCTTTTTCTATTTTGAAAATGTTGAGAACGTTTCCAATTCAGAGTGGGAGACCATCAAATGGCATTTTAATGGCATAGATCCAGAGTTCACAGACTCTAGATATTTTTCAGCATGCTTTAGGCTGAGGTGGTTATGTTTATAACCTTCCAGTAGATGGAAGAAGGTTGATCCTTCCCCCTGCTCCCATGACAATCTTTGAGGTGCTTCCGAAAACAAAGAAGTATTGGCCCCCATGGGATCCGAGAGAGAAGCTAAATTGCATAAACACATGGGGTGCCCCTAGAACTATATGTGGATTGATCAGAAAAATATTTTCTTCCCACAAAGAAAGCAAGATACCTTCTTATCTTCAACATGAGATTGTCCTGGCATGCAAAATATGGAACTTGGTTTGGGTCAGCCCAGCCAGGCCAACCTGCCCCACTTGAACCCCATGAGATTGAGCTGGTGCTTGGATATGATCGTGACCACACTTGAGGCTGCTCTACCCTTTCAGATTGGTATGATGCATTGGGCAACTCATTTCAGGTCAATACTATTGCGTACAGTCTTTCACCACTGAAAGAATTATATCCGCAAGGTTTAACAGTTCTGTCCTTATTCTCGAGCCTTGGTGGAAAAGAAGTGGCATTGCACAAATTGGGTATAATTTTGAAGGATGTTGTTATTGTGGAGATCAATGATAAATGTAAAAACATAATAGCCAGCTAGTGGAACAAAACCTTCCAAACAGGCCGATTTCAAATGGAGGATGATGTTAGAGATCTTATTGATGATAAGTTAGCTGAGATTGTGGATGCAGTGGGAAAGATTGACCTCATAATTGGGGGAAGCCCTTGCAACAATCTCTCAGGCAACAATAGAGTAAGCAGGGTAGGCTTGGGTGGCAAAGAATCCTATCTTTTCTTTAAATTTTCCAAGATTCTGAGTAGTTTAAAGCATATCATGCAAGCAAGAGGTTACCTGAATATGACCAAACCTCTTAACAGCTAGTATTTTTTTTAATAGGGCATGATTGGATGTATATACGACATAATTACACCTGGATCATATGCTAGGACATGATATACATATATAGGATCATACGGACATGATATACATGTATATACGACATGATATACATATATAGGGCATATACATGCATAGGACATTATATACATTACCAACTTTACTTCTTTCTGAGTATTACAAATATACATCCAATCATTCAAAGCTAATTACATATATGTGATTTCATGCCCTATATACATCCAATCATGCCCTATACAAATGTGATTGGATAGGGCATGATGATTAGATGTATATATAAATCAAAGGTTGACTTGTGCATTTGCAATATATATATATACATAGAGAGAGAGAGAGAGAGAACTGATCAATACACTCACATGTCTCATTTAATGTTGTGCACTTAACCTAGCCATGCATGCCAATTCATAGCATGAGTAGATTGATGTAAATCAGTTGGCTTGTGCATATGCAAGCTATTCCAATCATGTCAAGGTGCACTTATAGCTCACATATCTTTGATTGATTGATGGATAATATGCCTTTCTCTATCTCTTTCGTGTACACCTTCATTGCATTATCTTTCTCTTGCTAAAAACCATTCGTGTTTTATCCACCTATTGATACGTAAGTGGGATAATATGCAATTGTAAGTGGGATGGTCTAGTAAGTCACTACATATATATGTGCCAATTGACTTGCCAATGTGTTATCTCTTATCCTCAAGCTTTGTTATATATGTTACCACATAGGTCAATTGATTCCCTAAATGCATGCATTGATTTCTTAAATTGTTGCTGCGCGTCTGTACGCGCGTGTAACAGGAATTATCTTCACATATACATGTGCTATTACACGCACTGACAGACGCGCTACACAAGTATAGAAAAATTTAAAAAAAGTTGTGGCTTTCTTTTCAAACCTGTGCTTTCCTGCGTTTTTTGCGTGTTTTCTGCAGTTCGAGCTCGACATCACTACTCTGTCTATCTATCACTTCATGAAGACAATGAGGCAAGGAAATAAGAGTAAAAAGAGGATAGGAGGAAAGAAGAGCCAAAGAGTAAAGAAGAAGAGCCAAACAACAAGGAAGAGAACAAGATTGAAGCAACTTACCAAGGGAAGGGAGAAGGAGGACAAGGAGCTTGCAACCTAGTCGCCGCCACCCGTTGGAACAAGCAAAGAAGGTGAGTTCTTCTTCTCTCTCTCAATCTTGTTTGGTTTCTCTATTTGTTTGTCTCTCTCTTCTCTCTCTTCACATGCTAGATCTTGTCATCTATGGAGGTTTTTTAGCTTTATTTTTTAAGCAAGTTTAAGAAGAAATGGTGCAACTGTGCACGTCTGTTAGCGCGTCCAGATGACAGTGTAGACGTGGCTATAGACGCGAAAATAGACGCGCTGACAGATGCCCACAGAGACATGCTGACAGACGCTGTGACAGAGACGGAGGTATAGACGCGCACAGAAACGCAGGTATAGACGATGTATGTAATATGTTTTATCTGCACAGGGTAATATGGTTTTTCTTGTGTAGATGTGGAATCCTGGATCCTGTAGCACCCCATTCAACAAGGAGTAATTCATGGGGGAGATGACCAATTATCTTGGTCGCCCTCCCACTGCAGATGAGGTTTTCAGTGTGATGTCTGGGACACCTATCACATCTTTGCCTACACAGGGATCAACTGAGGTACATGGATCGGCCGAAGCACGTGCATTTGCAGAAGCACGTGTATCGAGTGAGGTAGAGGGTAGTGCACGTCGAGGGAGGAGGGAGAGTGGTGCGGGAGGACGAGGAGGTCGAGGGCTTTGTGGGGGTTGCCTAGGTGGTGGCTCTCGATCACCCTCACCGGAAAATGAGAGAGGTGAGCCTCCACAAATGTACTACTCTATGACTGATGTTGGTGGTATCTTGCATGACTTTGAGGGGAGGGAAGTGATAGCCTACTTGAGAAGTGTCGTGCATGCCACATACAAAGATTGCATGATTCCCTTCAAGCACCAAAAAAATGGTTTGTGGCAAGAGGTGCTACGGGCAGTACATAAAAGGTACCCTAATCCTGAGAATTCACGATTCTCAGATGATTGGGGACGGTCAAAGGTGAGAGACGCGCTTCATAACAAGAGGTCTCACCTTATGACGCGCGCCAAGGAGTCATTGCGGAGACAAGAGCAGGGGCGCCCTGGATATGGCCAACCACCCAATTTCCACCACAAGGAGTGGAAAGAGGCCAAGAAGAGAGCAACGGAGAAAATGACAAGTCCCCAGCATGCAGAGGCGCGACGTATCCAGATGGCAACCATGGAATCGTCACATTATGGATCGGGTGGCAGGGAGTCATGGGAGGCTGAGTTTGTAAGTATTATTTGATTTCTTTTTTTAAATTAAATTTTGTGATTTGTTTCACTTCATTATGTAGTGTGTTTTAATACGTTGTATGTTCAAATTGTTTTGTAGTATCATATCGTTGGTAGGATGCCTACTCCTAGAGAGGTAGGCTACCATCGAGGTCATAACCGGGCATCCACTTGGCAGCATTTCTATGAGGAGGGACTCATCACGGAGGAGCAATATAATCGCGCCATGAGGATTCCACCACCAGAAGAGGTATGCTTTATTTTTTACATGAAAAGTATAGATAACTCTAATTTATTGTTTGTAATGGTATTTATATACCTTAATCCTTTGTGTAGGCGAACCTTGATGCAGTTGAGGATAGCGAAGGGGGGACTAGCAGTAGAGGTGGCAGCAACGGCAGTGGCACAGGCAGCGGTGGTGGTAGCGATGATGATGCCTCTTCTGAGGAGATATACAGGAGCCCCATGCATGCATGCCTCCCCTTGGCTTGTAATTTTCATTTTTTATATGTATTACTTTCAGCTAGTGCTTGCGATCATGACGTCACAAGCACTAGAACTCATAATGTAAAAATGTTTCATCTATATATATGAAATTTCGTGTGCTACATACATTGTTTTGTTTTCAGTATCCAATCTTCGAAATAATCTTTCTCTATTATCCCTAAGCATACAATTTGATGTTGATGGGGGGAAAAAAACCAGAGAGCATGTGGCTTTGCAAGCCACATGCTCTCTGGTTTTTTTTCATACATCTGTTTTGCGCGTCTATCAGTGCGTCTAAATTGCAGGATAAATGCGCGTCTATTTTCGTCAAAAACTTTCAGAGTAAACGCGGTTTTAGATGCGTAGATACACGCTTGTATAGACGCACAATATGAAAATGTCAACTTTTTAAAAAATATGATTATATATTTACGTAGCGCGTTTATACGCGCGTTTAAAGGTGCGTCTAAGTGTGCGTGTAACACTGATCATAAGTGCGCTTTTAGACGCGATTTTGTAGACGCGCAAATAGACGCGTTAATAAACGCGCCCGATATTTTTTTTCACAATTCAAATATTGTGTCTACAAGCGCATCTATGAACCCTTTTTGTTGTAGTGATATCACTACTTCAAATACTCTACCAAGTATGCCAAATATCCATTCTTAATTAACGATGAAATGTCTTGTGTGCATGGTTAAAAAAAGTTTGTTTTACATGATGATGGGAGCACACATGATTTTATTTCTGCAAAATTGGTCAAAGAATTGAATTTATATACTGTTTCCACTCATTATCGCATCAAGGCTGCATTCTTAGGCACTAGATACAATGTAACACAAGAAGTGCATGACTTAGAAATTAAAATTTGTGATTATGGTGAACGTAGAAATTTCTTAGTTGTACCTTTGCAATCTAGTGACATTATCTTAGGAATGCCTTGGCATCATCAATATAATCCCGATATAGGTTATTCCACGCATTCAATGAAGATTTATTCTAATGGAAAGCAAATCACAATGCATGGTATGCACACTTTTGATAATTTTCCATTGCTTAGTCATACACAGGCTAAACGTACATTAAAAAAAGGTAGCAAATCCTACTTAATATGGGTGAATGAAATTGAAGTTAAAGAAAATAAGATGCATCCTAGGCACACACAATTTCTTTCACAATTTAAAGATTGTTTTGATGCTGACTTACCACCTGGTTTACCACCCACACATCCTGAAGATTATAAAGTAGACTTAATTCCAGGTTCTCAACCACCATGTAAAGCACTTTATCGACATAATCAAATTGAACAGAAAGAAATTCAAACTCAAGTTGAAGAATTGTTAACCCAAGGACTCATTAGGCCCAATAGTTATCCATTTGGTACACCTGTCCTATTAGTTAAAAAGAAAAACAATACCTATAAAATATACATTGATTATCATGCCCTAAATAAGATCACTGTCAAGAATAGATATCCAATTCCTAAGGTAGATGACCTCAGGGATAAACTACAAGGGGCTGCAATATTTAGCAAAAAGTCTGGATACCATCAAGTACGATTGGACACATCTGATATTTTCAAAACTACATTTAGAACTCAATTTGGACATTATGAATTCCTTGTTATGCCTGTTGGCTTAACTAATGTACCAGCCACATTCAGTTGTATGATGAGTCGTATATTTTTAAAGCATCAGCGTTGTATCATTGTTTTCTTTAATGACATATTGGTTTTTAGTAAGAATGAGAATGAACATTATGAACATTTATCTTTGGTTTTCAAATTACTAAAAGAGAATCAATTATATGCTAATCCTGAAAAGAGTGAATTTTCCAAATCCAAATTGAATACTTAGGACATACTGTTTCATCTGAAGGTATTAATGTTGATTCTAAAAAGATAGAAGCAATTTTGAATTGGCCGATACCTAAAAATGTGCATGAATTACGTTCTTTCTTAGGTCTTGCTAGCTTTTACAGAAAATTTATGAGAAATTTTTTGTTGCTTGCATTACCTGAAAATTTTATTAAAGAAAGGTATTGTGTATCATTGGTCTAAAAATCAGCAAAAGTCTTTTGATTTACTGAAACATGCCTTAACACATGCTCCTGTATTGCAACTCCCTGACTTTAATAGACCATTTTTCCTAGTAGTCTGATGCTAGTGGATCTGGAATAGGAGCTATCCTTATGCAAGATTCCCATCCCATAGTCTACTCTAGCTGCAAACTCAAACCCTCTAAACTTAAGTATTCTACCTATGATAAGGAATTGTTAGCTGTAGTACAAGCTTTACGTCAATGGAAACACTATTTAATGGGATTTGAATTTATTATCAAAACTAACCAACAAAGCATCAAACATCTCCTTAGTCAGCCACAAATCTTTGACCGTCATATTAAATGGACTGCTTTTATTCAAAGTTTCCACCCACTTATCCAATATCAACCTAGAAAAGAGAATGTTGTTGCCGATGCCTTGAGTAGAAGACCAACTATTCATCATATCTATGTGATATCTTTTGATTTCCTTATCCCTATGAAAGATACCTATGACCAAGTCCCCAGTTTTCAAGCTGATTGGAATAAATTAGTTACTAATAACTGGATTCCAATAGATTCATTGTCTTATTCTGATGGATATATGTTTTATGATAAAATGTTATGTGTAATTGTTCCATTTAGATCATTTGTGTTGCATGAAATTCATAGTCTCCCATATCAAGGCCATAGAGGTATTATTTCCACTTTATGTACATTGGTTGAAGATTTCTATTGACCAAAGATGGAATCTAATGTTTCTAACTTTGTATCTGAATATTTAATTTGTCAAAGAACTAAGCGACATCATGGTAAGCAGTATGGCTTGTTAATGCCTTTACCAATTCCTGAAAGACCATGAGAACATATTTCAATGGATTTTATTACTGGTTTGCCTAACACTCAACTTAATCACAATATGATTTGGACTATTTTAGATCGGTTTAGCAAACATGCATATTTCATTCCATGCAAAAAAATGTTAACTACATCTCAAGCTACTCAATTGTTTTTTAAAAATGTTTTCACTAACCATGGTTTACCAAAATTTATTATTTCTAATTGCGATTCTAGATTCTGCAATAATTTTTGGACTACTTTGTTTTCTAATCTAGGAACAAAGCTTGATTTCTCATCTGCATTTCATCCTGAAAACAATGGACAAATAGAAGCTACAAATAGTACAATCTTGGATCTTTTAGGTGCATACACAA
Source organism: Lygodium microphyllum (assembly GCF_053477565.2). Taxonomy (NCBI): domain Eukaryota; kingdom Viridiplantae; phylum Streptophyta; class Polypodiopsida; order Schizaeales; family Lygodiaceae; genus Lygodium; species Lygodium microphyllum. Next base: position 48,811,710 of record NC_141158.1, on the reverse strand, counting down.
TTTCAAAATCACAAACATGGGATACACACTTATATTTACTTCAATTTACATACAATAACACTCCACATACAGGTACACAGAAAGCACCTTTTGAAATCACTTATGGATATAGATTGCCTACACCTATTACTTCATTGTCAAACAAAGTTAAAGCTACTCCAATAAGCATGCTACTATTTTTTATGAAGCTAAAGATATGAGTGCAAAAGCCCAACAATCATATACTAAACAAGCTAACAAGAAAAGAAAAGCTATGAATTTCACAGTTGATGATTATGTTTGGTTACACATTGAAAAGCGAAGACTACAAAGTGTTAAGAAGCACCCTATTGTAAAGTTAGCTCCTAGATTTTATGGACCATTCAAAATCATTCACAAAATCAATGACAATGCATTTAAATTAGAACTATCCCAACACTGAAAAATCCACAATACTTTTCATATCAGTTTGTTACGATCTTTTAAATGCCAATTATCTGTCCACCTTGTCTATGAAAATCCTCCTTTGTTAGAAGAAGAAACTGAAGTACTTGAACACGAAACAATTTTAGACTGATTATATAACCACTAGAACTGGCCGTAGATATTCTAGATATTTGGTGAAATTTAAAAATCATACTGTTGAAGAGGCCCAATGGAAGCACGCTTGTGACCTAAGTGCTTACCCCTCACTGCTCGCTCCATACTGAGCTAATAGAAATTGAGGACAATTTCTATCCCACCCCACGGGTATGATTCCAGGAGGCATATTCCATGGTGGATTCTGTGAGGTTTTGCAGTGGAATCCGTAAAATTATATTTATTTGCTAGGGCTCATACACAAGGTAGATTCCTTGTGCGAAAAGTTGATGGGGACACCTGTCCTTTTTGAGTGTCACGTTAATTTAATGTGTACGTGGGTGATTCCACAGCAGGTGATTCCGCAAAATACATATTTAAATTAATAGACGTTTTTGAGTTTAAAGTGCACACTCGTATTAAATTAAGGTTAGGATAGAGTTCCAACCTATTTATTTATTTTGTAGCTGAAGACTGCTAGGTATTTACTTTTGTAAGTTTAATTTTATTATTTTCTAACAATTGTGAATGCCTCAGTTGATGTGTAGAGCAGGCGTCGTTGGCGTTCGGAAGCATTGGGCGATAGTGTGTATTCAAGTTATTTAGATAAAATTTTCATTTTTGATGGGCGCGCTTCTTAGGCGTAGCACCAATATTTATTTTGACGCACTTATTTATTGAATCGCTTGACATATATTTATTATTTTGTATGTGTATGGGCATACGGTTTAAATATTCATTATTGGTCATTGTATTTGGGCACAACTCGACACTTGGGGCGCCCAACCGCTTTATTCTTTATTTGGACAAAAGCAAACACAAAAGCTAAAGCATGCTAATTGTAAATTTGGGCTATTTTTTAGCTTGGAGATGAATAAAATATTAAATACATGCTTTGCGGAGTGTCACACAAGGCATGGGGGGAGATTGTACCCAATTGGTCTTTTTGCTTCATGTCGTGCAAGTCTATTCTCTTGGATTTTTAGCTTAAAGTAGAGTTCTTTGTTCTTGGGGACCTTTCGGTGCTCACTACGTATGCTTACGGCATCCGATTTGCGCACCGATAATTATTTTTATAAACATGTTTTTTAAATAGAACACAAAAATTTGTAGAAGAATATTGTTGAGATTCATAGTATCCAAGTTGGAGTGGGTTCCATTAACTCCTCCAAGCATCCAAGTTGGAGTGGGTGCCATTAGCTTTCTACACACAAAACAATCCAATAACATCTCTCTTACTCTCTCTCTCTCTCACACATTAGGCTGTCTTAGTTCTCTTACTAAAGGTGTGGGAGGCATCTATATGCACATGGAAAGTGATTGACCAATCTAGGGCTTGCAGAATGGGTGTAGTGATCAGAGCCTATTTTAGTGCCTCATAGAAAGCCTAGCACTTTTAGTCCACTCCCAAACCACTAATAGCTTATACAAGGGTCGAGTGATAGCAACATAGTTAAGCATGAAATGGCGACAGTACTGAAACACTGTACTCCTTTAGTGTTTGAGGGTGGTGGCAAGTTTACAATGACCTTTGCCTTAGCACTTTCTATTGCAATACCATTTTTGGATAAACATGGCTCAAAATGATACCATGCTTAACCCCAAATTGTCAATTAAGGGGATTTAAAGGGGGGACAATTGGTACTATCGGTATCTTTTGAAAACCAGCCAAAGTTTCTCGAGGTGTTCTTTCCAAATGAATGTGTAAGTCATCAATAAACACTCAAGCCACTTCCAAAGCATGTCCTTGAAGATGGTACACATGAATCTTTGGAATGTAGCCAATGCGTTGTCGAAGGGATTTCGAAAGCAAAGTCGCAACTTCAGAAGTCCTTAATAAATTTCAGGAAAGAAGATTCATCATGCAAGTAAGCAAGATGAGAAATTGATGCCAAGTCTTTGTTTAATTTCTGTTAATAACAAAATAAGGGTTCAAGATGAAGAAATCGGTTCATTCAGTTCATCCTCCTCGAATCCAAGAAAGAAAATAGAAAATCCATTAACTCTTTATCTTCCATGTTGTTCTAGCCTTTGCAATTTTCCCTTGTTAAGTTTTGGACTTATGGGTGATGATAAGAATTCAAGAATATGCTGTTATGTTATGACTCCAATGTCCTGCGAACACCCCCATCACTGTATGTTCTTCATATGTACGGTTTCAGCATACCAAAGGTGTTCTTTCCACTGTATGTAACATAAAGAAAGCCATCCTCATCTTTGTATACCTCATAGATAGCTGACATAATTGTAACAGTAGGCGAAAGAACATTGTCTACAAGGATGAAGATTGTAGATTTAAATTCCTTCAAAGTAAATCCACGGTCAGTTCTGATCTTCGAGTTGTAATTCAAAATCTGAGAGTGCACTTCAGGCCAGAGAGGCTCACTATTCTTGCGAGTAGGCTGATTGAACCATGTTCAGATATAGTTCTGCCAGTCCATCTTGAAATGGCCGTTCGGAACATCATTGTTAAGCTTCATCTCTGCAGGCGAGGCTCAAGAAGCTGCATGTGTACTGTTGTTTGCGGGGAAAGTGAGCAGTAATGGATTCTCCATCAACACGGGGCCTGTCGCATCCAGTTCGAACTCCTGGGTCATCAGCTCTGGCCAACAATACGTCTCTTTCTCTCTCTGTCATGATTATGATTGAGCGGAATGCCATGGGTGTGCTGAAGCAAGGCCAACTTGAGGAGCGGAGAGACAGCTGCTGCAGATTCCATGGAGACTTCACGAGAGCGTTCATGGTGATGGTGGGCATTCGAGAAGATGATGACCTGCCATGCCTGCTGTGAGATGAAAGCGATAGACCTGAGAGTGCCTGCCGAGACTTGGCCCTTCTATTCACCAGTCGCCCACCACCAACACGTTGCGAGGCGCGTATTATGGTTGTTCTCCCTGACAAGAGACAATTTCAACCAGGTAGAGCGGTCGTTGGAAGAAGGAGTTGTCTTCGGAAGCAGGCCGCGATGACGCGCGGTCGAGAGAGAACACAACATTAAGTACAATGTTGAGTAGTCCGATGATAATTCAGATAATTGCAGTCGTCCCCTCCAATCCTCCGTCAAATCTTGTTTCATTAGCACCTCATCTTTTTATTGTCTCGTGCCTTCTGAGATGATGATCATCGTCGTCTTCTCTTCTCCTCTCCATCCCAGCAACATCCGTCCTCCGATGTCACCTCCTCTATTCGTCTGCTTTTCTGCCCTTTTCCTTTTCGTCCCTTCATCGTCGTAGGCAAAGGCCATGGCCATTCACAGACACTTATCCACGCAAATTCCAGAACCAGGTGGAGAGCTCGCCATGTCTCCAACAGCGGTGCCGAAGCCCTCAATCAGCCTTTCCTATTCTATGAGCAAAGGCTTTGGGCGACAAATCTCCAATCTCGCGTCGCCAGAGCTCTTCGTGACTGCACTTATAGAGCTCTGCCTTCTTTGACATCTCTCTCTCTCCCTCCTCTGCTGTCGCTGCTGCTTTCTTTGTCTTCGAAGCTTTTTTTTACTACCTCGACTCTGATGCTTCTTTTGTCATTCTTCTTCTGCCGTATTTTCCCTCCATCTAGGCATTATCCGAGAAGTAGATAAGATCCATCCCAAAGCTTCCATTTTTTATGCTTTAATTGTTCCAGAAATCCAGTCTAGCTGTTCCCCAGTTCGCCGAAATCCTTCCGTTCTTTTCTCCAAAATAGGCTCCTCTTTTCCCCAAATTCTGCGCCCCCGAATACTCTGTTTTTTCCTCCTAGATTAGTCTTCACCTCCTTTTTCTGTCCCCACCACTCTGTTCTTCCCTCTTTAGTTTTTGGAAAATCCTTTATTAGTCTCCTCCTTTCAAATATGCTTTTTCCCCCCCTTACTCGTACAAACTGGAGAAGTAAGCTGCAGCTTAGCAAGATCTGTTTTCACAGCAAGCACACGGGCACCAGTAGACATAGAACCAATATTTAACATCAACACTTCTCCTTTAGCTAGCTTTGAAACCGAAAACCGTGTGATAAGCGCCCATGAAAACATCTCCAAGAATCCATAGAGGCCTTGAAGAAACATCCAAACCCATAAACCCACTAACACATTACATTTAATTACACTCCACAAAATGTTTTTGTGAGCATGGAAGAAACTTGATCACACTCCACAACACTCTCTCCATTCAGATTCGGAAGACATTCGCACATCTTTCTAGGATACACTTTGATAAGCTCTCTAGACTCATCATGATCAATTGGTTTTGTGCCCATACTACTGCCATTCACACATAGAACATCCAGTTGTAGATGTTAGAAACATCCTCACGAAACCCATAATCGACATATCTTGAAATAAGTATAGCCATAAGATTGCATCTCAAGCCCAAAACTCCTTGTTCTTCTTCGTCTTCAGCATAAAATAAAAGAGCAAACATAACATCTAAATATGTACAAAGTATCAAATCACACACACAACTTTTGGGTGGTTTACACACCTCGAATGCGCAGTAATACGACAGCGTTAGTAAGTGCAAATGTTTATTGCAAAAACAATTTTTGGCCTACTAGACCTAATTCTACCCTAAAATTCATCTAAGAAGCTATAAGTTGCCTACCCTGCTAGCCTCTTGATCATATGATCAGTGTATGGCAAGGACTAGTGATCTCATATTGTTGTTGCATTTAGCTTTTTATAGTTAATGCATATATGAATCTTGTCATTTTTCTTGAGCACAATAACAATTAGAGAGACCTAGTTGCTCGATATGTTCAAACTCACAAATGAATCTTGCTTTCTAGAGTTTCTCAATTTCCTCCTTCATGTGATGTGTATAGCGAGGATTCGTAGAATATGGCCTCTATTTCACAGGTTTGGCATTTGATTTGAGTGGAATTGTGTGAATAAGGACTTGCAATGGAACTCCCTTTAGGTCCAAGTATGTCCATGCAAACACGTCCTGATATTCCTTGAGCAACTCAATAAGCCATGCTTCATCCTCCTTATTGAGGTCCTCAACAATGTACACAAGTTTAGGTATTTCTCCTACCTCAACAATGTCTACCTCTTTTACCCTTGTTGGTGCCTCAATAGGCTCATTAAATGTGCCCTCTCACTTGGCTCCAATCAATACCACTACTCTATCACTTTTCTTAAACTTGATGAAGTAAGGTAGGAGATCTTGTGGTTTCTTCTAACTTCAAGTGTCTGATGTGTCCTTGAGTGCATCTTTCTTTAAGTGTCTTCTTCGTAGATGGATTGGAAGTTTGGATTTGGCACTTTTAGATTGGGATGGTGGAGCTATTTTGGGGTCAAAATCCTTATCATCGTCTTCCTCAGAGGTCAGAATTGGTCATAATATCATAGACCTAATCTGGTCGGCTAGCAAGATCTTTAAGTCCAGAATTGCACTGTGAGGCTCAACTTGATCATAGTCAAGAACCTTAAGGTGATCCAACCACTCCAACTCAGATGCAACTCTTACAACTCCTACATCAATGAGAAATGTTTCTAGTTGTGATGGATTAGGGGCCATGCAAATTTGTTCAATGGCATGGCCATAAGTATCATAGTCAACTAAATCAGAGTTTGAATCATCCTTACAATCTTTGTCTAAGTCGTGAGCCTCTTCAATACCTATGGCTTGCTTCCGCATTAGCATGACAAAGAGATTGTTGTGGAAATCAAATAGGACTTGGTGTAGTTCAATCCATTACCAATGGGTGCTAACCAAAAGCTCATTGAAGATCATTAGATTCGCATCTGATCATCCACAAAAGCATGGTCTCCACTGACTCAAGATCTTCCTTAACTCAAGTCTGCCTTTCAGAGTGGGATAGCCCCGGAAGAAATTAGGTGCAAAGTCAAGGGTCATCATGTAGATAGGCTTGCTGAGGGAATTCCTATGGAGGGTTCAAGTGTAAGGATGGTAGCTTCAAGTGTATCTTTTTGGCTCATATGTTCATGAGCAGATCAATACTCCAATTCCTCTAAGAATGGCAGCTTTAATGTAACAAGAATATGCATCTAGTCTTGCTCATCCTTAGGGGAGGCAATATATCTTGTTAAGGTTTGGGTGGTTGGAGAATTTATAGATTCTCCTTTTAGCAGTGCCAAAATGGCATCAAGATCAACTAGGGTTATCTTCCAAGATTCAATTTCAATGTGGACTGCCTCTTTGCGATTTCCTAACAAGATTAGACCATTTTCCCAATCTTTGATTAGTCATGCACCACGCATCCATGGTCATCCAAGAAACAACTTGTCATAGTCTACTCCTTTCATTACAACAAAGTTAACCTTGAATAGGAGTCCAGCAATCTTGACTGGCCAATCACAAAGAACTCCTATAGATAAAACTTTATACCATTAGATTAAACAGGATTGGTTCTATGGGTGGATTGCCCCAAGCTTGAAGTACACTTTGGTTAATTATGGGCACCAGCACTAATATCCACAATTCCTTGACATGTAGTATCTCCAAGGGTGTCCACAAGGAGGACTGTATGCCTGTCGATACCTTTCTAGAATGTGTTGACTCCTAGTGCACTCAAGTTTGGTTATATATCCTTGACAAAGTTTGAAGCGCAATGTGACTGATTAATATCCAAGCCTTCTACCCAAGCTTTCGATCCTTGCCAAATTGTTGGTCTAGCTTTGAGTAGGGTCCCAAGTGGGATTTTAACTTGGGTTGATGCTAATGCAACAATTAGGGATGGCTCAATGTTCTCATAGAGATATTGTGATCGCCTTACTTTAGGGGAAAGAGATATTGTATGTTCCATTGATTACTCATCGGAAGGGTTCTATGGTGAGCTCATTAAGTGGCCATGTTGGGCTCAAATTGGGCAAGCATGACAGACTAGGTAAGCTCATTATCTCATCAATGGAATGATCTTTCAATTTATTCTGAGTGGTTTGAACCCACTCCTTGGCTTTGTTAATAGCGACAAGCTGCCGGACAGGGTCTATATAAGTGTGATCTTTTGACAGTGTCTCTTTTTATGTGGATGGTGCAATAGTGTCACTTTCAGCACTAGAGACAAGAACTGCTGGCTATATTAAGGAAAGGTCCTCACTTTTTAGCTTAAGATCATCCCTTTTCCTTCATTTTTTAGCACTTCTCTTACAAGCAACTAAACAGCTAAGGGCTGTGGGTCCTTCTAGTCTGATTCCTTCAACTCTTCTTTGGGCACAAGTTATGGCATGCACAGGAATGGGGATTGATTCTTCATCTTTTATCATTTTCATGACGGATAGGCTCAAGGGGACTGAGAGCACAATTGTGTTGCCACTATTTTCCTTATGTTGTAGGCAATTAGAATACATGTGCATGATTCCATGTTCTGGGCAACGTTGGTCAACTTTGTTTGGGTTAGACTATGGCTTAGACTGGTCTTGCCTTTGCTGGCACCTGGATGAAATGTGTCTTGTTGTCCACATCAAACATGAAATTGGATCTCTGGCAAGGGATGTCCCCCCTCCCAACATCATTATTGGAACTAGCATGAAGTCCATGAAGATTGTTTGACCCTCTTTGTCATAGCAGATGAAGGGAGCCTTGGTCTATTCCTCCTCCTTGGTGGGTGCCTGTATCAAATGGACTGGTGGGTGGGTAAGCACTGCATATTTTGGAAATACGGTCAAGTGTTTTTAATAGCTTGGGTCAATTTAAGTAAATCCTGATGTTGTTTCTTAATGTTGACAATTCGTTCTAGGGTGTCTTTATTTTCTAAAGAAGTCTTCCCTATATGGTTTCGTGATGAGAACTGATAGATCGTTTGTCCCTATTTATACCACGTTCCTTGTGCAAGTCATCTACATGGATGGACTCATCCAACACATCCTTTATGGCAAAGCGGTTTAATTCAAAATTTCTAGCCAAGGTTTCGTATATCCTTTCATCATGGATACTCTTGATGAATACTTTTTTGACCACCTTAGGCGTGGGTTGTTTGCTCATCAATATTCGATTGAATAGGCTCTTGACCTTAGATACATAGTCCCTCATGGTATAACCTTCTTGCTTCTTCCCAATGTTCATCAAGCGGACAATATCAGTTTGGTCAAACAACCAGCATTGCACAAGATCAAAGAGTGAGTCTTGCTACGTACCCATTGCTCCTACATTGAATAGCATTCTACAGATATCCATCTCTTCTTGCATAGTAGCAAGCTGTAGCTTGGTGTCTTTATTAATGTCTATCAAGCTATTGAGAGTGATTTTTCCTTCCCCTCTTAGGTCAACTAGCTTTTGCTACATAGTTTTAGGGTCATGGTGGAGGCATCAAAATGTGTGGTCTACTTGAAGCTATCTACAATGGTTTGAAAGTCTGACCTATCCATCATGTCTAGCATGGTTTCTAAGATTTCTTGATTGGCCAATTCAACAATTTGGTCTTGTACGGGCATGGTCTCAAGGTCAAGGGTTTGGTCAAGGCTTAGGTCTCTATTAGTGGTCCGAAGTACAGAGTCCACGGCCACTCCTTAAACGCATGCACTCTTAGTCATTTTCCTTATCGTTTTTTGTTTTGTTCATTTTCTTGTTAATAAATTTTCTTGTTATGCGTTGTATGTCACTTTGCATTATCACAAGGCAAAGGAGGGTGATCTAACATGTCTTCTAAAGTATACCCTCACTACGTATCTATGAGTGTTTGTATGTCACATGAGGTTATGTGTGTGTTGTCGGTATTTATGTAGTACCTACATGTATGTGTGGTGTTGTGACATACTTGTGATGTGTCTCACTATGTTGCAAGGTGCAATGCCCCAATATTATGCAAGAGACACGCACTATCCCTATCACACCCCATAATCCTCCCCACTTAGCGGGTTGGATTCAAGGTTGTGACATGGAAAAGGTTGTCTCATTATGTTCTTGCCCTCTTTTCCTAAGTGCATGAGTGAGCTTTTATGTGTCTTGAGGTTGTGTCTATGGGGTTGTGGAAGTAGTGTATATAGGTGTGTCACACAAGTGCCACACGAGGATGTGTCACACTTGTGACACACTAAGGTATGTCACACAAGTGCCACACAAGGGTGTGTCACACTAGTGTCATACTAGTGAACTCTCTTGCTACCCTTCCCACAATCATCCATGCTAAGCAAGTTGGATGGGGGGGTGACCAAGTGAGGAGGGTTCACAAATGGACAATGTGAGTGTGTGCTAAGGTGTTTGTCATGGTGCTTGTCTTATTGTGCATGTGTGTGTGCTATGTGTGTCAATGTGTGGACACACAAGATGCCTCCTGTGTGTCTCCTCCCACAGTCGTCTCCACAGAGGGTGGATTGAAGGTGGGATGTAGAGACAAGGGAGATCCTTAGTGTTTGGGGGGGTTGCTATGTGTGACACACAAGGCACCACCTCCCTCACCAATACTCATAGTTTTCCCTAGTGAGTCATGGGGTAGGAGAGGGGTGTCAAGTGGATCACACCATGTGTATCGATTGACTAAGTGTGGATGGGTTCATTAAGATATAAAAAGATAAATTCAAAGCCACTTTTTAACAAGAAATAAGAAGAGTACTTTCTAAATCACGTGTCTCTGTATCACTATTGGTGTATGTGTGCTGCATGTGGTATCTACTAGGTCACTTGCAAACCCTCCCCACTAGGTGGGTTAGATGGTAGGGTGAGTCGGTGGATGCTTAGTGCCACACTATGTTGCACCCAAGTAGACCCCACTCAACAGGATTACACCTAAAAAAAATCCTCCTCTTTATGGAGTGAAAGTGTTAGCCACCTCTTCTCAAGACATTCATTAACATTAATATACAATATATTCACTCTCTGCGTGCAATCTATCCTTCTTGCTTGCCCTGCAGATGCTAATTATTGGAGTGCTAATACACAAGATATTCACTCTGTGCATGCTATCTATATTTCCTGCTTGCCCTGCAAATGCTATTTATTGAAGTGCAAATGCAAAGGATTTATCAAAAGTTAAGATTATGTGTGTCCACCATAATTAATATACCACATGCCAAGTTGTTAACTCACATCCTGTCCTTATCACTTTGGTGAGTATCCACCCACTGAGTGGTATGAGAGTCACAGAGAGGAGGTAGGACACAACCTGATAGGCTCAATCACAATACCAAGCCATGGCAATCACAGTTGTGGTTTCTCTCACTAAAGCAGTAGTTGATGATGATAACTCCTCCTCTACGACACATTCCTTCTTCTCTTATCTAGCTTGCTAAGTGTGATTATGGTGATTGTGATATTGGTGGTGAGGGTATGGGAGTAAATATGGGTGTAAGTGATAAGAAGGATGGTGATGATGATGGACTTGGTGGAGGAGACAACGACGATGCTACCCATGCAAGCGTTGCAAGTGGAAATATGATGGTTATGATAATGGATTTGGTGGGGGAGATTATGGTAGTGATGCATATGTGGGTGGAGATGGTCGTGATGTCAGTGTTGCAGGAGGTGGAGATGGCTCTGATAGTAGATGTGATGGTAGTGCAGGCCATGATAGGTGGAGATGGCCATGATGATTGTGTTGCCCACCAGTGCAGGTGGAGATGGCCATGATGGTGGAGTTTCTCGTGTAGCATGTGATGGTAATGGTGGTGCGGGCCTATAGCAAGTGAAGATGGTGAGGGTGACGGTAGCGCTAGAGGTGGAGAGGGCAATGATGAGACCAATGGGGAAGGAGACGAGGATGATGAAGAACGAGATGAGGATGACGAAATTGAAAGCTTGAGCTTCTAAAATAAGTGTAAAAAAACTAATGCTTTTTTCATTTTCTACTAAAATATAAATTAATACTAACTAAAACAAAACAACAAACCTTAAGAACTAACCCTTAGAAAAAACAACCACTAACCTTTCAAAGTGCAAACTAACTACTCTAACACTTAAGTTACTAACACAAAAAATTCAATCTATCCACACACTAACAACAAATGCATTTATTTAAAACACTAAATCAAAGGTACTAATTTATTAATCTACCAACTAACACCCCAACAAGTTTAAAGAAAAAGAAAGAAAGAAAACCATTACCTTACCGAGACTAATATACATGCCTTATGAATAATATCCTCAATAAAACTGAGCCAATAATCACATCCCCCTATTTCAAGCTAAAGGCATTACCAAAATGAACAAATCCTAATTATACTCAAGTGTGCAGATCACCTTAATCAACAATTGTTTCGGAGTTAGTAAAATGTGCCCCTCCTATTCCACTTTATGGAACACATGAGTGACCACGAGCTCAATGTACCCTTGGTCCCGGCAAAAAAAATCAATGTTGGGCTTCCACATCCAATGATGGGAATCTTTGGCACCCTCTTATAATTTCAAGAGGTTGAGCATGTGATGCATTGGACTAGCTCTCACCTAGCCTCCCGCATGTGGCAAGAAAACCTACCTTTATAGTGAGCCCTCTAGGCCTTCCCTCAAGCATGAAGGTAGCACTAGTTAACTCTAAAATTCAAGTAAGCCCCACTCCCTTCCTCAACATGTACGTCCCTTCGCATGCAAGATGAGTACATGAGATTCGGCATGAGAGAGCATCCAAGGGAAGGAAGAAGGCTTCACCCTTGGTCCCTCACTCCCTCTCCACACACACACACACTCTCTCTCTCTCTCTCTTTGTCTCTTGTCTTAGCTCACAAAAGGCAAGAAGGTAGAACAAGAAGTTGGCAAACACAACAATAGCCTCTTCTATTCGTTTTCATCCCTTTTATACAAATTTTTAGGGTTAGGGTTTCCCCTTTTCCCTTGGGCACCCTACCTATCCTTCTCATTCTTGCACACATTAAACCATATTCAGAAGCCACATTCATGTGTTACAACTTGCACATGAGGAAGCCTAGCTCTCGAGGTAGCCATAAAGTCAAAATAAATTATTATAATTTCCAAAAATCCTCCAAGGTCCTTCAATCTTCCAATGTCTTCAAAAGTCTTCAAAAATTCAAGAGTCTTGAAAAATCTAGTTAACATACATATAAAATTAGTTTCCTTAATTAAATCATTTTAATCACGATCTTCATTCACGTAATTAAAATCAAAACACAAAACAATTGAAATCATCCCTTTTGAAAAAAAAAAAACTTCTTTATTTGTTAGAAATTTGTATACAAGTGTTCACCTTCCGTCCATATGAAAGAACGGTATCAAGCCTTTATTTTTTCAAGATTTTCGCCCCTAACTAGTACCAAGGCCTCATGAAGTCCATCTTAAGTCGCATATGGGTTTGGATGACTCTTATAAGTCTAAGAGTTTACTGATGAGAATAGAGCCCCCATAGCACCCTCAACTCCTCTTTCTCGAGAATCCCTCTACGGAGAGCGACCTCATGCCATCTCAGGATTGGTTTGAAACTCTTTGAGATGGCAACTAATTCCCCCTTGGAAAAGGGATCCACAACTAATTCCCCCTTGGAAAAGGGATCCACAACTAACCTTAGGGGAGGTCAAGTACACTTTCCTTTTTTATCATGTTGCAAACTTAGTATATTAGGATTTTTTCTTCCATTCAATCAATTTCCTAAGTGCATCAAGTTAATCTTGTATGCACTATTACAAGCACAAGAAATTCTTCTTCAGGCAATGTTCCTAACAAGTAGAGAGCCAATTCTAGCAAGACCTTAACTTAGAAGAAATTCTTTCTAACTTGGCCCTATTTTTTCTTTAGATTTGTCTTTTTTAAGTCCCCTTTCTAAGATCTAAACTTCAATCAAGTTTCCTTCATTGGGTCTTTCCTTAGTTATTCTTAGTCTTTGTTCACAATTTTTTGCTCGTGACCCTTGTCAAAGATCTAGGATTTATCATAATTTGTGAAAATTAATAGGATCTTGAAATCATAGTTTTTTTGTTGAAAATTATGTGAGTCAACAAGGTGAGTATTTTTCCTAGGAATTCTTAGACTTTTATTCTTCTCAAGAGGAATTGTCTTAGCATTTTTTGTTATCTCATAATCTAGGACTTGTATTTCACTTTGCCATGTCAACAAAGAAAATTGGTTAGAATATCCTAAGTTTAAAAATAGTTACATTTTTTATTGAATAATTTTTTATGAGCTATGTATGCCATAAATTTTAACTGTTGAGAGTGGAAAAAGATTAAATTTTTTATTAATTTTTATTATTTTTGAGGTCTGAATGGTTGATTTTGATGGATTTTGAGTGATGATTAGTTGTTTTTGGAAGTTTTTGAGAGTGTTTTGGATAATATTGATTATGTTTTGGAAGCTCATGATGTTTCTTTAGTAGAAATATGAGGTTCTGTGATGTTCTGATAGGTTCTGTTGAGGTTCTGATACCTTCTGTATAGCTTTTGTTTTGTTCTGATTTTCTTGTGTATGAAGTATGGATTGATGATTGATGAAGGTTGAAATCTTTTGAAAGCTTATTGAATAGTTTTTTATAGTTTGGAATGGTTTTGGTATGAATTATGAGGTTCTACTGTTCTTTGATGACCTTCTGTAACCCTCTGTAGACCTTCTGTCTCTGCTTTGTCTCTGCTCTGTTCCTGTTCTGTTCTGTTCTGTAGATCTTCTGTAAGTGTTCTGCAGAATGTATGTGTGACTTTGGGAAATTTTTCTAACTTTTGAAAATGATAAATCTAAGTTCAAAAGAGCTAAAATAAATGAAAGAAGCAGCTGCTGAAGACTGAAGTGACAGTGACAGTAGTGAGCTATGAAGAGACATTGTACTGGCTCTGGTGCATTTTCATACCCCCCGTACCTCTTGGGAGGTGTATCCATGACCTAAGAAGGATTATTAAGTGACATTCTTGAGTATTGTAGTGAGGAGATGATGTACTATTGAGAGAGAGAGAGAGAGAGAGAGAGACAGAGACAGAGAGAGAGACAGAGATAGTCAATTTTATCAAAACAATGTATCTTTCTATGGGAGATTGAGAGAAAAGAAAACTATGAAGACAATGAAGATGAATACTATGTGATTGATTTCCATTAAAAAATGGTGTATTCCTTTGTGTTCTTTGTTTTATTGATGGATTCTGTGAAGATGTTGAAGATTATGGTTGATTCTATCAAATCCATAGGAGATATCTACTATGATGCTGCGTGAAGATTTGTTGTTTTCCTTGTTTTGGTCATCTAAAGAATGAAATAAAAGCTTGTTGATGTTACAAGATATATTTTCTTGCATTAGATCCTGTTTTCCTTGGTGTCTCTCTTGGGGGTCCATGTTTTTGGTGCACAACCGGGGAAAATTGCCATTAACAAGCATCAAAAGAGGCTAAAAATAAAAGAATTCAATGGATGTTTGCAAAGTTCCTTCTTCCACTGAAGAGTTGTAGATTCTTATTGCCAAAGCCACTTTCCACAAGAAGTTCATCCCACAATGGTGGAAACATATTATCATCATGATGCAAGCTCTATGTGGTGGACTATTTCCTCTTCCTGTTGACGCAACAGAAACTTGCATCTTGGTGGCAAATTGTTTGGGAATAAAATGAAGGGTAGAAAGAAAGAGAATGACCACCCATAGAAGATTTGGCATTCATTGAGAAGTTTCCAGACATCATCAAGTGAGATATCATGAAGAAGCTTCAAAGGTCATGATCTATGGAGGTTCACGAAAACAAGAAAGAAAAGAGTTGGAATTTGTTTGTGGATGTTCAACAGCAAGATACATGGATGCTTGGTGTTCTGACAATCTTCTATTTGTCCAATTAGCAACCCACTAGAAGTTGGTAGATAGAGTGTTCTTTATAACATACACTATTGAAACCCTCAAAAGCTAGCATTATTATAATGATGGCACAACAACGATCCTAAGAGGAATGGGTTTTGATACTTTCAGAACGGAATATCTCCCCCTCTGTAGTGGTTTGAAAGCCAAATTTAGAGATGTTGAAAAGAAGGAAGTAGAAGAGATGTTGGCCAGAGAATCCTCTAGAGACTAAATCCCCTCTCTGATTCTATTCTGTTGAGTAAAGACCAACTGGTTGGAGCCAACCCCCTGATGAATGACACAATCAAGAGGCAAGTGTTAGAACGAGTCCAGAGGTATGTGAGAAGAGAGAAGGCAAGATTCAAGGCTGAGAACGAGCTTGCAGCAGCAGAAGCCTCCTTTGACACCCTAAAAGCACTCTTTACAAAAGTCCCCATGGTGACTCAAGGTCCCCTTCCTAGTCAGATTCATCTTGGAAATATTGATGACAGGCCAGCAAATGTAGTCCCATTGCCAATTTTTGAGAGTACAATGAATGCCCTGATCTTCATGTAACAGAGTTTGTGGTAGCATGTGTGGCTAATAATGCCAAAACCCTTGAGCATTGGCTAGCGATATTCCTTGCCACTTTCAAAGTCATGGAATTTCAATGGTATGAGAGACAGGCAGTAGGAACTTTTGGCACATGGGACGACCTGAAGTTGGTCTTCCTCACTAAATTCAAGCGTAAAGGTTTTGAAGAGCGGATGCGAGAGGAGTTTATGAACCTAAGTCAGTCCTCTAGAGAAAGAGTAGAAGCTTATGTCTCGCAAATGGAATCCATCCTGAAGAGATGGACTAACCATTATTTGGACAAAGGTATCCAGAAAGGAGTGATCCTCAGAGGCCTACAACCAGAAGTTTGCAAGTTCATGGAATTGAGAAGACCAGTCAATCTGCAAGCTACAGTGGAAGGTGCAAGATTGTATGACGAAGTTGAAGCAAGGTTGTCAATGACTCCAGGAAGAGGAGTCTTACCTCCTCCCATGCCAGGAATGGTATACCCACCAAATGCAATCCTAGGGGCAGTTCACTACCCCTATTCCCAGATGCAAACAATGCCGCAATATAGTGAACCTAATTCACAGCGGTCGCCGTAGATGATAGTGCCTCAAATGATGGTTCAACCACAACAACAGTGGCCTCAAACAGTTCCTCCAATGGTGACTCAACAACAGTGGAACCCTACCAACTGGAATCAACAACCCCAAGTCTCAACAGGAGATCTAAATTAGAACCAAAATAGAGGACCTTCTGGATCAACCCAACCAATGTATGCTGTAATTATAAAAGCTTCCCAAAACCCTACTACAAGTACTTTAGGAGGTGAAAATATGAAGGACTACTTATCCAACTCAGTCACAAGTATCAAGAAAGAGCTTATGGATGTGATTATAGAGCAGCTACAGATGCTAAAGGGGAATACTGCCAATATATCCACTCCTATGAGAGCTGGGAGAGATGTGATGCGTTCTAATACATGGTGCAGAAAGTGCCATCAAGCAGGACATTTAGCCACTAAATGTACCCGAAAACTAACCATTCCTAGAGCATTCTATTCATATTGTTTGAGGAAGAACCATACAGAGGATATTTTCTCTCTGAAAGAGATGCATGAACGAAGACAGAAAGATGAAAACACAAGATTCAACTTGCTAGAATCCAAAATGACAACACACGACATTGGACCAAAGCCTAGAGAGTTTGGCCCTAATTTTGGTCCAAGGAGGTTTCCCTCTCAAAGTTACAGAGGACAACAATCTGGCGGTGGTCAGAGATCTGAGGTGAAATGTTACACATGTGGAGAAAAGGGTCATATCTCCCTGAATTGTCCAAACCCTAGAAGATTTGTGGATTACAAGCCCTTATGCAGCAGATGCAAAGAAGAAGGCCACACTATAAAGGACTGTGCAAGTCCAGCCCTTGTAAAGGCCAATGCCACTGATAGCCAGCAGAAGTAGATGGTGTACAATACTTGCTTCTATCATATGTACTGCAATACTTGGAAATGAAGGAAGAAGAGTTGTTTTCTATCCTAGTCAGGAATTCAATGGAAGACCTGATCGATTATGATTACATGGATGTGCATCCAACAATGGCAGAGATTAGAAGATATGATGGCACAAGCTTAGATATTGTGAGTGTGATCATAGCAGCATAGGAGCATATTACCCCGGTTGAAGAAGATTACCTTGTGCCAGATGCTGAATTTAAAGCACTACAACATGGTTCGGACCAAGGCCCCAACTTCCTACCAAGGAGTTTGTAGATCCCTCTGCCCAAAGAGGTGTCTCCTTGACAAATGAGGAAATGAAGATACAAGATGATCTAGAGAAGGTGAGATTTCTAACTACCATATATTTTTATGCAATGAAACTTGACGGTAGGCTGTGTTGGGTCCCCCGAAGTCCACCGGTGAAATATTGGCAAAAAATGATGCCTGCAGCTGCCCTGTCTGAAGTTTTGCATTTGGGGCCACTGGAGAGCAAGAAATAATCATGAAAATTCAAGCTTTGACCAATTTTGGACCTTTTCGAGCGATACCTGTGACATCTATCTTGGAGAAGGTGTGCTAATCAAGTGGTCAAAGCTTCTTTACTTGTTTGACCAAACACATGGTGGAGCAATGTGTGTGCTTGCTGCAACCTCGCTAAAGTGTCAGATCCGCTTCTCCTAGAGAAAGAGCTGAAGGGGGAGCGCATCATTTTTGAATCAAAGAACGAACTTATATTTTCATCGGAAGCTAGCTCCTCCTCTCCACCGATGAAAAAGCCAAGGAACAATTGAGAGTTCTTGTTGGCTATCGGCTTTTTGCATCTACCATCACTAACAGCCATCACATGTATTTTTCTTGATGAATATAAGATACTTTACTTTGTCCCTACAAATAAATATTTATTAAATAAATGTGTGGTTCGTATAAGTGTGACGATAATGTGTGGTACGTGAATGACACATTCGCATACGTTAACATAATTCAATGCGTAGTACTGTACTTGTGATTGTGTAAGTGTGACGACAATGTGTGGTACGTGAATGACACATCCGCATATATTAACATAATTCAACATGTAGTACTACACTTGCGATTGTGCATAAGCAATAACATAACTTGTATCCATACGTATTACTACTTTTGATGCGTTCATACGTTAAACAAAAATTAAGAGTCATGCGTTTCAAGAAACAAAACAAAACAACTTTACTCAATTATTTGAATTCAATACAGATCACATGAGATATTATATATATATAAATAAATATTCCAATGTGACAGAGTATACAAAATTTTTTGGGCTTCCAAGATGTTATGGTGCTGTAACACTCATTACAAACCTTGCATCATTAATCTAGTAAACTATGGCGGAGTCCCCTTGCCGTGTCGAAGCCAAATGATAAAGTTCATGTCTTTATATATGATTGTGACACGCTTTGCATGGATGGCCACAAGCTTTGTATCATCGAACAAGTCGATGAGAAACCCCTCTGTAGCTGTTTGTAGGGCCTCCATAGCTATAGCAGTCCACCTTCCTGCTAGTGGGCCATCCCGCACTCGTGCCCGAAATCTTCCCATCCCTTTTAGCTCCAAGTCTTGCATGACTTCTCGAACAACCTTATGAAAAGAACTTTTTGAGATGAGAAGCTCGTATCCATGTTTGATTCTCCTTATCTCTCAAAGGGCGACAGTGCCCGGTTTCCATCTCCTCTTCTTCTATGGTGGTCCTTGTGCTCTACAGGGAGCACCTATTGCTGCACTAGAGGAGGCTCCACATTGTGCTCCAGGTGGCGGGCCTTGGCATGATGTCTTTTCGAGGCCAAAACGGCGACATGCTTGCTTGGTGTGTGCCATGCAAGCTCAAGGAGGGCAAGACGGAGAAGAGACACAGGTTGGGGATGTGAAAATGGAGGAAGCAAAGAAATCAAGATGTGAAAATAAGAAGAAGAATGAAGTTTTAACCCATTTAAACCCCAAAATCGAGTTAATGCAGCTTCATACGCACTGTCCATCGTGTGATCGTGAATCCATAATATTTTATTGGAATGCAACGAAACTTCACATGCGCACTCATTAGGTGGCCAAGAGCCTTTTTTTTTGAAAAAAAGGTGCCTACAGACCCCTGGTCTAAAGTCTGGCATCTGGAGCCACTTTCCTGCCATCGGACCAGGATCTGCAGACACTTTTTTTCAAAAAAAAAGGACTCGGCCACCTAACAAGTGCGCGTGTGAAGTTTCGTCACATTCCAATACAATTTAGTATTTTAAAAATTATCACACACCAAAATTATGGATGGATTGATAATTGAGAAATCAACATCGCGATTGGCCCTTAGAAACTTCGCACCACATAGACTATACAGAGACATTAGGAGTAAAGTCTACAATAAGAAATGGAAAATTTTTGCATGTTATTCCTATTGAAATTGACAGTGCTAACAAAAACTGTAAGTAAGAATTGAAAATACAGCGAAGATGGACAATCAAAGTTGAGAGCGAATGACAAGTGTAAACTTTTAATTCATATTTTAAGGGCACATACAATAATTTTGCACTAGGACATAGTCATATGTCCAATGCACGAGGATAACACTATGCCAAAAAAGATAACATTGCAAACTGTGTTCATTCCATTAGAACGAATGCATCCTTCACTGCTTGAAGATTTCTTACAAGTTGGAAGTCCTTGGGAGTTACAGTGATGTGCTTCGCATGTATTGCACAACGTTGAGTATCAGTCATCAAGTCAACTAAAAAGGCCTATGCAGCACACTCTAGAGCATGAAGACATTTTCTTTTGTGAAGCGATCAGGTCTATCCTAACCTTGTGCCAAAAATCACCTCTTGCTTTCTGTGTGGTAGAGGTCTTGCACAATCTCGCTAACAAGTCTCGAGAAGCTCACCTTTGGAATGATGAGATCAAAAGAGCATTGATACCTTCTAATTTCTCTCAAAGCCATTGTACCTGGCTTCCACTTGCATTTCTTGTGGGGATGCTAAGGAGGACCCTTGTGAGGGCGACTTGAGGAAGGTGGATTAGGGTGAGAAGGGGGTGCATCTCTCAAAGCCATTGTACCTGGCTTCCACTTGCATTTCTTGTGGGGATGCTGAGGAGGATCCTTGTGAGGGCGACTTGAGGAAGGTGGATTAGGGTGAGAAGGGGGTGCATCTGAGCTAGTAGATGCTCCAAGGGGCTGAACACGATATGGGGCGCTGAGCAGAAGCTTATTTGCAACTACCTTAGACTTAGCTATCTTTCCTACATAAGAGATGTGAGAACTCAATGAATAAGATAGAAAGTGAAACCCTCTTTTATATAACCCTAAATTGTGAGACTCATTCACATAGATGCACACTCTCTCTTTCTCTCTTAAACTATAAATTGCATTCTCACTAACTCACATTGTTCATCTTACTATCTTTTCGAACCCATTTTCTACCTTGTCGAAGCCTTGTTTCTAGCCACTTGGCATGGTTTTCTTTGACACTTGAGGCTTCATTATACACTCTTTTAGTGACACGACGAGATTCCATCATGTCTGCACCCAATTCATAAGCACTTTCCTTTGCTCTCTTTTGCGAAAGTTTAGCTTCATCCGCTACTATAATCCTATACCACCAAGATAGCAATTGGATCATTGGATTGCTACCATTCACCCCTCCACCATGATCAATTTTTCTTTGGTATGCACCACGCGCTATCCAATGTGAATTTTCCATCCCTTGTGTGGACCAAATTCCGATGCTTCGCTTTTCTGCAAAGTATGGCCCATGTGCCTCAAGGATATGCTACAAAGACACATATCACACATGAGTAAAACTATGCTCAATAGTTTATAGAATTCATACAATTTTAAAATATTAACTTAGTACGCACCATGTAATGTGTGATAGAGCTTTTGCCCCATGTTTCCACCATGTTTTCGTAGAAGCTATGCACAGCATTGATAAATTCTTGCTTATCTTCATTGTTAGACACCATCTTGCGAAGTAAGGGAGCCAATTTGTTAAGACTTATCCAAACCTTAGCTTTGGTCAATCTTGTTTTTCCTCCATTACTTCGATCAAGAACTACAAAATGTAACTTTTTCCACCCATCGTAGTCCTACGGCCTACGAACCATGGCATTCCCTTCCTCATTGATGGGTATTGAGAGAAACTTCCTAGCCTTTGCTCCTCCAAAGCAAGGATTTTTTGGCAAGTTACCAGATTTTCCTGATCTCTTCTCATCTTTTTTCAATCATCACTTGATGCTTGTGTAGCCCAATTTATGATAGCACTCACTCCACATTCCTACACGTTGCAATGGCTTCTTTTTCTGGTTGCATCCTATAAGCAAAGAAAATGTATTCATATACAAGTTTCTCCATGATTCTGACAAAATCATGCAATGAACAAATATGAATATGATCCAAGGGAATGTTGAAAATGGGCTTCCAAGTGGGATCTTCTTTATTGCGCATCGGTGTAGCACTTGTCACCTTTCTCCAATTCTTCTTTCTGTCCTTTCCTTCCACCGGCTCTGTCAAGCAATATAGGCATGGATTCTTTGAATGTTGAATATGGGCTTCCAAGTGGGATCTTCTCTATTGTGCATCGGTGCAGCACTTGTCACCTTTCTCCAGTTCTTCTTTCTATACTTTCCTTCCACCCACTCTGTTAAGCAATATAGGCATGGATTCTTTGTCTTTGCACCATTGGAGATTCCACACATGCATTTTAAAGTTTTCAAGTCTCTTGCAAGATTCCATTCAACCAAGTATTGACCATATCCTTCAACCAAGAGCATCTCACCATATTCCTAACGATGGATGATGCTTGGAATGCTTGTGTGCATAAAGAATAGTTGCAACACCTCAAATGTTTCCTTAGGAACTTCAAACGCAGCAAACCACCACACATGGCACTCAAATTGAACACTAAAGTTCCATGGGTTGTTCTTGTCAAATTGTAAAACTCTATTCATCATAGTTACACTGACTCTTTCAAGCTTTACTCCTTTGATGACCTCACTTTCATCTAATTTTATAACAAACTCCAATTTACCATTATATTCCTCAACATACATATTGTAGTACATTACCATTGCCAACTACACCTTGTTCAAATCTAAATAGTAATTGTTGAGTTTGGTGAACTTCACCTCATATGCATTTTTGGTCCCAACCTTTAGTGTTTCCACACATTGAACATGCATGGGATCTCCTATCAACTCCAAAACCTTTGTATTAAGTTGTCATCATGTCTCTATTAACTTTGAAGGTTGAGGAAGAGGCACGATTCTATTTCTCTTTAGCAAACCCAGCCTTCACAATTTTGAATATCTTTGAGTAAGTTGTTGTGCTAATGCCGGCCCTGTCACAAATAGATTGTGCATCCACAGCTGAGGACTCATTTGACATATCTTTTAATGTGCACTCAAACACCTTTTCCTTCATAGCCTTAAACTTAGGATTGCACAAAGTGTTTTCCAATGTACTTGCCTTCAGCAATCTACTAATACACGATCCAACCTCACCCTCACCTAGGTTCTCTTTCTGAGCTACCTTACATGCTTTGATATGTCGCTTCCACTAGCCACTCTTCACAATTAACTCATTGATTGGCTTATTCTTTCGTTTGTGCTCCTGTGTTAGCTTGCTGTTGATCTTTCTCAAGTCGTCCAATTGTGCCTTTGCCTCCTCATATGAGATACCAATGTCATGGATAGTGTCCTGCATTGAAATAATTTGATTGTTTTGTTGAATTATAATGTCATTCAGTTGTATCACTTGTCCTATGAGCTGTTGTATATGAAGTTGATGTGCAGCAATCACATCATGGTAAATTTTTATGTTTTCTTGGCAAGTTGTAAATACTTTGAACACCTGATCATTGAGCTGCCTAGTATAACCAAGTAACCCATTTTCACCCTCGCACACATACTTCAGCAAATTTGCGATTCCTGAGAAAGTTGGAAGTCTATTGTTTAAGGGGTCAATTGGGTAGATTTCCCCATCAACCCACAAATCCACATGTTTCAATCCCATTTTCCTGTAACTTTGCAAAACCTGAGGGTTGACACTGGTACACCGGGTTCTTTTGAATAATGGGGCATATTCAATCTCTACCTCAATATGCAGCTCCTTCTTTCCTGTATTCATTTTACTATTAATAGAAATGGGGAGCCTACTTGGTTGTCATAAGAGGTAGAGTGGAGATGCACAGAGAGGCACACAAAGGTGCCAAGGGAAAGGAGGGTGTAAGTAATTCACTCTGTTAATGAATGTTGCATAAACATAGAGAAGAGGTCACAATAGAGCCATGAGAGAGTATAGATATGGGGGAAAATAGCTCAGAGGGTAGGGATGTCCAAGACTTTTCGTATTTTCGATATTTCTACTTTACCTCCAAAAACATCTCCAAAAAACACGAAATTTGACCAGTTGGTTTGTTTTTTGACCAAAAGCTAGGATATAAAAAATCCCCAAAATATCTTAAAAGGAACTTTCGAAATTTCATTTTCCTTGTTCTCGATTAAAAAATCAATTACCTCGTATCTACTAATAATTTTGCATTGAAAACAAAGCACCACACTCCCGTAACTAACTCCTTTTTTAATATAAAATTTGGTTGAAAAAGACTTCTTGAATGATGAGACAGAAGGAATCTGAGTATATCTTTGTAGATAATATAAAAAAGGCAAAACAAGATTGCAAAGGTGGAGAGAGAGGAGGATTGTTTTACTATTCTTCTCTCCTCTTTTCCTTGTTTTAAGGAGGAGAGAGGGGGCTAAAAGGCCCATTTGTGAGTTCATTTTTTTTCTAATGCAATGACACTACTCCCTTGAAGGACTCAAACCTCTATCCATAAGTAATCCGTGGGACATTCATCCATGAAGTGGAAGGTGAAAGGCAAGTGACGTTCTTGGATACTAACGGTACTGAATGTCACCTGAAAGCCGGTCTCAATCTTCCAGAGGAAGAACTAGTGGTCCTGCGAGACCTACTGAAGGAGAACTTAGACGTTTTTGCTTGGTCATATAAAGATCTAAAGGGGATTGATCCCACAATATGCCAACATCACATTGACCTAGAGCCTGATGCCAAACCTGTGAGACAAAGACAAAGGCATATGAATCCTAATTATTCTACTTTGGTGAAGGCTGAATTATTGAAGCTTCTATTGAGGCGGAGTTCATTTATCTCGTGGCTAATAGTGAATGGGTTTCACCCATTGTGGTAGTACCCAAGAAGAACGGGAAACTTCGAATATGTGTGGACTTTCGAAAGCTAAACTCCAAGACGAAGAAGGATCATTTCCCTATCCCTTTCACAGACCAACTGTTAGACACAGTGGTAGGCCATGAGCTCTATTCCCTCTTGGATGGATTCAACAGATATAATCAAGTCCAAATAGCAAAAGAGGACCAATCCAAAATAACCTTCACCACAGAATGGGGGACCTATGCCTATAGAGTGATGTCGTTTGGGCTCTTGAATGCTCCTGCCACCTTCCAACGAGTAATGATGGCTGCCTTCTAGAATCATCTACATAATGGGCTCTTGAATGCTCCTGCCACCTTCCAATGAGAGTAATGATGGCTGCCTTCTAGAATCATCTACATGATTTCATTAACGTGTATCTCGATGACTTCTGTGTCTATAGCTTAATACGTGAGCATTGGGGACACCTAGAGCAGTGTTTTGACAGATGCCGAGAGTATGGGATTTCTCTCAACCCCGATAAATGTGTCTTTGGCGTCTCATGAGGAGTTTTTTTGGCCATTTTGTCGCTGCACAAGGAATTGCAACAGACCCGGTGAAGATTGAGAAGATTTCCACCTTGACAGCACCAACAAACCTCAAGCAACTGAGAGGATTTCTTGACCATGTGGGCTACTACAGAAGATTTATTGCACATTTTGCAACTAAGGCAGTCCCTCTACACAAGATCCTAAGGAAAAATGTGGATTTCCTTTGGCCTGATGACTCTGAAGAAGCCTTTAATACCCTAAAATAATGCATTATCCAACACCTATCTTGCAACCTCCTGACCAGACGAAGGAGTTCCATATGCATACAGATGCATCAAATCAAGGGCTAGGTGCTGTCCTATGTTAAAAGGGCCCCTCTAAATTAGATCAAGAAATATATTATGCAAGATGTCTTGACACTGATAGAGAACGAAACTACACGTGACAGAGCTTGCGTACTTGACAATGGTGTTTGCACTAGAGAAGTTTCGACACTATCTACTGTCAACGTATTTCAAGATCTACATGGACCATGAAGCCCTATCCTTCCTGATGAACAAAGCAGATGTTAAAGGATGACTGATGAGATGGTTGCTCCTATTCCAGAAGTTTGATTTTGAAGTGGTCACTAATCCTGGTCGTTCCCATGTCCTAGCCGATCATCTGCCACCGATCCCTCAAACTACGGAAGAGGAACAGGATGATCCAGACCTTCCTGATGCTTCCTTGTTTCGCATCTCAAGTCATGAGAATAAGAAGCTTCTGTTAGAATGAGTCTCCCTACACCTTGTTAGGCAGTGCACTATACAAGAAAGGTAAAGATGAAGTATTGCAAAGATGTGTTGTAGGAGACGAAATCGACATAGTATTGAAAGCATGCCATGAAGAACCATGTGGTGGACACTTCGCAGGAGAAGCAACAGCCAGGAAGGCTCTGTTGGCGGGATACTGGTGGCCGATCCTCCACAAGGATGCATATGACTATTGCAAGAGATGCGACGCTTGTTAGCGAATTGGGAAACCCACCAAAACAAGTGCCATGCCACTGCAACCCATTCTTCCCCTAAAGCCATTCGAGAAGTGGGGGATTGACTTTGTCAGTCCCATTGATCCACTCACTAGACGGAAGCAGAACAGGTACATCCTAGTATATACGGATTATGTCACAAAGTGGTGTGAAGCTAAAGCTTTGAAGCGGGACAATGGTAACAGCATAGCCCTGTTCATGTACAAGAATATTATTACCCGTTTTGGCAGTCCCCTCAAGTTGGTAAGTGATAGAGGTACTCATTTTCTTAACAAAATCATGGAGGAGCTAACAGAGCTATATAAGATTTGCCATCGCAAGTCCACTCCTTACTACCCCAGAGCCTACGACCAAGTTGAAGTCACCAACCACATCCTCTGCTTAATCTTGACAAGAACGATTACCTCACATCATCGTGATTGGGACAATCAACTTATAGAGGCCCTCTGGGCGTACAGAACCTCCCATAAGGCTGCTACATGACAGACCCCTTTCCAACTAGTGTATGGTACTGAAGTCGTCTTCCCTATTGAACTAGAATTGCCCTCTTTGCGAGTGGCAGTTAAAGAATGCTTGGGAGATGATGAGTCATTGCAATACCACCTCCTACACTTGGAATGTTTTGATGAGATTTAGTGGATGGCCCTACAGTGCATGGAAACCACTCAAGCACGACGCAAGGCCTATCATGACAGTTTCATCAAGCACAAGGAGTTCAAGGAAGGTGATCTTGTCCTAGCTTATGATTCGAGATTTGGCAAGTTTCCTGGCAAGATTCAACAATGGTGGATGGGCCCGTACAAGGTACTTGCTGTCAATCCTAATGGCTCTGTCCAAGTGCAAGCTGTCGACGCTTCTAAGGATCCCTTTTTGACAAATGGCTATCGCTTGAAGAAGTACTTTCCTCCCTAGGGATCATGACAATCACAGTTGACTCACCCTTTCCCTTTTGGGCATCGCAGCATCCTTCTCTTTGTGCTCCTGATAGCCCTTATGATCTTCTTCATGAGACGGTCTCGTTCTGCTCACCCCTCATCACAGATACCTCTCCACCCTACCTTGTTCTCTTGTCATCTGAGTCAGCAATAGTGGCAAGGTTGGTGCTGACAATGGTATTTCTATCATTCTCTTTGTTAACGAAAAAAAAAACACAAAACAAATAAACTATTATGGGAGAAAATGAAGAAATTACCTGTCATAGCAGGCCTCGTTCTAAGAAAAGGTGGAAACACCCTTGGGTGGGAAGCTGACTGTGGAAAAGATGGAAACACCCTTGGGCGGGAAGCTGACTGTGGAAAAGATGGTAACACCTCGTAGTTCAGGATAGCTGATTCATCAGCATAACCTTTCCGTAAGCAAGTTGAAGCCACCTCCCTTGGTGCGTTGTCTCTATAATATCAGTACATCTGCCCTCCTTAACAGATGACCCTTCATACAATTGAAGTACCAGACTTGTTGGCTACCTCCCTGGGTACGCATCATCTTCAACACTCTGGTGACAACAACAGCCGATGCAATCTTTCATGACCAACCCCCTGAGTGATGCAAGCTTTCATCCTAATAAGATGGGGATGTGAGTATGGGCTGCCCTCTGTATCTATTAAAAGAGTGTGAGATAGAGGGTGGGGTGAGTGACCAGTCTTTCTCTTCAAATCAAATGAGAGGTAAGATGTGTGAATGGAGTGTTGCATGCACGGGTTAGGCCTCTCAATGCACAATGCACGATTTGTTCTTGTGCACTACACCATAAGGCTCCCCGGTCTTCCTTCTTGCACTGTATGTCGGCACAGGGTGGGATGCACAGTTGCACCATCAAATGCTCACAAGGCATACAACCTCTACACAAGTGAATGTGAGGATTACATCAATGGGTTTCAGGAATGGGCTGTCCTCTATATCTTCCAACAGAGTGTGAGATAGAGGGTGGGTTGAGGGTGACTGGTGTTTTTTTCAATCAATTATTGAGAGGTGAGGATTGAGGGACGTTATGACCTTTGACTCAGGTACGTTTTTGTTTCCCTATGCACCCATGGGATGGGTCTCTGCCATCGTCACAGGACATGCTACTCTGTTATGTACACTGCACTGCAAGGCTCCCTGGCTTTCCTGCTTGCACCTATACCAGATGGGGTTGGACGCACTGATGCACCATCAACTGTGCACCCTGGCATATTCCGTCTGTACCATTCCCTTGTCGATTCCTAAACCAGGTGTGAGATCTGGATTTCCATCAATATTCACTCACGTGATGTAAGTTATGGGGCGAGTGACTATTCTCTCATCCCATTTGAGTGCTCGTGAGTTGAGTGACTATCCTTTGTTCATGACACCTACCCGACGGGCTTTATCAACCAGCTACCTCCCTGGGTACTGCTGATGGTCCCTACCATGCTGGCTAAACACTGGAGTGAGCCGTGGTACCTCCTGTAGCCGACTCCAACCCTTCTGTAGTAGCAGTGACATTCCTTCAACCATATGCAAAACGGGCCAAGTTTTTCTAACCCCATCCTTATGATTGCAAGTGTAGGTTATGTGTTAAGTGTGTGGATGTTAGAGTCTAGTCAATTGATGAGTCCTAGGCTGTGTTGCTGCATCTAACCTTGTCCATTAAGGTTTTAAGTGTGGGGACATGTCCGTGCGTGTCTATGATGCATATCCCCCTACATATGCCTCACTTTAATCATACATGTATACCAAACCCGATTTTACCCTGATGGAGTCCCTTCTCCACCCAACTATCCATGTTCAACCCACCCTTGGGGTCGTTCCTTCTCTTTTTCCCTTTATCCCTCGTTGTGATGTTTTTCCATGTGAACGTATTCTCTGTGCACTGAAACCCACATCCAATCTTACAGCCCTGTTTGTCCCTTTGACTTGACCATTTTTCCTTTTTACCAACCCCTGTTCCAGTCGACGGTTCTTGCGTTATTAATTTTTGAAGCCTTTCCCATAAATTGGATGATTTTTCATGTGAATGCACATTTATTGCTTCGGAACAACAATCTGAGGTGACAGCCCTAATCTCCATCTTCCCCCTGCCCTTTTTCCTTTTTCTCCCTGTCCTTCCAATGCCCGATTCATCCAATCTTAATTTTTTGCACGTTTTCTGGTCATTTTCGAGCATATTTTTCACATTTTTCCATGTGAACATGCCCTATTTTCATCGGAATTCCAGTTTAATTTAACAACCCTGCCCAACTAGCCTTTCCCCACCTGTTTCCTTTTTTCTCCTCCCTATTTTGGCTGTCGAATTTTTAGTTATTAATTTTTCTTGTGTTTTTGGGTGCCTTTTGCGTTTTTTGCATGTGAACCCCTCCTACTTCCCCCAGACATGTGTGTTGATGTGACAGCCCTATGAATCCCCTTCCTGCTGACATTTTCCCTTTTTATTGCCCTTCTTTTTGCTGCTTGGTTATTTTCGTATTAATTTTTTAGCCCATTTTCGGGTTCGTTTTTTGGGGCTTTCCCATGTGAACGCATCCTCTCTTGGTCGGAACCATGTTTTGACGTGATAAGTTTGTGGGGCATGTTATTTTGCACATTTTTTTCCTTCCACCCTACGTTCCGGCGAGCGGTTTTTCCAATCTTCATCCCCGTATGTATTTTTGGAGTCGTTTTTCGTGTTTTTTCCATGTGAACACCCTGATTTCACCTTAGCACCCGTGTCATATTTTTCTGTCATCTTTCCCTTATCTTCCAGCACTTTTTTCCTTTTTATGGTCTTTCAATCCAATGTACAATTTGGGTTTTATTAATTTTTCTTTCTCTCGAAGTGTGGTCGCATCTCTCCTGTCCCACGTAAACGCGCCTATTTTCGGTTTTAAGCGCCTCGGGACACCCCTGTGGCATCGATGCCTCTCACATTGCCATCTCAGCCCCGTCTGATCCCGCCGACGCAAATGTTTTTACTCCTGCCCCTCGTATGCGCGCGGGACAGGGGTGAGCTCACCTTTTAATTGTTTTTTTTTTCTAAACACACACATATACAAACACAAAACACCAAAAAAAACACACATAAAATAGAAAAACAACAATACATACACACACATTTAAAAAAACTAACCCAAACAAACAAAAAAAAAACCACAGATCACACTAAAAAAACAAATGAAAAAAAAAATACAAAAAAGAAAAAAGAAAAAACAACAAAAAATCAAGCACAAAAAAACAAAAAAAAAACTAAAAAACTAAAAAACACAAAAAAACCAAACAAAACAACAAAGAGACCCTTTTAAAACAACCAATTTAAAAAAACAAAAAGAGAAAAACAAAAACCACAAACACACAAAATGAAAAAAAAAAACACAAAAAAAGAAAAAAAATCCTACTTACCTAACCATCGTTGTCGCGCGGGTCCTTCTCACGCTCCCTCTCCCTCCTTCTCATGCCTCCTCTCCCTCCTCCTACAGGAGTGCCTCCTCTCCCACCTCCTCCCGCAGCGCTCCCTTCCCCTCCTTCATGCCTTCCTCTCCTTCACACCTTCACCTTCTCCCCCCCTGGACACCCATCCGCCTTGGACACCGCCTCGCCCCCGCCTCACTCGCTGGGCCCCCCACCCCGCCTTGCCCCTCCTCCCCAGCCGCCTATCCTTGGGCCCCCACCCCCAGCCCGCTTGTTCCTGGCCCCCATCCCGCCCACCTGCTATTCTTTGGGCCCCCCCTAAACCCCTATATTAAACCCCTCCCCGCCCGTTTTGAAGCCCCCCCCGCCTTTTCACCCCTTTCCTTTTTGTTACCCCCCCCCACATTTACCCCTTCCCTCCCAGTTTGGTCCTACCCCCCCACATTTACCCCTCCCCTCCCCCCCTCCCCCCCCCCCCCCCCATTTTGGCCCTACCCTCCACATTTACCCCTTCCACCTCCATTTTAACCCCACCCCTATTTTACACCCACCCCCATTTTACCCCCTCCATCCCCAAATTACCCTACCACCCCCAATTTCACCCCACCCCCCAATTTCACCCTACCCTCCCCTACTTTGGCCCCCTTCCCCTACCCTTGCCCCCTCCTCTACTTTTGGTCCCCCCTCCCTAAGCCCTTTTCCCACCTCCCTACCTACGCCCCTTAAACCCTAAACCCCTGTTACACCCCCTTCGCGCGCAGTGGTCGACTTTTTGGTGTGGCTTGCAGGTCTTCATCGTGCTCGGTCACACGCCGTTGTGTGTGCTCGTGGTGTCAGTGGTTGTTGCGGCTGTTCACACGCGAGGATGAGCGTCTGGCCTTGTCCCTGCGGTGGTGCGTGCTCAGTCGTTTCCATGCAGCTATTCAGACGTAGCCCGGGCATTCACTGTGATTGTCTATGTATGTGGTGTGTGTGTATATTCCATCTGAATGGCGCCTCAAG
Organism: Lygodium microphyllum; assembly: GCF_053477565.2. NCBI lineage: Eukaryota > Viridiplantae > Streptophyta > Polypodiopsida > Schizaeales > Lygodiaceae > Lygodium > Lygodium microphyllum. Next base: position 48,780,394 of record NC_141158.1, on the reverse strand, counting down.
CTCCTCCTCCTATTCAGTATGTCCCATTGATTAGTAGAGACTATTCTTCCCTACTGACTTTTGAGCCTATTGAGAAAGCTGGCCTTGCATATTTTGTGGCTGCTCCACTCCCTTTGATTCCAAATGATCCAGCCCTATGTGATGAGTTTCTCACATCATACAATAAGAAATCGAGCTTGGTCCATGGTACTTCCATGGTCCTGACGCCTAGAGGGTTAGGGAAGGCTTTATCTCTTCCCTATAAAGGAGAACCCTTCATCACAGCCAGACAGTTATTCTCAAATGAAGAGATCCTCAAGCTGTTACAAAAGCAGACTAAAGAGGTCCTTGATGTCAAGAAGGTGATTAACACTTCAGGAGTGTCTTTCTCAATGATCACTGATCCTCTCTGGAAGCTAGTCTGCCAATTTCTCCAGGATAGGTTCATGCCTTCCAAGACACCATCTCACTATTTGTCCAAGGAGCTCTTCATAGCCTCCAAGATGGTTTTAAAAGGGGTTTCCATTGACTGGAGTACTTACCTTCTTACGAAGATGGACTAGCACTTTGTCAAGGTGACTAGAGGAAATGTTACCAATGTAACCTATGGTTCATACCACATAGGTCTGAATATACACACACACCACATACATATTCAGACCTATGGTCTATGTATGTCTGAATATACACACACACCACATACATAGACCATAGGTCTGAATATATACATAGACCAATGTAACCTATTCATACCTATGCTTTCTTGACATGTTCAAGCCTTAAGAAGGGTGTTTTACCTCCTCCTCCATCTAATCCAGTACCTTCCCCTCCACCTTCAGAAGATTCAGAACCCATTGACATAGAGGATATTGACTCCCCTCCTCCATTGGTCATTCAACGGAAGTGCTTGAAGCGTGTAGCAAAGAAAATTTCACCAGTAATTCCTTCATGTTAGTTCATGCTACCTCTAGCAGTGACCTCCCTGCCTACCTCACATGCAACAACTTATTCAGGGCATATTGAGAGGGTTCTTTGGATATATCAGTTCCTTCACTAAATAGCTTAGTGACATGGGATGCCATTCCTTTCCTTTGTAACAACATCTAGACTTTTATTGAACTCTCAGCAGCTTGTGTTCAACAGTTATATGCTTCTTTTTATGAAGGATCGATGCAATCCAAAGACCAAATGCATAGGGCAACCATAGACTTAGCCTCTACTAAACACATTCTTTCCGATTTGTTTAAGCAGATGGAGTAGCAGACACAAATGATTGAGATCAAGAGAGAAGAAATATCTTCTTTGAAAACTTAGTTAGCAGAAGCTCAGTCAAAGGTCACTAGAGTTTCGAAAGAGAAAGAGAAAATGTCCAAAGAAGCTCAAGAGTTTCAGACTCTTTTGGATACGAAATTGTCGGCTTTGCAGAGTGCTCACAATACAGTGGAATCCCAAGCTTCCCAGATTAAATAGTTGAAGGACCAACTGGTGCAGTCACGGTCCATCCCTCCAAGTCCCAGTGTCCCCATGATTCCTTCTATATCTCAGCAGGACTTGGCAGTTCTCCAGAGATAGGCCACGTTATGACTGTTGTTTCAAGATAAAGTGGAAAGATTGCAGTCTAGGATGGATTTACTATGGTCTACATTTGAGCAATTTCAGGAGTATGTTCCTCTCGACCATTCCTTTTTTGTCCACTATTAGCTGCAGAAGTTTGCCTTCTATATTAAGCTCTCAACGATGGATCTCCCTCTTCCAAAGGATGGTTGGAGTGGAGCCTGGTCTTCTGATTTGCTGACAGAAGTTGTCCGTATGGTCTTTGAAGATTTTGTGATGACGGATACCATGTTGCTGTTCTATATGTATCTACGAGGTGATCTGTTAATTCCAGATGATGTAGATCTGGCTTGGTATGTAGGGGATGTGGTCTTGCAAGCTGCCTTGTATGTCAACCATTTGGAGTTGAGAATAGATGAAATGTTCTAGTGCTATTCGTCTAAAGTGGCTACTTTCCCTAACACTTTATGACATTCAATGATTGATTCTGTAGTCCTGAACCAACGACAAAATACAGCCTCTACTCATGTGTAGAATACTAACCAACTAAGGGTGGATCTTTTAGCTTATCTTTCCAAGAACAATCCATTTGATTCATCCTTCTTTGATGCCTACCATCGACAATCTATTTTAGGTCCCTCTGTTCCTAGCTTATTGTATTATTAACAAATGGCCCATCGCTATGATGCTTATTTTTCCCTTTATCAATCCAACTCAGAGCCATTTTACCTCTCCTTTTCCAACCTCAAGGTTTTCCTCAAATTCCAATCTTTACCTATTGTTCTTTCATTGAAGATCGAGTTTTTTTCCCTTCTCTGCCTTGTCCTTCCCCATCTATCCATATACCTTCTACTTTTCTTGCTATCAATTAACACCTTTCCTAACTGATTTTCCTAAATTTTCAGCTAATCCTTCTTTATCTTATTCCTCATTTTATGATTTTGCCTACCCATCTCTTCATCCTCCTTTTCTCATTCCTCTTCCATCTCCTACCACTTGTATTTCTCAACCCCCTTAGTTGGTTAGTGGGTATGAAGGATTTGATTAGCAGATTCCAAGAAGAAGAGGATGGAGCTCAATTGATTCTCTCATGGGACCACAGATTAATTGGCCATTAATTCCAGGAGATTGGACAACTGCTAGTCAAGTGTACCAAAATTATCTCCATTTTTCTGAACAATATTCACAATCTCTAGAGTCTTCAGTGAGATTGACAGCCCATTTTGCTTGGTACCTAGCATATATGCATAGGCATTCCCATAACGATCAAAAGGCCATTCCCAAGCTTTGTATGAATGTCAATGTGAACAATGATTCTCAACAATTGGATGTTCTATATTTTCATGCCCTTTGTTTACCTAGCAGATACCTTGTTTTGCTAGAATGGATGTGTTGCCTTCAATTCTTTCAGAATCCTCCAAAATCTTTTGTAGATGAGTCTTTATCCATGGATCACTTTCGTAATCATCAAACTTTCAAGAGGGATTATCTTCACTGATACCCCTGAATGTATCTTCTATGCTTCTTAATGATATATTTTTTTGGAGGTGCCATTCAAATGGTTGTTTTGTGTTTGTGATGTATTAATTTTATGTGATGAGTTAGCGGTGGTTGAATAATTTATTCGAAAGCTCTCTTTTCGACTACTGATGGTGATGGTGGATGGCAAGTCTATGATGGAAAACTAAAGAACCTCTTATATCCTTTACAAATTTGTCATGACTTTCTATTTTTTATAAGATGTGTTAATGAATAATGATGTTTTCCTTTAGAAGTATTCTTTCTCAGATACATGTGATAAGTTGGGGTCGTGCTTGGGTGATTATTGAAGATACTACAGAAGATTGAATTGGGCTCTTTACTGAACTTACATTCTTCTTTTCCTTATATCGCAAGGATGCTTCCTTTCTAAGTGTGGGGGTTATGTTGAGAGTGGAAAAAGATTGAATTTTTTATTGATTTTTGTTATTTTTGAGGCCTGAATGGTTGATTTTGATGGATTTTGAGTGATAATTAGTTTTTGGAAGTGTTTGAGAGTGTTTTGGATGATAATGATTATGTTTTGGAAGCTCATGATGATTTTTAGTAGAAATATGAGGCTCTCTGATGTTCTGATAGGTTCTGTTGAGGTTCTAATTGGTTCTAATACCTTTTGTATAGCTTCTGTTTTGTTCTGATTTTCTTCTGTATGAAGTATGGATTGATGATTGATGAAGGTTGAAATCTTTTGAAAGCTTATTGAATAGTTTTTTATAGTTTGGAATGGTTTTGGTATGAATTATGAGGATCTACTATTCTTTGATGACCTTTTGTAACCCTCTGTAGATCTTTTGTCTCTGCTCTGTCTTTGCTCTGTTCCTGTTCTGTTCTGTTCTGTAAATCTTTTGTAAGTGTTCTGTAGAATGTATGTGTAACTTTGAAAAAAAAATTTAACTTTTGGAAAGGATGAATCTAAGTTCAAAAGAGCTTTAAAAAATGAAAAAAGCAGTTGCTGCTGAAGACTGAAGAGAAGACTGAAGTGACAGTGATAGTAGTGAGCTATGAAAAGACACTGTAGTGGCTCTGGTGCCTTTTCATACCTCCCATACTTCTTAGGAGGTGCATCCACGACCTAAGAAGGATTATTAAGTGTCATTATTGAGTATTGTAGTGAGGAGATGATGTACTATTGAGAGAGAAAGAGAGAGAGAGAGTCAGAGATAGTCAATTTTATCAAAATAATGTATCTTTCTATGAGAGATTGAGAGAAAAGAAAACTATGAAGACAATGAAAATGAATCCTATGTGATTGATTTCCATTAAAAAATGGTGTATTCCTTTGTGTTCTTTGTTCTATTGATGGATTCTATGGATATGTTGAAGATTATGGCTGATTCTATCAAATCCGTGGGAGATATCTACTATGATGCTGCGTGAAGATTTGTTGTTTTCCTTATTTTGGTCATCTAAAGAATGAAATAAAAGCTTGTTGATATTACAAGATAGATTTTCTTGCAATAGAATCCCCTTTTCCTTGGTGTCTCTCTTGGGGGTCCATTAACTTAATTAATAATAGTAGAATTTTTTTTCTTAAAGAAAAAATATTCCTAATCAATAATTTTTTATCACCTACTTTGATTATCCAAATTCACTTCAAATGAATTATAAATACCAAGAAGAAAGTTATTTTTCTGTGTTTATATGATTTATAAATATTAAAAAATATTTCTTAATATTTGTAAAATTTATAAATATAAAAATAAATATCATTGATATACTTTTCAAAATTTTTATGTTTACATAATTTATAAATGCTTAAAAATATTCTTAATATAATTTTTACTTATCCAAATATTTAAAAAATTTACAAATGTTTTAAAAAATCTTCTAAATGTAATTTTTTACATTTTCCTACATTTGCACATGCAATATTATGCAATTTATCATAGCTTTTGAAAGGAATACTAACTTACAAAGGAACTTGATTCTGTGTTACGAGTGAGAACGTGTCGACCACATTTGTGACCGTATTTGTAGCTCCTACGCTCCTTGCTCTAGAATATCGTCTCTTCAAGGCCATCGTGAGAACAGTGAGGGAGAAGGAGAGGAAATGAGATAAGAAATGAGAAAGGGTGGAGAATGTGGTGCATTGAGGGGAAACGATAGGAAATGAGAGAGGGAGAAAAAGAAAGGAAAAGGAAGAGAGAACGAGAGAGAGAGAGAGAGAGAGAGAGAGAGAGAGAGAGAGAGAGAGAGAGAGAGAGAGAGAGAGAGAGAGAGAGAGAGAGAGAGAGAGAGAGAGAGAGAGAGAGAGTGAGTGAGTATAAATAAAAGATAACAAAGAATTGGGGAAAGAGAGAGAGAGAGGGAGGGAGAGAGAGAGAGAGGAGGATGAGTGAGAAAACATAAGGGGGTGGAGAGAAACAAAGGGAGGGGCAACAAAGAAAGAGAGAGAGAGAAAGAAAGATAGGAAATAAGAGAGAGAGAAGAAGAAAGGAAGAGGAAGAGAGAAATGACAGTTGCGACTAATGTACACTCGTATTCTGAAACTGTTAAGCAATATATGAAAGGTAGGATGGTGGTTGTAGTAGTAGTAGTAGGCTAGTAGTAGTCGTGGTGGTGGTGGTGGTAGTGGTGGTAGTAGTGGTAGTAGGAGAGAGAGAGAGAGAGAGAGAGAGAGAGAGAGAGAGAGAGAGAGAGAGAGAGAGAGAGAGAGAGAGAGAGAGAGAGAGAGAGGTTTTGTTAAAGGTGCACCTTGGGTGTATTCGATGCTTCAGGAAGGCGCACCTTGGGTGTGTCTCTAGGCCCGGTAAAGCAAAAGGGAGATTTGACTTAGAGGTGAATTGATGGTTTTCTTGACATGCTTTGTGCTACCTCCTCCTACACTCTGCATATCGAGTTACACACCAAGGAAAAAAGGTGGCCAGGTCCAGTGCAATACCACAGGACAGGGAACACTTTGACGTAGGGTAGCTAGTCCCTCACCCCCATGCATAGCATATTAGACTTTACATACTGTAGGCCCACCCGTAAAGGGGTGGAGAGAAACAAAGAGAGGGACAACAAAGAAAGAGAGAGAGAGATAAAGAAAGATAGAAAATAAGAGAGGGAGAAGAAGAAAGGAAGAGGAAGAGAGAATAGACATGAAAGACAAAGAAAACATGAAAGAGAAAGGGGAGAGAACATAAAACGAAGAGTGCAAAGAAAAGTGCAAATAAAGGGGAGAAACAAAGAAAGGGGGAGAAAACCAAGACTTTAGTTGACATTAATTTTGTTGAGCTACAAGAGAAGAAATCCCTTCTCAAATAATTTAAGAAAGAGAAAGAGAATGAGAACAAAAACAAATTGTTTGTCATAACATAGACCAAATGGAAAACAATGAAGGTCATGATGTTCAAGATCACGAGGCGTATCTTAATTAGCGTGTCTCATATCCTTACTCTCAATGCAAGCTGGCAATTAGATGAAAACGCCAATTGTTTATAGAACATGTATGACACTTCGATGAGTTTCAATCAGAGATCATTGATCAGCAGATCTCAGACTTTGAGCAAATGGTAAGTAAAGTGTATATCAATCATACATTGTATTCGCAAACTAATTGAATATCATATACAAAAACATTGGATGTGGCTGTAAAATTTATTATAGTAGGGAGTTGACGTCTCATCCCAAGGAGAAGTACACCTATTGCGGCCAGTTAGAAGAGTTTATGGGTGCCCGATGGATGGAGTGCTTGAGCCAATCCACCACTTGGAAGGCACTACCCAGTCTATACCATCAATACCAGAGGAGACAGTAGCCTTTCAGACTTTTCTACAATCTTGGAGTCTGAGATGGAGGCAATGATCGATGCATTAGCCCATGGATGCCAAGTCATCTGATGCACTTAGAGAGGAAGCATCCATACCATTATATGATGGGTGCTAATTATCTCGCCTAAAGACGCTGCTTGCACTCCTAAGTGTGCAAGCAAAATATGGGTGGAGTGATAGAGTGTGACCGAGTTGTTCAGTTACCTTCTACATACCCTACGTTGATTTCTTTTCAGCACCATTATAAAAAACAATTGTGCTTTTTCAAGGTGTTTTATGATTTCTTTTCAGGTTGCTAAAGTATCATATATTACCACTTGCAAATACCATATATGAGTCTCATGATGATGCGTGACATGTTTTATGAAAGCTTGGCATGGACTACAATAGCATCCATGCATGTGTCAATGATTGTGTACTGTTTCGAGGAGAATACGAGACTATGGAGACATGTCCAAAGTATGGACTACAACAGCATCCATGCATGTGTCAACGATTGTGTACTGTTTCGAGGAGAATACGAGACTATGGAGACATGTCCAAAGTCTGGTGCTCACAGGTATCGATAGGACTTGCAAGGGCAAACCATCCCTTAGAAAGTTCTTAAACACTTTTCACTTATGCCCCATATGCATCACATGTTTCATACGTCAAGCATGGCAAGCTTGACAATGTGGCATACGCAGAATAGATCCATAGATGGAGTCCAACGAATATCAGCGGATTCATGCACATGGAGCCACATTGACTCTACCTTTCTAGGCTTTGCACGAGAGCGAAGGAATCTTTGGCTCGGACTTGCTATGGATGGCGTGAACCCATTTGGTCTCCGCTCAACTTCTTACAGTGTGTGGCTTGTAGTCCTCGTTAACTACATCATCCCACCATGGCTTTCTATGAAGAAAGGACACCTGATCCTTAGCTTGCTCGTTGTTGGCCACTACAAAGTCAAGAATATGGACATCTATCTCTATCCATTAGTCGATGTGCTTAAGATTTTGTAGGAGGAGGGTGTCGATGTGAAAGATATGAGCAAGCATGATGGTCGACGTAGTCTGCCAATATACGAGCCATTCTCACGTGGACCATGCATGACTTTTTGGGATTTGGGGAGTGCTCAGGTAAGTAGGCTTCAGATCTCATTGGTAATATCTATCATAGCTCGTTCAAGTTTGTATTCACAGGATAGAGGTTTTGGGACAGGTCTGGTTACCTCAAGTTATCATGCATGTCCATTGTGTGGGCCACAGTTAGTCCAATATCCTGTGTTGTCATTTTGGATTCCAGCAAGTTAAATCTTGCGTCTTCTTCCTTCCTTCTCCTATCATGCATCTCCTTCAGAGAGCAAATGTCCTCTGTATGGTTCTTTCGCAAACAGTAGGAATAGAAGGCTCCAGGAATGGTTGGTTTTCGTGTGCATTCAGTGGCTAAATGGCATGCTTAATGACACTTACCACACCAAGTATTTGACCGCATCACATCTCTTCCTGCTCTTGCAACATTGGATATGCTAGCGGTATTCACTTTCAGCGTCTGTAGCTGCTCTATAATCACATCCATCAACTCCTTTTTTATGTTTGCAACTGAGTTGGATAAGTAGTCCTTCAAGCTTTCTCCTCCAGAGGTACTGGCAGGAGGGTTTTGAGGAGTCAAACCATGAAGAAGATGGTATATCAAGGACATGCCACTTTCTTGTCAAAGGATCATGAACTGAGGAAAGATTTTCTTGGATGAGCTCTAGCACAAATGAATGCCCAAACTTGGTACGAGTTGAAAATGGTTCACATAAAGTCACATCCAAACAGAATGCGACGGCACTCAGTTTTCTATGAGTTGCTATATTGGACCCACTTATAAATCAACCACTTGTTGGATCCCATGCATATTTTTAAGAATGTGGGTAGCTTACTATGGGACCACATCACAAGAAAGAGAGACATTACAGGGGCACGAATGGATTTGAAGAAGGTAGGCAAGATGGAGGCGCTTTGGCCGAGTCGAGTGCTGATGGTCGCTTGCAACTACATTGTACTCCTTGGGTTTTGTCCACTAAAGAAGAGCGCTTTGTGAAGAAAATTATCAGGTCTATCTCCACTCTGATAGGTATGATGCGCTCTCTCAGATCCGTGTTTTCTAAAGATGAAAAATTATCAGGGCTAAAATCCCATGATTGGCATAAGATATGTCAGGTTTGTACTATGAATGGATTGTAAGTGGCATGCGTATTTTTCTATTTAGAGTGTAGTCATTATTCGTAATGCTTCTTCATTTGTGGCAATTTGTACTATTGATCGTGATCGCAGGATGCCTTGCTCCAGAAATATGCAGGGCGATTTACAGGTTGTCAAATTTAGTGCAATGGATCTTAGAGAAGGAGATCAAGACATTCTCTATTGAATCCACAAGGCAAGGAGCAATGGAGATGGTCTGTCTCTTTGAGAAGTACCTGTCCACCAGCATGCTCACGATACAAACCCACCTCTTGGTGCATCTTAAAGACGAAGTGGAGATTGCTGGACGTGTCCATACGTAATGGATGTTCTTCTTGGAATGCTTCATGAAACCCCTGAAAGGCTTTGTGCGACAACGAGCTCGGTCAGAATGTAGCATGGCTGAAGGTTGGTTGGTGTCTGAGGTGTTAGTGCATATTTCACAATGGCTACCAATAGTGGTTCAGAAAATAGTATGCTATGGTCGCGGAAGGACAATGATAGACTGACTGGAGATGTGGTTGTTGGAAATGGGGTAGAAAAAAGGATGGGTGTTGCAATGGAGGAGAAAGTGAATAGTTTTTGTATGTTGTACCATGCCTCCATGGAGATGTGGCTCGCAAGGTACGAGCAATCCAAGAAAGATCAGGAAGAAGCGTGAACTGAATTTTGACATAGTATGCGCCATTGACCAATTTGATATCCCAAGGGCATGGAGGAGATGTCTCGGTTTATGTCTATGCGATGGTTACATGGATCTTTGATCGCAACCTCTTGTGAAGGGGTGGAGGTCTCTATTGAGGAGTGGGAATTCTCGAGGAGATGTAGTCCAAAGGTGACCACATGTTTTATAAGATGTCATATCTAGATTTTATGTTGACAACTAATTAACAGTTTCAATATACAATACAAAATATATAGTGCGGCGTGGTCACGTGGATGACATTTTCACGTGGAGCGTATCAACAAAATGCGCTCCACAATGGATTGTGGTGTCATGGCAAAGTTTAAGCAAGAGAGCTGACGGCAAGCCACAGATCCAAACACCATTATAGAAGAGATGGAGTATTTTGGAAACTTGCAAAGTATTATCACAGTGGATTATCATAGCTTCTCCATGATCCTATTCGATGTGCAATGGTTCAAAGTGATATTGGAAGGATCTGGGGCAACTATTCAATGAGGTCCATCTGGATTTCTCAAAATAGATTCTGAAAAAAGATGGACCGATTTGCATGACACATTTTTCTTGCCGGCCCATTATGAATGGGTGCATGAACTCATGTTTTTTAAAATTTTATTATGACATGGTATATGTCACAAATGTTAAATCCCTCTTGTATGTAATTTTGAACATGTGATTTTCTATCCAAACCCCCAACAAGCTCGATGGTGGTATGTACCTTCAGCTCCTCGAAGTGCAAGAGTATATGATGAAAGCAATGTTCCCAACGTAGATGAGGACAATATGCAGACAGAGGGGTCGATATTGCAAGGGGTGGAGGCCATCTAAAGCTTGGAGCATGTAGAGGAGGTAGAATTGGGTAACAATGATGGAAAGATAGAAGGCCAAGAATTCTTTGAGAATGAGGTGGACTCATCCTTTTGTGGTGACCTTTCTATCGACTTTCTAGTGTATGCGGAGTTGTGTCAAGAAATTGACATGGGACCATAGGCTATGTCATAATTGTAGCATCCACCTACTTAATTTGTTATTGAATCACTTATAATGGTACTCTAGAATATGCATTTTAAGTAATATCATTTTTTTTCAAATTTATATTACTGTGATTTTCTTGAATCTTTCTATTGATTATGCTAACATCAATTTTTGTCTGTGTAGGTGACCTTTGTGGATATTTGGATAACATGATGAGTCAAGGGATGAGTGACGAGCTGTAAGAGATCTTCACATGTATGTCTCTAGATCAGATGGCTCGATTCAAAGATATGGCAGGAACTATCTCAGACATCATTAGGCCATTCCATTAGATCTACTTCGGCATGCTCTGATGCTTTGGTTTTCAATAGACGAGGTTGATGCTCCAAAAACTTGGATCGGACGGAGGGAGTGGTTTTGGGGGATGTTGCAGAGACGTGGATGTGGTGAGCCCACGGTCAACTCAAGATACAGGTGCTACTCCTCGCTCTCGTGCAAGTTTGAGAGAGGGTGGCTCAGGTGGTTGTTGTGGAGGTACCGACGCAGTGTCTCTGTCTTGTCGTTCTCCTAGAGTTGCATAACTTGTGGGATTTGTCACATCTACTCCAGTCACTCTAGCTTTTTCTCAACCATCCACAGGTGGCACCCCTATGGGTACTACTCCAGGATGTATAGGGGTCTCCTAGATATAGCTAGGAGCGTACTCACAGGTGGGAGAGGACACATCTTAGAGATACCCCAGAGGGGTATGGATACCGTGTAGATGATAGGACAGGATCATTCATCATGAATGATAAGAGGAGGGGTGTGATGGCTCGTATGAGAGAGTTGTGCCAACAAGTTTTTCGATATAACATCTTGGATCATTGGAAGAACATACCGGAGGGGAGCAAGGACTACATAGTAGCATCCTTACATGAGGAGTTTTTGGTATCCACCACAACAAATAGGTTTTTCACAGGCTGAATAATGGAGTGCATGTGTGTGTACATGTCACATAGACAATCGAACGCACGCAAGGCACTTAAGAGTGGGGCCTCAAAGCCCGAATGGCTAGACGTAGGTGATTGGCACCAACTCAGGGAGGAGGCTATAGAAAGGGAAGTGGAACCCAGGAGGAAGAAGCTTGGCAGTGAGAGCTATTGTAGATGGACAACAAGAACAAGAGAGAGAGTGAAACTCAAAGTGGAAACTCCAATAACCACAATGTGTGGCCGGGCCTTCCTTTATTCAAATTGTCACTAAAAGAATAAAGAATAAATGACTGTGATGGGCGCCCGCCACTTGAAGAGTGTACAGTGGTGGGTACTGTCAGTGTAGTAAAGTGTAGTAATACACGAGCGGCTAGGTGGAGGCGACTTTACCCCCAACAACCTCCCACTTAAAGGCGAATCTACCCCAGTGAGAGAGAAAAGAAAACAAAATACGGTACAACATGTAACATGTACAACAGGATGAGGAAAAAGATGTCATCTCATCCAACGCCTATCAATCTCCTGAGGAAGGCAAAGCGCTCTGTAGTGAGGCTCTTCGTGAGCAAGTCTACAGAATTTTGCTTAGTTGGAATCTTGACAAGGTCAACAGACCAGTCCTCAACGACCTCACGAATGAAGTGATACCTCACCTCAATATGTTTCATCTTTGCATGGAAGACTGGATTCTTGGCCAACTGAATGGCACTCATAGAATCCGAATGTAGTGTAGGCATAGCATCTGATGACCAGGAAATCAGTGCAAATAAAGGCACAAAAATGTGCTCACATGGAAACAACTTTTTGTAAAATGACTCATTGCAATTGTACCCCTTTGTTAAAATTTCAAATATGAAGCAATGTAAAATGTGTAGTCCAAAAGGCTCACATTAAAAAAATGTTGAAAGGAAAAGGAAAGGTCAAAACTTTTTGTCTCATTCCAAAAATTGAAAGGTCCTTAGACCTTAGCTAATGTATGCAAATTTGAATTTTATAATTCAAGAAAGAAAAAGGAGGTGGTTGCATCCGTGGGATTTGGGGAGGTGGGAGGTTGAGGTGGTTACATCCTCTCTCTTCCTTTATCTTCTCCTCTCACGGTTCATTTCTCCCTCTCTCATTTTGGCACAACACTTGCCTTCTTGTTCTTGTTTCCCTCTCTTGTGCTTTCATTGCAAGATCTCATGGAGAGTGAGGAAGAGGAAGACGGTGAGGATGGAAGACTTTCTCTCAATTTCTTGTGTGCCTATCTCTTGTGTGTTTGGAGAGCATGGTTCTTGGTGAGAAGAAGGAGAGTTTTCTTGCAGGTTTTGTGGCCAGCAAATTAACCAGGTAGCCTCCTTGCAAGCCTCTTAGCTGCAATATACTCGACCTCTATAGTAGAAAGAGCCGTACACTTATGCGCCTTGGACACCCAAGAGATAGCTCCTCCATCATAAGTGAACACATAGCCAAAAGTGGACTTTCTACTATCTGCATGTCCTGCATAATCACAGTCTCAGTGTACCCCATGACTCTTGTATCCTAGCTGCCATAGCAAATACATATATCTACTGTGCCGTTTAGGTATCTCATGATACCCTTCATGGCATCCCAATGTTTCTTGCCAGGTGTAGCCATATAACATGCCACAACCCCAACTGCAAAAGAAATATCTGGATGGGTGGCTATCATGGCATACATAAGACTGCCCACGGTTGATGCATAGGGAATCTTGGCCATCTCGGCCCTTTGCTCATCTATCCGTGGACAATCGACGTGTGAAACCTTCGCATGAGAAGGTAATGGACAGCCAATAGGCTTAACATCCTACAAGCACTCAAGGACTTTATGAATGTACTCCCTTTGTGATAGATAGAGTAGTCCCTAAGATCTATCACACATAATGTGCATATCAAGTATATGAGGCATGTCCCAGATCTGTCATCTCAAAGCTCTTCTTGAGTTGAGCCTTAAGAGCATCTAGCTCCTCATAAGCTGTCCCTGATAAAAGCATGTCATCCACATAGAGTACCAAAATCAGTAAAGAACAGTCACGGACACTCTTTGTGTACAAGCACGGATCCATAGCACTGCGACTATAGCTCTGTGACTGCATGAATGCATCAAACTTATGGTACAATTCCCTAGGTGTGTGCTTCAAGTCATATAGACTCTTCTTTAGCTTGCATACTAGGTGTTCCTTGCCAGGGTATGCAAAGCCCTTAGGCTGCTCCATGTAAATCTCATCATGCAAGTCCCCATGTAAAAAATTCGTCTTGGCATCCATCTGGTACAAGTCTAGGTCAAGCTGTGAAACCAAGGCCAAGACTAAGCGTAGGGTGGTCATCTTGACCACAGGAGAAAAGAATTCATCAAAGTTAACACCATGCTCCTGTTTAAAACCCTTAGCAACCAATCAAGCCTTGTATGTCGGCTTGGGGTGTCCAGGGGTACTTTTAAGTGTGTACACCCACTTGCATGGCAAAGCCTTCTTACCCTGAGGCAAGGAAACCAAATCCCAAGTCTAATTCTTATGCAATGAGTCAAGCTCAGACTGTGCATAGCCCTCTCCCAAGAGTGACAATCACCCTTGTGCATAGCCTCATCATAAGTGAGAAGCTCTCCTACATATGTAACCAGTACATAATCCATAGAGGGTGCAAAAAGGTCAAGAGTTTATCTATCTCTAGTAGAACGCTTCAACCCAGGCTCTGCTACCTGACCGACATCCTGTCTAACATCAGCATGTCTAACATCTAGGCCATGAGCATCAAGTGATGATGCACATTGTCTAGTTGGCCGTGGAGTGGGCTGAATGGGAGCAAGTGGCTCCTCTTGAAAGATAACTCTGAGTACCTCAACCACTTTCTCAAGCTGCATATGCATTTTTTCCTCATGAAAGATGACATCAAGGTTGCGGATCACTTTCTGCACTTGCGGATCCCATAGGCGGTAACCCATCTCTCCTACATCTCCATAGCCAATGAAAATGCATTTGACACTTTTAGGATCTAGCTTATTGTGTTTGTCCTTGGGCACATGGCAGAATGCCTCACATCCAAAGACATGCAAATGATCATAAGAGGGGGGCTTGCCTTCCCATACCTCGTCTGCAACCTTAAAGTCAATGCCACTACTAGGCGGCCTATTAATGAGATGCACTGCAGTAATAACTGCCTCAACCCAAAGGTGCTGCAGTAAGCCAACCTGGCTAAGCATGCTATGGACCCTTTCCTAAATGGTCCTATTCATGTGTTCAGCTATACCATTCTAGGGTGGGGTGTAAGGGGTGGTCAACTGATGCTTAATATCTCGCTCATCACAAAACTGCTCAAAAGCACGTGATACATACTCATCCCCATTATCTAACTTTAGGCAATTTAGACTATTCCTAGATTGGTTCTCTGCTAATGCAAGCCAATGTTGAAATGTGTCTAAGACATCGGATTTTCTCTTTATGGGATAAGCCCAAATCTTACATGAGTAATCATCTATGAAAGTAACAAAATACTTTGCCCCACCTAGTAACTGATAGGGCATGGGCCCACTTACATCTGAGTGCATAAGAGCCAAGGACTCACCCTTGCGTTTCTTACCAGACTTTTTATGTGTTAGTCTGCCTGCCATATAAACAATGATCACAAGAATCAAAATGGAAGGAGTCAAAATGTGGAAGATATTGCAAAGCATGGAGCATTTTCATTCGTTTAAGGGACATATGTCCCAAACAAGCATGCCAAAGGAATACCTGAGGGATAGAACCCACAAACAAAACATGATCCAAGATAGCTCCAGATACAAGTAAGGGATAGAGGTTACCAGACTTGGCACCTCTTGCAAGCACAAACCTACCACGAGTAATCTTCCATGTAGAGTCTCCAAAAGACACAAAATACCCTACATCATCAAGCTGTCCAGCTGGCATAAGGCTAGAGTCAACATAGGTACATGGCATACATCATGCAAAACAAAAGAAGTGCTAGAAGAAAACTATAGTCTAACATCTCGAATGCCCACAATGTCAAGAGACCTGTCATCACCAAGATGCACAAAACCAGAGATGGTACGATAGGTATGAAACCAACCTCTATAGGGGGTCACATGAAATGATGCACCCAAATCCAAAAGCCAGCACTGTGCATACATAGAATGTATCTCGGAAGCTTGTAAGGCATCGTAGGAAGAAGCTACAAGTATGTAATCTTCATCTGAATCAGTGGCCTGCATGACATTAACCTCTTCTATCCTCACCCCGAACTTTGCAGATACAATACTACGCTCAGAAGACTTTTCTTGCACTTTCTCTTCTCCCTTTATCTTGTGCTTATCATCGCGCATCTTATGGCACTCGAGCCTAATATGTATTGGTTTCCCACAATAATGACTGGTAAGATCAAACTTCTGTCCGCTAGACTTACTGTGACCACATGACTTGGACCTGGACTTCTGAGAGTCCCTTCCCTTATGATCATTATCATGCATGCCATGTCTGCCACCTCTAACGGTCAATACATGTGAAGAGCGGGAAGCATCATTATTTCTCCTGTTGATTTTCTCAGTCAATAAAGCACTCTCAACATCTTTGATTTTCAGCCCATCAAGCTTGCTCGTGCATATGGCAGTATGGAAGACATCCCATGATTCAGGCAACATGCCAAGGAGAAACAACGGGTGCACGTTATCTTTGAACTCAATACAATGTGACAACAGATTCTTCATGATAGCATGAAACTGACTGAAATGAGATGATAGGGATGTCCCTTCCTTCATGCAAAGGTCCATTAGCTACTTCAGCCAATACATCTATGACACAAGACTCTGCTGCGCATAAAGCTCCTGAATCTTCTCCCATAAATCCCATGCACTCTGATTCTCATCTTCAACAACATTATGATGGACCTCTTCTGAGAGTGACAAGATAATGGTAGACTTGCATAGCTCATCAACTTCCATCCAAGCATCATCATCCATATCCTCGAGTTTAACACCCTTGAAACGCAAGGGTTTAATATGCAAATTCTACACCAAAACCTTCCATATCTAGGACTTCCAATACCCATAGTTGGTACCATCTAACTCGGCAATGTTAAAGAGAGCTGTGTCTTTTAGATGACTAGCCATACTGTCCCAAATCAAAGCAAAAAAGCAAAATTACAGGTTGCTATAGCTAGCAAAAAATGCACTAAAACCACTGCAAAAACAGGTTGAAAGAGTCGATGTCACTAAGAGAATCACCTATCCACCAAATATGACCAAGATAACATCAAACAGTAAGCATTACCCTCATAGAAGTGCTCGAAATCTACAGATTTTAGCTTGTTGGAATAAATTACAGTAGTATGTAAAACTGTCCCAAAGTGAAGCAATCATTGATACATATGTCACTCCGATTTCCAGGTAGCAAGATACATCCAACAGCGAGTGTCAAGGGGCAAGAAGGTACCAAGAATTGTCAAACCAATAACTTGTCAGGAAAGGGACATCTCATAGGTCTAGAAGTCATGCATGTAATGGGTCTCGAGGTAAGAGAAGAGACCAAGCACAAGCACAACTGATAGAGCAAGAAGCTCAATGCATAACAATCTAAGATGCATACAAAACTGACAAACCTGTGAGACAGAGATAGATGTCTGTCCCAATAGGCATATCAAATCAGCCCATTACAGACTAATTGCAGACATAAAGCTCTCGAGAGAGCAAATGCATGTAACTATTCCACAAGCTCAAGCTCAAGTGTAAGTAAGACTATGTGTACATTTGAAAATACCAAAAGGCTCCCACTAGAAGTAAAATCAGATGAGAATAGAGCAAGAAACGCTCTAATACATCAAGTATATAGCATCAGACATGCCAAATCCCAATAGGGTACATCCGGAGCATAAATCCCAACCTATCTCGGATTCGTAAAGTATAAACCTGAAAGCATTCAAATAGCATGTATCTGACAACCAAATGTAATTCCCAGTAGGTCCAAAATTCTCAAATACATTTGAAGACGAAGGTCCAAGTGATTGTCAAGCATGCACAAACCAAGTGGTATCCACATCTGACCAAAGCATAAATGTAAGAAGCCTAAATGTCAAGCAAGGACAATAGGCATAAACCGGTCCAAAGCATGCCAACTGAAGCCAAATGCTAGTGAATGACGACCAAGGTGGAGCCTAATCCAAGATCAAAAGCATTCTGGAACCAAAAAGAAGCATTTGACAATCTCCAAATACATCGATATGATCATTCAAATCTCCAGTAAGCACCTCAGATCCAAGAACCAATGCATACACCAAGTAAATGAGCTTCAGCTTAGTGTATTACAACAGCATATTTAGTGTTAAATGAAGCTCAATCAGTGCCCAAATCTGCTCCAAATTAGTCCCAAAGCATAGACATAGCATCCCATAACATGCGGGCATCACTGTGCATCAATAGGCATCAAATGGGCAATGTCAAGAAGCATCAAACAGTAAATGTCAAGTGCTGTCCTATTTTGACAGTCATGGGACTATGTATATAGCAAGGGTTGAAGGGTGAAAGCACTCGAATCGATCATCGGGAGCCAAGAACTAATGCCGAGGAGTCCAACAATGATCGGGAAGGTTGCCAACAATGCCAGGGGAAGATGGGGAAGAAGCTAGAAATGACAGGAGGAGATTAGCCCAGCCCCCTAAAAATGCGCCACATTTTGCACTGGTTGTTCCTGGGGGCTGGGGGTCTTCAGTAGTACTCTGGAGCACTTGGCAATGTTGAGGGGGCTCCGATGCAGCCTTGGAAGGTGCCAATGGAAGGCCAGAAGATCGCGGAGGAGACAGGAGATCAAAACATACCTGCAAATGAAGGGGTTGAAGCTCTTCAAATCTGGGCTGAAGAGAATGATAAGCAAGCTCCAATGCATTTGCTCTAATACCAGTTGAAAGGGAAGTGGAACCCAAGAGGAAGAAGCTTGGCGATGAGAGCTATGGCGGATGGATAGCAAGAGCAAGAGAGAGAGTGAAACTCAAAGTGGGAACTCCAACAACCACAATGTGTGGCCGGGCCTTCCTTTATTCAACCCGCCACCAGTGTACAGCGGCGAGTACTGTCAGTGTAGTAAAGTGTAGTAATACACGGGCGGCTAGGTGGAGGCGCCTTTACCCCCAACAGATTCTCTAGGACGTTGGAGACAGCAGTGGGAGGGAGCGAGGGCATGACTGGAGGCAGGAGTGGTCCATCGTCTTGGGAGTGGCAGCCACAGGACTTATCTGGAGGACTTTGTAGGTTTTTCTTTTGTTCTTCTCGCTTATTTTTTTTGCAATATAGCTTATACTAACAATTGTGTTTCTAAAAATTGTATTTTTTTTCTTTGTAGCACTCCATTACAAACTGCAATCCCATCGGCCTAGAGACTCGATATGTAGAGAGACACAGTCTCAGTGCATTGATCGATAGATTGTATACACACAGTAGCCTAGTAAGTTGCTTATATTTCTTTTCCATAGTTACTAAATTTAATTAAAATGCATTATTGTATGCTGGATTGATGTGTAGTTGTTTCTTTTTTTGCAAAGTCTGCTCGATGCTCCTTTGCAGTGGCGAGATGAGCTTTTGGATGGCGAGGATTTGTAGCTCGCTGTCGCAGCACATAGGTTGAAGGTCACCACAGGGGTTTGGCAAGAGAAGAATGTATGGGGGTTCAAGAGCTTAGACTCTAGAGATGGTAGAGATAAGAGAAGGGTTGAAGGTTTCAAGTCAAATTCTTGAAGATAAGAGATACCAGGGTCAAGGTAGATTTAGGGAGAGGAGTAGATGGAAGAGAAGAGGTTTGAAGAGATTGAAGATATAGAAGAATACTAACAGAGATGAAGCCTATTAGTTTCTTTCAGCATTATGAGAAAATATAACTCTAATAGACAAAAACGTATACAAAATAATACCTTCCTCTATACTACTCAGATCGCCAATCTAATCCTTCCAATGGCTCCGAAAGAGGGGTTAAATACCAGGACACCTGGCCAGAATCCTACCAGATCACTCCTTCTTCATCTTCCACTTTCGAAGTGCTATTCAACGATTGCACGTCCCACGATTTTGCTAATCTCTCTTTTTACATAAAATCCTCTCAAATTAGTTGAAAGCTACATGCTTTCTTTTACATGTCATCCTAATCTAGAAGTTATCTATAGTTTTGTAGATTTTTTTACAAGAGATAATATCTAGAATATTAAAAATTGACTAAAATCTAATATTTTTGAACTATGGACACTAACACATGTCTAAAATGGCACTGGCTCTCTAAATCTAAAAGGAAGCCACACTCTAGATTTTTTTATACGGTGTGCACATAGTGGCACGACATCCACCTTCTTCGTTTGAAGAGCTTGATTCTTTTTCTAGCTATGGGTATCTTCATGCTTGCTCCATCCAATTCAACCAATGAATATGTGGCATTGTCATGAATGACCTTTACCACATATGGGCCAAACCAACGCTTCACCATCTTCCTAGAAGCACTGTATTGATTGTCTAACCTACTGTCATAGACAAGCACCGAGTCATTTTCTTGAATTGATCTTGGCCAAAGTCGATGTCGCTTATCAAATCTTCTTTTGTTCTTTAGTCTTGCTGTCTTTAGCTTCTCAATAGCTACTTGAACATCTTCAAGCCTTCTTTCTAGCTGCCATATGCTCAAAGTCAACAACTCTTCTCTACTGATGCCTTCCTCCCAAGATAGAAGACTCCATGTGAGAATAGATTTTTCAATTAACATAATTGGTTGTTGTCCATGCATAAGTTCAGCTGGCATATAGCCAGTCACTGAACTGTGAGTAGTCCGATTAGCCCATAATGTAAAAGATAGCATTTTAGGCCATTATTTGATCTTTCCTCTACAAGACTTTACTAGAGCTTTGAGAATAGGTTGATGACCTCTCTCACTCTTTCCATTTCCTTCAAGGTTGTAGGCTGATGTTAAAGCCAAATTAATACCCAATTGAGAAAAGAAGTTGCATACCTCATCAGCATCCAACTCTCCTCTATCTGCAGTTACTTTACCCACACAACCATATCTACAAAACACTTCTTCAAGCAAAAAACGACAAACAGCTTCAGTGGATTTGGTTGTTAAGGCTTTGCCTTCAACTTGATTGGTTAGATCCTCTCTTGCAAGCACTAAATACCATTTAAGATTTTCCTTCAACTTGATTGGTTAGATCCTCTCTTACAAGCACTAAATACCACATATTCCATATTCCTGTAGGCATGGTTAGAATATCAATAACCCATCTATAATGTATAGACAAGGAATAAGTCGGTTGTAACCCATCTTGATGCTTAACTATAGAATACATTTGACACACATAACAGGTTTCAACAAAATGTACTGTGTCCCGATACATGTTTTGCCACCAATATTTTTCTTTAACTTTACTAAAGGTTCCCCATATGCCTCTATGGCCAGCCCATAGGCTTTCATGAAATTCTTTCATTACATGTTATTGCAATCTTTTGTTACCTAAAACTTGGACAGGCACTCCTTTCTTCTTCTTTGCGTGCTTCCATAGATGTTCTTCTTTAAGAAAAAAAGCCATAAGCTTTCCTCTTGATATGCTTGAACTCCTCATCAGTCCAAGTCTCCTTCTTCTTCATTGTGCTCAAATATTGGCCGATCTTCTTCAAGGAAATGAACTAAAACTTGAGCAATGCAATGAGCATTGGTGGCTTCTAGTTGATCATCTTGTTGTTTTCATCTTTGGACCAGTATATGCAGTAACTGAAAAGGTATTTTCAGCAGCCATGGAATGAAATTCAACAAGTATAGATTCTTCAGCTTCATCTTCTTCCATCATCTCTTCTTCATTGTCATATCTTGCATGTGATAGCATGTCAGCAACTGGATTCGCCTTTCCTGCAATATGCTTTAATTCGGGGTTGAGAGATTTAATATATGCAATCCATCTTAGCATAGCAATGTCGGGTGTAGAGCAGTTGGCAATCATGCCCAAGAGTGGAAGACAATCAGTTTCTACCACTACGAAAGCGCCTATAAAGTATTCACGATCACACTTGTTACAACTCCCCACAATTCCCTTTTTACTTGTGCATACCTTCTTTGACATTCATTGAGAACTTTTGCTCCAAAACGAATTGAATACCTATTACCTTCAAGATCCTCTTGGCCAATAGCCCATCCTATCCCAATGGGACTTGTATCCACAGTAAGGATGATGGGTTGACCATTTGAATAATCAATCCTTTTGAGAGTGGAGGCTAAAATCAACAGATTTTTTAATTTATGCATAGTGAGAGTATGCTCATTACCCCAAGAGAATCTTTGGCCTTTTCTTAATAATTAATAAAGATTTTCGGCTACATGAGCAAAATGTGGTATCCATATGAGATAGTATACACATGCGCCAAGAAATCTTCTCACCTCTGAAATGTTTGTTTATTTTTCTTGCATTCTACTGATGGCATCTATCTTAATTGGAGAAGGTTTGCGTCCATAGGGGCCACATAGATGACTGACCACTAGGACTTCTTCTACTCCAAAAATTGACTTAGCTCCAAAAAGGGTAAGATGTACCTCTTCTAGCCTTGTCAAAATCATGTCACAATCATGAATATGGTTAACTACAAATGCCCTGCAGCCATCTTCGTCAAGCTCCTCATTCTTTTCATTGACTTCACATCCCTTGATAGGTACATCATCAAGAAGTGGAAGAGTAAGTTGTGAAATAGATTTCCTTAAGACTTTGTGCATGGCATTCGTCATATGGGCTACGGAGTTTGTTGCACCTTGTGGTAGAGTGCACATATGCGGACCAATCCAAGAGGTGTCTTCATTGTGGTAATGTCTCAGCTTTCTAATGAAAGTTGAAATTGGTCATATCCTAAATATAGGTCGCCCATAGAATAAATTGCTCTACCTACAAATGCATCAGCAAACTCATCAACAATTGGACCCAAACCAACATTTCAAATTGTGACACAATTAACAGGCTGTAGATCTTGAATGAATCGTAAAGATCCATTTTTCTTGGGCACGATAAACCATCGGTTTGAGTAGGGCGCTAAAGAAGGTTCTAAAATCTTCATTTTGATCTTTTCATTTAGAAATTCTAGTAATTTGGGCAAATGCGCCCTTGGAACATGAATAGGCTTGAGGTTCCAAGGCACATGTGGGACCATAAAAATGACCATAGGAGCCACAATATTTGGATCCAATAGCCTATTTCACTTGGTTCAAATGCAAAAGCTTTTCCATGTTTCATTAGCATTTGCATAAAAGAGTGTTTTTTAGTCAGTGTGCGAAAGGAAAGAATTTTCACCTATTTTGAGCTCTTTTATACTTTCAGATGTGAACTTGTGACCAATGTTGGAAGGATCACAAAGACTTGACTGATTTGCTGCCCTATCAACCAGCCCTTCACTTTCAGGAGGCAGTGGGACTACCACAGGTTTGACTTTCTTATCCACCGTCTTGTATTTTGTCTCCACTTGCACTTCAACCTTGTTGAGTAAACCAATGTCTTCTTGCTTAACAAATTCTTGAATTGTTTGATAAAAATCCAATGTACATACTTCTATGGACTGATTTTCTGCATGAGCATATATTTCAACCAATGTGTCAGTAGTAATGAGTCCAAAAAAATTACCTAAAATATCTTAATTTTCAGCCATCATGTCATAAGTTTTCAGCTCCCTTTTTACATGACATAAATATTTTCTTTCACTCTTAGTCATGGCCGGAAGAGACTTATAACAGCCCATACTATTGGTTGTACATACATACAATTTTGCTAGAGACACAGTTTCTATAGCATAAGGAGATTCAATCTTTTTACATGACGCACTACCATATCCTCCTTTTATAGTAGTGTAGCCCGAAAACCCTTGAATTCTCAGGTATTAGGAGGCACAAGATAATCACGTAGTCAATCTCTGTTTCAATGATGGTTAACATACACAGTAAGAAATTGGACAGCTTGTTCATTATCCTTGCTTTGGATTCGAGCATAGGAAGAACCATCATCAAGAGCTTTTGTTTCCAAGCAGGCTTCAGAAATGTAAGGTTGCCCAAGAATGATAGGGTAACTACAGGAGTCTTGAACAAAAAAGTGAAAATTGTCTTTTATGTCTCCAATAGTTACCTGCACATTAGGACATGCAGCATATAACTCTCTAGAAGAGTTGTTTGTAGCTCTCATTTGCCATCTTGGATCAATATCTATGGGCCATCCACCACTTTCATAGAGACTCCTTGCCATGATGTTTATCTTCGAGCCATGGTCTAAGAGTGCAATACATGGTGTTTCTTTTTCTCCAATTTTGACGATTGTCTTCGTTGTTGCTCTTACCCAATGCGTACGGGAGTAGTGACTGCTTGGAATGAACCGAGCCTCTTCCTCCTCATGCATGTGCTGTAGACGGCCTTCTTTTTGAGAGGTGGGCTGCCCAACTGGTTTGGACTAGCCGACCATTACATTTTCATCTTTCACTTCTTTAATTTTTGCATTCATGTTTTCTTTATCTTCAGCTTCATTTGCTGCAATGTATTCTTTAACTGCTTCAAGATGAATTCCTTGTGAAGTCATCTTCTCTTCATCCTGCACAAAAACTCAAAGAACTTGCAAAAAAGCATGCACTGTTTCTTCAGCTTCATCACCAACATATTGTCTTTTCTTGGAATTCACGTTTGGCAATTCCAAGAATTTTGCCTAAGGTGAATTCAATTTTTTTTCCTAGAATTCGTTCTTCTAGGACTCGTTTGAGATTGGTTGCAGATTCTATGTCAGACTGCAATTTGTAGCTTGGTTGCTTGCCTTTCTTCTTTCCTTCGGTCTTCTTTGTTTGTGGCACATCTTCCATCTCTTGATCTAGGGTTATATTTTCAGCAAGCTTTGGTTGTTCAGGCATTCTTCTAGTTACTCATTTTGGAGGGCCATAAGAGAAAGGCCCTGGTTCATCTTCTCTTCTTCTCTTTTCTTCAATCAAGACTTCTTTAAGATTGACATTAGCTAAATTTGCAAAGGTGGAAAAAGAATCTACCGGTTCTTTCCAACCAGTTATTCCTCAAATGCACTGACTAGTGTTAGTCAAATCTTCTTTGGCTGCTTTACCACGTTTCATTTGATCTAGTGTCTGCATCCATACTTTAGATTGCACATTAGCTTTACATGCTTTCAAACTTGATTTAGTTGCCTCAATTTGCAGCCCATAGGTAGCTGCATCAATTGCTACATAGGCCTTCTTTATAGCTAAATCTTCTAATCTTTTCTTCATTCCACCATTGCTAATTTTAGCTCCAGTGGAAGACCAGTTTTAGCTACATGGATTTTCCATCTTTCCAAAAGACGAGCTTCTGTGCTTCAGCCTCACAGAAGGTAGAACACTCCCTCTTGTCATGTTGTTGGCTATTGCACCAAATACATCGCCTCTTAAAGCCTTCTCTCATGGGTCTTTGAAGTGATGATCGTCCTCGTTCTTCAACTTTGACATCCAGCTTCTCTACTTTGGAACTAATTTCTATAAGATTTAAATGAAGGTCATGCATGCTTTTAATAAGTTCATCCATGACATCATTTTTAGAAGGAACAGAAGAAGAAAGAGTTGGTTGATTAGTCAAAGGAATAGGGGATTTTGAAGGTGGAACAAGCTCCATCAATGGAGTTGTTGAAGTTGAAGTAGAGCCCAATCCTAGTTGCATCTGCTCTCTTCGAGCAATCATGTTAAGTGCATTAGTAACATCTATCCATGCAATCTTGACTCCTAATTCGGAGGTAGCATCTTCTAGGAGATCACTAAGCTTTTCTTGCAGAAAGGAATAATTCAATCTTCTGACCTTCCATACTTTGTTGGTCTTCAACATCAAGTTTTCCAAATTTACTTTCAAATTCATGGTATAGAGCTATTGCAGCTAAAACTTTGTTGGGTTTTTCAACCCATTCAGTGAAACTTTTCTTTGTCATAAGACCAGAGTCTTCTAAGAAGAATTCTTCGCATAGGGTTTTTTTAATACAGCCCAATCTACATCTTGTTGGAAATGACCATGGATTCTTTCTTAAAGACCATGCTTGGCTAGTCCAGCAGAATAACGGCTCCATGCATGTTGCAGTATACAAAAAAGGAGCATTTTCTCAACATACAAATGAATGAAAATAGAGACATTTTGACCATTAAATTGTTTTAATTCACGCCCAACTTTTTCTAGGGCCTTGATAGCTGTGGAATCAATCTTTCTTCTTCTTGCCTTTGTTGTTGTTGTTGTAACATTTGGATTTGTTGTTGTTGAGTCTATTGCAGTATGTGCACCAATTGTTGTAGAGTATCTCCTGAAGAATCCCCATCTTGGAGTTCTCTTACACCAATATTCACGTCGAGTTCACCAATGTCGTAGTGCGTAGGGTTGAAGGTCACCACAGGGGTTTGGCAAGAGAAGAATGTATGGGGGTTCAAGAGCTTAGACTCCAGAGATTGTAGAGATAAGAGAAGGGTTGAAGGTTTCAAGTCAAGTTCTTGAAGATAAGAGACACCAGGGTGAAGGTAGATTTAGGGAGAGGAGTAGACGGAAGAGAAGGGGTTCGAAGAGATTGAAGATATAGAAGGATACTCCAAAAAGAAATAGAAAATATAGAAGAATACTAACAGAGATAAAGCCTGTCAGTTTCTTTCAACATTATGAGAAAATATAACTCTAATAGACAAAAACGTGTACAAAATAATACCTTCCTCTATGCTACTCAGATCGCCAATCTGATCCTTCCAATGGCTCCGAAACGAGGGTTAAATACTAGGACACCTGGCCAGAATCCTACCAAATCACTCCTTCTTCATCTCCCACTTTTGGAGTGTTGTTCACTACTTGAAAACAACGATCGCTCGTCACGTAATTTCATTAATCTCTCTTTTTACATAAAATCCTCTCAAATTAGCTAAAAGCTACATGCTTTCTCTTACATCTCATCCTAATCTAGAATTTGTGTATAGTTTTGTAGATTTTTTTACAAGAGATAATATTTAGAATATTAAAAATTGACTAAAATCTAATATTTTTGAACCATGGACACTAACACTAATGTCTAAAATGGCATTGGCTCTCTAAATCTAAAAGGAAGCCACACTCTAGATTTTTTTACACGGTGTGTGGGTAGTGGCACGACATCACGCTTGGATCGGTGGAGTGCACTTCCTCTCTTTTTTTAAATGTGATTTATGTAGGCATTTTCTATGCACTATATTATTATCATCCTTTGTATCCTGCCATAGTTCCATGAGCGCTTTCATTAAATGATCTTGTATTTATTTTATGTATCAGTCTTGTGGATTCAAGTACACTTTTTCTTCATTTTGAAAATCATTGTACACTTTACTGTAACCCTTTTGTATGGCCCAAATACAGCACATAGTGTTGCATGTGGCAAGGCATACCACAATTTTTTTTTCTCTATAACCGTCACTATTAGCATTGCAAATTTACCTGTACATGTCGCTATTATCGTCGCAGTTTGTGTCATAAAATGTCACTATTGGCATCGCTATTTGCATCACAAATGTGACAACGAGGTAATTATTTTGGTGAATATTTTTGTCACTTTGAACGTCTGTATGAGGCCTGTATCTTGTAGTGTTTTATCTTGTTTGGAAAAAACCTGTGCAAGTTATGTGCATTCTCTAACATGTAATTTCTTTTGTTTTGGTACTCTAGGAGTCTCTTACAGTCAAGAACAATGATATTTTGAATACTCAACTTCTTCAACATATTAGGGCTTTCTCTGTAAACAAAGTTACACGTATGTTATCTTGTTTTTTTGTTGCTCTATACTTAAATTCTATCTCGTTTGAACAACATGTATGCAAGTTATATGTATACTAAGCTTTCCTTTGTTTTTTTACTCTTAGAATCTCTGAGAGTGGAGAACAATGATTTTTTAAAAACTCAACTTCTTCAATATCTTTGGGCTTCTTTGCAAAGAGAGCCACAAGTATATTGTCATTTTTTTCTGTTGCTCCATGGTTAAGTTTTTTAACTCATTTGGACAAAGCCTATGTAAGTTATATGTATGCTTTGACCCAAGATTTCTTTTGTTTTTGTACTCTAGGAATTTGTCAATGAAGGAACAATGGTCTTGTTATAAGTCAACTTCTTATTCAACATCTTCGAGCTTCTTTGTGAAAAGAATTACAAGTACAATGTTTATTTTTAATTGCTCCATTTAAATTTCATTTCATTTGGAGAGAAAATTTACAAATTATACACATGTTGATAGGTAACTTTTCTATTTGGTTATTATAGATGACTTCACAGAGAAAAAACTTCAGTAACATACTTGTAGTGCAAGTCTTCAATAGGAAAGATAGTGGCGGTAATTGGATTTGTGATAAGTGCTGTAAGTTGGATTGGATTTTGATGCACCTAAGTACTCGAGGGAGTTTCAAGGTCAGGCATAAGGATGTTGCAAACTCTAGCAAACATTGAAAATGTAGAATATTAGAGTTCAAAAAATTATTTAATGGAACAAGTACAATAACAAAAGTGTTGATCCAACATGTTTATACACACAAAAAAATCTTTGTACATAACAATAACTACATTGTAGATTATAAACAAAATAGTAAGTTTTAAATTATATCATTTTTTATTATTTTACATTAGAGCTAATTTTAAAAATCTTTGCATTGTTCTAATTCAATCTTGTTTTACTGATAGCTTTATATCCATCAACTTTGCATTAATGGAACTCAAAATATCCTTTTTTATAAGTCATTGTATGTAGTAGAAAGCCAAAGATTGCAGCATGTCCCATTACCACCACCACTATCTAGTGGTGAATGGTTGATTGATAGCTTGGAGTTGTCAGAAGCATGTAAGTCCAAGATAAAATCTAATATCAATAGTGCTATGAAACCCACCATAGACTCCAAAGATGTGCATCTTAGTTGGTTTATTCCATTCTCATTGTTTGCATGTTTGTTTGGTTCATGTGATGTTTTGAAGAAAATAAAGATTACTTATCAATGCAAGTGTCCATCCGAGGAATGGATGAGTCAGATATTGGGTGAGTCTTGGCAAGTCAAAAGAACACATTTTGATGAGATGATTGAGTGTAGGTTCAACCGATCTGATCTCACATTCAGGTAAATCTATTTTACTACTTTGCATGCCTTGATTTAATTGACATAGGTCTTTCTTAGATGAAATGTTGTGTTAGTCTCATTTACTTACCATTATTTTTGTTTTTATTATAGGCATTTTATCACTAGACAAACTTTGTGCATTTGCTTTTGATATAGAAAATGGTGACTTTTGCGAGGGGAGTGGATCAGCTTGGATCAAGATACCCAAGATGAGACACATATAGCTCTCATAGATGTGGTTATCTTGTGAAATGGTCATAATCCTTTTGTGGTCAGTGTAGAGAGTCATTGGCCCATTTCTTTTCTAAGACAAGAAATCCAATTAATGTTCAATGAGCCTCTTTGTAACTTTTATTTTAAGTTAGATAATAGAAAAGTCAGGATTCGTTAGTGAGCAATCCATGACATGTAAACAATGTGCTTCTCCACATATCCTTGAGATTGTGGAATCCTTCTACTTTTTTAATAAAGAATGAATACAAATTTTTTTTTACTTTTAAGTACTTTCAATTTTGATTATCTTAGTTTACTATGATCCAAGCATGTGATAATGCATACTGTAATTAGTCAATCATACTAGTTAAAAGCATATTTAAATTGCAAGCTAGAGTTTTATAATCTATGAAATATTGTATTTGCATAATGATATATTCTAGCTCATCTCTTCTACTCATTTATTAAATTAAATTGATTTCAAATGAATATTGAAGGTCTTTTAGATTTCTTTTCTTAAATATTTTCTATATTTTCTCTAGTTGGACTCAAATATACTCGGTGATCCAAGCATATTCAAGGATATAATAATGTAGAATGAAGTGTTTGTCTATATGAGTAATTTTAATGGTGACTTTAAAGTATTGAAATAAAAAAAGTAAGATAAGAGTTTTAATTTGAAACTTTAGGGTTAAAAATTTCATAAGAACATTTATTTAAAACCTTAGATACATAAAAGCTATAAGTCCAAACTCATTTTTACTTTCATTCTCTACTTCCCTGCACTTGAGCTCTCCTTTCTTCTCTCTTTATGTGCCATGGCTACACCTCCTTCCTTCATCGCATGGATTAGCTCCACACGCTATGTGCACATATAAGAGACTAGATATATCCTAGGTTTTGTATGACCTTGAGTCTAGAGAGCTTGTGTTTTGTCTAGATCCTAGCTCTAGTATAGTGGTATCATTTTGTGATGTGGCAAACCCCCTCACTTGCTCTATTCCAGACTCTCCTCTCAGGTAGGTCCCCACAGATTTATTGTATAGTTTACAAACTAGATCAATCCATGCAAAGGAGATAAATCAAGCCCTGGTGCATGTGGGGAGCATCTCCGTGCCAAAGCAGTGCCCACCTCATCCCAAGACCACACCATGATGGATCTCATCAAGCACGATGCAACATTTGCCACATATGTTTTGTGCACTAAGGTGCAAGGGGACAGTTGATGAAGACATCAACGCACCCTCTCGGCCACAACTAGAGTATTTTGAAAGGGAGCTTGAGGAGATCACACATGATCCGAGCATAGAGCTAGCACAGAGCTTAGACATTGTGCACCCACCTCCCTACCCTGATGAGATGCTGACAAGTGATGAGCCACTCCTTGCTTCTCTCCATGTTGTCACCATCAAGGGGGTGAAATATCTACTTATGCAAGATGTACTAGAAATTTTGGAGCTAAGAGAAGAAGAACTCTACGGTATCATGGTGCATGATGCACTTGATGATTTTATAGATTTTGATATACATGATGCCCCACATCACATGTTGATGAGGTGGCTCGATATGATGGCACAAGCATTAATGATATCTCTACCATTATGAGTATCCAAGAACAGATTGAGGATGTGGTGCCACAATATGAGATCTCAGATGAGAATTTTGAGCAGTTGCAAGAAAGCCTCTTTGGTTTTCAACCTGACTACACAGTACCTTCCCAAGAGAGAGACGAGGATGGCGCAGTTGCAAGAGCAAACCTAGATGCTCCATTACAGCAAAGTAGATAGATGATGTAGAGAAGTTAATGCTCTCGAATTCGCGCACAACTTCACCAATAGGGCCTCTAGGGCATCATGACCCTTGGAATAAATGTTTATCAGGATTGGCCCCCCATAGTAGCCCTAGACAAATGCATATTCAAGCCCCCAAATGCATGCCTCCGGCCAGGACTACTCTAGGGTGTTGGGGGTAAAGGCACCTTTGCCTAGCCGCCCATGTATTACTACACTGATAGTACTCGCCACTGCACACTGCAGGTGGTGAGTGCCCATCACTGTAACTTTATTCTTTATTCTTTTAGTGACAATTTGAATAAATGAAGGCCCGATCACACATTGTGACTGTTGGAGTTCCCATTTTGTCTCTCTCTTTCTTGCTCTTGATCTCCCACCATAGCTCTTCCAAGAAGTTTTGATTCTTCTCACCTTTCAATTGGTATCAAGCATGGATGTATGACTACTCGAGCTTGGTTCATGGAGCCTTCAGCTTCCTATTGATTACCTACACACATTGGGTCTCCTTCCCAGCAACCATAGCCGAATCTCTTGAGCTTCTGTCACTCCCTGGCTTCCCGAGCACCTATTTGGCCCCTTTGGGCACCCTCAAGGTATTACATCAAAGGTTTTTCTCCATTTTATTTCAGGGTTTTATTAGTTTATACGTTACACAAGGTATTTACAGGAAGGGGGCAGCCATATCTCATGCTCATTAGAGCTCCTATGCCTTATTCCGTCCCTAGAGCTCTTTGAGACTAGCTTGAGCCTATTGTAGGCCAGATTTACCACCGTCCCTAGCCCTCCATCAGCCATGTTGAAGCACAGAAGTGCTACTACCCAGCCATGCCAGTTTGCACCTGTTTTCCTGCAGGTCTTGACTACATCTTGACTACAAGATTTTGGCTCCTTGGTCATTACTCTCTGCATTGGGCACTAAAGCAATGCTTGCAATGATGGTTGCATTGTATTGATGCTTTGCTTGAGCTTTGGAACTTTGATTTGAGCACACATTGGCTATAATATACAGCAACACGTCTATCCATGTCTACTTCTCTATAACCTCATGCTCTAGTTTGAGCAACAGAAGTGTATAAGTCCTGGAGCTCATCTACAATACACTATCTCATACCCATATGCTATCGTTAATACCTATGCTTGATGGATGTTGTGCTAATGCTTTTCCATCATTTTGGTGATGATTTGGACGTGCAAATACTTAGTTTCCAACAATAAATTAGTGTTGTAAAACCATGGGCTGAAGTGTCTTTGATTGCCTTTGGTTATGCCTATTGGTTTTGGGCTATGTCTTGGATATATGCAATGATGTATTGACATTCGGGGACAACTTTGAACTTGGCTTTCATACCAGTTGAGCTTGAGCTCTGTTTTGAAAAGTTTTTGGATGTTGCATCTTTGATGTACTTATGGTGTGTACTTTGCTTATGTCTAACAGGTCTTGACATGCTTGGCCTATGCCACTACTACATGCTAGTTACATTTTTTGGAGCCAATTGCTACTAGAGCCTTGTCTTGGCTTGCATTTGGATTCCTAGAGCTTACTTGGGATATTTCTTGGCTTGCTAGAGTTGTATTTGGAATAAAATTGATGTCTATGGATGCCATGATTAGAGTCTACAGAGCCTATATGCTCATGATGTATTATTGATGCTTGGTCTTGGATCTTCCATCACTAGTGCTACCATATGCCTTTCTTGAACTTTTGGGGAGTACGTACTTGTAGCTAGTTCTTGTGATGCTATGTTGTTGACCGAGGTTCACTCTATGTATGCATAGTGCTAGCTTTTGGATTCTCGTGCTTCATTTCATGTTACACCATGCCATGAGTGGTTCCATTCCTACTGCACTATCTCTGATTCAGTTTGCTTAAGTGATGACAGGTCACTTGCTATTGTTGGCATTGGGGATATACGGCTATATTTCTCTCCTAGTAGTACTTTTTTGTTACATGATGTACATCATGTACCTGCGCTTACATGGAGTCTTATGTCTGCAGGGCCTCTTGATGATGATGGGTATCATGTTTCATTTGGGGATTCTGCCTAGAAGATCACCCATGGCAGACTTGTGCTTGCTAGAGGTGCCAAGACTAGCAGCATCTATCCTCTTGTAGTTGATGGGTCCTCTGTTGACCATGTTTTTTCAGTCTCAGTTCCATCCCACATGTATCTCTTTGGCATGCCCATTTGGGCCATATGTCCTTGAAGAGAATGAAAATGCTTTCTATTTTTGCAGTACTTACCGTGCCTTGACTATGCATGTTTTGATTCATGTGAGCATTGTCTTTATTGCAGACAAACTAGGAATACACATAAGAAGTCTAGTAGGACATGCATGAGTGAGCCCCTGGCATTGGTACATTCGGATGTCTATGGGCCCAAAGTCTATAGGTGGTGCAAAGTATTTTGTGATGTTCATTGACAATTTTTCGCATAAAGTGTAGGCTTACCCCATTAAGCTTAAGTCAGATGTCTTTGATGTGTTTTAGAGATGGCTTGCATTGGTTGAGAACCAAACTGGGCATAGGCTGAAATGCCTTAGGACTGACAATGGGGGAGAATATGTGTCATGTGCCTTTGAGTAGCTATGTGATGAGAGGGATATTAAGCATCATTTGACCACCCCTTATACCCCACCCCAGAATGGTTTGGCTGAGCATATGAATAGAACCATCCAAGAGCGTGTATGCAGTATGCTTAGCCATGCAGGCCTACCATAGATCTTTTAGGCTGAGACAGTCAGTACAGATGTACATGTCATCAATAGATCACCTTGCAGTGGTTTGGATTTCCACATTGTAGAGGAGGTATGGACTGGAAAATCTCCGTCTTATGCACATCCTTGTGTCTTTGGATGTGAGGCATTCTACCATGTGCCCAAGGACAAGCATAGTAAGTTAGATCCTAAGAGTGTCAAATACATTTTCCTTGGCTATGGAGATGCAAGTGAAATGGGTTACTACATCCATAGCCATGATGTAGTCTTCCATGAAGACAAGATGCATAGGCAATCTAAGAAGGTGGTAGAGATACGCAAGGTTATATACCAAGAGGAACCACGTGCTCCTACACAACTAGTTGGATAGCCTGCAGCAGCAGTTGGTACACATGGCTAGGGTGTTGGACAAGATGCTAGACATGCAGCAGAGCCTACGGTGAGATGACGGTCTACTAGAGCTAGACGCCCACCTGATAGATTTGAGCCCTCAATGCATTATGTCT
Source organism: Lygodium microphyllum (assembly GCF_053477565.2). Classification (NCBI taxonomy): domain Eukaryota; kingdom Viridiplantae; phylum Streptophyta; class Polypodiopsida; order Schizaeales; family Lygodiaceae; genus Lygodium; species Lygodium microphyllum. The sequence goes on along the minus strand of NC_141158.1, from coordinate 48,746,414 downwards.
TGGTTATAGATGCATGAGAGCCTCTCACCTATGATGAGGCTATGCCTAGGGGTGACTGTCACTCTTGGGAGAGGGCTATGCATTCTGAGATGGACTCCCTGCATAAGAATATGACTTGGGATTTGGTTGCATTTCCTAACAACAAGAAGGCTTTGCCATGCAAATGGGTGTAGAAGCTGAAAAGTACCCCTGGGCACCCCAAGCTGTTTTATAAGGCAAGACTTGTTACTAAGGGTTTGAAACAAGAGCATGGAGTTGACTTTGATGAAGGCTTTTCTCCTGTGCTCAAGAGTGCATTCTTGCATGGGGATTTGCATGAAGACTTGGAAATGTATCGGATGGATGTCAAGAGTGCATTCTTGCATGGGGATTTGCATGATGAGATTTACATGGAGTAGCCTAAGGGCTTTGCAAAACCTGGTAGGGAGCACCTAGTGTGTAAGTTGAAGAAAAGTCTTTATGGCTTGAAGCAGGCACCTAGGGAGTGGTATCATAAGTTTGATGCCTTTATGCAATCACAGGGCTACAACAAGAGTGCTATGTATCTATGTTTTTACACGAGTAAAGCCCGTGATGGCTCATTGCTTATTTTGGTACTTTATATGGATAATATGTTAATAGCAGGGAGAGCTCATGATGAGCTAGATACTTTTAAATCTCAGTTGAAGAAGAGCTTTGAGATTAAGGATTTGGGAGAGGCCTCTCACATTCTTGGTATGCGCATTAAGCGTGACAAGCATCAGGGACTACTCTACCTCTCATAGAGGGAGTACATTCATAAAGTCTTGAGTGTTTCCGCATGCAAGACGTGGATCCTATTGGCTATCCATTACCTTCTTATGTGAAGGTCTCACAGGCCAATTATCCACAGATAGATTAGTAGAGGGCCGAGATGGCCAAGCTCCCTTATCCATCAACCATGGGCAGTTTTATGTATGCCATGATAGCCACTCGTCCAAATATTGCCTTTGCGATTGGTGTTGTGGCATGCTATATGGCTACACCTGGCAAGAAAAATTGGGATGCCATGAAGGGTATCATGAGATACCTAAAAGGCACAGCATATATGTATATTTGCTATGGAAGCGAGGATACTGGAGTTGTGGGATACATAGACTTCGATTATGCAGGACCTATAGATAGTAGGAAGTCCACTTCCGGCTATGTATTCACCTATGTTGGAGGTGTTGTCTCTTGGATGTCCAAGGTTCAGAAGTGTACGGCTCTCTCTACCACTGAGACCAAGTATGTTGCATCCACTAAGGCTTGCAAGAAGGCCATATGGTTTGGCCATTTGGTTCATGACCTTGGGATTGTTTCTATACCTACGCTGCATTCGAATTCTATGAGTGTTATTCAGCTAGCCAAGAATTTGGTCTTCCATGCGAAGACAAAACACATTGAGGTGAGGTATCACTTCATATGTGGGGTCATGCAGAACAAGTGTGTTAACCTTGTCAAGATCTCCACTGATAAAAATCCTACAGATCTGCTCAAGAAAAGCCTCACTACTGAGCGCTTTGCCTTCCTCAGGAGATTGATGGGCATTGGATGAGATGACATTTTTCCTCATCCTGTTGTACATGTGTACATTGTATTATCTTTTCTTTTTTTCTTTTCACTCCTCATGGGGGCATATTTGCCTTTAAGTGGGAGGTTTTTGGGGGTAAAGGTGCCTCTGCCTAGCCACCCGTGTATTACTACACTAACAGTACCCGCCACTGCACACTGCAGGTGGCAGGCACCCGTCACCATGACTTTATTATTTATTCTTTTAGTGACAATTCGAATAAAGGAAGGCCCTCCAGTCACACATTGTGATTTTTGGAGTTCCCATTTTATCTCTCTCTCTTTCTTGCTCTTGTTCTCCTGCCATTGCTCTTCCAAGCAAGCTTCGATCCTTCTCACCTTTCATAGGGACCCAATCTTGATAAAAATTTACTCTAACAGTCTCGATGCCCTAGAAGCCCTACTCGTGAATTTTCATGCGAATCCAATGTATATATCTTTAGCACACTCAATGCATAGTGAGTTTGACACTAAACTTATATGATGTAGAACATTGTCTATATAGATGAGTTTTCATCTAGGCAAGGTGGCCGATCTGGTAGCCAAGGAAGGGTGTAGGACTCGGCATTGAAGGAGTACATTGGCCATCTTGTGAGCAACATTATAGTATTTCATAAGACATGCTCTCTAGCTTTTTCTGAGAACTTCCTAAAGTTGAGGGCACTAACAAAGGTTGGGCCCTTCAAGACTATCTCGACCAACTCCAGCTTGGAGAAAGTAGTGTTGCTTCGACATTCAAAGCTACTCTACTTATTCTCTAATACTAGTTCTGGGCCACTTTTTTCCATGGTGGTTCGTGGCATGGTTGTTGGTATTGAAGACCCCAATGTCATTAGGTAGAAACTACTAGGGCAAAATGTATTGCTACCTATGATCAAGAATAGCCTGACTATGGGGAGTGTAGCTCAAAGAAGCCTAGGAGAGAGTAGATATACTTATTGCCAAATGATATCTCATCACCAATGTAAAGCACTTTGTAATCTTCTCTTGAAATAATAAAAACCAATGTTTGGTGGATTTGCATGCAATGTAGTTTATCATACATGTTTTTTATTATTATTTTTTACTTGAATGTTATGTTTATTTGTTGAATTTATACGCAACACAATTCTTACACTAAATTTAATACACAGTGCTTTATCGAATTTTTGCGCAATATGTAATCATTCAAACAGATGTAATGAAAACTCAAAGACATAAATCAAATAAAAAACAAGTGAATAAATAAAAATAAGATGCATAAAAAATTTTGTATTCATATTCATAACATTTTACATGGGATCCACTACAACCGAGGTTTTACAAAATCTCCTTAGAAGCTACATTTTGTATATGTTTAAGTAGTACATCACTATCATTGTTGATCTCCACGATGAGGACTATCCTCCATCGCTAGAAGAACCTAACTATCCAACAGAAATTCCCTGTTAGTGATAGTGACACTCCTTACATGCACTATTGCATAGACCGAGTCTCTAAACAAGTCGATGAGGTAAGCTTCCACAACTTCTTGTAATGCAAGGAGGGCTTGTGCAGTCCAATGATCGGGTTGTTGCAAGCGTGATCCATATGGGAAGTGACTCTTGCTATTCTTAATCAATATGTTATTGATAATCTCTCGCACCAACTTTTGGAATGGAGCCTTTGGTATTAGGAGGTGCGTGGTCTTCTAGTAATGGTGGATCTCGCGAACAGCCAATGTGCCTGGCCTCCATCAACGCTTGTGATGTTGGCGTGGTGGTGGTGGTGGTGGACCTGGGGGAGGTGGCCTGTGCATGGGATTTCTAGGGGGTGTCTCCGGGCCACTTGTTTGGTGTGTGCCATGTCTTCTAGGAGAGAAAACTCAAAACTCAAAAGTGAAATGTATAAAATGAGATGAAATTTTAAACTTATAGCCAAACTTCTTTAAAACCCTTAAACTTGAATTACTGTATCCAAGTTTTGGAAAAATATGACAAGTGATCTCATTGACGTGAAATTTTACTTGTGGACTCCTCTAGGGGATACATCAACCATCCAAAAAAAATTTGGCCCCATCAGAAGCCTCTGGGACACTAGTCCGCTGAAGGCTCGCGTCTGGGGCCCTAAATTTGCAAATTCAGGGCCCCAGACGCAAGCCTCTGGACAGGTGTCCCAGAGGCTTCTGATGGGGCCAATTCTTTAATATCCATGAGTTTTTATGATGCCCGACATATGGGTGAAGTTTCTCGAGTGTGCACAACTGCATATTAAATGTGTTGTCAACCAAACTACGTGAAACATTGGAAACTTAAAAATTCACCCAAAAAAAAATCATGGGTAAAATGGAATATTGCATATCAAATATAGTGTTGCCAAACTGTTAAATACAGTAAAGATATAGTGGCCCATGCATAGCTGATCACTAATGTGTGCGTGATTGCGCATTGAATTTATCCTCAACAAAACTACTTATAAATTCAGAAACTTGAAAATATGCATGATGCAAATCATGGTCAAAATAGAATATTACATATCGGATTTGGCATCATGAAACCGTGAAATATACAGTAGATAGTGCAACGCACCAAGTACAACTAGAGTTAGACAAAATTTAGCTCCATTTTGCAAGCCACTGCTATCAAATACTTGAAGGTCTACTGGAAACATAACCCAAAACTAAGCTCCTTACAATCTATGACCAAATCTGAGCTAAAAACATAGAAACAAAAACAAGGTATTTCCTCAAAGCATATTGTTGACATTAAGATTAATGTATCCTTGTTGTTACGGATCCTACAAATAAGACCATATATCTAGGCTTAATAGTGATACATCGGGCATGAATGGCTAAAATTTGACAATCACTGTGAGAGCTTTCGCTCTACCACCAAGACCCACAGACCGCTTATTGCTTCAAGCGTTCCAAGCCGAGCACTAATGGCTATCTCTCACATAGCCGACACGCCATCCATATCTATGGGTATAGTGAGCTTACCTCCATGCCATTTGAGTTACCTCCTCTCCCGCGCACTCCGGTAGCTCCACGATCCAAGTGCAAGCTTCAAGCAAGCTCCATCCTCAAGCTCCACGCTCTAAGCTCCATATCCGCGCGAGCAAGATAAGAGAAGAGAAGAGAAGAGAAGAAGAGAGGAGAAGATGGAGCTTCTCCTCTCCAATCCCTCACCCTCACACACTCACTCCCTCACACTCTCACACTCCCTCTCTCAAGCACAAGCTCAAGCAAGCAAGAACAAGAAGAAGAAGAAGAAGAAGAAGAGAGCCACTTTTGCCACACACAAGAATGAGCTTCTCATTCACTTTTCAACTTTATATACAAAACCCTAAATCCCTTTTGGGCAGTCATCCCCTTTTTCCCTTTTTTACATGGCCGACCGTGGCCTAGGCCCTCTTCCCATTGTCCCTCTATCTTCCTAGCTTCCTTTCCACCACCTGTCTACATTTACAAATTGCACGGGTGAGAGCCCGGCGCTCCTTGAATTAAACCATGATGCACTTGCGCTCTTTTACAAAAGTTTTGACTTGCGCTTTTCCTTGTGCGCCTTTGTCTTCCGTTTCTCTTTGTCTCGGCCTTTGTCTTTGTCTTCTGTTTTAGCTTTCCATATTTTCCACCGCCTGGTACTCTTCTTCAAGATTTCAGGGTGCGCCTTTGTATTTTAAAATGCACCTTTTCCCTTTTGCATTTACCTTGGGCTTTTTAAGGTTTCCCCTGCTCTTTTGGCCTTTTCTCCTCTTCTTTCTTCTGTCAGGCTACCTTTTTTCCGCCTTTACCCTGTGTCTTTTTTATTTCCTTTTGCTTTCTTCGTGTTGGGGTTAACATTACCCCCCTCCTAGACGAGTGCCAGTCCCATGGCACTCTTCGTCGAAGGTAGCATGCGGAGCTTGCACCGAAGACGTGAGTGGAAGGGACTATTGTGGTTTGCCTTGGAGGAGTTCTGATGTAGGGGCGGATGAAGGTTGTTGGTGGCACTGTGTTGTTCTGATTGGCTAGTGATAGATTGTTGTTGGTGGCAATAGGTCTACTCTTTGTTGGGAATGGTCACTCATAGCTGGCACGAGTGTTGGTGTTCATGGGATGCTCATGGTGAATTCTTCTCGTGATGATTCTTTGGTGGTCTTGCATGATGAAGGAAAGGACAAGAGTTCAGAGTTGAGTGTTGATGTAGAGCTGACAGCACTTTCCTTGGAGGCTTTAATACCTGCAAGTGGAAAACCTCTCATGTGGTCTCTCCCTAAGGGTGGTGCTAGTCGTCTTATCATGCGCAAGACAGATTTTGATTAGTTTGGGAGACAATTGAACTCGAAGCAAGCGGGGTTGTCCTGCACTTGAGGACCCAAACTGTGTGTATACTTTGGTGCAGATATTATGTGAGTACCCGTGCATACTTAGATATTACGTAGGTAGAATACCACGGGTTGGTTTTGCCTAACGACGTGTGGATTAAGCAAAGTCATCCCAGATGGGAAGAAGTATACGTGGAGACATATGCAACATCCTGTACATTGTGATCGCACGACCTAACATAATAGAACACAGGGATATTGTACTATTAGTAGCTTGTGGACATTGGGCCTGTGTGATGAGGACGGTGGACTTTTCATGGCCATTTGTGCAGCAGGGCTTACCACAATTGATTGCAATGGTATTAAGGCAGAGTGCAAGAGGGGATTGTGTTAGTGGGTCAAGGTGACAGGACTAACCATAGGCGAGACAGGCTCCCTAGGTATGTCCTACCCTGGATGTGCCCTGAACTATTTTGGGGGGTGCTAGGGGGCTAGGGGACTAGGGACGAAGCCAGCCGACCAAGGAAACTAGACACACCTAATTTGAGGGCCCCTAGATGCAGTGCTGTGATCGTGGATGCTTTTTATTTTTTCGTTCTTTTGTTTTCTTATCTTTTCTTTTCTTTCCATCCCTTTTTTTTTTGTCACAGTACAACCTTTGCAATATGCGGAGGCTATGAGCCTTTCAATGGGTCGGGACATGTCAAGCCTCGAAGGCTCAAGAAATGGATATGACCGTGATGATTTTGCCTTAGCGGCATTGTTAGGGGAGCCGTTGTGATATTGGTGCGATTGCGGTGATACCCGTCGTGAGCTCACTGTAGAGCTTGGCCCAAGAAGAGAGTGTAGCCCATGACTATGCTTTGGTTTGTACGATGTGGGCACTCATAAGGGTGATTTTTCGCATTCAACAGTGTGGCTTTGTTGCAGTTCTTTGTGCGGTTGGTGGTATTGCGGTGGCTTGGTCATTGAACACGTTTGCACGAAGACCTGTGTCATCCTGCATCCACTTGTCACTTTGTGAGAGTATATGCTTGCTTGCGTTAAGTACATCGAACAAATGCAATCATGTTAAGACATAATTTTTCAGGATGTTACGATGTCTAGTGCGATGCCTATTCCATTGCTTGTTAAGGTCGCATACATTACGATAGGTAAAGGAAGTGTGTACAAGTGGGGATCTTGCCTCTTTACTCATCAAAAGACAAAAAGTTATGGCATAATGACTTGTCAAGCTACTTGTACATCATAGGGGCTTAGTCGATAGGTACTAGGCAGGGTGAGTCTGGTTGGCTAGGCAACTGGGGCGGTGCTGGTGCGAGACTCCCGTGAGGTTGGGCAGGGAACATGTCGGCCGGGACACAAATGTAGTCTCGGGCCGCCACCGTTTCCAAAATGCCTTTAAACAATTCATTAAATTCTTTCCTGTCCCAAGCTGCCCTTTCTTTCCATGAGCACCTAGTGCTCAAGCGTATGTTGGGGGTCCGTGCAACTGGCGTTGCCACATGCTGGGCTTTTCTTTGAGTCTCGACTTTCTTGGCCCGGGGATTCTTCGGCCTTCATCACGGACGGTGTCGCTTAGGACCTTGTTTCTTCGCATACCTTTTGAGGGTGGGCATGTAGCGCACCAGTGGAGGGGCATGTGCCACATGTTCCCATCATCCGCGAAGAGCGTCTCTGCAAGCCAGCTGCCCCAGGTTTTCCATGTTTTTCTTGTAGGGGGACTTGCAATATGCAAACCAAGGGTTTGGCCTTGATATGGAATAAGACCATTCGCATGGGTAGAATTATAGTGTGGGTTATCAAACGCATATGACTAGAAGAGGCGGAGTGGGACGTGCTGTGCTCATTGTAGCGGGGTGGCCCCCGTGATGATGTTGACTTAGCCTCCCGCCATTAGCAGATCTTGGCTCACGCCGAGTTACATCGGCTGGTGGTCATGGATTTGGACAGGGCTCATCCTCGGAAGGATGGACCGAAAAGGGAAAGGTGTATAGAAAGGGACTGCACCCTGCTTACATCATCAGAGATGTTGGTCAGGCCTTTCCACGGTGGCAATGCGGGGTGCATGCCCTTCGCCCGGAGGTGGAAATGGTCATGTGAGAGGGGGACCGGATGAGCCTAGCCTGTTGGCCCCAACTCTTCTGTCTGCGCTTGACTATTATTGCTTGTGTGTGTTGATAGTGTCTATACAAGGCGACAAAAGTTATTGTTTATTTATATACATATCCATGGATCCATGTCGCTTTACGAGGATAAAAACCAGCTATAGAACTCGGGATTGTACTGGAGCGTGGCACACGCATCCAGGTCTCGTGGCAGCTTACTCAATACCGATAGATATTTTGCAACATCGAGTAGCATGGAACCTTGTCCGAGTCTACTGGCAACATGTAGCTCCCCCTCAGTGAGAACCTTATCGAACAGCAAGTCCTCTTGGCTAGGTTCAGCTAAGTTTGTACCCCGAATGGCAGTCAGCACTCGAAGGGAGGTTGGTGCCACATAGGTGGGGTCTCTTTGAGACCGCCATTTGGCCAGTCGCTCCTCCGAGACTGTCATGATCTGGGCTCCTAGTTCGGCCATTGCAACACGTTTTTCACACCAACACTATTCAAATTGACTTCGGCCCTCTGATAATCACTTTAGTTGCTCTATCTCTAAGAGATTTGGTTGGCAGAGCGCATCATTGAATGTGACAGTTAAGCGCAGTTTGCCGGCTTCCTTGCCAAAGATGAGTCGCATGTGTTCACACAAGAGCCTGTTACAGTATTCGTCAAGATGTTCTTACTCTTCCCAGGATAAGGGAAATGGCAAGTATTCTACGAGCTGCTCTTTAGGGAATGCCCGCATGTCTGCCAGGACATAGACACATGCGAACACTTTGAGCTTAGCATCCAACTCCTTCAAGCACTTTGTGACACTTCTATGTTCAATGAGGGCTTGCTCGGTTGCTATCTCGTGCAAGGTTCTAGGGGTTTTCTTGGGCTTTAGTGCAGCTGGGGGCTCAGGCCTAGACGTGCAAGTTTGGCCAATGCTAGGATTTCTTATGGTCTTGGGTTTTCCATGTTTTTCATGAGGCTTCGTTATTGCGTCATGGTTGTCCTTGGATGTGACCGGTATAAGTTTGTCACCCTATTGTGACGGCGTCATATCCACTCTTGATTGGTTAATGTAAGTTCTATTGTCGGTGGATTGAGCGTTGCAAGCAGCCATTGGTGGTAACAACTGCTTTGATTTTTCAGAGCACACGCAGGTGTCTGAGGTTTCACCGCTGTTAGGGGAGGCGTCAATGGGTTCATTGGTGGGTGAACTCGATGCTTTATTCATCAACTCTCCAGCGCTCTTTGTCTCAATGTTCTTGGGGTCCACAATCACCTGCAACTATTGTTGTTTTTGCTGTTCCCTCCTCTTTTCCTTGGTTAGTGAAGGTGCATCTCTCAACATCTCAGGACCTTGGACTAGGTCAACCGTTGTTGTGCTTGGTTGGGCCTTAGCATTTCCTGTCTCTAGGGTGTCCACATGGCTCATAGTCGTGCCTTGCTGACTAGCCTCGCCAGGTTATGAGGGTACAACTGTCTCCCTTTTGGAAGAGTCTAGCTCTTCCGCCAATTCCCATGTGTTTAACTCCTCCAGCCTAGGCTTTAGGCGCTTTGTAAGTGCTGGAGTTGTTAATAAATTTGGTTGCGACACCTCCTCCACAGGTAAACTACTGAGGACACGTTTCGCAAGGGGCATTGTCACGGCCAAGGGATGTGACTACTGTGATCCCTGAGTTGAAGTACTAGCAGCTAGTTCAGTGAACTTGCGACTATTGGTGGATTGCGGTGTCCAGTCCTTAGGGCGATTGGAAGTGGTCATGTCTTTTGTTTCCCTCAGAGCATTCACTTGCGTAGATCGAGTGTCAATTGAGCTAGCCACGGTGGATTGTACAAGCATATTCTTAAGTTGAGAGCTAAGGGTGCTGTCGTGTCCTGCCTCTTGGACATCCGGAAGCTTTGGTGGAACTAGAGATTGGGAGTGAATAGCCGCCATTGACGACCGCTGTTGTGCTTCCCGTGTCCGTTTGAAAAAAGAGGATGTAGGAGATCTAGGACTCATAGGTGGACCTGGCACTGGCTGAATGATTTGCTCGAGGCTATTAGACAATTGTGCCATTTGCTTTGTTAAGCGATCAGCCTTGCCATGAGCAATGTTGTGCCTAGGATGCCTGTTATCCTCTTGGAGAATCAAAGGCCCTTTGGGTACCAATGGCTTTTGTGCACACTCAATGGCTACATATGACATTTGCTTAGTAAGCATGCTAGCCTAAGGCTCTTTCTTTCGAACACTCGTGCCCGATCTCTCACCTCGAGACCTAGAGTTTCTCTTAGATTTCCTTTTGTGTTTCGTTGCTTTTGATGCAATCTTGCCTTCAGCTGATAGAGATGGTTTAGCAGGGGATTTTGCTATCCAAATCCATCAGTTACCTATGCAATACCCTTGAGCATGTAGCAATGCTTTGGATATCCATCGCGGTGTTGTGCAGGCCCTCCCTCGATGCCTTCGCCTATAAGGCTTGGGCCTCCTTTGGGGTCTTCTACGATATTTGTAAGTCCCAAGCCTGTCCTTGGCATTGTCTCTTGACCTTCTTGTTTCAAGCATGGCCTCACTCTCACTAGTTCTCGTTGTTCGACATGTGCTTGTATCAACTCTTCCAATAAGTCCTTGCTCTCGTTAGTAGGCTTGACTGTTACATCAACACTTTCCTTGCCTTTCCCTCGAGGTTCGATGAGGTCACTCTTGCTAAAAATTGTGACTATCCTCACACCCGATAGTGTCAGGTGTATCCTCTGTGCTACATAGTCAGCCTCACATTTAGTCGCCCTTTTGAAGGGTCTTCCCAGGAGGGTTTCCTTACCATATTTAGCACTATTTGGAGGAACATGAAATAGGATAGGCAAGCTTTTCGTTTCAATTGTTGCAGGGATATTGCATTTCCCTATGAGTGCTTGTGGATTAGTTGGTGTCAGCTCTGGTTGGCCCAATAGGGTCCATGGCTCATAGATCAAGATATTAAAATCTACTCCTTCATCAATCAGAGCATCGATAGTATACTCTCTTTTCGCGGTGAGTTTGACCCTAAGATAAGCAGGTGGTACTATGTCTTCAACTTCTGGGTCTTGGCTTGTAAATTTAAGCCTTCTGACAAATGACCTTGAGTCCCCAGCTGCACAACCAGATGTGGATTCTCCACTGATATCTTGACTCGTCCTTGCAGTGCTATTCAAGGAGCATCTATTGTCAGGACTGTCATATCTAGTCATTCTCGCCATTGTAGCTTGATGTTGTTGCTTTTCGCTTTGACTAGATGCAGTCTGAATGCAACACGTACGTGTTTTTGCAATGCGGCCTTCTAACCCTTGTTGGCTAGATTGGCCCATTGAGGTTCTAGGGTCTTTGTTCCTCTCGGTTCGGGTATGGGCTTTTGGTTGCTCTTTTTTCAGTGAGAATCCATGTTCGTGTAGAGCCATTACTACACTAGGGTCTAATTTGGAGGACCTGTCACGGCACGCGTTTTCTCTCCAACCTACTTGGGGGAGGTGCAGAGGGGGCAGAGCCACCTCTGCAGGGGTCCGAGGGGGGGCGGTCCCCTCCCCAGCCCGTAGGGCCGTTACGGTAAATGCCATACGTGATCTAAGAGACCGTTTATAGCCAAATTTTGAACTACTTGCTCTAAGATTCAACCCAGTGATCGACCTGTGATAGGGTTTCGGCTCTATGTGGTCTCTTGGTCAATTTCACTATCTTCAGGTAAAAATCTGAGGAAATCTAAATTCGGCCCAACAAGTCCGAATTACAGGGGCGGAATGCCCAATTCGGACCGTCCGTGGGTCGGTCCGAGGGCCGAGTAGAAGGGGCCGTATGTAACTGTCTGAATGCCAAATTTGGTCAGTCCGAACCTAGATGTCCGAGGCCCGAGTGGGACGAGGCCAAGTCAGGAGGGCTGAGCGCCGAATTCCAAGTTAGTCCGAGTGCTCAATTCGGATGGCCGAGCGGTGGGTGTTCACATGGTAATGGGCCGAATGGTCTGAGATCCGAGTGGCCGAGGGCTGAGTCGGATGGTCCAAAGGCCGAGTCGAGTGGTCCAAGGGCCGATTCTGGGACTCGGCCCAGAATCACCGTCACTCGAACACGTGGAGCGCGGCGCGTTTTTTCCTCAGTCCTTATGAAATTTGCCGTGCCGAGCGTTGGAGGCCTTCCCCCTAGTCAAACAGCTCCAAATCCGACCTACTCGTGTAGGGGAAGGTGTAGGATTACCTGGGCTGGGCAAATATCTCTCGAATGACAAGATTGAAGTGGGTCCACTCACGAATCTTTCCTCTTCTCTCCTACTCTCCTGAAACCCTGCAATGCACAATGTGGCCTTTCTTGCCACTCTTGGCCCTTATACCCCTTCTCGAGTAAGGTATTGATGCCCCCAATCACTCACTTGCTGATCTTAGGCATCACAAGCGAGCTTTTTACCATTTTTTGCACGATTTTTGCCCTGTTTTTGCCCTGTTTTGCAACAGTAAACCCTAATGCTTTTTTGCTTTGTTTTCTCCTACTCTAATGCATCCAAATCACAAAGTAAATACCTACACTACTCCATCTCACAACATAAATCTCAAAAAAGCAGAAAACCTACTTGCCAAGGAGATCGAATACCATCTTCAACCCCCTCACTTCCTACCTATCTCAAGCACCGGTTCGAGGAAAACCCCTACTTCGATGCTCGATTCGAAGCGCGCAAGTGCTCAAGGCTTGAATCCGTTGGTCCCGGCAATGGAACCAAAATGTGGGAGCTTTCGCTCTACCACTAAGACCCACAGACCGCTTATTGCCTCAAGCGTTCCAAGCCGAGCACTAATGGCTACCTCTCACATAGCCGACGTGCCATCCATATCTACGGGTGTAGTGAGCTTACCTCCATTCCGTTCGAGTTACCTCTTCTCCCACGCACTCCGGTAGCTCCACGATCCAAGTGCAAGCTTCAAGCAAGCTCCATCCTCAAGCTCCACGCTCCAAGCTCCATAGCCGCAAGCAAGAGAAGAGAAGAGAAGAGAAGAGAAGAAGAGAGGAGAAGATGGAGAGCTTCTCCTCTCTGGTCCCTCACCCTCACACACTCACTCCCTCACACTCTCACACTCCCTCTCTCAAGCACAAGCTCAAGCAAGCAAGAACAAGAAGAAGAAGAAGAAGAAGAAGAGAGCCACTTTTTTCCACACACAAGAATGAGCTTCTCATTCACTTTTCAACTTTATATACAAAACCCTAAATCCCTTTTGGGCGGTCATCCCCTTTTCCCCTTTTTTACATGGTCGGCCGTGGCCTAGGCCCTCTTCCATTGTCCCTCTATCTTCCTAGCTTCCTTTCCACTACCCTTCTACATTTACAAATTGCACGAGTGAGAGCCCGGCGCTCCTTGAATTAAACCATGATGCGCTTGCGCTCTTTTACAAAAGTTTCGACTTGCTCTTTTCCTTGTGCACCTTTGTCTTCCGTTTCTCTTTGCCTTGGCCTTTGTCTTTGTCTTCTGTTTTAGCTTTCCAGATTTTCCACCACCTGGCACTCTTCTTCAAGGTTTTAGGGTGCGCCTTTGTATTTTAAAATGTGCATTTTCCCTTTTGCATTTGCCTTGGGCTTTTTAAGGTTGCCCTTGCTCTTTTGGCCTTTTCTCCTCTTCTTTCTTCTATTGGGCTACCTTTTTTTCGCCTTTGCCCTGCGTCTTTTTTATTTCCTTTTTCTTTCTTCGTGTTGGGGTTAACAATCACTCATTAGATCAATCAAGTGACTTTTAGTTGCTTCTTGGAGAGCAATCAAGTCTTAGCTTGACCATCGCCCCACATTCCTTGCCTTGTTCCTTGAAAAGAACTTGTGATGATACCTTGACTGCAGATCTTGCAGTATTTCTTGCACCAGCCTAGAGAATGGTGCCTTAGGAATAATCAAGTTGGCACTCTTCTAGAATTTCCTTATCTCACGTAACGCAGTTGTGCCTGGTCTCCGTCTTCGCTTATGTGTTGGAGGACATATATTACCAGTTGGAGAAGTAGTGGGAGGTGGAGCAAGTGAAGCATGTGGACCACCATTTCTAGACAATGGAAAACCAACGTTATTGACCACACTAGGGCCACCATTGTTGACCATAGTAGCGCCACCATTATTAGCTACAGTAGGGCCACCGTTGTGGGCCATCAGGGAGACCTTTGTCACTCACAGTACTTGTTAACCCCAACACAAATAAAGCAAAAGGAAATGAAAAAGACGCAGGGCAAAGGCACAAAAAAGGTAGCCCGACAGAAGAAAGAAGAAAAGAAAAGGCCAAAAGCACAGGGGCAACCTTAAAAAGCCCAAGGCAAATATAAAAGGAGAAAAGTGCATTTTAAAATACAAAGGCGCACCCTAAAAACTTGTAAAAAGAGTGCCAGGCGGTGGAAAATCCGGAAAGCTAAAACAGAAGACAAAGACAAAGGCCAAGGCAAAGAGAAACGGAAGATAAAGGTGCAAAGGAAAAGTGCAAGTCAAAACTTTTGTAAAAGAGTGCAAGCGCATCATGGTCTAATTCAAGGAGCGTCGGGCTCTCACCCATGCAATTTGTAAATTTTGACGGGTGGTGGAAAGGAAGCTAGGAAGATGGAGGGACAATGGAAAAAGGGCCTAGGCTACAGCCGACCATGTAAAAAAGGGGAAAAGGGAATGACCGCCCAAAAGGGATTTAGGGTTTGTATATAAAGTTGAAAAGTAAATGAGAAGCTCATTCTTGTGTGCGGCAAAAGGTGGCTCTCCTCTTCTTCTTCTTCTTCTTCTTCTTGCTTGCTTGAGCTTGTGCTTGAGAGAGGGAGTGTGAGAGTGTGAGGGAGTGAGTATGTGAGGGTGAGGGACCGTGGGGTGGAGAAGCTCTCCAGCTTCTCCTCTCTTCTTCTCTTCTCTTCTCTTCTCTTCTCTTGCTTGCGGTGATGGAGCTTGGAGCGTGGAGCTTGAGGATGGAGCTTGCTTGAAGCTTGCACTTGGATCGTGGAGCTATCGGAGTGCGCGGGAGAGGAGGTAACTCGAACGGCATGGAGGTAAGCTCACTACACCCATAGATATGGATGGTGCATCGGCTATGTAAGAGGTACTCATTAGTGCTCGGCTTGGAACGCTTGAAGCAATAAGCGGTCCGTGGGTCTTGGCGGTTGAGCGAAAGCTCCCACATTTTGGTTCTGTTGCCGGGACCAACGGATTCAAGCCTTGAGCGCTTGCGCACTTCGAATCGAGCATCGAGTAAGGGTTTTCCCCGAACCGGTGCTTGAGATAGGTAGGAAGTGAGGGGGTTGAAGATGGTATTCAATCTCCTTAGCAAGTAGGTTTTTTGCTTTTTTGAGATTTATGTTGTGAGATGGAGTAGTGTAGGTATTTACTTTGTGATTTGAATGCATTAGAGTAGGAGAAAACAAAGAAAAACAAAGAAAATAAGCATTAGGGTTTACTGTTGCAAAACAGGGCAAAAATCGTGCAAAAAAATAGTAAAAAGCTCACTTGTGACGCCTAAGATTGGCAAGTGAGTGATTGGGGGCATCAATACCATACCCGGGAAGGGGTATAAGTGCCAAGAGTGGCAAGAAAGGCCACATTGTGCATTGCAGGGTTTCAAGAGAGCAGGAGAGAAGAGAAAAGCTTCGTGAGTGGATCCGCTTTGATCTTGTCATCTAAGAGATATTTTCCCAGCCCAGGTAATTCTACACCTTCCCCTACATGAGTAGGATGGATCTGGAGCTGCTTAACTAGGGGGAAGGCCTCCAACGCTCGGTGTGGTAGATTTTGTGAGGTCTGGTGAAAAAACAAGCCGCGCTCGGCGTGTCCCAGTGACGCCGAGTCCCAGAATCGGCCCTCGGACCACCCATCTCGGCCCTCGGCCACTCAGTCCTCAGACCATTCGGCCCACTACCACGCGAACACCCACCGCTTGGCCCGTTAGAATTGAGCACTCGGAGTAACTTGGAATTCGGCCCTCGGCCATCTTGACTCGGACTCAGCCCACTCGGCCCTTGGACAACTAGGTTCAGACTGGCCGAATTTGGCATTCGGACAGTTACATACGGCCCCTTCTACTCAGCCCTCGGACGGTCCGAATTGGGCATTCAGCCCCTATAATTCAGACATGTTGGGCTAAATTTAGATTTCCTCGAATTTTTACCTGAAGACGGTAAAATTGACCAAGAGACCACATAGAGCCAAAACCCTATCACAGGTCGATCATTGGGTTGAATCTTAGAGCAAGTAGTTCAAAATTTGGCTATAAATGGTCTCTTAGATCACGTATGGCATTTACCATAATGGCCCTGCGGGCCAGGGGGGACTACCCCCCCGGACCCCCGCAGAGGGGGCTCTGCCCCCTCCGCACCTCCCCCAAGTAGGTTGGAGAGAAAACGCACGCCGTGACATGTCCTCCAAATTCGACCCTAGCGTAGTAATGGCTCTACATGAACTTGGATTCTCACTGACGAAAGAGCAACCAAAAGCCCATGCCCGGACGGAGAGAAACAGAGACCCTAGAACCTCAATGGGCTAATCTAGCCAACAAGGGCAAATAGGCCACACTGCAAAAACACATACGTGTTGCATTCGGACTGCATCTAGTCAAAGAGCGGAAAGCAACAACATCAACCTACAATGGCGAGAATGACTAGATATGACAGTCCTGACAATGGATGCTCCTTGAATAACACTGCATGGACGAGCCAAGACACCAATGGAGAATCCACATCTGGTCGTGCAGTTGGGGACTCAAGGGCATTCGTCAGAAGGCTTAAATTTACAAGCCAAGACCCAGCAGTTGAAGACATAGTACCACCTGCTTATCTTAGGGTCAAACTCACCACGAAAAGAGAGTATACTATGGATGCTCTGATCGATGAAGGAGCAGATTTTAATATCTTGACCTATGAGGCATGGACCCTACTGGGCCAACCAGAGCTGACACCGACTAACGCAACTCTTAGCCCTTATGGGGGACCTCCACAAGCACTCATAGGGAAATGTAATATCCCTGCAACAATTGAAACCGAAAGCATGCCTATCCTATTTCATGTTCCTCCAATTAGTGCTAAATATGGTAAGGAAACCCTCCTGGGAAGACCCTTCAAAAGGGCGACCAAATGTGAGGCTGACTAGGTAGCATAGAGGATACACCTGACACTATCGGGTGTGAGGATAGTCACAACCTTTAGCAAGAGTGACCTCATCGAACCTCGAGGGAAAGGCAAGGAAAGTGCTGACGTAATAGTCAAGCCTACTAACGAGCGCAAGGACTTATTGGAAGAGTTGATACAAGCACAGGTCGAACAACGAGAACCAATGAGTGAGGCCATGCTTGAAACAAGAAGGTCAAGAGACAATGCCAAGAATGGGCTTTAGACTTTCAAATATCATAGAAGACCCCATAAGAAGCTCAAGCCTTATAGACAAAGGCATCGATGGAGGGTCAGCACAAAGCCGCGATGGATATCCAAAGCGTTGCTACGTGCTCAAGGGTATTACGTAGGTAACCGATAGATTTGGATACCAAAATCCCCTGCTAAACCATCTCTATCAGCTGAAGGCAAGATTGCATCAAAAGCAATGAAGCATAGGAGGAAATCTAAGAGAAACTCTATGTCTCAAGGCAAGAAACCAGACATGAGTGTTCGAAAGAAAGAGCCTCAGCCTAGCATGCTTAATAAGCAGAGGTCATACGTGGCCATTGAGCATGCACAAAAGCCATTAGTGCCCAAAGAGCCTTTAACTTCCCAAGAGGATCATGAGCACCATAGGCACAACATCGCTCATGATAAGGCTGATTGCTCATAATTAGTGCCCAAAGAGCCTTTAACTTCCCAAGAGGATAATGAGCACCACAAGCACAATATCGCTCATGATAAGGCTGATTGCTCAACAAAGCTAATGGTAGAATTGTCTAACAATCACGAGCAAACCATTCAGCCAATGCCAAGTCCACCTGAGAGTCCTAGATCTCCTACATCCTCTTTTTCCAAACAAACACAGGAAGCACAACAGCAGTCATCAATGGCGGCTGCTCACTCCCAATCTCTATCTCCATCAAAGCTTCCAAATGTCCAAGAGGGGGGACATGACACTAGCCATAGCTCTTGGCCCAAGGATATGCCTGTGCAACCCAATGTGACCAGATCAACTCATGCTCGATCTACATAGATGAATGCTCAAAGGGCAACAAAAGACGCGACTACTTCCGATCGCCCTAAGGACTGGATACCGCAATCCACCAATAGTAGCAAGTCCACTGAACTAGCTGCTAGTACTTCAAATCAGGGATCACAGCAGTCACAACCCTTGGCTATGACAATGCCCCGTGCAGAGCGTGTCCTTAGCAGTGAAGGAAATGTTGCAACCAACTTTCTTAACAACTTGCCTAAAACCTAGGCCGGAGGAGTTAAACACATGGGAATTGGCTAAAGAGCTAGGCTCTTCCAAAAGGGAGACAGTTGTACCCTCACAACCTGGCGAGGCAAGTCAGCAAGCCACGGCTATGTCCCATGAGGACACACTAGAGAAAGGAAATGCTGAGGCCCAACCAAGCACAACAATGGTTGACCTAGTCCAGGGTCTTGAGATGTTGAGAGATGCACCTTCACTGACCAAGAAAAAGAGGAGAAAACAGCAAAAACAACAACAGTTGTAAGTGGTTGTGGACCCCAAGAACATTGAGACAAGGAGCACTGGAGAGTTGATGAATAAAGCATTGAGTCCACCCCCCAATGAACCCATTGACGCCTCCCCTAATAGCGGTGAAACCTCAGACACATCTGTGTGCTCTGAAAAATCAAAGCAATCGTTACCATCAATGGCTGCTTGCAACACTCAATCCACTGACAATAGAACTTGCATCAACCAATCAAGAGTGGATATAGCACTGTCACAACAGGGTGACAAACCTATACTAGTCAAATTCAAGGAAAACCATGACGCAACAACAAAGCCTCAGGAGAAACATGGAAACCCCAAGAGCGTCAGGCATCCTAGCATTGACCGATCTTGCTCATCTAGGCCTGAGCCCCTAGCTACACTAAAGCCCAGGCAAACTCCTAGAACCTTGCATGAGATAGCAACCGAGCAAGCCCTCGTTGAACATAGAAGTGTCACCGAATGCTTAACTGAGTTGGATGCCAAGCTCAAGGTGTTCGCACGTGTCTATGTCCTGGCAGACATGCGCGCGTTCCCTAAAGAGCAGCTCGAAGAATATTTGCCATTTCCCTTATCTTGGGAAGAGCAAGAACATCTTGAGTGTTGAGATGACAAGCTCAACACATGCGGACATTGATGATGGACCACCTGGTTAGATGGGTCCACACGTCTACACTTAGCACGTCAGTGGTCATTATGACTCTCACATGGCCACTGACTCATTACTTATTATATTCAGGTTGTTACACCTATTTACAGCTGACATAGTTATAGCGCCAGTCGACTAGTGTAGTCGGTTATGCATTGTTTGACTTAGTAGGCCACTTTCCTTTATGTTGTATCTTATCTATACTTTGTGTACATTGTAACGTGTGTGGAAGAAGAAGAAGAAACCAGCAAGAAAACGTTTTGGCCTCCATCCCTCTTATTGTCTCTTGAGTGAGCTTCTCCTTGTGCATTCTATGTGTTCGGCGCAGCATCTTGAGCAAGTCCCCCCACCACACGATTCTTGACATTGAGGAGCACTATAACAGGCTCCTACATGAACGCATGCAACTCATCTCTGGTGAGGAAGCCGAGGAACTGCACTTAACTGTCACGTTCAATGATGCACTCTGTCAACCAAATCTCTTAGAGATAGAGCAACTAAAGTGACTGTCAGAGGGCCGAAGTCAATTTGAACAGTGTTGGTGTGAAAACCGCGTTGCAATGGCCAAACCACAAGCTCAGATCATGACAGTCTCTGAGGAGCGATTGGCCAAATGGTGATCTCAAAGAGACCCAACCTATGTGGCACCAACTTCCCTTCAAGTGCTGACTGCCATTCGGGGTATGAACTTGGCTGAACCTAGCCAAGAAAACTCTCTGTTTGATAAGGTTCTCACTGAGGAGGAGTTGCATGTTGCCAGTAGACTCGGGCAAGGTTCCATGCTACTCGATGTGGCAAAATATCTATCGATATTAAGTAAGCTGCCACATGTACTAGATGCATGTGCCACGCTCCAGTACAATCCCGAGTTCTATAATTGGTTTCTATCCTCGTGAAGTGACATGGATTCGCAAAATATGTATATATATAAACAATGATTTTTGCGTCACCCTGTATAGACACTATCAACACACACAAGCAATAATAGTCAAGCACAGATAGAAGAGTTGGGGCCAATAGGGTAGACTCGTCCGTTCCCCCTCTCACATGACCATTTCCACCTCCGGGTGAAGGGCATGCACCCCGCATTGCCACCGTGGAAAGCCCCGACCAACATCTCTGATGATGTAAGTAGGGTGCAGTCCCTTTCTATATACTTTCCCCTTTCCGGTCCATCCTTCCGAGGATGAGCCCTACCCAAATCTATGACCACCAGCTTATGTAACTCGGCGTGAGCCAAGACCTGCTAATGGCAGGAGGCTAAGTCAACATCATCATGGGGAGCACCTCGCTACAAAAGCAAAGCACGTCCCACTCCACCTCTTCTAGTCATATGCATTTGATAACCCACACTATAATTCAGCCCATGCGAATGGTCTTATTCCGTATCAAGGCCTAACCCTTGGTTTGCATATTGCAGGTCCCCTACAAGAAAAACATGGAAAACCTAGGGCAGCTGGCTTGCAGAGATGCTCTCCGCAGACGTCGGGAACATGTGGCACATGCCCCTCCACCGGTGCACTACGTGCCCACCCTCAAAAGGTATGCAAAGAAGCGAGGTCCTAAGCGACACCGTCCCAGACGAAGGTCGAAGAATCCCCGGGCCAAGAAAGTCGAGACTCAAAGAAACGGGTAGCATGTGGTAACACCAGTTGCATAGACCCCCAACGTACGCTCAGGCACCAGGTGCTCACGGAAAGAAAGGGTGGCTCGGGACAAGGAAGAATTTGATGAATTGTTTAAAGGCATTTTGGAAACAGTGTCAGCCCGAGACTACACCATTCATGTCCCGGTCGACATGTTCCTTGCCCAGCCTCACAAGAGTCCCACACCAGCACTGCCCTAGTCGCCTAACCAACCGAACTCACCCCGCCTAGTACAAATCAACTAAGCCCCTATGATGTACAAGTAGCTTGACAAGTCATCATGCCATTACTTTTTGTCTTTTGATGAGTAAAGGGGCAAGATCCCCACTTGTACACACCTCCCTTACCTCTAGTTAATGTATGCGACCTTAACAAGCAATGAAATAGGCATCCCAATAGACATCATAGCATTCTGAAAAATTGTCTTAACATGTTTGCATTTGTTCAATGTTGTCGAAGGATTTTGAAAGCAATGTCGCGACTTTAGAAGTCCTTGATTATTTTCAAGATAGAAGATCAAGCATGTGATTAAGAAAAAGTGAAGTAGCAAATGTATTACTGTCAAGATGTTTACAAAATTCAAGGTGAATTCCAATCTGTTCAGTCCAATGGCTCTGGATCACCTGTTTTAATTCAGGCTTGGTTTAACAAGTTTTACATATTAAAAGTGTTGTTTGGGAAGACCAGAGAATGCTCCAGCATTACATTCCTCTTCCATAGCTTGTCCACCTGAGCTAAAGTAATTGCAAAAAGCTCTAATCTTCAGAGTATAGCATTAGCCATAGAAGAATCTGCATATTGTGGGCTTTCTGTTGAAAGTTTGTTCTCTATCCCTTTTTCCTTTTCTTCCTCTTAACGATTGCGCCTTTGCTTAGCCTGCTTTTTTTTTGTCCTCTTATCTTTTTCAAAGGTGAAGGTGCTGTTGAAGCCACTCTATTCATTGTT
The DNA here is from genome assembly GCF_053477565.2 of Lygodium microphyllum. Taxonomy (NCBI): domain Eukaryota; kingdom Viridiplantae; phylum Streptophyta; class Polypodiopsida; order Schizaeales; family Lygodiaceae; genus Lygodium; species Lygodium microphyllum. The sequence continues at coordinate 48,724,640 of NC_141158.1, read as the reverse complement.
TCAAAGAAGCAATGACAATCTCTGCATTCAAGCTTCCCGAACTGCCTGTGCCTCTTCCTCTGCTTGGTAAACACTGAGTTTGATCTGCTGTGTTTATCTTCTTCCTAGATTCATTAGCGACATCACTGTAAGATGATATGGAATTTAAAGAGCATGTGGATGAGATGTCATCAAGAAGGGCTTGATAATTCTGACTAAATCTTCCATTTCTGCACGCTTCCACAGAGCAGCACTCTATCCACTGTTTCAAAGAAGCAATGACAGTCTCTGCTTTCAACACGAAAGGTGACATCTTGACAGCACGCAAAGGCTCTAATACAGCTCTGTGAAGTTTCACTTTGAGAGACACTCCTTCACCAAATCACGGAATTCAGACTAAGGCATAGAGCTTCTTCACTGTTGGAACAGAGGAGCTTCATGATTCTAGAAGACGAAAAAGAAACGAAACAGACGAAATCACTGGGAGACACTCCTGGCACCACGCGAATAGCACTCCTCAGCTTTGGAAAAATCTCCATCTGCATTTACCTGGTTCCACAATTCTCAAGTGAAAAAAAACGATGCTTTGGCCCCTGTTATACGTCGATGAAGGCAAAGATGCATTAAACTGTCTCGCAAGGATTCGGGACAAACTCCCCCTTCGTCGACTGAGAAATACATTCCCCTCTAATCCTGTTCAATTCACATCGTTCCTGTCCTCCATCCAGATTGCTTCCCGCAAATATACTTCCCGATAAGAATGGCATGTAGTTCCATTGCGGTTTAGAGAAACTTCCTATCAAACAGTAGGCTGATCTATGCATCGCTCCCAGTACTCATAGGCCCTCCCTCGCTTGACAACAGTCGATCCCTTCCGTTTTCCACCCTAAATTGGCTTCCCTCCCAGAACCAGAAAAGCACCCATGGTCCCAGTCGCAGAATTCCGAGGAAAAGCAGCCCCTTTTTAGCCACTCTTCCTTTTCATAGCATACCACACGCAGAAAAGCGGCCTCCACCTTTTCAACTTCCCGTGCATATCGTAATGCTCGCAAGCCTGAAGTTGCCAAGGCATCCATGGTTTTCTTCTCACCTTCCTTTAAAAATGGCTCTTCCTTCACAGCAGTAACTTCAACATCATCCAGAGCAGCCTGTGCCTTCATGTCTTCTAAATCAAAATTCCAGCCGCTAACACCTCGCTTGTACTCATTCTGAGACCTCTCTTCTCGCTCCCCATACGGCATTTTCTTTTGAGCTAGACGTGCGGCATCTTTCATCTTCAAGTCATGCACACGTTCCCAAAGAGGAGGAAGAGGATCCAATATTGTTCGAGCAACGTATTCAGCAGAGCGAGCATGCTTGAAGAAAGAGTGCTTGAGCAATTTCTCTGCACTTGGACGTTTTGTAGGATCTTTCACCAAACACATTGCTATCATCTCTTTGAATGACTTTGAAAACCTTTTGTCTCTCTCATAGTCAAGCCCTGGAGGGGCATTTTGTAAGGTCATCAAAAGTACCTTCATAGGAGGGTACTTCGAGAAGGGGGCATGCCCATGTGCTAGCTCCAAGGCTGTGATCCCAAAGGACCAAATATCAGCCTTGAAATCATACCCATGAACTTGCTCCATAACCTCAGGTGCCATCCAGCATGGGGTTCCAACGAAAGTGTTCCTTGATCATTGTCTATCACCAGTATCAAACATGCAAGCAGAAACACCAAAGTTCCCAAGTTTCACAGCACCATTTCCATCAACAAGAATATTCCCTGCCTTGACATCTCGATGAATATGTCCATGATGATGAAGATACTCTAAGGCCTTCAAGGTCTCTTTCAAAAAGGATCTCCTCATCATCTTTTGCAACAGTCTCTTTCTCTTCTCCTTTCTGCTGCTACAAGCTCTTGATCCCATGAGGTGAATCTGCACAGTCTTGATCTGGGTCATCCTCGAAAACATCAAAGCATCCAATATGCTTGGGCTCCTTCTTCCCAACTCCTGGATGTGGAGGCTTGGTATCATTAGGTATTTTTGATGTAGCTAGAGAAGGAGAAGGCAAAGGTCCTGAACGAATACGTGTAACACGTTCGCCAGCATCAGTTGTGCTTTCCACTTGACCTTGCTCAACATAGGCTGAAAGCATCTCATCATGCTCACCACTATGCCTCCAACTCCTCCCCACTATACTCATACGCAGAAAATAAATGTAAACACAACAACTAAGTATGTACAAAGTATCAAATCACACACAACTTTTGGGTGGTTTTCACACCTCGAATGCGCAGCAATACGACATCCACCCCCTCTAATCCTGCGCATCCTCCGGATGGGCCAACTACCCATGATCATTATCATCAAGTTCCACAAACAGATCAATCTCTTCATTATGCATTTCGGGTATATCAACAAGATTATCTATCATATCATCTGTCTCTTCCATTGGGGTTTCTTCTCGTTGTTCTCTTGCAAATTCTTCCAATGCATAATCTTCATCATCTCTTTTCTTGAAAATCTTGATTCTTTTTCCAGCAATAGGCACTCTAAGCACTATCCCATCCAATTCTGTCAGCTCATATGTTGCATTATCAAAGACATGTGACTATGTACGGCCCAAACCATCTTTTCACCATCTTCCGAAGTGCAGTATGCTGATTTTCAAGGGTGCTATCAAGGACCAATACCCAATCTCCCTCTTCTATTGCTCTAGGCCGCAAGCGATGCCTGCTGTCAAACCTATCCTTATTTCTTAGTCTAGCAACCTTCAACCTGTCAATAGCTAGCTGAATATCCTCTGGTCTCCTCTCCAACTGTCGAATCCGAAGAGCTAAGAGCTCTTCTCTCGTCAAATCCTCCTGCCAAGGTAAAACTGACCAAGTCAAAGCACAAGTCTCAATCGGCATAACAGGTTTCTGACCATACATCAACTCTGCAGGCATATATCCTGTGGTAACACTATGAGTCGTACGATCAGCCCATAAAGCAAATGGTAGAAGTCTCGGCCATTCTCCAATCCGTCCTCTGCATGCTTTGGCTAATGCTTTCACTATCGGTGGATGCCCTCTTTCACTCTTCCCATTTCCCTCTGGATTATATGCTGTAGTTAGAGCCAACTTGATTCCTAGCTGAGAGAAAAACTCCCTAGCTTCATCTGCATCCAATTCACCACAATCCGCAGTGATCTTACCCACACAACCATACCTGCAGAAAATTTCCTCCAATAAGAACTTACACACTGCACTAGTGGTATTCATTCTCAAAGATCTGCCCTCAACATGATTGGTAAGATCCTCTCTAGCCAAAACAATGTATCTCATCTGCCATAGACCCATAGGCATAGTAACCAAATCAACTACCCACTTATAATGAATGCATAGCGGATAGGTCGGATGAAGCTCATCTCGATGACGCACTACCGAATACATCTAGCAGTCTCTGCAAGTCTCAACAAAGTGAAAAACGTCTCTGTACATGCCTTTCCACCAATATTTTTCCTTGATTTTCTCATAAGTAGCCCACACTCCTCTATGACCAGCCCAAGGACTCTCATGAAACTCCCTCATCACCTGTAACTGTGTCTCTCTATCGCAGACAACCCGCAAAGGTAATCCGCCTCTTTTCTTCGGATGCTTCCAAAGAAATCCGTCCTTGAGAAAATAACCATAGGCTTTCCTTCTGATCTTCTTGAACTCTTCATCTGTCCATTCATCTCTTTCGCTTAGTGTACTAAGGTACCTTCCAATCTGCAACCAATCTCCAATATAGAGTTCTTCTATGAAAGCCACAATATCATAGACATGACAAACATGATCAACCATAGTGACTAAAATTTATGCATCATCTTCTTCTGCAAGTAGAGTCTCCTCATCGTCATATCTGGCTCTAGACAACATATCTGCCACTGGATTATCCTTCCCTGCTATGTGTTTAAATTCTGGATTTAATGACTTGATGTATGCAATCCATCTCAGCATAGCTATATCCGGAGTAGAGCAACTCGTGATCATACCAATCGATGGCAAGCAATATGTCTCTACCACAACTGAAGCTCCAATAAAGTACTCCTTGTCACATTTGAGAGCCGTAACAATCCCCAATAACTCCCTCTTGATTTGCGGATATCTCCTCTGTCTCTCGTTTAGGACTTTCGCCCCAAACCGAATGGCATACCTATTTCCATCTGCATCATCTTGACCCACAGCCCAACCTATGCCAATTGGACTAGTGTCAACTGTTAATACAATAGGCCTTTCACAATTATAATCCGCTTTCCTGAGAGTAGGAGCATTCTGCAATAACTTGTTCAATTTCCGCATAGCTCTAGTGTGGCTCTCATCCCAATAGAATTTCCGCCCCTTTCGAAGCAGCTGATATAAACAATCTACTATGTGTGCAAAATGAGGTATCCAAATCATATAAAACACACAAGCTCCAATGAATCTCCGTACCTCTGAAGTGGTAGAACAATACTCCGCAATCTTGCCTATAGCATTCACCTTATCAGGTGAGGGTTTCCTGCCATAATATCCACACATATGTCCAACAATGACAACCTCATTCAGTCCAAAAATAGATTTTTGCCCTGAAAGTGTCAAGTTCACTTCTTCTAACCTGGCCAAAATCTTCTCACATGCTGAAATATGATCAGCCACAAAGTATCTGCATCCCTGCTCATTTAGACTCTCATTCTTCTCTTCTTCTGCACACCCCTTAATGGGCACATCATCCAAGAAAGGCATGGTAAGCTGAGGTATATAATCACGAAGGACCTTATGCATGGCATTCATCATATGCGCAACAGAATTAGTGGCACCTTGAGGCAAGGTACACATCCTGACAAGCCCAATAGGAGTTCTCATGGTGGTTATGTCCCTGCTTTCCGAAGCCAGCTGAAACTGATCATATCCTGAATACAAATCACCTAAAGAATAGATGGCACGTCCAGCAAATGCTTCTGCAAACTCATCCACAACTGGACCTATACCAACATTCCTGATAGTAACTCTCTTCACTGGCTGCATGTCCTGAATAAATCAGAGAGTACCATTCTTCTTTGGAACTGTAAACCACCTGTTTGAGTATGGTGCAGATGAAGGCTCAAGGATTCCCATCCTGATTTTCTCATTCAATAAATCAATTAGCTTTGGCAGGTGTGCCTTAGGCACTGGAATAGGTCGGAGATTCCATGGAATATGAGGAATAGTAAAGATCACCATAGGAGCAACAATATCAGAATTCACACATCCAATCTCATGTGGGAAAAAAGCAAATCCCCTTCCATGTCGCTCAAGCATCTCCTGAAAGCATTGCTTCTCTATGGGTAGCAAGAAATCACCATTTCCAATTTTCAATTCAGCAAGAGTCTCTGCTGAAAATTTATGACCAATATGCTCCGGATTCCTCAAAATTGGCTGTTTAGCAGGAGTATTGAGGCTAGAGTGAAGAGTAATGGGAAAAAAATGAAAGGAGAGACTTGACTTGAATACGAAACTTTTAAAATTACTATGGTGTAAATGAACTTTAAAATTATCATTTCATTTCATTTCTCCACCCCATCCCTGCCTCTCTCTGTCTCTTGCCACCCCCCTCACGCCCCTCTCTCTCTAAGCCAATGAATGTTCCAAGGTTTGGAATTTTTGTGTCTTTGTCTTAAGATTTTGAAATCGACTTTTCATAATTAAAAAGCATAGTTTGAAGTCGTCTTTGAAAAACATAGTGACTAACCTTTGAAATTTTAAACAAAATTTGTAAGACATCTCATGTTAAAGATAGAAGTATTGATGTGTCATATCCTTAGTACTTGTGCTCTCTCGTGGACTCTAAATGCATCAAAATTATTATCTTTATCTAGGTCTCCATTTCTTTCTATCTCTCTCTTGGGTTGCCAACCATTTTGTGTGGCGTTGTCTTGCTGTGTTGTTTTCACATCTTGCTTTTCTCACTTCATATGTTGCCCTACTTATAAATTCTACTTGAGAATTTTTGGACTTCTTCTCTTTTTCCTTGTGTCATATCTCTAATCTCTTGTACCACCATTGTAATAATTGCCTCATAGAATTGGAATCATTGATGCCACCTCCATGATTAGTTGCCTTTTGAAAAGCACAACAAGCTTGCCAATGAGATTGTCCCATGCCTTGAGTTGACCATACTACCAAACTTCCTTGATCCGCAAAGTATGGACCATGTCCTTCAAGTATATGCTGTAGAAGAAGAGAGATTAGAAATACAAACTAATTCGAAATTATGATTTTTTTTGTAGTGGTGACAATATTGTCCATGTAGTGTGTTATGATATCTGTAGTCTATGCCTCCACCATATACTTATGAAATTTAGCAATTGTCTCTTTAAATGTATCGGCATCACCATCCCTAAACTCAAATTTTGTAAGAGATTTGCTAATCTATATAGGCATATCCACACTTCTGCCTTCACAATCCTTGTTCATCCCCCATTGCTCCAATCTGGAGCAGCAAGGTGCAACTTTTTCCATGCTTCATACTTCTCTGGTTGTTTTACAAGTATATTGCCATCCTCATCTCTAGGTAGAGATAAAAAATTCCTAGCCTTCCATCAAAGAATAGTTTACAAGGGATATTTCCACTCTTGCCCCATTTTTTTTGTCTTTTTTATTTCTACTTGTCCCCATGTAATCCAACTTCAAAGAGGACTTGTTCTACCTTCTTGCATATAGCATCAGCTTCTAGCATAGGCTGCATCTTGTATGCAAAGCATATATATTCATATACTAGCTTCTCAATTATTCTAACCAAACAATGCAATGTGCAAAAGTGAACCCCTGTTAGTGGTATTCCCACCTTGCCACATAATCCATGAGCATCTGTAGCAATAAACAAGTTGCTCACATCCTTAAGATGTTCATTTGCAACACCATTTACAATGTCCCTAAATTTACAATTTTCCAATGCATTTTTTACCATATCCTTTCTTAGGACTTTGGCAATGTTATCATTCTATGCATGAGGGAACATATTTCTCATTGTATCAGATTGAGCATATATCCATCTATGATATTGTCCACTTCCTTTGGTTAATTGGTGAATTGGTTTAACTAATCGGATGTGTCGACACGCTTCTTTGGTTTTTTAAGTGGGCCCAATCTCCAACTGTTTGTGAGCTTCCTCTTTATGTTTTGATTCTCCTTCTCCAAGTCCATAACTTTAGACTGTAACTGCATATTATGCATGTGTGTAGCATGCATAGCATCTTCAATGACAGACATTGCTTGTTGTACGCTCTAATTCTCCCTATCCTTCTCAACCAATAATCTATCATTTTCCATCAAAAACTGCATATTCCCTTATAATCTTGTCTGCATATTTGTCAAGGCTTGATGAACCCCTGCTAATCCTTGTGTGATAAGTCTACATGTGTATCCATACAATCCTTCATTTCCTTCATAGACAAAATTTACAAATGATGTAAGCCCTTCAAATTGTGGTGGCCTTTGAGTGACTAGATTTGGAGGATAAATGCACCCATCAACCCAAAGGTTCACATTTTTTCCCCTACATTTCTTTCTTGTTGCATCTTGTATCTTATTGCATCATCTATTTCCACAGTTCTTTTGAACATTGGTGCATATTCATCTTCCAATTGAAAGTGAATATCTCTCTTTCTCTTGGTACATCTTGCACCTGCATTCTATAAAGAAAAATGTATGCCAGTTTTAACTTGGATTAACATTCAAAACACACAATTACACCCCTTTGATTCACTATATTTGTGTTCTTTTTTACCCAGTTGGATCTTGTCTCTTTCTCTTGATTTCAATCATGATAGACCCTAATCAGCCTGTAATCTTAGATTTTCATCTACCTCTAATTAGCATCAAATCTTATATTATGTTCTATCCAAAATATTCTCTCTCTCTCTCTCTCTCTCTCTCTCTCTCTCTCTCTCTCTCTCTCTCTCTCTCTCTCTCTCTCTCTCTCTCTCTCTCTCTCTCTCTCTCTCTCTCTCTCTCTCTCTCTCTCTCTCTCTGAATTGATGCTTAAGGATTAAACAACAACTATAAAGAATAATAACATCACAGAGATTTAAAAAATAAAGCTACCTCCATTATCACTTGATTATTTGTAGTATAGATTGTTGAAGAGGAAGATATCTTATAGCATAGTATTGAAGAGGGAGATTGGTTGTAATAGGGTAGAGAGTGTTGTAAATAGAGATTATTTGATTTCAGTAAATAGCATCAAAACCACTCGTGAGATTGCTTGTAGCAGGGTAGAGAGTGTTGTAGATAGTACTGAGTGCTACTTCAGAAGAATTCGTATGCAAGAAATCATATTTTGAAGGGAAGGAGAAGAGTACACAAAATTTGGGACAAAACTAGAGCTTTGTGAGAAGGAATGAAAAAATACCCAAAAATAGGCACATACTTATCCAAAAAAGATAAAAATCTACAAGGAAACTCTCGAGTCAAAAAGGTGTCTTTGGGTTAAAAAAAATCTTCAAATATGATGTGTACGTAATTTTATATCGTTTTTTAACTTTTGCCCTTTTAAGAAGCGAGAATGGAAAAGATTCTTATATATTTTAATGTTAAAATTTCATAAGGATATTAAAGAGTTGTATATCAATGATTGAATCCATTTTTAGATAAAATAGAATTGTATTTTTTTAGTTATGAGGATTTTGAGAAAAAGTGACTTTATCCTATAGTTTGGGAATAAAATAATAGTGAAATCTATTAAAAATAAAAATACAAGATTTTGTTGATTGTAGAAGATATCTTATTATAATATTATTTTGGAATGTCTTTTTAGAGAGAGAGAGGTGAGAGAAACCCCTTAAGGGGCAAAAAAGAGAGCCCATATTTCTCCTAATGTGCTCTCTCTCTCTCTCTCTCTCTCTCTCTCTCTCTCTCTCTCTCTCTCTCTCTCTCTCTCTCTCTCTCTCTCTCTCTCTCTCTCTCTCTCTCTCTCTCTCTCTCTACAGCAAAACTGGTGGTAATAGTAAGGCATTAGCCTAAGCTAAGGCTTAGGCTAGCCTTTATAGTCTCTGGCTAAGGCTTTTAGACTTAGCCTATAAGTCTATTTCACTCCTCATTTAGTCACATGGATCTTGGATGGTCTGATCACTATGTGGAGATAAGTATGAGTTTTCTGACATTGAGGACGTATGTTAGCTTTGATGACATTGTCGATTGTGCAATTGATAATTGTATCAATGATCAATTGATCGCATAATCTTGTAACACGAATCGGGATGGAATCAAGGAGGCATCGAACATGTCTAGTCAATGTCAGATTCATAGATTCTTTATTCTTTTTTCCTAAACAAATTATTAAGGTTTTTAACCTTAAAACCAACTCCCCCTCCCCTAACACTAGGTCACATGGAGGGGGGGAAGAACATTACATCCTCTCTCCCTTAGAGGAATTGAGATGTCCTCGTCTTGATGGAACTTAGGATTGTTTATTCTATCAGAAATGGAGATCATAGCACTTGTGGGTTTGGAGTCATTAAAGCTTCTACTATGCTACTTGACTATATGCATCAACTGAATTTTAGATTATAAGGACAAGGTAGAGTAGCCATTATAAAATCGTACAAGTGTACGGTTCATAACATTTGAGAGAGATTATTTTCTAGATTTCATTGGGTCCTAGTAGTTATTTATTACAAAAGAAACTAGGGATGTTGCTTACATAGGGTATCCTAGTTTATCCAAGTGGCGACCTCCTTAGGATAGTCTTTCCATTGCATGAGATATTCCCTAATGGTCCTATGTCTAAGGATGCATTCCTTTACATCAAGTATACTATCAAGTTGAAACTCAAAGACTCCTTGGATTGACATTACAACTTGTTAATCATTGAGAATATGATCAAGGTTGGGTACATAAACTTTTAGAAGGCTAACATGAAATACATTGTGAACTTTCAAGTGTTCAAGAAGTTATAGCTTATAAACATTGAGTCCTAGATACTTGAGAATCTTATATGGCCCACAATATCTAGGGCTTGGCTTCTTATATTTTCCCAAGGATAAAGAGCTTTTCTTAGGATGAACACGAATGAAAACCATGTCTCCTTCCTTGAAGATCTATTCTTGTCTTTCTACATTAGCATATGCCCTTTGTCGATCCTTGGCGGCCTGGATATCTTGTATGATAGCATTAACTTTTTCATCCATCTCTTCCAACATCTTCTTGGAAGATTCTACTTTTAGGATAGGATCAGAAAAGTTTAGTGGGGTTAGGCACTTGTATTCATGCAAGACTTGGAATGGGGTCATCTGGATGCTTTGATGATAAGATGCATTTTAAACAACCAACTCCACCAAAGGTAGGTATTGTATCCACTGCTTAGGCTCCTGCAATAGTAGCAGTAAACTCTAAGTATGTCTTTGATTACTTGGTTGACTCGTTTAATTTTCCCATCAGTTTGAGAATGATAGCAGTGTTGAAAGTTGGGTACCAATGGCCTCAAACAAACTCTTATAAAAATGAGTGAAGAGAGAATCACAATCACTAATGATCCTCTTAGGCAATCCATGTAGCCTAAAAGATATCCTTCACAAAGATCCTTGCAATCTCTGAAGCCTTGTAGTTGGTTTTTATTGGCATAAGGTGAGTAACCTTAGTTAGCATATCCACAATGACTAGGATTGAATTATATCCTCCTTGGACACAAGGTAAACCAACTACAAAATCCATGCTGATAAATTCCAACTTGGTTTGTGATATGTTAAGTGGTTAGATCTTTACTAGCATCTTAACGTGCTCATCCTTGACCTATTGGTAGCTTAGGCATTCAACGACATGTTTAAGCACATCTCTTTTGAGCTTTTCCCAATGAAAGCTTCTTCTTATAGTGTTGAGAGTTTTTGCATAGCCTGGATATCCTAAGAAAGGAGAATCATGGGCTTCCATAAGGGCATTGAGAAATGCTTTGCAAGTTAGGATATCCACAATAGCATTCTCCTTACATGGCATGTGCTTGATCTTAAATTCATACTCTTGTAAGACTTCAATCCATTATCGTTGCCTCGTGTGTCTAGATCTGATTGAGTAAATATCCACTTGAGGCCTTTATGGTTGGTGACTAACGTAAACTTGTTGTTAAGAAAATAGTGTCTCCATAGTTTGGGAGGTATGAATTACAACAAGTAGCTCTAGATCATGGGTAGCATAGTTCTTCTCATGAATCTTCAGCTTCCTAGAAGAATAGGCTATTACATGAGTATACATCATAATGCGAGAGAGCTTACATCAATGACAACTTCAAATTTTTAGTTCAAGTTGAGTAGTTTTATAATAGGAGCTATGATCAATTAACCTTCTCAAAGCTAGAATGTTCAATGGGAGATGGGGGTGTTGATTTATTAAGGCTTATTTCTTCTCATGTTCCTCATCTCTTTTTTCACTTGGTATCAAAGCAAGTTTAATTAGAATCTCACCTAGCATGAGCCTTTTTTTGTGTGAAAAATTATAGTGGGAGCTCATGCTCATTCGCCAAGACCAATGGACCGCTTATTTCTTCAAGCATTTCAAGCAAGCACAAATAGCTATCTCTCACCTAGCTGATACGCCTTCGATCCTACAGAGGTGTAGTGAGGTTACCTTAATGCCTGAATGAGTAGCCTCCTCCCTCAAGCAACCCAGTAGCTCCACAATTTGAGATGCAAGCTAAGCCTCTACTTTTAAGCTCCATCCTCCATAGCTATGCGTGAGACAAAAGAAGAGAAGAGAAGAAGAAGAGAGGAGATGATGGAGAGCTTCTTCTCCAAGATCCCTCACCCTCACACACTCACTCCCTCACACCCTCACACACTCTTTCTCAAGCACACACAAGCAAGCAAGAAGGAGAGAATAGGTGCTCCCCATAGAGCACAACGACCACCAAAGCAGAAGAGGAGATGGAAACCGGGCACTATCGCCCTTCGGGAGATAAGGAGAATGCAATGCAAATATGAGCTTCTCATCCTGAAAAGATCTTTTCATAAGGACGTTGTTCGGGAAGTCATGCAAGACTTAGAGCTGAAAGGGATGGAAAGATTTTGGGCACGACTGCGAGACGGCCCACCAGTAGGAAGGTAGACTGTTGCAACTATGACGACAGAAAGAAGAGCCTACATGATGTACTACATGTACCTTCTATTACCAAGAATCTATTGTCAATTGGACAGATGGCAGAACAAAATTTGCAAAAATCTACTGTCGGTTGGATAGATGATTTCAACTTATACACATGGTTGTACATTCTGAAGTACAAGGATGAGGTACTCGATGTCTTTAAGAAAATGGGTTTATAAAGAGAAATGCAAGTCAGATGGTTCATTGGAAAGGTATAAATCCCAGCTCGTTGCAAAGGGATATGCACAGTAATACATCCTAGATTATGAGGAGACTTTCAACTCGATTGCCATGATGGAGAAACCACTTTCTCCACACAACAAAGAATAAGCTTCTCATTCACTTTTTGAGTTTATAAACAAGCCCTAAATCCCTTGGACACCCATCCCTTTTTTACATGATCAGGCATCTTGCCAAGGTGCTCTTTTCCTACTCCCTTCTAGTTGCCTTATCCCTTCACCTATGTCTATTTAGACTTTACAATTTGCATAGAAGGGAGCCTAGCACTCTTTTATAAATGAATTATATTACACCCTAGGCTTTCCTTGCTAGGATATTCAGAGCACCTTGCTAGAATATTCAGTGCTCTCCCATGTTTTTTCTGAGCACCTTGCTAGAATATTCAATGCTCTCCCACATTTTCTTTTAGTACCTTGCTAGAATATTTGATGCTCTCCCACATTTTCTTTTAGCTTGCCTTCTTCTCCACTTTTCTCGCCTGGGCGCAGAAGGAGCTTCTCTATTCACTTTTTGACTTGGTCTTCCTCTGCTTCTTTTTGTGTTGCATGGTCCATGGCATGTCTGTGACATTACTTCCCTCCTAAACGAGTGCCAATCCCATGGCACTTGTGGGTCTAAGCTAATGAGGGTTTGGTGATTTGAAGGATAGTTGTGTGCATATTGGGGCCTCATGGGGATTGGTCCTAGGGAGAAGTTGATCATATGATTAAGGTGGTGGAGTCGAAAGTGGATTGATGGGGCCTCCGAAGTTGGTGGTTTGCAGTATTTGTATTTACATGTAAAGAAAAGGTGTACTATTTCATAGGGGTGTGTCTACCTTACCATGTGGTGCATTGTGCTCATGCTAGTGGAACAAGGAGTAGTTTCCTTGCCTAAGGGGGTGCGGTGAGTGTGGCTTAGGGAGACAGGTCTAACCATAGTGAGGGTGACATCCCTAGATATGTCCTACCCTTTATGTGCCCTAAGCATGATGTGGGGAATCAAAATGGGCTAAGGAGGTTAGGGATGGAGCTAGCCGATTGAAGCCACCGGATGCACCTAAATTGAGGACCCCTAGGTGCAGCAACTGTGGCCTACGTGTAGTGAGATGATGATGATTCATTTACTTTTTCCTATGATTTTCTTCTCGTGATCTCTTATTCTTTTCTTTTCTTTTCTCTTTTCATTGTCTCTATTTTGTTTTGTGAATAGACGAGAATCTAATCTTCATCTCATCAGAGTCATGAGAGGGAGGAGTTGGGAGCTTAAGAGATTTGTTAAGGAATCTCCAACTTTGCATGTATCCTTTGAGGTTCATTCGTGCTTGAAGAGGAGTAGTGAAGTGGCTATCATTCATCTATTCTAAGAGATCTAAGAAAAAAGAGGGAAGGAGGGTAGCCAATATCATTAATCTAGTTATAGCGTAGTTTTTTATGCTATTTGGATCAAAAAAGAGTGGCGGATATAGGCTCTTGCCTTAATAGTACCCTAAGTAATCTAAGATAATTACATGTAGTTAGGAAGGTTGGGTCTAGGCATGAAGTGAATTCATTATTAAGGAAGTGGGCTATGGAGTCGTATAGATCTTGTAACATGAAAGTGAGGGCTTGCTCAAGCTTGGTGGATTTGACATTGTGTATCCTGGGAAAGTCATATCGACCATTGGATGTTCAAATATTGTAATCCACTCCTACCTTCTTGAATATGGCATGAAAGTAGGGTTATTTCTTTTGAAGGATAGAGCGTTGCAAAATGATATCCAAGCATCCATCTTGCCTTCCCAAATCCACCTCCTCCACTTTGGTTGGCACTCATAGCCCTTCACTCTTTTGGGCACTTCATAGACCTTGTTCTCCTAGTAGTGTGGAGCCTCTATTCCCCATTGGGTAGAATTTCTCTCTCTCTAAGAGGTCCACCTATCTCCCAACCTCCTTTCGATATCAATCACCTCTTCCACCACCTTGGTGGATAATACCTTGCTCAATGCTACAGGTAATCAAAAATCAAAGTTGAATGATTCACGGTTATTTTCTCTCTGCTCCCGAGTTCAGTGTTTAGTTTATTGGGAGGCAATCTTCTCTCGGTAGGTGGGAGCTATTGGCATTACTATCGATTGAGCATTCATTCTTCTTCGTGCTTTCTCTAGCATTTGCTTCCTCTTCTTTTTGAGCTTGACTTTCTTGGTAGTAGGGGCATCCACCTGATGTTGCTCTTCAGGTCATGGGGGAAGGAGGTTGTGGGACTAGCTCCTCCTCTTGTTGTTCCATTCCAAAGGGTTTTGCCTCATCCTCCTCCCTATGTTCCTATGGTGCTCCTTCAGTGAATCCCAGGGCATCCACTTCTTACATCACCAAGCCTTCCCTCAGCAAATAGTTCTTGTGGTCTTATACACTTAGGCTGACTCCTAATGCTTGTGGTGGCATGTGTAGCCCCTGTCTCAAGGCCCTACAAAAAATCCCCATTTTTCTTTTCAATGAATTGATGGCCTCCCCTTATTCCATTTAGGTGATGTCCATGATAGTGTCGAGGAACACACATTGTTCGGTCTCTAAGGTCAATTGTGTGGCCTCTGCCTTGCTCTCTACGAACACCTTGTCCCCTTCTGTATGAGCTAGACAAGGTGCTAAGTATTGTACTTGTCTTTTACTTCTAGTTGTCCATTCTTATGCCTTCTTTTTCACTTCATCGAAGCTTTCTCCTCCCTACCTCTTTAAGCTAGGATCATCATCCTTGCTGCTCTTGTTCCTCAATTTCCCTCTTCAATCTCTTCTTCTCCTCTAGCTGTAAGGCAACCTTCTTTTTCAATTTTCTATGTCTTTGTTAACCTCAAATCAGAATGGCGAAAAAATAAAGGAAAAAGTGCAAAAAGAATAGAAAGAGAGCAAAGGCGTAGAGGCGGCCTCGAAAACTAAACTGAGGCAAAAAGAGCAATTTTAAAGGAAAGGCACCTCAAAAACTCTTGTAAAAGAGCGCCAGGCTCCCTTCTGTGCTACTTCTAAAGGAATAGACGGGTATAGGCATGAAGCAAGAAGAGGGAATTAGGAAAAGGGACCTTGCCACAATGGCCGATCATGTAACAAGGGATGGGCACCTATGGGGGTTTTAGGGTTTGTATATATAAAGTTCAAAAAGTGAATGAAAGCTCATTCTTTGGTGTGTGGCTAACAAGAGTCCTCTCTTCTTCTCTTCTTCTCTTCTTCTTGCTAGTGTGTGTGCTCTTGAGGGAGGGAGTGTGGGAGTGTGAGGGAGTGAGTGAGTGAGTGAGTGAGTGAGTGAGTGAGTGAGTGTGTGGAAGTGAGGAATCAAGAGGATGAAGCTCTTCACCATCTCCTCTTCTCTTTTCCTCTCTCTTCCCTTCCCTTCTCTTACCTTGCACGTGGCTATGGAGAATGGAGCTTGGAGATGGAGGAGGCTTGAGGATGCTTGAGCTAGCATCTAGGATCTTGGGGCTACCGACTTGTGTAAGGGAGGAGGCAACTCATTTTGGCATCAAGGTAAGCTCACTACACCCCAAGAGGATCGATGACGCATCGGCTAGGTGAGAGATAGCCATGAGAGCTTGCTTGGAATGCTTGAAGCAATAAGCGGTCCATGGGTCTTGGCGGTTGAGCGAAAGCTCCCACATTTTGGTTCCATTGCCGAGACCACGGATTCAAGCTTGAGCCCTCGTGCACTGCATATCGAGCATTGAAGTAAGGGATTCATCCTCGAACCAGAGCTTGAGGTAGGTAGGAAGTTTGGGTTTTTTAATCTTCGAAACAAGTAAGTATTTCGGGTTATTTTGCTAGTTTGATGATTGGAAAAGATGGAGAAATCATTTCAGTTTTTTTTCCTTCAACCGTTGTTGCATTTAGAGTAGGATAGGATTAGGAAACTGGATAGGAAAAGCGTAGGGTTTGCTGCTGAAAAACAGGGTAAAACAAGGCACAATTCATGCAAAAATGGAAAAAAAAAGAGTGCTTGGGATGCTAATGTCGGCAAGTGAGTGATTGGGGATACCGAAACCTTACCCAACAAGGGATTTAAGAGCCAAGGGGACTAGGAAGAGCTCATTTCATGCCCTGACATTGAGAGAGAGTGAGAGAGAGTGAGAGTGTGCTCCTAGCGTTGATTCGATTTGATCTTGCCATTGAGGAGCTCTCCGCACGATTCAGGTACGTCAAGACCTCTCTGCTATGTATTTGTTGTGATATGGACGGTGTCATGCTCGGCGGTTGTGAGGATCGTTGGATTTGATGAAATCATTCCCGACGCGACCTCGTCGTGCATGGCTCGGCCTGTCCTAGTGTCAACGATTCTAGGCCGAGTCCCAGAATCGGCCCTTGGACCACTCGGCCATTCTGCCCACTACACTCGGACGCCTTTCACTCGGCCCGTTCGAGTGAAGCATTTGGACCAACTTTGAAATTTGGTCCTCAGCCCTACCGACTCAGCCACCCCACTCTGTCAAGTTAACATTCGGCCCGGTCGAATTCACCACTCGGCCCACTTGACTCGGCCCACCTGACTCGGCCACTCAGCCTATAACACCAGTCGGCCCTCAGCCCATTAGCCTCAGCTCCTTAGCCTCGACCCTCAGCCCTCAGTCCTCTTGACTCGACCCTCGGCCCTCGGCCCACAGCCCTCGGCCATTCGGGCTAGTTACCATTCGGCCCTTAGCTTGCCTGAGTAAATTCACTCGGCCTACAACCCCATTCGGCCCTTGGCCCCGTCCGAGTGACACACTCGGCCCTTGCAACTTGGACGAATAACCCAAAGATGGACAAGACGTCCATACGCGGGTCAACAAGCCTACTGGGCCTAAAACGAAGCGAGAGGGTATGTAAGCCGTTTAAACACTTGTTTTCTGCACTCATCCTGAATTTCCACACCTAAAGTACACTTAAGGACAGCGGAAAGCTTGAATGAGCACAAGTGCATGAGAAAGAACACACACATTGAGGAGGGGTAAATTGAGGATTAGATGCAATAAGTCAAGGAACTCACTCAAATAAACACCTCAAGGAACCCACCAGTAGGAGAAGATCCCAAGACATAGATGGACAACCAAGGTACACAGTAGGACCAAGCAAGCAACACTAGAGAAGTGGATCTCACCAGCTTGTGCAACCTGATCGACAACTTGGTGGAGCACGAGAACGTGATCATGTCAGAGGAAAGCTCAGATCGTAGGCCGAATGAGTAACTCGACTTAGGAGTTTTTCTAGAGGCGATCCGGTAGCTGGTAAAACAGCTATGATGTGCACGCTTGATATGAGCACCGCGGTAGAATAGCAGAAGCCATCATAACACATGAGGCACTGCAAGGCATAGTGAAATACAACTAGGACCAGCATGCTAGGAGCTTAAGGCAGAATGAAAAATTGCGTGAGGTACAGCGGGTGCTGAACCTGGTAGGTGGGAATCGGACATTGCTCGATAACACCGTAGTAGAGCAGAGTATTGCAGTACTAGCGACATCATTACTAACAGGATTAGAAACAAACCAAAGCTGTAAGGGCTAGTCTAGAATCCCAATCATTGCAAAGCAACTCAACAAGTACCAACCCCACGATGACCCATAAAACTTTGTGGAGCAATTCGAGCAAGTTTGCGAGGCCAATGGCCTCACTGACTTGATTTAACGCTCTCAAGCATTAGGGCTTTGCATAGGCAATAAGGGTAGGACTTGGTACACGATTCTAGATGCCAGAGAACGAGTAGATTTCAACAGCCTCAAATACCTCTTCATCAAGAGGTTCTCTGAGCCCAAATACTCTGACAATCTACTAGTGAGACTGATGAATGTCTAGTGGAAGGAGAAAGAGGACATTTGTGACTATGTCACCCACGTAAGGAGCCTCTTCAAGAGAATCCCCGTGGGGGCGAATGGCCTACTGAGAGAGCAGTGTCCACCGTATTTATCAGTGGAATATGGAGAGAGAAGCTATATAAGGCCTTGGCAGGTAATTTGCACTTACAGAAAGACTCGATAGCTAGGGTGTTTGAAGAGGCTATTTGAGTGGATGACTAGCTGAAAGACCAGAGCTCCAAGAGCTCAAATTTAGAAGAAACCAACTCACAAAGTTTGGAGAGACCGTCAGCCTCTAGTGAACGATTAGGTCCAACATCCCTGGACAAGGGGAAGGCCTCTGAGACAAACCAAGACTTGACTAAGGTGAAAATAGAGATAGCCAAACTACAGGATATGTTGAGACGACCAACACACCCGCACGTACAATTCATGTATTGTGGCGGAAAGCCACTTGCCGGTCGAGTGTCAAGACCCTAGGTCACGACCTTGCACTAATTGTAGTAGATTTGGTCACGATGTTGTGCATTGCAGATTACCAAGAAGACTCCCTTACTCACAACCCTACGGCTAGCCATACCTAGTGAACAAACCCTAACAATTCTTTGGAAGGGTGGCCCCATTGGCCCTTCCTGCGCCTAACGATATTAAACCGGCTATTCTTAGAATGGACATAAATCCTATGGGTATACCAAGACTGCCTGGTCCCTACATGACTCACCCACCAACTGACATGCCAGTCCACTATGTGGAGGAGCCAAATGAGGAAGAGGCTTACGTATACCCATATGTCTCGCACGACGCGAGGGCAACGTAGTCCTTATGGTGATCCGGGTTTTTACAACCTGAATTATTACCACAAAATTGGGCCAAATCCCCTATCAAGAGCTTACCATATCACTTTGGGTTTACTCTTCAAGCACTAGGTATGCTACATTGCTTCTTGATTATGATAACTCTAGCAAATGGAGGAACAAGTTCTTAGGAGGCATGTCAATGTAAAGGGTAAAAGGAATGGTTATCTTAGTGAAGATGAAAATGGATTACACCTAGGAGTTGAGTGAGTACATAGATTTTTCAAAGGACTAGCCTCCAACTACACATGGGCTCCGTCTGCACCACTAAGATTTGGAATCTATCACCATCATTAGAGGACACCTCACCCTAGCACACAAGTCAATATCCACATCATGGTGTTATTTGGATCTTGCACAAAAGCTTACAAGCATGGACCCCTTTTGTCACATGCTTATATGTATTTATATACATATGGGGGACTAAAGTCAAAGCAGCTTTTGGAAGCCATTTTTTATAATCTCAATAACTCCCAAGAGAAAGTGAATTTCAAGAAAATTCTCGCCATACCCGATCGGTTTCGACCTGGTCTACAAAGTTGCAGAAGTAACTTTTTTCAAATTCCTCACGGATTTGAAGTTACGAAGGTACAGACTGCTGGCTACATGCAATTTTCTTCTCTCTTTCACCACACCAACTTTTCACTCTATCCTTCTTGTAAATATATTATAATAATGTGCTTTGGCCACCCACCTCTTGTAATCTAGCTCCATTTCTATATTTTGTCTACCACCATCCTTGGCTTCTTGCATGATGACCAAGGTGGGAACTTGTCCCATCCACTACTCTCCATATTTTTAAAGATGCCATACATCATCTAGGATTATGTTAATCAAGAAGATTAGCTTAATCTAATCTCTCATGGAGGCTATATAAAGAGCCCATGGAGAATGAATATGGGAGGAAGAAGGACAATGACAAGCCCATGAGAGCACTCTAGAATACCCTCATGCTAGTCCATCTCTTTGAGGTGAGCTATGAGTGAGTTCTTTTATTATGTAGCATAATGGCAAGCTTCCTCTACCTCTTCTCCTATTATCTCCCTCTCTTCTCATCTTCTCATTCCATGTAGCATAATGGCAAGCTTCCTCTATCTCTTCTCCTATTTTCTCCCTCTCCTCTCATCTCTCTCTCTCATATTCTAATATGGTGTCTAGTACATATATTCTCTCTTGTAAATTTGCGTCTTGGCTCTCTTGATTCTCTTTGAGAAAAAGGATGTCCTAGCCCTTAGTTCTCTTAGTGAGGATTGGAGGTTGGATGGGTAAGAGGCAACCCGTTCATCATTTCAGCCCTCATTTTTGGTGCCCCGTTGAGGAGTTCTCAAGCTACGCTCTACAACTTCTATAAAGAAAAAAACATCTAAGGAGTTGTCCTCTTCTTCAACGAGTGTTTGTCAAGAAATCACTAAGGAGGAATCTTCATCAAACTCTATTCAAGGGATTCACCGCTCAAGAGTACCACTATGGTCTCCAAAAGAAGCTCAAGAGAAGAAGGATCTTTATCAACAAACGGCACCTATGCGGGTAAAGCAAGTTAATTACACACACCCTTCTTTGCTTCATAAGAAATCTTGCTCTCATCAAGTCTCTAGGTCAAGGCATTGTGTTGAGTGCTTGGTGTCTAGTGTAAAGACACTCCCTAAGGAGCTTCGTCTTCAAGTGGTGAAGGCACTTTCAAATTCGGGGATTAACAAGTTTTTGGAGGGTGAGTTACATATCAATGGTGTGCGGTATTGGCGAGAGGCTACATATGGTGGTGCGTTTCAACTACTACTAGCAAGAAGACTCAAAGTAATTGAGAAGATAGCTATCGAAGCCTATGAACTTTACAAGGCTGATGATGGTCACACAAAAGCTACGCTAATCAGTGGTGAGAAAATCCTTCGCATCTCTCGAATGGTGGGATCTAAGAGGCCATAGCTTCAACAACACGCTTCATGAAAGTTTGTAGTGAAAATTTGTAGTTAATACATAAATGACTACTCCTACTTTCTACAACTTTCAATCGGTTCAAAACATTCGGGTGGATGTGTGCATTAGTAGAAATATATATTTTCAGCAAAGGTTGGTCTTCTATTTTGGAGCTGAGAGGTTGAGAGAGATCTTGTTGTCCCCTGATCCCATAATACTCCATATTTTGGATTATAACATCTCCTTTAATGTGCACATATTCATTCTACTCTAAGTGTATCCCATGAACCATAGGAATTTGTCTGGACCTATCCGTCCACTTGCTAGACAAACCGTGCATATAATTGTTAGCACAAAGCTCAGGTTTCAAAATATTATAAGGGTCTTATTGGGCCTTCGTCGTCTTGCTGAGATTAATGCATCTGTAAATCCATTTATTCTACCCTTAATAAGATATGACTTGGGCCTAGACGTATTCATCTTTATTTTGTATTGAGCTAGATCAACATCTTCCTATCATGGCTTTTCCAAGTTTTTTTGGGCACAAAGGGGAGAAATCTTTGGACTTTTTGGATGACTTAGAAATGGCCTTCCTAGTCATAGACCGGGATGATGAAGCAACCAAAGTACGGGCCTTTCCTTTAGTTCCAAAGGGTGATGCTCGAGTGTGGTATCAAGCTCTCTCAGAGGCTACAAAGGGTAATTGGGAGGATCTCAAGGCCGCATTCATGCCGAGGAGAAAGAGTACCTGATTGCCTTAAGAAAGATTGTTTTCTAGCCGGACTCCATCCTCTACTAAGGGAGAAGGTCAAAGGAAAGTTTCCCACATCCTATGAAGAATTAGTCACTTATGCGAGGGAGAAAGATAGAAAATTGAAGTATAAAGCCCAGTTGAAGGCGGGAGTTGAGCCCATGCAGGTTTTACCAACCATGCCAAGGCCTAGAGAAATAGCAGAGGCCCCACTTGAAGCGGAGATGCCACAGCAAGAGCTCCTACAATGCATTACTAATCAACTTGAAAGCCTTTCATTAAATTTGGTGCAAGGAGTACAATCCCCTCCCCTCATAAATGAAGGCAATCGAGGTCCAAGGAGACAAGAAAGAGAGTATGTTTGCTATAATTGTGGGGAGACTGGCCATGGTATGTACTTTTGCCCTCATCCTAGGCGTTTTCCAGTAAATGGGTTCCAACCAAGGAGGGGACAACAAGTGACACCACCTAGGGAAAGGTTCGTTCCACCGAATCTAGGGCCTCCACTGCCGGTTCAAGTTCTCCAGCATCCTCGACCACTTGCAGAGGTGCGGCCCTTGCATGTCCAGCCGCCAGAGAATCATGATGTCAGGATAATTAGTTTAGATGAGAGTGATGTCAAAGGGAAGGCCAAAGTAGTAGAGGTTGAAGCAATGCCGGTGAAGAAAGCCCGTAGAATTGAGAGAATGGAGCCTACACCACCAAAGGAGGTTGAAAATATGGAAGAGGAGACAGAGTCATCAATGGCTGTAAAGACATGCAACAGTAAAAAGGGGAGGGCTCGCTCACAGCGACACATTGAGCCAGATGATTTTTTCCTGGGTAAAGGTACTAGAGCTTATGATTTGCTTGCTGATGTGAGGAATCAAGGGCCAAAAATTTCATGGCCACAATTACTACATCTATCTCCAACAGTGCGGCGACAATGGTCCAAGATGGTAAGCATTAGACCCATGAAGAATAGACATGTGAATGCAATCCAGGCTAGAAAGATGAAAGATATTGTGCCTCTAGTGGAAGCCGAAATCAATGGGCAGAGAGTGTCAAAGACATATGTGGATGGAGGTGCAGAGATTTGTGTCATGACGGAAAAGTTGATGCATCGTTTGGGATTAGAGGTAAATGAAACTACTAAATTTGGGGCCAAAATGGCTAACAATGTAGTAGTAAATTGTTTGGGAGTTATAAAGAAAGTCAAGGTAAAGGTGTGTGGAATGCAATTGGAGCTTGACATGTACGTGATGCTAGTGAAGGGGGACGGCTATCCGCTCATTCTTGGGCGACCATGGCTAATGGGAATGAAAGCCACACAAGATTGGGAGACAGGGGCTTTAGAGCTAAGGCCACAAAAGGGGCTGCATAAAAAATGAAAGAGCACTATCTACAACATGAAGGAGGGCCGACAGGAGGATCTTGTGTTAGAGACCACCGCTGATGAATGGAGTTTCAGGGAGGGTTGGTCATCTATGACAGAGGGAGAGTCTTCTAATGAGGAGGAAGAAAGCTCTCTAGAAGTGATGGGGATTACATTAAAAGGGCCTTCTAGTAGTGAAATTCCATAGCAGCTTCCAAAGGTCGAGAAGGAGGGGTTAGCAAAAATGTTGGCTAAGGATCTATCAGTTGAGGAGAAGGCAGCCTACATGAAAGTGGTGATAAAACACTCTGCACTTTTTATTTCTGATTATGAACACATCATAGCTGTGACAGCAGTACAACATCACATTAATCTAAAAGAGGGAGCACGGCCAGTAGTGCAGCGACTACGACGATTGGGAGTAGTTCAACAAAACGCTCTACTCACTGAGGTGCAATGACTTTTGAAGGCAAGCTTCATCTATCCAATAGGAGACTCAGAGTGGGTTTCACCTGTGGTACCCAAGAAGAATGGAAAATGGAGGATTTGTGTGGACTACAAGCCGCTAAATGCTGCAACAAAGAGAGATCACTTTCCTCTTCCCTTTCAGGATGAAATACTCAACAAGGTGGCTAGGCATGAGAGATATACTATTTGTGATGGGTATTCAGGTTATTTCCAGATCCGAATAGCTGAGAGGATCAACAGAAGGCCACCTTCATTACACCTTGGGGTTGTTTTGCTTACAAAGTAATTCCATTTGGATTAACAAATGCCCCAGCTACCTTCCAACGATTCATGAATTATGTCTTCCAGCCGTGTTTTGGGAAATCCATCAGGGTCTTTATTGATGATTTTTGTATTTATAGTTCTAAGACTCTACATCTAGGGAAGATGGATGAAGCTTTCAATCGACTTGCACAAATGGGGGGGCAGTTAAACCATGAGAAGTGTCGCATTGGCGAAAGTAGTGTAACTTTGTTAGGGCATGTCATAAGTGAGAGGGGCATTGAAGCAGATCCAAACAAAGTTAAGGCCCTATTGGCAGTGCCATCACCATCTTTTGTGAAGCAACTAACCTCTTTCATTCAGAAGGTGCGATATATGGGGCGGTTCATTCATCTCCTCTCCCAATTAATATTTCCACTGCAACAGTTAACCCACTCTGAGGAGCTCCTATGGAGTGACGAAAGCAAAAGGTGCTTTCACGAGGTGAAGAAGGCTCTTAGCACCCTTCCTATAATTTTACAGCCTTGTTGGGATCAAGAGTTTTTTGTCAACACGAGTTTTGGGGAAGATGCTCTAGGGACAGCACTAATACAAAAGGATGCTAAAACTGGCCTAATGAGACTGGTTTACTTTTCTAGCAGAGTAACGACAACATCAGAACGAGGGTACAAGATGGTCGAGGTGATGGTTTTGTCTCTAATGTTTGCTATAAGAAAGTTTCATCCTTATCTTCTCCCTAGGCCGTTCATAGTGATCACGACAGAAGAATATTTTCCCTATGCCTTACAGCACATGGATGTTTCAGCCAGAATTACTAAGTGGGTGATACAACTCCAAGAGTTTGACTACACCTTCAAGGTGGAGGATTCTACTCGAGCTTGCCTAGCTGATTTGTTGACCCATAAATGCCATCAAAATAAGGAAAAGGAGAAGGGAAAGGTAAAAGAGGAGACACCTCCTCTTGAGGAGCCGCCACGGGTGGAGAATGCCCATGCCCTCTACTTTGATGGGGCATACAAGCATATTAAAGATAGAGCGGCAACAGGGATAGTGGTGTTCAGTCCCGAAGGTGACAAACTTTATGGAGAAGGTATCAGCTTGGAGGATGTCCATTCTAATAATGAGGCAGAATATCAAGCCTTGCTTTTAGGTTTGAGGTGGTGTCTCTCACATGGTGTCACTTGACTTAATGTTTTTGGGGATTCTATGCTAATTGTTAAGCAAATGAAAGGAATCTGGGCTTGTAAAAATGATAACTTAGCAGTGAAAATGAGAGAAGCTAAAACTCTCATGAGAAAGCTACAGAAATCCCAAATCTATTTTGTGCCAAGGCGCACAAATGGCGACGCAAATGCTCTAGCAACTGAAAAATTAAAAGAGGTAATGGTAGGCATCATTACAGTAAAGCTTCCCTTGTTTCAAGGTAAGTTTCAACTACAAGATGTGCTTTATTTTCTTGAGCATGGTGAGACACCTACACATATGAGTAAGAGTGAGAAAAGGTGGCTGGCTACTAAGGCCACTAAATATCGCTTGATAAATGATGTGTTGTATTACAAAGGAAAGGATGCAGTGCTTAGAAGGGTGCCAACAGCAAAGGAGATTATGGATGTGATTAAGAGCTGCCATGAGGGGGTCTGTGGCAGACATTTTGCTCAAGAAATAACCGGCAGGAAGATTCTCCAAGCTGGTTTTGTGTGGCCTAGTCTACATCGAGATGTGCAACATTGGTGTTGTACTTGTGACGATTGCTAAAAGGCCGGACCAAGGAAGCTAGTGCATGAGGAACAAAATCCCATAACTACATATGGCCCATTTGAGAAATGGGGGATTGATGCAATAGGGCCACTCCCACGAACTCAATCTGGCAAGGAATACATCATAATGGGTGTGGACTACATGACGATGTGGGCAGAGGCTTCAGCAACTAGTAGGATCACAGCCCAAGAAGTGGGAAAATTTTTGTTTGAAAATATTTATTACAGATTTGGCACATCTTTGGAAATTATCTCTGATCGGGGTCCTGGTTTTAGGGCGAACCTAGTAGGGGAGCTAATGGAAAGGCTAAAAATCAAGCACAGGCATTCTACTCCCTACTACCCACAGTGTAATGGTTTGGTCGAAAAAGTGAATGGGCTGATTTGTAAGATAATTACCAAGCAAGTACACATGCACCCCAAGCACTGGGATAAAAAATTGAGCGCAGCTCTTTGGGCTTACAGGACTTCATTTAGAACCTCACTTGGCTATACTCCATTTCACCTCGTCTATGGCCAAGAGGCTTTGCTTCCTATAGAGGTGGAACTGGCCAGTTTGCGTGTTTTAGTAGCCAGTCAAGAGAAGAATCAAGATAAGAAGTTAGAGGAAAGGATCTTGGATCTAGAGAGGCTGGAGTTAGACAGAGAAGTAGCAGTCCAACACTATTCCATGCAGGCTGAAGAGAGGAGGAAGACATTTAATAAGAAGCTGGCTAGCAAACACATAAGGGAAGGATCACTTGTGCTATGCTATGATAACCGCTTTGATAACAGAAAGGATGCTAAACTTGTGTTCAAGTGGGAAGGGCCATTCATGGTCATAAGGATATATCCAAATGGCAGCTATAAGCTAGGTGACATGGATGGGAAGGTTCACAAGACAAGGGTAAATGGATGGCGACTGAAGCCTTATTTTCAAAGAAATATGAACACTTTGGAGCACTCATTCAATGAAGAGCCACCAATGAGGGGGTGCAGTCCTCCTTGCTCTATTGGACCATCATTATCAAGCTAGAGGTATGAATACCTCTAGCCTAAGGGGAGGGCTAATGATTCGGGTTTTTTACAACCTGGATTATTACCACAAAATTTGGCCAAAGCCCCTATCAAGAGCTTACCATATCACTTTGGGTTTACTCTTCAAGCACTAGGTATGCTACATTGCTTCTCGATTATGATAACTCTAGCAAATGGGAGAACAAGTTCTTAGGAGGCATGTCAATGTAAAGGGTAAAAGGAATGGTTATCTTAGTGAAGATGAAAATGGATTACACCTAGGAGTTGAGTGAGTGCATAGATTTTTCAAAGGACTAGCCTCCAACTACACATGGGCTCTGTCTGCACCACTAAGATTTGGAATCTATCACCATCATTAGAGGACACCTCACCCTAGCACACAAGTCAATATCCACGTCATGGTGTTATTTGGATCTTGCACAAAAGCTTACAAGCATGGACCCCTTTTGTCACATGCTTATATGTATTTATATACATATGGGGGACTAAAGTCAAAGCAGCTTTTGGAAGCCGTTTTTTATAATCTCAATAACTCCCAAGAAAAAGCGAATTTCAAGAAAATTCTCGCGATGCTCGATCGGTTTCGACCTGGTCTACAAAGTTGTAGAGTAACTTTTTTCAAATTCCTCACGGATTTGAAGTTACGAAGGCGCAAACTGCTGGTTACATGAAATTTTCTTCTCTCTTTTACCACACCAACTTTCCACTCTATCCTTCTTGTAAATATATTATAATAATGTGCTTTGGCCACCCACCTCTTGTAATCTAGCTCCATTTCTCTATTTTGTCTACCACCACCCTTGGTTTCTTGCATGATGACCAAGGTGGGGACTTGTCCCATCCACTACTCTCCATATTTTCAAAGATGCCATACATCATCTAGGATTATGTTAATCAAGAAGATTAGCTTAATCTAATCCCTCATGGAGGCTATATAAAGAGCCCATGGAGAATGAATATGGGAGGAAGAAGGACAATGACAAGCCCATGAAAGCACTCTAGAATACCCTCATGCTAGTCCATCTCTTTGAGGTGAGCTATGAGTGAGTTCTTTTATTATGTAGCATAATGGCAAGCTTCCTCTACCTCTTCTCCTATTATCTCCCTCTCTTCTCATCTTCTCATTCCATGTAGCATAATGGCAAGCTTCCTCTATCTCTTCTCCTATTATCTCCCTCTCCTCTCATCTCTTACTCTTATATTCTAATATGGTGTCTAGTACATATATTCTCTCTTGTAAATTTGTGTCTTGGTTCTCTTGATTCTCTTTGAGAAAAAGGATGTCCTAGCCCATCCTCCCTTTGGCTAGGTGGTGCCCCTCTTTAGTTCTCTTAGTGAGGATTGGAGGTTGGATGGGTAAGAGGAAACATGTTCATCATTTCATCCCTCAATGGCTATCGGCAAGTGCCAGTGATGGTGTTAGGAAGAGGCCGAGGTAGAGGCCTAGGAGGGCAGACACAGGATCCAATCATATGTTGTACTTGCAGTCATCCAGGGCACATCTCATCACGTTGTCCTGAACGGGAGCAACAATCAAATAGAGATAAGGTAGACCTAAGATGCCCAGAGTGCAGAATCACTCACCTCTTCATTGACTGTCCCAAGAAAAAACCATCCTCAAGCTCAGTTAGCGTGCCATTTATCCCATTGGGACTGTTCGGCGTCGAGAATCTCGATGGGGAGGCCACACCTATCCCATTGCATGTCATGACCCGACAAGCAGGCCGGCATATTGTTGCCAGGTCCGAGCAACCTTGATGCAGCCTCGATCGGGAAGAAGAGCCATAGACAGAGAAAGAAGAAACCCCAAGCTAAGATCATGCTGAAAATCAAGACTGCCACCACTTTGCTTACAGGAAAGAAGGTTACTGACGCGAAGGCAAAAAATTCAGCCCTGAAGACGGTCGAAAAGGGAAGTGCTAGGGTAGGGGAGTACCCGCATCCTAAGCACCAACTAGAGGCTATCGAGAAAGTGAAGGAATGGGTAAGAGAGGCCCAAGAGCACCTAAAAGATGTAGAGCCCATCCTAGAGGACAAGATCGACAGCATAAGCACACCAACTAGAGGCTATCGAGAAAGTGAACGAATGGGTAAGAGAGGCCCAAGAGCACCTAAAAGATGCAGAGCCCATCCTAGAGAACAAGATCGACAGCATAAGCACGCCAGTCTCACCCCCTCGATCGAAAGCAAGAGATGCAACTGCGCAAGAAGCAGAACCACTTAGGCAAAGCCTCGACGCTACATCCTAGAAAATCAATCACACAGCTATTGGCCAGGACAATCTAAAATAGGAGAAAGGCGAGCAGTCAATGACCTCCTCACCACGCTGGTGACCACCCCTATGACGCTGAGCCTGGGAGACCTGCTTAGGTTGCATTCCACCCTATGGCAAGACCTGAAGCAGTGGGTTGAAGGATCACAAGAGCAAGTTTTTGTAGACTTGCATGACCGTGACACAGAGACACAAATACCAAGCCTGATGCTGCACTCTATGCCTAAGTCCTTGCACGTTAATGCTTTTTGGGAAGGCACCGAGACGCATGTGGTCCTACCTGTCTTAGCCCTGGGCGACACAACTCAAAAGGGGATTGTAGACACAGGAGTGGGGGTTAGTGTACTGAGCCACACGGTGCTTCAGATGTGGGGAAACCCGTCTGTGGAGACCGCCAGGTTCAATGTCACACTAGCAAACAGTATGAAAGTAAAACCATTCAGGGTACTTAAAAATTGGCCGATGAAGATCGCGGGTGTCCAATTCTCAATCAACTTTATAGTCATGAAGAGAGTGGACTATGACATCCTATTAGGCCGACCCTGGATGCACAATGCTAGAGTCATCCAGGATTGGGGTAACGGCTTAATCTTCCTGGGCAATAGGACAGAAGTTGTGTAGAGATGGACAC
Source organism: Lygodium microphyllum (assembly GCF_053477565.2). Lineage (NCBI taxonomy): Eukaryota > Viridiplantae > Streptophyta > Polypodiopsida > Schizaeales > Lygodiaceae > Lygodium > Lygodium microphyllum. The sequence goes on along the minus strand of NC_141158.1, from coordinate 48,695,278 downwards.
ATGGAAAACCTCACTAGTCAACTTGAATGTTATCTCTGCAATGCTTAAGGGTAATGCTCAGGTCAAGAATCCCTATGGGCCCTTGACCAAGTATATCCCATGCCAAAAGGATGAGCGAGACTGGATGCATGTCCTTGCTAGGATCGAAGTGCCATTCTCAAATCATGAGGCATACGAACAGACCATCCAAATAGTTGGCAGGACAACAGACACACCCTCCACACCAATCTATATGATGGCAGGAACCCTTTGTGAGCGACCTAAGCCAATCACATTCCAAGTGCCAATTAACAAGAATGAACTCCAAGAGATTCTGAAGTATTTGACTGGCACGCTAGCTGGCAATCGAGCAGTAAACTTCAAGCCACTCCAGGATCTGCTAGATGGACCTAGGTGGCAATGGACCAAGGTGCATGACTTTAACCTCATGTACAATTGGGCCCTTGCTTTTGACCAAAGACAAGAGTTGTGCCAAAACCTAGCGGTCGATGAGCAGCCGGACGAAGATGATTCCACGGATGAGTGCGAAGACTGTCATTCCTTCAATGATGAAAGTAAGGGTGAAATAGACACAGTGGAATACAACACTAAGGGACGAGAAATAGAACAGATACGAGCGGACTCCATGCCACAAGAAAAGGGTGCCTTTACGATGGAACAAGGGGTCATGCACATGGAATGTGACCGTGCATGGTTGGAACACAGAGGAGCCATAGATTTCGAACAAGCAGGTCTAAGCAAAGTCACCCTTTGAACTACAACCGCCAGGAGAAACCACCTCTTCTAGTGAAAATGGTGAGTTCGGTTCTGAGTCGAAAGTGAGCTCAAATAGCAACCTGGAGAGACCTCGACCATCCAATACAAGACGCACCAAGGGGGACCTATCCATCCACCTGAGGCACAAACGGTTGAAGGAAGATAGGGCAAAACAACCTAGGGACACACAAACGAAGGAGCAAAGAAAGCCACAAGATCTCCTGAGGAGATTTACAAAGTTCAAGAAGGCTGACAGGGTAGTGATCCTGTTGGGTACCAAATGCCAAGGGCAAACGAGTGAACCCATCGAGGGACCAGCCAAGATCAAGGAGGTGAACCTAGCACAAGAAGGGGAGGCACCCTGACTGGTCTTAATTGCCGATGACTTGACTGAGGAAGAGGAGACAAGTCTTGTTGCTCTCTTGTGAGAGTATGTAGACATGTTAGCTTGGTCCCTGGAGGAGCTTAAGGGGGTGGATCTGAGTGTGGTGACCCATAACATACCCATGACACCAAACATAACATCGATCAAGCAGCGACCATACCCGATGAATCCAAAACACGCTTGGAGTCAAAGAAGAGATTGACAATCTGATAAAAGCAGGATTCATCTACGAAATCGAGCACACGGACTGGGTGTCACCCATAGTTATAGTAATGAAGAAGAACAAAAAGATTAGAGTGTGTGTCAATTACAAGAAGGTGCTGCCACTAAGAGAGACAATTACCCATTGTCGTACACCAAGCTCATGCTTGAAAGAGTGGCAGGAAAAGAAGCCTACAGCTTCCTAGACGGCTTCTCTGGATACAATCAAGTGCAAGTGCATCTTGCTGACAAGCATAAGACTGCCTTCGCCACCAAATGGGGCGTCTTTGCTTACATAGTCATGCCCTTCGGGTTGACTAATGCCCCATCCACCTTTCAACACCTCATGTGTACCATATTTAAAGACATGCTTGGCAAGGAATTGGAGGTCTTCGTGGATGACTTGTGTGTTCACTCAACCTTGCGAGAAACACTTAGGCAAACTTCAAGCAGTCTTTGAGCGATGTCACCTATATTGTCTCTCCCTGAACCCCTTAAAGTGCTAATTATGGGTGAAACATGGGTGCATCCTAGGGCACGTGGAGTCAAAGAATGGCATTGCCACTAATTTCTTGAAAGTCAGGGTTATTGTTGATCTTCCGCCCCCAATTACTCCTAGAATACATTCAAAATGAAAGAGTGGAGCTTGTATCGTGTGTACTTTATGTTGAAGCAACGCATCTTGGGGCCACCCCCCAAGGTGTAGGAGAGTCGCAGTGGAGCCATAGAAATTAGCCGAGAGGTGCTTCCCTATGTTTGTGCTACAAGCTATTATGCCTATATGTTATGGGATCTCCCTCTAAGGAGAATGGATGGTAAACGTTGGACTATGACCTAATACAAACGCAGAATTGACATGAGCATTTAGTGCAAAGTGAGTCTTAGACACTCCTAGCCTACGAGGCCGTGTGATGAGGTTGTTTGTTGTGTGCATGAGGCCCGGCTAGTACCATAGCTAGTGCCGGCCCATTTTAGGTCCCACCAGTGGTGTGTTTGTCGAGAGCCGTCGATAAGTGGTGGCTCAAAATCTAGGGTTTCTAGGGACCAGATAGTTGATTTATGTCCTCTGACAACAACTGTCAACCCGAAATACAAAAAGAGGAATGTGCTGAGAGGGCTATACAGTGTTTGGAGATTCTAAGGCACTATTCTCCTCAAACAAGCATCCCACTATGCATAATCAGTAGTGGTTCTAATAACCTAAGTGTCATAAGTAGCCCTTTGAGTGCAAGAGGAAGTCTTAGTACTTCCCTTCTTCCAGTCAATCAACCCACTTCGAGTAGGGGTATAGTTTTACCTATACAAACTCTTGTTGTCAATCCGGTTGTAGCCATGGAACAACCCATCACAATTCCAACAGGGACACCGAATTTACCAGCACATTAGGAGAACCTTTTCCCATCTTCCATGGGTTAACAGGGACACCGGATTTACCAACACATTAGGAGAACCTTTTCCCATCTTCCATGGGTTAGCAGAAGAAGATGGAGAACTCCATATTAAGGAGTTTCAAACACTCATGTTTAACTATCGAATCCAAGATTGAGGACACTTAATGATGTTCTTCAATATGACATTAAAAGGAAGGGCGACAATATGGTATCACAGTCTAGAGGCTACTAGCATTGACCAATTCCTCATAGCATTTTGTAGGGAGTTTGCCCCTGAGAGGGGTGGATAGTATTGGTTGCATGTTTTGAATGAAACACAACAAGAGCCAAATGAGAATGTCCATGCCTATGCCAAGAAACTAAAGCAAGTCTTCGCAAACTTAATACTTATATCCCCATTCCACCAGCTATACAGTTGCAATATTTCCTACATGGATTGGATTTCAATATCCAGGTGCAGCTTAGTAGTGTTGCTTTGGCCGACATTGACATTGCTATTACCCCAGCCGAAGGAGTAGAGTCGCATTTGCAAGTGGCTTATGTAGCAAGGATAAATTGGAATGGTAATAATTTGGCACTGACCAACGGGATTCAAGGGGACCCCATGTCAAATGTGAATGGAAGAGGGAGTATCATGCCCAATTTTCCTATGTTACCAGCTCCTCCTAGCCTGACTATGCCTATGGCTAGTCAAATGGGCCCACTGAATGGTGGAAGCCAAACAACGAACCCGAATGTTGTCCTAGTAGGTCACCGACCGATTCCTAATCAAGTAGTTAGGCCGATGGACGACAGACAGATGATCGTGGCTATGAATTGAGTGCCTCTAATGTCCTGGGTGAAGTTAAGGACATGATGAAGCATTACATCGATATGATTTCTGAGCAATATAGACAAATAGCTATGGATGTCAATTTCCTTAAGAAGCAGCAGAATTTGATAGGGATTCGACGCCCTGAAGAGGGTGCCCCCTCAAGATTCAGTTGTAAGTGGTGTGGTGGCCAACATTTCCCTAAGAATTGTCTAAATGTCAAATGTGATATTTGTAGAAAGTCTAGCTACTTAGCTGTTACTTGTTGAAATAATATCAGTTCTCTCCAACAAGGGAGTAAACAGCAAGGTCTAGTTAATCATCGCGCACAAGGGAATAATCTTCAGCAAGATGAGGGACCAAGAACAATATTTCAATGAGGAAAGCCTATTGTAGAGGAGTTGCCTCATGGCAGTGGAGTCAGTCTCATTGAGGTTGTACATGTCAATGACACTGAAACTTCTAACCTACGAGCTGTAACAAGAGGTCAAAAGACTAAAGAGGGTGACAAAGGAAATGTAAAACCTGTCGAGGGAAACCCTAAGTAAGATGCTAGGGGGAAAGCAAGCCCGAAATCATCCTGATATGGAAGATGCTAGGGGGAAAGCAAGCCCGGAATCATCCTGATATGGAAGATGGATCTCTAAGGCCTATTGATAGTAAATTTGATCCTGAGAAGGATAAAGGATTGCTAAGAAAGAAGTCAAAAGTTAAAAAAGAGGCACCAAAGCTGGTCCAAAGACCAAAGGAGAGAATGGTTTGGTGCGAGAAGAGAACTTTGGCTAACTACCATGACTTTAACTTAGCAACTTCTCTTTGAGAAGTTAAACCAAACGTGAATCTCTTGCAATTGATTAAACTGTATCCAAGAGTATGCAAGGAATTCAAGAAAATCCTGCATATTGGGTATATTGTGGAATCTTTGGGCATAGCACAAGTGGGAGAAGATTGGTTTGATCATGCTGAAAAGCATTATTCCAAGGTTCCAGTGTACGTGGATGGAATATTAGTGGAGCACGCTATCGTGGACACTGGATCCTTCGTCAATATCATGAGTTCAGACTTGATGGAGAGGCTAGGTTTAGAAATCCAAAAAGATGGCTCCACGCTTCTTAGGATGGTTGATGATAGTCTAAGGCAACCAAAAGGTTGCATCACTAAATTCCGTGTTACCCTTGCAAGCGTGGAATGTTATCTAGACTTTAAAGTGATAAGGTTCGTAGGACATTCTAGCTATCAAGTTTTGCTAGGCAGGCCATGGATTTTACGAACAGACTGCCAAGTCGATATACATGTTGGTCAAGTGATTCTAGGTAGAGGTGCCAATTGTGTAATAGTGGATGCTTACCTTGAGTCTCCTCGAAGTGAGAGAGCTCCTTTATCCTCCACTGAACTAGAAACAATAGATGATCCATCTGGCAATGAGATGTCATCAAGTGATGGATCTAAAAAAGGGTCCACTACAGAGGACATTTATCAGATCACTTTGAATGAGCCGATAGAGCCTCAACGCTAAACGATTTGTGACCAATCAAATTAGGTTCCATGCTCAGTTCGGAAGAAAGAGAGGACTATGTGTCCTTAATTCAAGAGTTCTGTGACATCTTTGCTTGGAGATATGATGAACTTAGAGGTATTCCTCCCAGTCTGGCTGTGCATACTACTCCTATAAATGAAGGTACCCGTCCTATACGTCAAAAAGTAAGGTGTATGCCTTTTGAACTAAGGGACGACAGGCTATTCGAGGAGCTACGAAAGTTGCAAAAAGTGGGTTTGATCTTCCTGTTCAGCATATTGAATGGTGTTCACCAGTTGTGATCAGAAAGAAGAAAAATAATCAAATCTGATTTTTTGTAGACTTTAGAGAGCTGAATAAACAGATTGTTAAAGGCTACTACCCATTGTCATTTATTGACCAAATTTTGGATCAATTAGCGAGTAGGAAAATATATTCGTTTACGAATTGCTTTGCAGGGTATAACCGACATTTATTACTAAAAACAGTACCTTTGATTAAGACAAGCTAAAAATGACATTTATTACTATCTTCGGTGCCTTTGCATACCATGTGATGGCATTTGGTTTATGTAATGCACCTGGTTCATGGGGCAAAGAAAAATTAACAAAACCTTTGGTGACATCTCCCTAGAGGAGCTGAAAGTATTCATTGACAATTTGGGGGCAGCCACCATAAGAGAAAGGCAGTTGATTATTTTGCAGAAGTGTTTTGAGCATTGCAGATAATTTTGCATAGCTCTCAACCCACAGAAGTGTGTCTTTGGAGTGCCTTATGGGCTATTGTTAGGTCATGTGGTCAGTTCAGTAGGGATTGCGACTGACCCTAAAAAGATCGAGGTCATAGTCACCATGAGTCTGCGGCGTACTCCGAAGGAAGTGCATAGCTTTCTGTCAAATCGGTAGGGTATTATCAGAGGTTTATCAATGCTTTGGCAGAAAGAAAATTTCCATTAATGAACCTATTGTCCTTTAACTGTCAGTTTGCATGGATGATGCTTGCAAAGTATTTGGGGTGAAATGTTTTATATATTTTCAGCAGCAACTATGTATAGCATCAATTGTTGTTTGGCCCAAATTTGGGAGGAAAAGTGGTACCATTCGATAGCTTTTGCTAGTCGAAAGTTGGGCATATCGAAAATTAACTGTATACCTATATGGAGAAGTTGTGCCTTGTGATGGTATTTGTGACCAAAAATTTCAGGCACTCCATTCTTTATGAGAAGGTGGTTTTTTGTACAAAGGCGAAAGGACTTCAATTATTGCTAGTTCAGCCACCTGATCATTTAGAAAAGTGGTTAATCACTTTGCAGGAGTTTGATTACAAGATTAAGAGCAAGCCATCGAAGCTACAAGGCATTGTAGAATGTCTTGTGGATTTTAAAGAGCCAAAAGAGGTCTTGGCTAAAGGAAGTGACATGGAAACATTGTTTAAGATTGATACAGCATCTATTCCCTCGTGGTATGTTGCTATAACTCACTATCTATCTACACGAGAGACTGTAGCTACTCTATCAAAATCTGAGAAGAGGAAAATTAAACAACAAGCATTGAAATTTTCCTTGATTGCAAGAACACTATATCGGCAAGGCGTTGATGATATCTATCGCCAATGTGTGATGCCTAATGAGGTTCCATTTATCCAGGAGGAGTGCCATGAATCTGCTTGTGGGGGGTACTCTGATAGGCGATTGATGGCCCAAAAGGCCTTAAGAGCTGGATATTGGTGGTTATCCATCTTCCAAGATTCATTTGAGTATGTTAAGAGATGCGATTTATGTCAAAGACATGACAGTAGAGAGAATACCAAATAGAAGAGACATTAACTAGGAATGACGACTTGAAGGAAATAAAACTTTGTGGGTCATCCTATTACCCCATCGTCTACTACTCAAAACAGATATATTATAGTAGCCACTAATTACTTTACAAAGTGGTCAGAAGCACAGACGACAAGGCATGGGACACTGCAAAAGAGGCTGCCAATTTCCTACTTGAGCAGATCATCTACCGTTTTGGTACACTAAAGAAAATAGTATCTGACTGTGGAACTCACTTTTTAAATAAAGTGATTAAAAGTCTGACTGAAGCATGGAAAATCAAGCATAACAAGATGACCCCCTATAGTCCGCAAGCAAATGGACATGTTGAAAGTACAAATAAGTAGCTTGTGGGTATCATGTCCAAGATAGTCTCCGAAAAGAAACGGGACTGGGATACAAAATTAAATGTGGCGGTATGGGTGTATAACACGATGTTTAAACAAGTCACTGTCCACACCCCATTCAAATTATTTTATGGGAAGGAGTGTTTCTTGCCCTTAGAAATTGAGTTGCCGACCATAAGATTCGCAATCAATCATTCTTTGGGTGACGAGGATGCCCTATTCTAGTGTTTTACGGCTATAGCCCACTTAGATAGGCTCAAATTGCAGAGTTTGTTGCACTAGGAACTGGCTAAGCGTTGAATGAAGCGACTGCATGATCTAAAAGCAAAGAAATATACCTTTAAGAAAGGACAATTAGTCCTATATTATCATGTGCATAGGGAGCTATTTCTTAGGAAGCTAGAATCTAGATGGGATGGCCCTTACAAGGTAGTTAGGATATGCAAAAATAAGTCCACGGCTTTACTGGCTGATCTACAGGGAGTAGAATTTAAAAATAAGGTTAATCTTAATAAGATTAAACATTATTATTGTTTAGTATGCTAACGCGCTAAATGCATTATAATTCCATGCTAGGGCTAATTTGAAACCTGCAGGAGAGCTTAAATTGATTGATGGGGCGGTTAATCCCTTATTTGGAGCGCCCATATCTAGAGCAAAGATATCGTCAGGATTTTCAACCATCATAAGAGACACTTGTGTGCATACATGGGAGCTCACTTCCTCATTTCCATTGGCCACTTGAACCCTAGGAGGTTGCTGTAATTCAATAGAAACACATGTCAAACGGCCAAGAGTTGATTTATTCACAAAATTGTGTGTGGTGCCACTATCTATGAGGATGTATACACTCTTGCCATCAATGTTACCATGTACTCGTAGGGTGTTCGTACTCCTAGAAGCTTATCTGGTGGAGAAAGGATACAAAGTGATTGAGCAAGAAGACAGTACCTTTGTGTGGGATATCAAAGTTTTCTACCATCACTGCTTACAAATTTTGACAAGCATCCTTATTGAGTTTAATGAAGAAGGTGGGATGGAGCCGTCAGTTCATCCTCTAAGTATGTTGAATTTTGACTATCATAATTATGAATAGGGGAGTTCTTAATGGCTAGTTGTGTACACCCATTGTGGATGTACACGTTATACTTTGATGGAGCATCCAGGGGCCCTTATAAAAAAGGGAGTGTTGGAGTAGTTATCCGAGATCCCTGACGTAGAGTTACAATGAAATTAGATGTTTATCTCAGGGTAGGATTCACCTGATGGTCTTATGAGATGAAAATGTGTTTGAGTACTGGTTGCATCATGTTTAATTGTTGCTTATCAGAAAACTCTAATCTCCTAATGATTTACATGCGCTATATAAATCTCACAAAACCCAAAACGCGATTTTTAAGGGTAAAATGATAGTTTAATCATTTCGGGTGGGTTAAATGTGTTCCTATGGGAAAAATGGAAAGTAAATTTTTATTTTAATATGCTGAAATGATTGGTATAAGGAAAATCAAAAAATAATAGTGATTATTATCAAATAAATACATAAAAATAAGAAAAAATAGGAAAAATAAAAATATGCTTCATAAAAATAAGAAAAAATATAATGAGTATTTGTGAATGTATGGTAGTGGCAGAGCATGAGGTTTAGCCTCATTTTTCCCTATCTCTTTGTCAAAGTTCGTGATTTATCACTTTTTCAACATCAAAACATGATAAAATGAACCCCTACACCTATGCAATAAAAGCACTACCTAAAAATAGGGGGTGGGGTGTTTCAATGATGCATTTTGGATGTTGTTTATTGCTGATTTTGCTGATGCAGATCATGATATAGGGTTCATCGTAGTTTAATTAAGAGGACAGTACATGAGCGTTGTCTCGATACTATCCTTACATCACCGCAACAAGTTAGTAAATGAGCATTGGAAAGCTTGGTTGTGTGTGACATATTTCTGATTGAAAATTATGTTTGAGCACATTAGAATCATCCACTTTTTCATATGCATATCAGCCATGGTATGAGAATATGAAAAACTAGATGCATAGCACATGTTTTCGGTTATGATGACCTATGCTTGAGTATGTGAGACAACCTAAACTGTAGGCTAGTCAATTGTTTTTGGGAATTTTTTGGTAAGGACACATGGTATCTCTTGGAATATGTTCAAAATGAAAGAATGGAGCTTGTATCATGTGTACTTTATGTTGGAGCGACGCATCTTGGGGCCAATCCCTAAGGCATAGGAGAGTCGCAGAGTGGGGCCATGGAAATCAATCGAGAGGTGCTTACCTATGTTTGTGCTATGAGGTATTATGCCTATATGTTATGGGATCTCCCTCTGAGGAGAAGGGATGGTAAACATTGGACTATGACCTAATACAAACACAGAATCGACATGAGCATTTAGTGCAGAGTGAGTCTTAGATGCTCCTGGCCACACGGCCTACGAGGCCATGTGGTGGGGTTGTCTGCTATGTGCATGAGGTCCGGCTAGTGCCATAGCCAATGCCAACGGCCCATTTTAGGTCCCATCACAAGAAGAAAAAGTTGAATTCCTATTGTCATCACTATGGTAAGAAGGGACATTTGTGCAAAGAAAATAGTTAGTAGCTTTGAGGAAGAAGGAGAAGAAGAAGAAGCAATAGGATACAAACTCGTCCAATGAGTCATCATCCTCCTCCAACTCCAACTTGAATCCTCTAGCCAAGACTAAGGTGCAGAAAAGATCATCCTCTTTAGACCAAGGAAAGGGCTTGGCAGCTCTCCCTTTCTATTGCTTTCTAGTACAAGTGATGTGGCCATCCCTCTCAACTCTCCAATGCCAAAGAGGGAGTGTGAGAGGATAGTGAAGTGGGGCCAAAGAGCCTCATCTATACAAGTATATTGGTGCATAAGTTCCCGAGCAAGATATCCCTAACACATTAGGCAACTTCAAATTCTAGAGCTGGGATTGACATCCAAGTTCATGATTGGCTATTCTTTGACAATGAGCAGGATTGGCTCGTCAAAGAACTCACATGAGGAAACACTTTGGTGGTCTTACCCAAATATGGGGAATCCATGGTCATGTATGTTCAAAGGCATTTTTGACAAGGCGGTCTTGTATGCTACTATGAGATATTGTTGAGAGACACAAAGTTATGTTATGACTCTTCTCTATTTTTTATTTGTTGATATGATCAACATCAACATCAAGTTCTCTCGATGCACCTTTATGGTGGCTTGCTCACCCACTGCTTTGGTATCCATGGTTCTAGTTTGGTGCTTCTTTGACCTATGGACTAGGATTATCATTTATCATTGTATCATTGTATCAAATTACCCATAATCTAAAAGAAGGTATTAGTAGACAGCTCATGTGTGACCCATGCCGAGCATAGATATGTATTTTAGGCATTTTATTAGGGCATTTATGATGCTTATTTGGGGCATAACCTGCTACTATTTTGGCATTATTTTTGTCCTTATATAGAGGGCTCACTATAGTACGCATCATTATTGTGTTTGGTATATGGATTCCATTTCTCGAGTATTCTTATAAGTTCTCTTCTTTGCATGTTCTTTTTTGTTTTTCACTATCAACATCTATTATACTTCCATTGCTGCATCCACTTCTGACATTGAAAGCATGTGACAACAAAGGAGCCATAGAGTAAGTCAAGAGATCTATGCTAAGATCAGGAAATCGGGAGTAGAAATAGATCTTTTAGTAGGAGATACATTGATAAACATGTATGGAAAATGTTGCTTGTGTATAGAAAGGTGGAGCATGTTTAACAACCTACTTGTTTGAGACATTGTCTCATAGACTACAAGGTTAAAGGCATATATTGAGGACAACCATGAGGGTAATATGGCTCTACAATGTTTTGAGAAAATGAAAGAATGGGGTACGTGTATAAATATTATCCTACTTTTTCTCTAACTAAAATCTTGTGATACTATGCAAGCCTTAAAAACATGTCAAAAGGTGCATGTTGATGTAATTCACAAGGGATTAGAAATTACGCTTTTTCTACGTACCATACTCGTTGGTATCTTAAATTACTAAAGGTGGAGTAAAAGGCTCAACCTCCACCTATTCCTATAATGGAGGCCATATAATAAGTAAAGATATTCATTCTTTTGACATGACACATGAATTATTACTATTAGTACTACTTTTGTCTAGTGTTATGTAGTAGTGATGCTCTTGTTGTTTGATATTGCATTTTGTTGCTAACTCTTAAAATTTGTTGTATTAAGCAATTAGTTTATATTGTGTCTTGGTGCTCAAGAAGCTCTAATTTATTCATTTCTTATTATAAGCTCAGGGTCTCTATTTGTGCAATGTAGGAGTTTTGCTTATAAGCAAGGTATATGTTGTTTGTTAATTTTGTGGCTTGGTGTTTAAACAGCTCTAATTTATCCCGTTGGTGTGACAAGCTTAGGGTCTCTATTTCAGCACTCTAAGAATTTTTCTTATATGAAATGGATATGTTCATTTATTCATATTGTGTCAATGGGAGAGATTTTTCAAACTAGTCCTAATTGTAGTGATGTTTGATCAATGGCCTATAGTCTACATGTAGTGATAAAGTTGACAAGAGACAATGGAAGTTGTTTGCTTGGAGTTGACCCAAAGAGGTCAGATCAAGTACACAATAATCTTGAGTGCTTTCAATGTCTTAATCATATACCATTTGATCCCTATTGGTGGCTTTTATTGCTTTCTATATATTGTTGGTGCTGTTGTAACTTTACCACATTGTGGTGGCAAGGTATGATGTCTTTGATGAAATATGTGTTTTCTATGTGGGTAGAGTCTATTAGTTTGGATTCTAGAGGAATTACACTCATATTCTCCATGTTCCATCATAGGTTGTACGAGTTTTCGTTTTTGCTAAAGATTATGAGGCTAAGGAAGCTAGGGTTGTAGGTGTTGATATGGTCAAGTTGATGATTTGATCGCCATGATACTACAAAGTAAGCCATTTTAGTTTTTTCATGTTTACTAGCTACTATTGTTTTATGTGACACAGTTTTTCTTATCTTAATTCTTCCTCTCAAGTAATGGCTTTAATGAAAATGTTCTACTTTGGCACATAAACATTTCAGGTAGAGTCAAGATTGATATTGACAAATGTGTTGATGCCTAGGATTAGCATGGTCATTTTCTTGAGCTCCTAAGATCAACATGTAATTTTAGAAAGTTATGACAAAACTTCAAAATTTTAGGTAATCTTTATAGTCACAATCTTTATTTAGAACTTAGATTGTTAAGGTCATGTGTGTGTGCTTATGTATGCAATTGTATGAGTGCTTACATGATGGTTATGAATTTGGCCCAGTCAAGTGCTAATTTTGGTGTCTTTTCTATGTTTATTTTTAATAGAATATTGAAAATTTATTGGCCTAAGTGAAGACATTTGAGCATATTACTTTCTAATTTTCCCATTACAACATACGAAATTCTTTTGAAATTTTGAGGAAAAAAGTGAAAAAATGAGTGTTTTCATTATTGTTGTTATCCTTAACAAAAACCAAGTATGCAAAAATATTTTTTTCAATACATTGGAAAGAACTAAAGCTAACACAAGAGAGACTAGTTCTCCCTAATGCTTAACATACAAAACATGAATTTTTTTCCCTATGCTCTTAAGTAATCTTCTTTTTATAATGTCCACCACTCCACAATTGCAAGTGCAATGGGACCAAGGTACACCCAACCAAACATCACAGATGTCAAGCAGCATGATGTAGAACTCCTCAACATGTATATAACTTTGAATATGAATCCTCAATTTCCCAATTATGGGTATAATAAGTTTAGCAAGCCCTAGGTATCCAAGCCTTCTCATGCACATGCATTAAGGAAAATCAAGGCAGTTTGATCTCTCACTTTGCCCAAAGCCTTGCAGACTACACAACCTTGCCGCATCTAAATTGAGCTTCTCACATACCATATCTGGCATCAAGTCGACCATTTGTTTCTTCTTCTTAGCTTGCTACTCAACTTTACCATTGGCTACCCTCTTTTTATTTAGGTAGTCATGTGCCCCTAACCCTCGTAATCTCAAATAAAAAACTTGTTGTTGGCAGCCTTGAAAGCTTCATATTGCTCTTATATTTTACCAGTTTTTCCTTGCTACTTGTTTGTTATAAATTTGGAGCCCTGGTGAGGAGTTGAGAATTACACCATGAGTTGATTCTAAGGGGCTAGAAGACATAAGTTCTTTTGGCCAGCACACTGATTGATATGTATGGGAAAATTCTTGCTCTTATTACTAAAGCACAATGAATGTTTGACTTCTCGTTAGATCAAAATGTAATTGTTCTAGCTAGTGCACAATATTTGATTTGAAGTGTTCTTATCAAGGTCAATCAGTTAGATAGAGTTGAAGAAAATGAAATCAAAACATTGAAACATTTGGATTTGGAATATGCATTCTACATGGATTCTTATCTCTAGAATACATTAACTATCCTGGCTAGTTATTTGCCTAGTTTCTAGATCCAACCATTGTAGTTAATGTGGACCTTTTATTTGTTATTTTTGGGAATTTAGATCAGCAGCATTTATGGGGTCAATAATTGAGGGCTAAAAAAATAGAGTAATAGTCAATGCCATGTGTCTATTGATTTCATTCACTTACTAGTAAGGTGTCCTTGTACTGTATTAGTAGGAAATAAGAATATCCTTTAAGGGAAAATGTGGATTCATTTTTAGGGAAAATCTAGCCTCCCAATTGCCACTCCACATTCAACTGACTAGCAACCTTCTTTTGCATGCCAGTGACATGAGATTGTGAGCTAGTGACCATTCTCTATACAATTGAATTTGTGTTTTGCTATCCAGCTCCCTTTTAGGTTTGCATGTGGCTCTTGTTCATGGTTTATAGCCTAGGCAAGTTTGCATTTTGCTCATGTAAACCCTACTATAGCTGCATTTGCTGTCATACAAGCTGACTTACTCATTTCCACTCTCTAAGGCACATGGCGATTGCAACTCATCATCTTTTTCACTCATACAACCCCTAAGGATTGTGTTTTGCTCCCTTTACAATGCAAATTCCCTTGCGGTGGTGCTATCACCTGATCAACTATAGTAGTGTATTCATCTTAAAGTTTTGTTCCATTATATTAGCATGATTCATTCAACATGATTCAATCCTCATCATTTTTCATTCATGTTCTTCTTGTGTATTTCTAATTTTTATTTTCTTATTATTTACCATACACTCTCATATTTCTCACATAAACCTTTCTCTCTTCCATATGGTATGAGTGCAAGTAGTCCCATCATTTTTGTTGACATCGTATGAGAGTAGAGGCTCTTAGAGAGCTAAAGATCCTCTTCATTAAAGAAGGCAAACAAAGTTTGTGGGTTTGGCAACACCTTAAAATTTCCCCCTATTTTTGCTTCATTATCAAGAGACACCCTTCTCTCGTTGAGAAATATAATCATTAAGTGTATTTCTTTTACTTAGTTTCCATTTTTTTTCATATGTAAAGCCCTAAAACATTGGGTGCCCATCTTCTAGGGTGCTACCCAAGACTATTCAATGCCTATAATTAGGGCACACACTTCATTCATCATCTGTCCATTAGATCATAATCTCTTATTCCATCATTCTCCTCTTCGTTCTTTAGCCTCTTCACTGTTGTTTGCACCCCAACACAAAGAACATCTCAATGTGTGGAGAACTATCTTGTGTTGTCTTATGTTGATGCCCTATTCCATCATCTTCAAGCTGTATTTTTGGGGCGGATCTGGCTACCTAGCTACTACTCCACCTCCAACTCGCTAGCAATCTTCTTCTACATGGTGGTGACATAAAATTTTGTATTGATGACTATCTATCTCCCTTTTGACTTTGCATGTGACTCATATTCATAGTTTACACCTTGGGTAGATCAATTTTTTATTGATGCAAACCCTAGTGCAACTATGTTTGCTATCATAGCAAGTCACCCTATTGTTTTCCACCCTTTAGAGCACACAACAATTGTTGGAACCCGTCTTTTTCACTCAAATATTCCTTGAGGACTGTGTTTTGCTCCCGCTATAGGTATCCTTCACATTCTAGTAATTACTTTGATATCTTACTACCCTAAGGGCTAGGTTTTGCTTCCTTCACAGTGCAAATTCATTTCATATTATACCACCTAATCAGCAGCATGATCACTAGGATAGTGCAATCATCTCAAAGCTTTGAACCCTTATATCAACATTATTTGATTATCACCATTCTCCATTCTTGTTTTCTATTTCTGAGTTCTCTTCTCAGTGTTTACCTTATATCATATTTCTCCTTGCAAACCTTACTCCCTCTCTAATATGGTATGAGTGCATGCTATTCTCTCATTTTTCTTAACTACTCTTACACTCTATTTGTTCATATTGATACCCTCTAAGTCTAAATGCATGTTCATGATGGAAAGCACCTATGGGCATCAACCTTTCACTCTTTTGGATAGGCATTTGATTAGCTTAGATAGTCAGATATGAAGTCTGGGAATAAAAATATTTCCAAGTATTGTTGTTGCTAGATCTAGTATAGATCTACTTCAATATATTGTACACAAATCTATGTTGTTGCTCTCATGTGTACCCTGAAATTGTAAAAAAATATTGTAAACCACTATTTCTTTCAGTAACCTCCTATTGTATATTATCCTGCCTTAGAGCTATTGTCATTTTAGTGTTGGTTGTGAGAATAAGGTATTCTTCAAGAACTTTCTAATTATGCTAAAGCTATGATCTACTGCTATGTATGATGCAACCAAAAACTCTTGAGGTGTTATATGTGAACAAATTGGAATGTTGGAATCGTCACAATATCATTAAATACGAAACAATCATGATCATGACTTATGCTATAGATAGTGTGGCAAATGTATGAGCTGAATGTAGCTACCTCTATCCATATTAGATTAAGCCTAAAATCCTACAATCCAACTACTTGAGATATGCATTCAACTTCTTGTCATGGAGAGCATATATTTAGAGTGGTCACTTTAGATCAAGAAAAAAACTTGGCATTTTTGTGTAAGCATGTACAAGGAGATGGCATTTGCTATTCTCTTACCTCAATAAAGATGAGTCATCTAAATTATGAAGTGATTGAGATCTACAAGTTGGAATTACCTCAAAGAAAGATAAAATATAATTTTGTTAAAAACCAATGAGCATACTTTTTATATCTCTACTATAACAATGCTTCAACAAGTATTCAAGCATAAATTAGTTTAGCATCCTTGTACATCATATCAGATTTTCCAAATATCATCTTAGTTGTACCTTGTGCTACACCTTCAAAACTACATGCTCTAAATGCTTGACGTGTCAGACTTTAATAAAATATTACTTTTAAGAGTCTTACATGTCAAGATTTGGGAGAGAAGGAAGGAGTCTCACTTGTAGCTTTCTTGCTTGCACAATGGGGGAATACACACAGAGGTGGAGGCTGAAAACAGTTTTCCTCTTCTTAGTTGTGTAAGCCAAAAAGAACTCTCATACAAAGAAATAGAAGAACCTTATATATGGGTCTCAAACCAAAGACAACTAACTAAGGTGGCATACTAACTGAGCCACGAACTAGAGTAGATAAGGATAGCTGTCGTCTAGCTATTATTCATGGGCGGTGTACCAACCGCATCTGCAAAACTGACACGTCGGTGACATAAATGCACAACGGTCACCCTGGCATATCACGAGTGGAGCTCGATATCTCAACATTACAACTATTGTAGCAAACATACTTGCTATTCTGAACACTATTGCCTACTGAGAGCTGAAAAGGTGAGTGGGTTGCCTCTTATCCACCTAGCCAATCCTCACTAAGAGAGCTAAAGAAGGGCACCACCTAGCCAAAGGGAGGATGGGCTAGGACATCCCTTTCCTCAAAGAGAATGGAAAGAACCAAAACACGTCACGAGAGAGAATTTGTAGCCCATCTTAAAGGAAATGAAGATGATGGAAGGTTAAGAGAGGTGATGGCTCCTAATTTCTCCCATGAACATATATATAACATGAGGAAATAAGGATTCCCCACCAATAGAGCATATGGCAATTCTTACTTAATAAGTTTAAGTATGAATGTAGAGGGAGAATTAGAATAGAGTACATATGATCTAGACACCATATTAGAATATGAGAGAGAGAGAGAGAGAGAAATGAGAAGAGAGGGAGACAAGAGAAGAAGAAGTAGAAGAAGCTTGCCATTATGTATTCATGGAATGCTATATAATAAAAGAGACTCACTCATATCTTACCTCAAAGAGATGGACTGGCATGAGGGTGTTCTAGAGTGCTCTTATGTGCTTGTCATTGTCTTTCTTTACATCTCTATGGGCACCTTATATAGCCTCCATGAGGGATTAGATTAATCTAATCTTCTTAATTAACATAATCCTAGATTATGTATGGCATCTTTGAAAATATGGAGAATAGTGGATGGGACAAGTCTCCACCTTGATCATCATCCAAGAAGCCAAGGGTGGTGGTAGACAAGTTAGAGAAAGGGAGCTAGATTACAAGATGTGGGTGCCAAAAGCACATTATTATAATATATTTACAAGAAGGATAAAATGGAAAGTTGATGTGATAAGGGTGAAAGAGAGAAGAAAATTGTGTGCAACCAGTAGTCTACGCCTTCGTAACTTCAAATCGGTGAAGAATCTGAAAAAAGTTTCTTCTGCAACTTTGTATACCAAGTCAAAACTGATCGAATTGTGTGGAAATTTTTTGACATTTTCTTTCCTCTAGGATTTATTGAAATTATAATAAATAGCTTCCAAAATTTGCTTTGACTTTAGTTCCTTATATATATATATATATATATATAAGCATGTGACAGAGGGGGTCCATGCTTATAAGCTTTTGTGTAAGATCCAAATGACACCATGATGTGGACATTGACTTGTGTACAAGGGTGACGTATCCTCTAATGATGGTGATAGATCCCAAATCTTGGTGATGCAGGTAGAACCCATGTGTAGTTGGAGGCTAGTCCTTTGAAAAAATCTATGTACTCACTCAACCCCTAGGTATAATCAATTTCCATCTTCACTAAGATAACCCATCCCTTTTACTCTTTACATTGACATCCCTCCTAAGAACTTGTTCCCCCACTTGCTAGAGTTATCATAATCGAGAAGCAATAATGTAGCATACCTAGTGCTTGAAGAGTAAACCCAAAGTGATACGGTAAGGCTCTTGATAGGGGTTTTGGCTAAATTTTGTGGTAGAAATCCAGTTTGTAAAAAACTGAGATATTGTGCTTCAATGCTATTATATCTATTGGGCTCTATTAGGCCACTACTATGAATATCTTCTATTATAATTTACATATAGATTACCTACAGCTTTGGACAAACCAAATTCCATTAGACAATCATAAATTGCTTGATAAAATGGCATTGGTAGATAGGTAATTACATGACAACTATCATACTCAAGAAGATGAAGGACATAAATTTGATATAGGAGTATAAAGAGGAATTGGTTCAAAAGAAAAAGCAAGCTAGTTGTGCCATAGACACAAAATCTTTGAGAGAAGGGAAGGCCATCTCAACCACCTCCTCTCAAGTTCCAACTTCTAGCCACACCTGAAGCAATTAGCTCAGCATCTACTTTCCTTCCCTCTATCTAAGTAGCTCCTTGCCTTGTCTTTCCTTACCATAGAAGTAGCTTTTTTGCTAGAATTGAGAGATGCTTCAAGATCCACTTGGGAGGGAAAGCTCTATGCTAGTAGAAGGGCAAGTCTCCAAGTAGGATTAAACTACAATGGGACAACAAGCATTCCATGTCTCCAACCTTAGAAGGATCACTGCAAAATCTAAGCACAATTTTCCACTTTAAAATTTGATTGGCCATGTTTTATTGAATTGTACAGAAGGACCCATGAAAATACACCTAGTGACAAGATACTGTCCTATCTTGTCAGACCATGCTCTAGGTGCTTGCTTCAAGCCATACAAGGCTTTCTTCAACCTGCAAACAAACTCAAGATGAACAGCATGCACATAACCTGGTGGCTGCTCCATATAGACCTCTTCTTGCAAATCACCATGCAAGAAGGCATTCTTTACATCCATCTGATGTAAAGACCATCCCTTTGATGCAGCCATAGCAATGACTGCTCTTACGGTTGCCATCCTTGCAACCGGACTGAATGTTTCTTCATAGTCAATGCCATATGTTTGTGCATACCCCTTGACTACTAATCTTGCCTTGTATCTGTTCACAGAACCATCTGCATTGTGCTTCACCTTATAAACCCACTTACAGCCAATTGCATTCTTATCTTTAGGCAAAGGTACCAACTCCCATGTAGCATTTGCTTCCAAGGCATCCATTTCTTCATCCATGGCTTTCTCCCATTTTTCTTTTCCCATGGCTTGCTCAAAAGAAGTGGGTTCTGGTTCCTGTATCACTTTGGCTATATATGCATAGTGAATAGCTGTAAATCCATCATATTTTAGCCTATCCACAGGATACCTAGCTTTGGTAGACCTACGCAAAGTAGGCTCACTTCCAGGTGCTCTCAAAATATCCCTGGTCTTCCTTACTCCAGGTGTAACAATAGAAGGAATACCCAACTCATCATCAATGCTCTGTTCTGAGCCACTGGATTCACCATCCACATAAGAGTGACCTACATTCACATCAAACATGGGCTGATCTACCTTCTCTTTTCCTTTTCATGATACCTGCATACCACTATCTACATTGCTTTGAGAAGATTCTCCTGATCTTAGTCTGCCTCTCCATGGCGAAGAATGTGAACCACTGCTAGAGGACACTCCAGGTCCACTAATATCTTGTGACTGCTGCTGTGAATTCTATGTAGCATTACCATTTTGTGCATCTACATTATCAATCACAATTACTGGTTTATACCAGCTACTCATCTCATCAAAAATAACATCTCTGCTCACTGTAAACTTACGAGTAGAAGGGTTATAGCATCTATACCCTTTCTGCTGCAAAGAGTAACCAATAAAGATGCACTTCTCAGCTTTTGGATCCAACTTGGATCTCAACTCATCTGGCACATAAACATAGGCAATGCAACCAAAAATTTTCAAATGAGAAATATCTGGTTTCCTACCAGTATACCTCTCCTCTGGAGTCATCCCATGTATTGCTGCAGTGGGAGTCCTGTTCATTATGTAGACTGCTGTAGCAACTACCTCAGCCTAATAAAAATCTCTGGCAGGTCTTTTTCATTGAGCATGGCATGAGATACCTCTCCAATATGCCTGTTTTTCCTTTTTGCAATTCCATTTTGTTGTGGGGTATGACTACATGAATATTGCTGCTTTATGCCATGCTCCTACAAGAACCTTGAAAACTCATTTGAGATGTACTCTCCCCCTCCATCTGACCTTAGGCATTTTATTTGCAGACCTGTTTCTTTTTCAACCATAGCTTTAAGAGTTTTGAAATGCCCAAACACTTCACTTTTCTTCTTCATAAAATACACCCAAACTTTTCTGCTATAGTCATCAATAAAAGTGACAAAAGAATGACAGCCTCCAAGAGATGCAGCTTTAGTAGTCCACACATCAGAGTGGATTAATTCTAATGGCTTCTTACTCTCTTGAACATGTCTAGGAAATGGTTTCCTTGCATGTTTTCCAAAGTGATAGGCTTCACATACCTTATGCATTTCTGTAACCTTGAATTTAGGCAATCCTGCAACAATATTTTGGGCCTGCATTGATTTAAGTCGTTGTACATTAACATGACCAATGCGTTTATGCCAGATATCAATATTTGCAACTGCACCGGTCCCATGTGCAAACATTGCTGCATTCAATTCAAGCATGTCTGCATCCAATGTAAACATTCTTCCCTTCTTCTTTCCTTTTGCTATCAAGCGACCTTTATTTTTCATATCCTCAACAAAGCATCCATGAGGATTAAATCTGACCTGCAAGCCCTGCTCAACCATTTGACCAACAGAAACCAGATTCTTGGTGATATTCGGGACATGAAATACATCGGACAGGTATTTCTTTTTCCCATCCTGCATAGACAAAGGAATTTTTCCAATCTGCACAATAGGGTATGCAGTATCATCACTAGTCTCCACAAATCCTGGTTTTTCCATTTTCCTTGCATCCTCCATCCATTCTGCATGACCTGTCATGTGGTTTGATGCATCTGAGTCAACATACCATACATCATTGCTTTCTTCTGCACTTGTCACAGAATTGTTCATGTGCTGCACCATAAACAAATGCTCATTTCTGTCATCACCCTGTCTACTAGAAGATGCATAATTCCCTTGTTGCAATTTCCCATTCATGATGTCATTCTGCTTTTTATAGCAGTCTTTAGCCATATGACCCATTTTACCACAGTAGTAGCATTCAACATTGCTGTTTGCATTTTGGCCTCTTTGCCATCCACCACGACCTCTTTGGCTCCCCCTGCCTCTAGAGTTACCACGTCCTCCTCCATAGGACTGGTTTTCTTGAGTCTGCTGCATATTTTGATTTCTACCACGGCCTCCAGATCGGCCTCCTCTACCTCTGCCTCTACCTCTTCCAGCATTTGAGTAGAAGACAGTTTCTTTTGAAGTTCCTCCTGAAGAAGATGCACCACCATTTCTCTGCTCCTCAGAAATTAGAAGAGCAATCAACTCCTCAAAATCAGAAAATCTTTCACGAACTGAAATGGATGTCCGAAACTGTGCATAATCCTTTCCTAGACCATTCAAGGTCACAGAAACTAAATCATCATCTTCCACTGGCGACCCAATGGAAGCAAGTGCATCTGTAATCTTCTTCACCTTCATGTGGTAGCCATTGATGCTCATACTTTCTCTTTGCACATTATGCAACTCTTGCTTGAGATGCATTTTCCTGGCTTGTGTATTTGTGCTATACATTTTTGACAAAGTATCCCATGCCTCCTTTGGCATACTTGCATCCTGAATATGCACAATCATATAGTCTGAAATACTGATAGACAGCCAGTACATAACTTTCCTGGCTCTCTCATGCCATGCTTTAAATGCCTGCATTTGCTGCTGATTGGGAACATCAGGAAGAACTGGTTCTTCTTCATTTCCTGCAACAAATTCCCAATATCCTTTTCCCATAAGGAAATTCATCATTCTAAACTTCCATGCTTGGAAGTTGTTCTTGTCAAGCTTTTCAGTTACAATCTGTGAAAGAGAATCAGACGCCATTACAGAACACTGCAAAAAATTCTGTCACTACAAAAAACACAGCTTCACCCTCACAAGGGCAAATATGCAAAACTGGCGAAAGTGGTATTTGACCACACAGTCACTTCCTAGTGAAGATTTTGCATAAACAGGAAACAAGGATGATTCTATAACTCCCAATGTCTCTACACACAAGCATACGATGCAATTTTTGTGGTAACTTTTCACCGACCTGTAGAACAGTGGTCACATAGCATAAAACAGGGCCTTTTCCTGAGTGCGTGCAGAAAACTTCGACCTCCAAAATAGGCCCCGAAATGGCCTCAAATCGAAAAAACAGAGCAACCATGGGCTAAAGCCCTCTCCTGCAGCATATATTGCCCTCTTGTTACACCGCGAAGGGGGTCTCAATCTGAGACAATGCACTCTTGCACTTTTCGGCTGTGCTACCTGCAGAGACTTGCTACCAAAACAGAAAAATGAAAGCAACACTAGTCCTCTTACCAGAACACCGCGAACTTGGCTTGCTTTCTTGAGCTCCTTACCACGAACAAGGCTCTTATACCATGTTAAGATTGTGGGAGAGAAGGAAAGAGTCTCACTTGTAGCTTTCTTACTTGCACAATGGGGGAATACACACAGAGGTGGAGGCTGAAAACAATTTTCCTCTTCTTAGTTGTGTAAGCCAATAAGAACTCAAGTACATAGAAATAGAAGAATCCTATATATGGGTCTCAAAACCAAACTCAACTAACTAAGGTGGTATACTAACTGAGCCATGAACTAGAGTAGATAAGGATAGCTGTCATCTAGCTATTATTCATGGGCGGTGTACCAACCGCATCTGCAACTAACAAGTCGGTGACATAAATGCACAACGGTCACCCTGGCATATCACGAGTGGAGATCGATATCTCAACACAAACATGCTCAATAGAATAACACTTTTTTGGGATAGATGGGCTCCAATAACATGGCATGGGTGATTGATCCATGTTTCAAACCATAGACATATTGGTACCTTATTGACTAAAACAAGTACAATTCTTGTCAAACTTTTTCTTCTTATTCTTCTTCTTCTTCTTCTTCTTCTTCTTGCTTGAGCTTGTGCTTGAGAGAGGGAGAGTGAGAGTGTGAGGGAGTGAGTGTGTGAGGGTGAGGGACCGGGGAGGAGAAGCTCTCCATCTTCTCCTCTCTTCTTCTCTTCTCTTCTCTTGCTCACGAAGATGGAGCTTGGAGAATGGAGCTTAAGGATGGAGCTTTCTTGAAGCTTGCACTTGGATCGTGGAGCTACCGGAGTGCGCCGGAGAGGAGGTAACTCGATCCGCATGGAGGTAAGCTCACTACACCCATAGATATGGATGGCGCGTCGGCTATGTGAGAGGTAGCCATTAGTGCTCGGCTTGAAACGCTTGAACAATAAGCGGTCCGAGGGTCTTGGCGGTTGAGCGAAAGCTCCCACATTTTGGTTCCATTGCCGAGACCAACGGATTCAAGCCTTGAGCGCTTGCGCGCTTCGAATCGAGCATTGAAGTAGGGTTTTCCCCGAACCAGTGCTTGAGGTAGATCGGTAGGAAGTGAGGGAGTTTGAAGAGGATCTCCTTAGCAAGTAGGTTTTTGTTGTTTTGGACTTGGAAAAGCATGATGGAGTAGTGTAGGTATTTTTCTTATAATTTTTTCTTGCATTTGGAAGGATAGGAGCAGAACCTTGGAGCAAACAGTAGGGTTTTCTGTTGTTGTATAACAGGCTGAAATAGGGAAATAGGGGCACAGATTCAGACATCTGGCTGGAAGAGTGTGCGATATTAATCTTTGAGTCTACAGGCAGGCTAAGATTAGGTAATAAGGGGCCCAGGGAACCACGGGATGCCACATTTGACATTCTGCCTTCTGAGAAGACTGTGAGCCTGAGAGCCAGGGAGAGAGCGAGAGAGACAGAGAGAGTGGCGGGGAGACTGTTGAAGTGTTGATCGATTCGAGCGTCGCATCGTGTCCAGGTATGCCAGGCCATTCCCTTTGCTACTTTGCATCTATTTAGAAGTTAAGGCACGTTTTGGTGGAGCAGACATTGATCTAGGGGCATCACATGCAACTCCGGGCCATCGGCCGCGCCGTCGGACTAGTTCGTCCGAGTCCCAGAATAGAATTGCCCTATCTCTAGAGTCGGACCATTCGACTTCGAAAATCGGACCACCTCTCCGATCCGATTCCTAAAATCGAACCAGTCCCAGAATCGGACCACCTTCGCCTATCTGATCGGACACTCGACCGTCCGATTTTGAAAATCGGACACTCGGACCCTGAAAATCGAACACAAGGAATCGAACCACTCAGAATCGGACACATGTCAAAATCGGACATCCGATTCCAGAAATGGGATGTGACCAAAATCGGACCATTGAGCCAATCGGACCAAAATCGGACGTCCGATTCTGATAATCAAACTCTTGAAAATCGAACATCTGAGAATCGGACAAAAAACTGTCAAAATTGGACAAGCATCTAGAACACAAATTTTGATGCATCTAAACCCCGAAATTGACCCCAAAGGCTACGTAGAGCTAAGGGCACATCACATATCCATCACTGGCTGAAACTTAGAGCAAGTACTTTAAAATTTGGCTATAAACAGTCCTCAAAATTGCGCATGGTGTTTACTGTAACGGCCAGCGAGCCGGGGGGGACTGCCCCCAGACCCCCGTAGAGGGGGCTCTGCCCCCTCCGCACCTCCCCCAAGTAGGTTGGAGAGAAAACACGCACTGTGATAGGTCCTCCAAATTAGAACCTAGTGTAGTAATGGCTCTACACGAGCATGGATTCTCACTTGTAAAAGAGCAACCAAAAGCCCTTACCCAAACAGAGAGAAATAGAGACCCTAGAATATCAATGGGCCAATCTAGCCAACAAGGGTAAAAAGGCCACACTGCAAAAACACATACGTGTTGCATTCAGACTGCATCTAATCAAAACGAAAAGCAACAACATCAAGCTACAATAGCGAGAATGACTATATATGATATTCCTGACGACGGATGCTCCTTGAATAGCACTGCACTGACGATCCAAGACATCAATGGAGAATCCACATCTGGTCGTGCAGTTGGGGACTCAAGGGTATTTGTCAGAAGGCTTAAATTTACAAGCCAAGACCCGAAAGACGAAGACATAGTACCACCTGCTTATCTTAGGGTCAAAATCACCGCGAAAAAAGAGCATACTATCCATGCTCTGATTGATAAAGGAGTAGATTTTAATATCTTGACCTATGAATCATGGACCCTACTAGGCCAACCATAGCTCACACCGACTAATGCAACTCTTAGCCCTTACGGGGGACATCCACAAGCACTCATAGGGAAGTGCAAAATCCTTGCAACAATCGAAATTGAAAACTTGCCTATCCTATTTCATGTTCCTCCAAATAGTGCTAATTACGGGAAGGAAACCCTCCTAGGAAGACCCTTCAAAAGGGCAACCAAGTGTGAGGCCGACTATGTAGCACAGAGGATACACCTGACACTACCGGGTGTGAGGATAGTCACAACCTTTAGCAAGGGTGACCTCATCAAACCTCGAGGGAAAGGCAAGGAAGGTGCTGACATAACAATCAATCCTACTAATGAAAGCAAGGACTTGTTGGAAGATTTGATACAAGCTCAGGTCAAACAACAAGAACCAGTGAGTGAGGCCATGCCTGAAACAAGAAGGTCAAGAGAAAATGCCAAGGACGGGATTTGGACTTACAAATATCGTAGAAGACCCCAAAAGAAGCCCAAGCCTTATAGACGAAGGCATCGATGGAGGGTCAGCACAATGAAGCGATGGATATCCAAAGTGTTGCTACGTGCTCAAGGATACTACGCATGTAACTGATGGATTTGGGTACCAAAACCCCCTACTAAACCACCTCTATCAGCTGAAGGCCAGATTGCATCAAAAGTAACGAAGCACAAGAGGAAATCTAAGAGAAACTCCAGGTCTCAAGGCAAGAAACCAAACATGAGTGTTCGAAAGAAAAAGCCTCAGCCTAGCATGCTTAATAAGCAGATGTCATATGTAACCATTGAGCGTGCACAAAAGCCATTAGTGCCCAAAAAGCCTTTGATTTCCCAAGAGGATAACAGGCATCATAGGCACAATATGGCTCATGGCAAGGTTGATCGCTCAACAAAGCAAATGGTACAATCATCTAATAGCCTTGAGCAAATCATTCAGCCAGTGCCAAGTCCACCTAAGAGTCCTAGATCTCCTACACCCTCTTTTTCCAAACGGACACAGGAAGCACAGCAGTGGTCGTCAAGGGCGGCTACTCACTCCCAATCTCTATCTCCATCTAAGCTTCCAAATGTCCAAGAGGTGGGACATGACACTAGCCATATCTCTCGGCCCAAGGATATGCCTGTGCAACCTAATGTGACTAGATCAACTCATGCTCGATCTACACAGATGAATGCTCAAAGGGCAACAAAAGACACGACCACTTCCGATCGCCCTAGGGACCTAACACCACAATCCACCAAGAGTAGTCGGCCCACTGGATTAGCCGCTACTACTTCCAATCAGGGATCACAGCAGTCACAGTCCTTGGCTGTGACAATGCCCCTTGCGGAACGTGTCCTTAGTAGTTTACATGTGGAGGAGGTGTCACAACCAACTTCCTTAACAACTCCAACACTTCCAAAGTGCCTAAAGCCTAGGTTGGAGGAGTTAAACACAAGGGAATTGGCTGAAGAGCCAAACTCTCCGAAAAGGGAGGCAGTTGTGCCCTCACAACCTACGAGGCTATTCAGCAGGCCACGGCCATGTCCCATAAGGACACACTAGAGAAGGAGAATGCTGAGGCCCAACCAAGCACATCAACGGTTGACCTAGTCCATGGTCCTGAGTCATTGAGAGATGCACCTTTACTAACCAACAAAAAGAGGAGAAAATAGCAAAAACAACAACAGTTACAGGTGGTTGTGGACCTCAAGAACATTGACACCAAGAGCGCTGGAGAGCTGAGGAATAAAGCATCGAGTCCATTCACCAATGACCCCATTGATGCCTCTCCTAATAGCGGTGAAATCCCAGACACATCCGTGTGCTCTGAAAAATCAAAGCAGTCGTTACCATCAACGACTGCTTGCAACACTCAATCCACCGACAATAGAACTCGCATTGACCAATCAAGAGCGGATACAATGCCGTCACAATAGGGTGATAAATCTATACCAGTCACATCCAAGGAGAACCATGACGCAATAACGAAGCCTCAGGAGAAACATGGAAACCCCAAGAGCATAAGAAATCCTAGCGTTAGCCAAACTTGCTCTTCTAGGCCTGAGCCCCTAGCTATACTAAAGCCCAGGCAGACTCCTAGAACCTTGCATGAGATAGCAACCGAGCAAGCCCTCATTGAACATAGAAGTATCACAAAATGCTTAACCGAGTTGGATGCTAAGCTCAAAGTGTTTACACATGTCTATGTCCTGGCAGACATGGCCTCATTCCCTAAAGAGCAGCTTGAAGAATACTTGCCATTTCCCTTATCCTGGGAAGAGCAAGAATATCTTGACGAGCACTATAACAGGCTCCTATATGAATGCATGTGACTCATCTCTCACGAGGAAGCCAACAAACTACGCTTAACTGTCACATTCAATGAGGTGCTCTGCCAACCAAATCTCTTAGAGATAGAGCAACTAAAGCGACTATCAAAGGGTCGAAGTCAATTTAAACAACGTTGGTGTGAAAACCGCGTTGCATGGCCAAACTAGGAGCCCAGATCATGACAGTCTCAGAGGAGCGATTGGCCAAATGGCGATCTCAAAGAGACCCAATCTATGTGGCACCAACTTCCTTTCGAGCGTGTTGACTGCCATTTGGGATACAGACTTAGCTGAAACTAGCCAAGAGAACTCTCTGTCTAATAAGGTTCTCACTGAGGAGGAGTTACATGTTGCCAGTAAACTCAGACAAGGTTCCATGCTACTCGATGTTGCAAAATATATATCGGTATTGAGTAAGATGCCACGAGTACTAGATGTGTGTGCCACACTCCAGTACAATCCGGAGTTCTACAATTGGCTTTTATCCTTGTAGAGTGACATGGATTCGTAGATATGTATTTAAATAAACAATGACTTTTGTGACCCTGTATAGACAATGTCAACACACACAAGCAATGATAGTCAAGCGCAGGGAGAAGAGTTGGGTTCAACAAGCTAAGCTCCTCAGGTCCTCCTCTCACCGCACATTTAGAAGTTGTCTGACCATTACCGCCTCCAAGTGGAGGGCATGCAACCCTCATCACCACCATAGGAAGCTCTGACCAACATCTCTGAGGGTGTGGACAGGGTATCATCCCTTCCCATACACCTTTCCCCTTTATGGTCTATCCTTCCGAGGATGAGCCCTGCCTTGCTCCCTGACAACCAGTCACGCAACTTAGCATAAGCCAAGATCTACTAATGGCTGGAGGCCAAACGAACATTATCACAGGGGCCATCCCTCTACTACAACCACTGCATGCCTCACCTCCTCCCTCCTCGTCATGTGCGCTTGATAACCCACATTATAAACCCTTCCATGCGAATGGTTTTATCCTGTATCAAGGCCTAATCCTTGGTTCGCATTTTGCAGGTCCCCTTACGTGGAAGACATGGAGCACCTAGGGCAGCTCGCTTGCAAAGACACTCTCTGCCGTCGAAGGGAACATGCAACACAAGCTTCTCCGTCAGTGCGCTATGTGCCTAGCCTCAAAAGGTATGCAAAGAAACGAGGTCCCAAGCAACACCGCCCTGGACGTAGGCCGAAAAATCCCTAGGCCATGGGAATAGAAGCTCAAGGGAGCACACAAGGTGTGGCAACACCAGATGTGCAGGTCCCCCAACAAACGCTCGGGCACCAGGTGCTCAAAAGCAGAGAGGGTAGCTCGAGACAAGGAAGAATTTGATGCATTGTGGCCAGAGACTACACCATTCAGGTCCCGGCCGACATCTTCCATGCCCAACTTCACAGGAGCCCCTCACCAGCAAAGCCTCAGTCACCTGACCACCCGGACTCACCCCGCCTTGTGCAAATAGAGTAGCTTCTATGATATGCAAGCAACTTAATAAAGGCCATCCTGCCATAACTTTTTGTCTTTTGATGGTTAAAGGGGTAGGCTCCCCACTTGTACACACTTTCCTCACCTATTGTTAATATATGCCAAGTCTTTAACAAACACCGGAATAGGCATCGCAATCAGCATCATAGGATTTTGAAAAAGTAATATCTTGACATGATTGCATTTTTTCGTTGTACTTGACGCATGCGACTTGCATATACTCTCATAAAGTGACAAGTGGATGCAGGATGACACAGGTCTTTGTGCGAACATGTTCAATGCCCAAGTCACCGCAAGTCCACCAACCTCACAAAGAAGCGAGACAAAACCACGCTGTCGAATGCAAAGAATCACCCTCACAAGTGCCCACATCGCATGACGCAAAGCATAGTCATGGGCTATGCTCTCTTTCTGGGTCAAGCTCTATAGTTGGCTCACGACAGTTGTTACCTCAATTATACCGACATCGCATGTCACAAAGAGGTTTGCAATATCTCAAGTGTATCTCCCAATCTCAACAACTGCTTCTCTAACAATGAGGCTAGGGCACAATCATCACTATAATATCCATTTCCTGAGCCTTCGAAGCTTGACATTTCCCAACCCATTGAAAGGCTGATAACCTCAACATACTGCAATGGTTGTACTCAGGCAAGTCACCAAAAAAATAAAAAAGAGAGAAAGCAAGAAAGAAAGAAAGAAAAAAGCATAAGATAAAGAAACAAAAAAGAAAATAGAAAAGGAAAAAAGAAAAGGAAATTTAAAAAAAGAACGAAAAGATAACAAGCACCCACGATCACAGCACAGCACCTAGGGGTCCTCAAATTAGGTGCATCCAGTGACCTTGGTCGGATGGCTCCGTCCCTAGTCCCCTAGTCCCTTAGCATCACCCACAATTGTTCAGGGCACATCAAGGGCAGGACATACCTAGGGAGCTTGTCTCGCCTATGGTTAGACCTGTCACCCTGACCCATTCACACGATTCCCTCTTGCACTCTGCCTTAATACCATTGCAATCAATTGTGGTAAGCACCGCACGAATGGCCATGAAAAGTACACTGTCCTCATCACGCAGGTCCAATAGCTACCAACTACCGATAGTGTAGTGTCCCTGTGTTCAATTATGTTACATCGTGCGGTCACAATACAAAGGATGTCTCATACACCTTCATGAGTACTTCTTCTCAACATGGAAAACTTTGCTTCATCCACACATCGTTATGAGAAACCAGCCCGTGGTCTTCTAACTACGTAATATCTAAGTATGCATGAGCACTCACATAATATCTGTACCAAAATATATACACAGTTTGGGTCCTCAAGTGCAGGACAATACTCTCAGCTTACTTAGAGTTTGACCTGTCTCCCAAACGAATTAACCTATGTCTTGTACACAATAGAGACGACTAGCATTACCCCCAGGGAGAGACCATCTATGAGAAGTTTTCAATTGCAAGTATTGAAGACTCCAACAAAAGTGTCGTTCACTCTTCATCGATACCCAACTCTGAATTCTTATCCTTTATCATCCTGCAAGCCCGCCAAGAATCGTCATATGCAGAATCCCCAACAAACTACCACTTGTATTCCATCAGTGCAATCCCCACAAAGAACAGCCCTACCACTAACTCCAATAGCCCTACCACCAGCCACCTAGGCCACCAACATGTCCCCAACGACCTTCCTCCCCACCACTACCAACACTCCTCCATGGCAACCACAGATGTCCTTTCCACCCACGTCTTCAGTGCATGCTAAAGCATACTGCCTACGACAGTGAGTGCCATGGGACTGGCACTCGTCTAGGAGGGGGGTAATGTTAACCCTCAGACGAACAAGGTGGAAAATCTGAAAAAGCTAAAGCAGAAGACAAAGGCCAAGGCAAAGTGAAACGGAAGACGAAGGCGCGCAAAGAAAAATCTAGAAACACAAGAAGTGCACAAAATTCCTAAATAAGGGAACAAGGCGCACAAGGAAAAGCACAAGTCAATACTTTTGTAAAAGAGTGCAAGCGCATCATGGTTTAATTCAAGGAGCGCCGAGCTCTCACCTGTGCAATTTGTAAATGTAGATGGGCGGTGAAAAGGAAGCTAGGAAGATAGAAGGACAATTGGAAAAAGAGCCTAGGCCATGGCCGGCCATGTAAAAACGGGGATAAGGGGATGACCGCCCAAAAGGGATTTAGGGTTTTGTATATAAAGTTGAAAAGTGAATGAGAAGCTCATTCTTGTGTGTGGCCAAAAGTGGCTCTCTTCTTCTTCTTCTTCTTCTTCTTCTTCTTCTTGCTTGCTTGCTTGAGCTTGTGCTTGAGAGAGGGAGAGTGAGAGTGTGAGGGAGTGAGTGTGTGAGGGTGAGGGACCGGGGAGGAGAAGCTCTCCATCTTCTCCTCTCTTCTTCTCTTCTCTTCTCTTCTCTTGTCTTGCTCGCGAAGATGGAGCTTGGAGCGTGGAGCTTAAGGATGGAGATTTCTTGAAGCTTGCACTTGGATCGTGGAGCTACCGGAGTGCGCGGGAGAGGAGGTAACTCGATCGGCATGGAGGTAAGCTCACTACACCCATAGATATGGATGGCGCGTCGGCTATGTGAGAGGTAGCCATTAGTGCTCGGCTTGGAACGCTTGAACAATAAGCGGTCTGATGGTCTTGGCGGTTGAGCGAAAGCTCCCACAATGTCGAATGTGCTTTTATTGCCAGCTTCGCCTAGTGTGCCTATGCCTATGGCTAGTCACATGCCTCCAAATGTGGAAAGCCAAGCAGCGAACCCTAACATCATTCCTGTGGGTTAGTAACCAATGCAACCAATGCCTAATCAAGTTGTGCGGCCAAGGGACCAACGGGTAGATGATCAAGACTATGAGTTGAGTTCATCAAATGTCATTACTGAAGTCAAGGACATGATGAAGCACTACACAGATATGATCTCTGCGGAAAATAGCCATTGCCATTAATTTCTTAAAGAAACAACAGAATCTGGTAGGGAGTCGACACCCCGAAGAGTGTGCACCCTCTAGATTCAGCTGCAAATGGTATGGTGGGCAACATTATCCATGTAATTTTCCAAATGTCAAGTGCGACATTTGCAGGAAGTCCAGCCATGTAGCAGCCACCTATTGGAGCAAGATCAGTTCCCTCCAGCAAGGCAGTCAGCACAACCAGGTCTTGTTAATCATCGTGCGCAAGGAAACAATCTTCAGCAATATGATGGGCCGAAATAAATACTCCAAAGGGGTAAGGCTACTGTCGAAGAACTGCCAAGTGGCAGTGGGGTGAGCCTCATCGAGGTTGTGCAGGTTAATGGCACTAAAGGTTCTAGCATATGTGCCGTAACAAGAGGCCAAAAACATAGAGACAACGACAAAGATAATGTAAAAACCTATCAATGAAAACCCTAGGCAGGATTATAAAGGAATGCAAGTTCAAAATCCTAACAAGGAAGGGGGATCTTTGAAGCCCGTAGAGAGTCAGGTTGACGCCAAGAGAGATAAAGAGGTGTCAAGAAAGAAGGTGAGAGCTAAAAAAGGGGCAATAAAGCCGATGCAGCGTCTTAAAGAGCGGATGGTTTGGCGTGAGAAGCGAGCTTTAGTGAATTATCACAATTTTGATTTAGCTAGCTCCCTTTGTGATGTTAAACTAGACGTGAATTTGTTACAGCTAATCAAGCTGTTACCAGGAGTACGCAAAGAATTTAAAAAGATCTTGCATACAGGTTATATCATAGAACCCTTGGGAGTAGCACATGTAGGGGATAACTGGTTTGAACATGCCAAAAAGCACTGTCCAAGGGTTGCATCCTATGTTTATGGGATTCTAGTGGATCATGCTATCATCGACATGAGATCCTCGATTAACATTATGAGTTTTGAATTGATGGAGAGGTTGGGTCTTATGATTCAGAAATATGCCTCCACAATCCTTAGAATGGTTGACGATAGTTTGAGACATCCGGAGGACTGCATTACTAAAGTCCACGTGACAGTTGCCAATGTACAATGCCTATTGGACTTTAGGGTAATCCGATTTGGAGGGCATCCAAGTTACCAAGTATTGCTTGGTCGACCTTGGATTTTGCAAGCAGATTGTCAAGTAGATATACCCGTTGGTAGATTGATATTTGGCAGAGGTGCTAAACGTGTGGTAGTCGATGCATATCCTGAATCACCTCAAAGTGTGAGAGAGCTCCCCTGTCTTCTATAGAGTTAGAGACAATGGAAGATGTGTATGTAAGTGAGGCGTTGTCGACTGACGAATCCAAAGAGGGATCGACCACAAAAGACATCTATCAAGGAATGTTGAACGAGCCATTAGAAGCTCAAGATAGAATAAGGGACGCAGATGTTATCGATCTAGACCTTGGTACGCTAGACGATGAGCGGCCAATAAAGCTAGGGTCCATGCTTAGTGCAAAGGAACGGGAGGAGTATGTCACTTTGATCCAAGAGTTTTGTGATATTTTTGATTGGAGTTACAATGAACTTAGGGGCATCCCTCCCAGCCTCACTGTCCATACAATTTCGGTGAAGGAAAGAAGTTGTTCAGTGCGATAGAAAGTCAGGCGTACGCCGTTTGAGTTGCGGGATGGGCTGTTCGAGGAGTTACAAAAATTACAAAAAGCAGGTTTGATCTTCCTTGTGGAGCACATTGAATGGTGTTCACCAGTTGTGATCAGGAAGAAGAAAATTAATCAAATCAGGCTATGTGTGGATTTTTGATAGTTGAACAAGCAAATAGTTAAGGATTACTACCCACTGCCCTTTATTGACCAAATTCTAGATCAATTGGCGGGTAGGGAGATATACTCATTCATGGACTATTTTGCAGGCTATAATCAGATGGCGATTGTAGAAGAGGATAAGCTCAAAACAACGTTCATAATAGTCTTCGCGGGACCTTTGCGTATCATGTGATGGCATTTGGTCTATGCAATGCGCTTGGTTCTTGGCAACGAACTGCCTATATAAGACCTTTGATGACATTTCCCCTAAGGAGATAAAGGTATCTATTGACGATTTAGGGGGGGCAACCACCGTGAGAGATAGGCAGTTGATTATTTTATGAATATGTATGCAGACAATTTTGCATAGCTCTCAATCCGAGGAAGTGCATTTTTGGCATACCTTATGGCCTTCTGCTAGGCCATGTAGTTAGCTCATTAGGGATTGTGACAAATCTTGAAAAGATCAAAGCTATAGTCGCCATGAGTCCGCCATGCACCCCCAAAGAAGTCCATAGCTTTCTGTCATCAGTTGGATATTATCGGCGGTTCATAAATGCTTTGGCAGAAAGAATGTTACCACTGACAAATCTATTATCCTTCAACTATTTGTTTATGTGGAGTGACCATTGTAAGGTGGCTTTTGAGGATGCAAAGCAGAAAATTGTAAGAGCACCTATGCTAAAAGCACTGAAGAGGGGAAAAAAAATTTATATATTTTCAGTAACTACCATGCATAGCATTAGTTGCTATTTAGCATTGATGTGGGAAGAGAAGTGGTATCACCCAATTGCTTTTGCTAGTCAGAAGTTGGGTGTATCTGAAGTTAATTATACGTATATGGAAAAGTTGTGCCTTGCGATGGTCTTTGCGACTAAAAAGTTCAAGCACTACATCCTTTATGAGAAGGTTGTCCTTTATACAAAGGCGAAATGGCTACGATTGCTGATGAATAAGCTACAACTGCCCTACCATTTGGCAAAGTGGTTAATCACTTTATAGGAGTTTGACTATGAGGTTAAGAGCAAGCCACCCAAGTTGCAAGGTATCGTAGAGTGCCTTGTGGACTATGGGGAGCCAAAGGAAGCTCTGGCTAAAGGCAGTGATTGGGACTCATTATTCAAGATTGGCATGGCATCTATTCCCTCCTGGTATGCGGCGATAATGCATTATCTGTTGATGGGAGAGACTGGAGCTGGTCTATCGAAGTCAAAAAAGTGAAAGATCAAGCAATAGGCTTTAAAATTCACAGTAATCACATGCACATTGTATCGGCAAGGGATAGATGATATCTACCACCGATGTGTAATGCCTGACGAGGTCCCTTTCATCTTAGAAGAGTGTCATGACTCTGCTTGTAGAGATCATTTTACTGGGTGTCTAAATGCACAAAAATCCTTGAGGGTGGGATATTGGTGGCCGGCCATCTTCCAAGATGCATTCGAGTACGTTAAAAGATGCGACATCTGCCAACAACATGATAGCCAAGAGAATAGGAAGCCTTGAGGGTGGGATATTGGTGGCCGGCCATCTTCCAGGATGCATTCGAGTACGTTAAAAGATGCGACATCTGCAAATAACATGATAGCCAAGAGAATATGAAGCCTTGAGGGTGGGATATTGGTGGCCGGCCATCTTCCAGGATGCATTCGAGTACGTTAAAAGATGCGACATCTGCCAACAACATGATAGCCAAGAGAATAGGAAGCAACCACTCACTCATATTATGGCGATCCTTATGTTCGAGAAGTGGGGGATAGACTTTTTGGGCCCTATTACTCCGTCGTCCGACTAATTATTTTACTAAGTGGTCGAAAGCAGGTGCAACATGGAAAGACAATGCAAAGAAAACCGCCAGTTTCTTGTTAGAGAAAATAGTATGTCCATTTGGTCCGCCAAAAGAAATAATATCAGACGGGGGATGCATTTTCTGAACAAAGTGATAAAAAGTCTAACTGAGGCCTGACACATCAAGCATAATAAAACAACCCCCTATAACCCACAAGCCAATGGGCAGGTCAAGAGTACCAACAAGTAGCTTCTTGGCATTCTGTCTAAGGTAGTATCAGAAAAGAAACGAGATTGGGACAAAAAGTTGTACGTGGCAGTGTGGGCATACAATACGACATTCAAACAAGCTACTGGTCACACCCCATTCAAGCTAGTATATGGAGAGGAGTGTGTCCTACCTCTAGAGATCGAGTTGCCAACAATAAGATTCACGACATCAATCATTCTTTGGGTGACGGGGATGCCCTCTTAGAGCGCTTTACGACTTTGGCACACCTCAATGAGATTAAATTGCAGAGCTTCCTACATCACGAGGTGACCAAGCGTCGAATGAAGCAGCTCCATGAACTAAAAGTAAAGAAATACACTTTTAAGAAAGGACAGCTAGTGCTGTACTATGATGCGTGTAGAGAATTATTTCCAGGAAAGCTGGAGCCCAAATAATGGAACGGTCCTTATAGGATTCTCATGATTGGGAAGAATAAATCCATAGCATTATTGGCAGAACTTGAGGGTGTGGATTTTAAGAATAAGGTTAATCTTAATAAGATTAAACCTTATTATTTCTGACTGCACTAATGATGTAAGTGCCTTGCAGGTTTATGCGCGATTGATCAGACGTCTACAAGGAAACAACGATAGAGGTTGATGGGTCAACTAATCCCTTATTTGGAGCACCCATACTTAGAGCAATGATATCATCAGGAAAAGCTTATCTGGTGGATTAAAGGCTATAAAGTGACTGAACAAGACGACAGGATATGTTGGGGATAAAGGTGCCTTCACGTAGCCGCCCGTGTATTACTACACTGATAGTACTTGCCACTGTACACTGTAGGTGGCGGGCGCCCATCATAGTCACTTATTCTTTATTCTTTTAGTGATAGTTTGAATAAAGGAAGGCCTGGCCACACTGTGATTGTTGGAGTTCACACTTTTGAGTCTTCCTCGCTCTTGGCTCTTTCTCTCCATCTGCCATAGCTCTCACTGCCAAGCTTCTTCCTCCTGGGTTCCATTTCCCTTTCAACTAGTATTAGAGCAAAGGCATTGGAGCTTGCTCGGTATTTCTCTTCAGCTGCCTGGATTTGAAGAGCTTCAACCTGAGCTTCAATGGCAGCCATGGCACCTTCATTTGCAGGTACATTTTGATCTCTCGCCTCCTCCCCGAGCTTCTGGACCTTCATCGGCTTCTTCCCAGGCTGCATTGGAGCCCCCTTGACCTTGTCTATTGCCCCCAAGGGCTGTTGTAGATCCCCTAGCCCCTAGGAATAGCCAACGCAATTTTTGGTGCATTTTTAGGGGGCTGGGCTAATCTGCTCCTCGGCATTTCCCTACTCCTTCTCAGCTTCCCGGCACTCTTGGCAATCTTGTCGAGCATTGCTTGATTCTCGGGCATTGGTGCTTGACCCCCGGTGATCGATTCGAGTGCCTTCCCCTTCAGCCCTTTGCTGTATACACAATCCCAAGACTATCAAACCAAGGCAACACTTGACATTTACTGTTTAATGCCTTCTTGGCATTGCCTGTTTGATGCCTATTGATGCCCGGTGATGCCCGGATATTATGGGATGTTATATCTATGCTTTGGGATTGATTTGGAGCAGATTTGAGCACTATTTGAGCTTCATATAATAGTAAATTTCTTGATGTAATACAGTGGGCTGAAGCTCATTTACTTGGTTTATGCATTGGTTTATGAATACGGGTGCTTCTTGGAGGTTTGAATGATCATACCGATGTATTTGGAGGTTGTCAAATGCTTCTTCTCGGTTCTGGAATGCTTTTGAGCTTGTACTAAACTTTGACTTGGTTGTTCTTCACTCGTATCTGGCTTCAGTTGGCATGCTTTGGACTGGTCTATGCCTATTGTCACTGCGTGACATTTAGGATTCTTACATTTATGCTTTGCTCAGATATGGATGCCACTTGGTTTGCCCATGCTTGACAGTTACTTGGAGCTTCATCTTCAGATGTATTTGAGCATTTTGGATCTACTGGCATTACATTTGGTTGTCAATTACATGCTCTTTGAATGCTTTTAGTCTTATGCTTTATGGATTTGAGATCGCTTGGGATTTATGCTCCAGATGTACCCTACTGGGATTTGGCATGTCTGATGCTATGTATTTGATGTATTAGAGTGTTTTTTGCTCTCTTTGCATCTGACTTCACTTACAGTGGGAGCCTCTTGGTATATTCGGATGTATAGAGAGTCTTATTTACAGATGAGCTTGAGCTTGCGAAACTATTACATGCATTTGCTCTCTTGAGAGCTTTATGTCTGCAGTTTGCCTATAGTGGGCTGATTTGATACGCCTATTGGGGTAGGCACCTATCTCTGTCATAGGTTTATCAGTGTTGTATGCATCTTGGATGGTTATGTATTGAGCTTCTTGCTCTATCAGTTATGCTTGTGCTTGGTCTCTTCTCTTACCTAGGGGACCCATTACATGCATGACTTTTGGACCTATGAGATGTTTCTTGCCTAATAGGTTATTGGTTTGACAATTCTTGGTATCTTCTTGCCCCTGGAAACTCATTGTTGGATGTATCTTGCTACCTGGCAGTTGCAGTGACATATGTATCAGTGATTGCTTCATTTTGGGACAGTTTTACATACTGCTGTTATTTATTATAGCAAGCTGAAATCTGTAGATTTTGAGCACTTCTATGAGGATAATGCTTACTATTTGATGTTATCTTGGTCATATTTGGTGGACATATACTTCTCTTGTTGAACTCCACCCTTTTAACCAATTTTAGCAGTGGTTTTAGTGCATTTTTTGCTAATTACACCAACCTGAAATTTTACTTTTTTAATTTGATTTGGGACAGTATGGCTGGTCATTTGAAAGATGCAGCTCTCTTAATATTTCCAAGTTGGATGGTACCAACTATGGATATTGGAAGTCCCAAATATGGCAGGTTTTAGTGCACAAGTTGCAGATTAAACCCTTGCGTTTCAAGGGTGTCAAACCTGAGGATATGGATGATGATGTTTGGATGGAAGTTGATGAGCTATGCAAGTCTACCATTATTTTGTCACTCTCACAATAGGTCCATCATAATTTTATTGAAGATGAGAATCAAAGTGCATGGGATTTATGGGAGAAGATTCAGGAGCTTTATGCGCAGCAGAGTCCTACATCATAGATGTATTGGCTGAAGCAGTTAATGGACCTTCGCATAAAGGAGGGGACCTGCCTTTCATCTCATTTCAGTTAGTTTCATGCTATCATGAAGAGTCTGTTCTCACAGGGTATTGAGTTCAAAGACAACTTGCACCCATTGTTTCTTCTTGGCACCTTGCCTCAATCATGGGATGTCTTCCATACTGCCATATGCACAAACAAGCTTGATGGGCTGAAAATCAAAGATGTTGAGAGTGCTTTATTGACTGAGGAAATCAACAGGAGAAACAATGATGCTTCGCACCCTTCACATGCATTGACCGTTAGAGGTGGCAGACATGGCAAACATGATAATGATCATAAGGGCAGGGACTCTCAGAAGTCCAGGTCCAAGTCACGTGGTCACAGTAAGTTCCTGGACGGAAGTCTGATCTTACATGTCATCATTATTGTGGAAAAGCGGGACATATTAGGCCGCAATGCCATAAAATGCACGAGATAAGCACAAGGAAAAGGGAAAAGAAAAAGTGCAGGAAAAGTCTTTTGAGCGCATTATTGTACCTGCAAAGTCCAGTGTGAAGATAGAAGAGGTTAATGTCATGCAGGCCACTGATTCAGATGATGATTACATACTTGCAACTTCTACATGCAATGCCTTACAGACTTCTAAGATACATTCTATGTATGCGCAGTGCTGGCTCTTGGATTCGGGTGCGTCCTTTCATGTGACACACTGTAGAGATTGGTTTCATACCTATCGTACCATGTCTGGTTCTATGTGTCTTGGTGATGACAAGTCTCTTGATATTGTGGGCATTGGAGATGTTAGGCTGCAATTTCCTTCTGGCAGCTCTTTTGTTTTACATAATGTACACCATGTACCTGCATTGACTCGCAGCCTTATGTTCGCTGGACAGCTTGATGATGCAGGGTATTTTGTGTCTTTTGGAGACTTTGCATGGAAGATTACTCGTGGCATGCTTGTACTTACAAGAGGGCCAAGTCTAGCAGCCTCTATCCCTTACTTGTATCTGGAGCTACATTGGATCATGTTTTGTCTATGGGTTCTATTCCCCATGTATCCCTTTGGCATGCTCATTTGGTGCATATGTCTCTTAAAGGAATGAAAATGCTCCATGCTTTGCAATATCTTCCACCTTTTGACTCTTCACATTTTGATTCTTGTGATCATTGTTTGGTAAGAAATGTATAAAAAGTCTGGTAAGAAATGCATGGGCGAGCCCTTGGCTCTTGTGCACTTAGATGTATGTGGGCCCATGCCCTGTCAGTCACTTGGTGGGGCAAAGTACTTTCTTACTTTCTTAGATGATTACTCTGTACGTAAGGTTTGGGCTTATCCCATAAAGAGAAAATCTTATGTCTTAGACACATTTCAGCATTGGCTTGCATTGGCAGAGAACCAATTTGGGAAAACACTAAAACGCCAAAGATCAGATCATGGGGATGAGTATGTATCATGTGCTTTTGAGCAGTTTTCTAATGAGCGGGGTATTAAGCGTCATTTGACCGCTCCTTACACCCCATCCCAAAATGGTATGGCTGAACACATGAATAGGACCATTCAGGAAAGGGTCCGTAGCATGCTTAGCCAAGCTGGCTTGTCACAGGACTTTTGGGCTGAGGTAGTTACTACTGCAGTGCATCTCATTAACAGGTCACCTAGCAGTGGCATTGACTTTCAGGTTGCTAAGGAGGTATGGGTAGGCAAGCCCCCCTCTTATGATCATTTGTGTGTCTTTGGATGTGGCATTCTGCCATGTGCCCAAAGACAAACGCAATAAGCTAGATCCTAAAAGTGTCAAATGCATTTTCATTGGCTATGGAGATGCAAGAGAGATGGGTTACCATCTATGGAATCCATAGGCATGAAAAGTGATCCGTAGTCATGATGTCATATTTCATGAGCACAAAATGCATATGCAGCTTGAGAAAGTGGTTGAGGTACGCAGAGTTATCTTTCAGGAGGAGCCACCTGCTCCCATTCAGCCTGCTCCACGGCTAGCTAGACAGTGCATAGCATCACCTGATGCTCACGGCCCAAATGCTAGACATGCTAATGTTAGACAGGATGTCGGTCAAACAGCAGAGCCTGGATTGAGGCATTCTACTAGAGATAGACAACCTCCTGACCATTTTGCACCCTCTATGGATTTTGTAATGGTTACAGATGCAAGAGAGCCTCTCACTTATGATGAGGCTATGCGCAAGGGTGATTGTCACTCTTGGGAGAGGGCTATGCAATCTGAGCTTGACTCATTGCATAAGAATAAGACTTGGGATTTGGTTTCATTGCCTCAAGGTAAGAAGGCTTTTCCATGCAAATGGGTGTACAAGTTGAAAAGTACCCCTGGACACCCCAAGCCGGAATACAAGGCTCGATTGGTTGCTAAGGGTTTTAAGCAGGAGCATGGTGTTGACTTTGATGAAGTCTTTTCTCATGTGGTTAGGATAACCACCCTACGCTTAGTCTTGGCCTTGGTTGCACAACTTGACCTGGACTTCTACCAGATGGATGTCAAGATGGCCTTTTTACATGGGGACTTGCATGATGAGATTTACATGGAGCAGCCTAAGCGATTTGTAGACCCTGGCAAGGAACATCTAGTGTGCAAGCTAAAGAAGAGTCTATATGGCTTGAAGCAGGCACCTACTAGGGAATGGTACCATAAGTTTGATGCATTCATGCAATCAATCACAGGGCTACAACCGCAATGCTATGGATCCGTGCTTGTACATGAAGAAAGCCTATGACGATTCTTTACTAATTTTGGTACTCTATGTGGATGACATGATTTTAGCAGGGATAGCTCATGAGGAGCTAGATGCTCTTAAGGCTCAGCTCAAGAAGGGCTTTGAGATGAAAGATCTGGGATAGGCCTCTCATATGTATGCGCATTATGCGCGATCGATCTCAGGTACTACTCTATCTGTCTCACAGAGGGAGTACATTCATAAAGTCCTTGAGCACTTTCACATGCAGGATGTTAAGCCTATTGGATGTCCATTACCTTCTCATGTCAAGATTTCACAGGCTGATTGTCCGCGGACATATGAGCAGAGGGCTGAGATAGCCAAGATTCCCTATGCATCAACTGTGGGTAGTCTTATGTATGCCATGATAGCCACCCGTCTAGATATTGCTTTTGCAGTTGGGGTTGTGGCACGTTATATGGCTACACCTGGCAAGAAACATTGGGATGTCATGAAGGGTATCATGAGGTACCTGAAGGGCACAGTAGATATGTGTCTTTGTTATGGCAGCCAGGATACAGGAGTCATGGGGTACACTGACTCTAATTATGCAGGACATGCAGATAGTAGGAAGTCCACTTCTGGCTATGTGTTCACTTATGCTGGAGGGGCTATCTCTTAGATGTCCAAGGCGCATAAGTGTATGGCCCTTTCTACTATAGAGGCCGAGTATATTGCAGCCACAGAGACTTGCAAGGAGGGTATCTGGTTAGGCCGTTTGATTGCAGACCTTGGTATGACAGATGTTATGCCTACACTACATTCGGATTCTATGAGTGCCATTCAGCTCGCCAATGCGAAGACGAAACATATTGAGGTGAGGTATCACTTCATTCGTGAGGTCGTTGAGGACAGGTATGTTGACCTTGTCAAGATTCTAACTTAGCAGAATCCTACAGACTTGCTCATGAAAAGCCTCACTACT
Source organism: Lygodium microphyllum (assembly GCF_053477565.2). Lineage (NCBI taxonomy): Eukaryota > Viridiplantae > Streptophyta > Polypodiopsida > Schizaeales > Lygodiaceae > Lygodium > Lygodium microphyllum. Next base: position 48,652,246 of record NC_141158.1, on the reverse strand, counting down.
AAGCGCTTTGCCTTCCTTAGGAGATTGATGGGCATTGGATGAGATGATGTCTTTTTCCTCATCCTGTTGTACATGTGTACATGTTGTACTGTGTTTCCTTTTTTTTCTCTCTCACTGGGGCAGATTCGCCTTTCAATGGGAGGTTATTGGGGGTAAAGGCACCTCCGCCTAGCCGCCCGTGTATTACTACACTAATAGTACACGTCACTGCACACTACAGGTGGTAGGCGTCCGTCACAGTCACTTATTCTTTATTTTTTTAGTGACAGTTTGAATAAAGCAAGGCCCGGCCACACATTGTGGTTGTTGGAGTTCTCACTTTTGAGTTTTCCTCTCTCTTGGCTCTTACTCTCCATCCACTATAGCTCTCACCGCCAACCTTCTTCCTCCTGGGTTCCATTTCCCTTTCAGGACATTCATTTGGGAAATTAAGGTCTTCTATCATCACTGTTTAGATTTTGACGAGCGTCCCTATAGTCTTTAATGATGAAGGTGGGATGGAGTTGTAAATTCATCCTCTCAATATGTTGAATTTTGATTATCATAATTACGAATAGGGGAGGTCTGGATGGCTGGCTGTGTAAACCCATTGTGGACGTACATATTATATTTTGATGGGGCGTCTAAGGGCCCTAATAAGAAAGGGAGTGTTGGAGTAGTTATCCGAGATTCCTAACGAAGAGTTACAATGAAAGTAGGTGCTTATCTTGAGGTAGGATTCACTAACAACATATAGCCTTGATTATGGGACTGAATATTGCCAAGAAAGGTGGTATTCGGAAGTTGTTAGTAAAAGGGGATTCCCAGCTAATCTTAAATCAACTCAATAAGACATATACAGTCTGGAATCTTATCCTTCATATGTATCATCAAACTGCTATAACCCTACTTGATGAATTTGAGAGCGTATCTCTTCAGCTGATTCCACGTTCTTGGAATTAGTTTGCGAATTCACTAGCCAATTTTGCGTATGAAGAGGACCTCTTCTTCAACTGTGGTCCTATCCGGATGTTACTCTTGATAATGAAACAAGACCTGGTTGTTTGTGGGGAATGTTATCGGACCATGCGTTATATGGTAGGCGATGGTTGATATGCATAATGCAAAGAGTAGCCGAGACCCATCTACCACTATTATCCTGGACCCATAGGTTGGTCAGACGACATGTTATGCGTACGCCTCTTGCTATATATGCAAGAGGTATGAGTCACAACTTGATGCATTTAGTTTAGGGCTAAGAGCCCTATTTTTCCCTTGGAATAGAGCGTATTTTCGTATATCTACCTTCTTCCAAGGATAGATTTATATGAGCTGGTTTGTTTGATTTCTGTAAGCCAAGAGGGTCAGTTGTTTTAAGGTTTTAATGTTTGATTTCTTTAGGCCAAGAGGGCCAGTTAGTTTGCAGTACTACAAATTTTTTGTACAAATGTACTATTTCTTTAGGCCAAGAAGCCCTATGTCTATTTGGTGCAAGTACGTTTAATGGTTTGTTGTTTTAGTGATTGCATCATACAGGTTGATGAAGTCGCTGGAGGGAGCCTTTGCTGCGAAGGAGCTTCTTGTGGCCATTCCAGGTGGTTTTGTCCCCTTCCTGAGTCTTTTTTCCCTTAAGCTTATGTAAGGGGGTACTTTCTTTTTGTTTGTTGGGGACCGGCAATCAAGGCATGACGTCCCAGGTTTAGGTTTGGTATGCTTGTAGGAGGTCTAAGTAGTCATTGCCTCCTGTAAAGTCATTGTCAGGCACTGAAAGACCTATTTTCGAAGGGAGTTCTAGTGACCCTGTTTTGCTGACCTGCTAGGCAGCTGTTCTAGGAGTTTATGTTAGTTGTAACGCAGTTAGAAAAGCTTGCACTTAAATATCAAGAGAAGAACAAGTTCTGAATCTAGCTAAGAATACATATACAAAGGTGTGTAAAAAGGGGCCTAACCCCTATTTTAAAAAATATATAGAAAAGGAAAGACGGAAAAATTTTTGAGCATTTGATCATCGCCTTACAGCCAATGCCTTGTCTTCCTAGGGGTGGCAACTAGATGAAAAGCACAACAAATAAAAGAAGATTGGAGCAAAAATAAAAGTGAGCGTTAGAAAAGGATTAAGTGTCACCTCGCGAGGGCTTGGTAGGTTCTTGGGTACCAAGACAGGACCTGAGGCCGATGCCCTGTTCTCCTTGGGTCTACACTCAACTCCCTCCTTTTTACATGCCCGAGTATGAAAAATAAGAGGCTAAAGGACCAATGTGCTAAAAGATAATATTTTTTCATCAGGCTATCGGAGTCCTCTCCTAGTAGGAGCTCCTAGTTGAGTTGTCCTTAGTTAGATAGGTAGTTCAAACCACCACATAGGATGACCCCTTTGATAGTTCTTTTTAGCTTGGCTATGTTGGAACAGTTGGTTACTGACTAGCTTTAGGCTTTTCATTAGATTATGCTAGGCCTACTCCTCATGGATTTCATGCCTTGATTTTGTCAAGGGGTAGGGTGAGAGCTGTGATGTGTTTTGATGCCTATCTATTTTGTATCAGCTTGATGCTTTCTTTGGTTGTTTTTGTGCAGATCTGTTCATGGGATTCAACGGGTTGAGTCACAATATCCCGTGGTTGCCAATGACAGATGATTTTTTATGCTAAGAAGTGCTTAAAAATAGCCAAAATTTCTGAATTTCAGGGAAAAAATGAACTTCGTCGAAGGTGGCTGCTGCAATCAATACAATTTTAAGCGGCAATGCCCAAAAGTGCTTTAAAGACCCACCGAGCGGTGGTTGGGGAATTCTCATAATTTTTCTGACTGTCAAACGGGACTTCTGGAGATGGCCAGTAGTGAGGGGATTCGAGACGAATGCCCAAAATTTTTCAGTGGCCAAATTCGAGGCTGGATGCGGTAGATAGGCCGGACGGGGGGCCAAGGACCAAAATGGTCAAGTGTAAAGAGCTTTAGGAAATCCCAAAGGGTGTGACCCTTAGGGGCTCCTTTTTGGGGGGGAGGGGGGGGGGGGGGGGGGCAAATTTGATTTTCGTGGGGGGAGGGGCCCTTTTTTTCAGCCGCATGCAGGAACAGGGAGGCACCACGGCGATGACAATTGTTGGGGGGGAGAGGGGCTATGCCACTTCAGTATACCCCTACAAATTGATTACATCAGCCTGATGCTTGCTCCCTACGCTTCCAATCGCCGGTCTATGCACGAGTAATGGCTACCCGGTTTGACATATCCAAAAATCAATCTTTCTCTCTCCTCCCTCTCTATCCCCTTAAGAGATAGTTCATGCCCATGGAGAAGAAGAGGACCGGTTAAAGTATGCTTGTCCGGCATGGTACCGAATCATTCCCGAATCGATGGAGGGCTAGAGTTGGCTGTTCGAAAGTGGGCTGAGCCTTGAATGAGGGCTGATCTACAGTCCCGCATCAGATTTTAAAACCTGCAAAGAAGAAAAAAAATCGGTAATTCTATTTTACAAAGGAAATTTGCTTGTTTTTTATATTTGATTGAGTTAATGTTGTTCTTATGGAGTGAAATTTGGTAGACATGCTATTTTCTGTCTGTTCTATGCTTGCATAGTGAACAAATCAGAAAAAATAAAGTCGAAATGTTGGAAATAATTTTTAGAAACTCGTAAAACACGATTTTTATGAGAAAAATGAAATTTGCGGTATTTTTGCATGGGATAAACCAATACATATGGGATAAAATGCCAATAAAATCTATATTTCTACTATTCTAAGAATCAAGAACCATAGCTCTGAAAACATATCAATATTTGTATTAGAAAAATAGAGAAAAATAAAAAAATAAGAGAAAAATAGAAATACGCCTTAGAAAAATACGAAAAAATGTAATAAGTGATTGTGGATGTATAATAGTGGCAAAGCATGAGGTTTGGCCTCATTTTTCCCTCTCTTATCATCACAGTATGTGATTTATTGCTTTTTATACACTAAATCATGGCAAAACAACCTCCATACACTTATGCAACGAAGCAAAACTTAAACGGTGAGGGGGAGGAGGATTTTGTGCAACAGTTTGAGGGCTGAAATAATACAAATTCTGATTGGGTTTTTCTATGCATAGCATTTAGGAAATGGACTATTTGGAAATAAGGGATCTAGTAGCACAAGGTTTGCCTTGGTGTTAGATTCTTACAATGAAGCATATACGTATTAGTTGAATTTCATTAAAAGACTATTTGCGTACTAGCACATAGGCTGATTTTGAAACATAACTGTTTGTGCACAATGAGACATCCATTATTGCATTGATTATACATGTGATATCAACTCCTGGAAATTCATAGCAATTGTTTGAATTATAGTTGACCCACACTTGAGAGGGTGAGATTCCCCTTGTCGTAGGTTAGTCGATCGTTTCTTGGGAGAAATTAGTGATGAGGAAACATTGTATCTCCTGGATCTCACTGAAAAAAAAAGAAGAGTCTTGTGCGAATGCGTTTATATGTAAAAACAGGGCATCTAGGGGCCAATCCCCAAGATAGTAGGAGAGCTACAGTGGGGCCACGAAAATCAACCAATGGGGTGCCTTCCTGTGTCTATGCTACGTGGTACTTATTGCCAATATGTGTGGGATACCCCTGTGAAGGGTTTTGGGGGAAGGTCCCATTGGACTCTTATCCAGCTACAAATGCAATATTAGATGTATCTAGTGTGCATTTAGTTATTATAGACACTCCTGGCCCGCAAGGCCGTGTGGTGGTGGAGGTGTATGTTGTGTGCATGAGGTCCTTTTTGGTCCCATCAAATGATCCCAAAGTCAAAGGGATATCTTGGAGGGATTTATGGCTTGAGTGGGTTTCTAAGATAAGTGGGTCAAAAGTGTAACAATCTCTAGAAAGCAATTAGGAAATTAGAGGTAATAATGGGATATCTCTCCTCTAGAGATTGATTGACCAAAGCCACCCAAGAGGGTGTAAACATTCAAACTAGTAAGAACCCAAGTTCATTTAGTCGACGTAGCACACAATGAGTGCATGTATGCCTCCATCAATTTGTCATTTATTAAGAGTGCATAATTCAATATTATTATTTAAAATACATATCGATTGCCTTTTGGGAGTAGATGTTAATTTGTGCTAGTTAATGAACCAAAATGAAAGTGGATTTTGATAAAAATGAGGGGAGTGATTAAAGTTGACCAAAGTTTACCTTGTACTTGTTGAAGAGTATGTCTCCTTTATTTAGTATATTGTTATTGAATGATAGTATCATTGCACTTCATGATTCTCATATGTCACTCTATCAATTGATATCATCATTTTCAAGTCTATTTAGTTTCCATCATGACAAGTAGTAAAAGCAAAAAGCTACTCTTTATGTTAATTCAATATTTCACTCGTTATTCTAATCAATATATCAATTCTATTTAGATTTACACTAATTCACACTCTCATGCTCAAGGTAAAGAATATTACCAAGATGCTAGCTTTCAATCTTGAGATCAGAGTTGGTACTTAGGAGGAAGTCCAACATGTCATTAGCACTACAGAGTCCATGTTTGTAGATTCAACAGACTTATTGAGAGTATGCTTTGCAATAAATTTGTTGATAAAAGCATCTAAGAATTTGTGAATGGCATGGAGTCGAGCCTTCTGTCACCAAGGTCAGACCAAGTTGGCAAAGGAAAAAAATCACCTAAGAAATGACCATTGTGGCATGTTAGCTTTGTGTGTGTGTGTGTATGTGTGATGGAGGCCAAACTCAAGGAAAGAAACATATAGATTTGTGGGTGGATGGAAATATTTATCCCAAGGATCCTTCAATAGGTAAACCTCCTAAATTTGTTAATATTCATGACTATGTGAGATATGTGGGGGAAGGTTATAATGGGATGATTGGCTATTGTAAAGGGTTATGCTCTACATCTTACACATACATGGCTCAAATGAATGAAATGAGAAAAGCATTATTTATTGCACAGACAAGCATTTTTTAGCAATAAGATTGACGTTTTGAAAAATGCTAATAAGTCATTACAAGACAAGATACTCTAGTCTGGATGACGCAGAGCGTACAAACTTCGCTCGTCTTAAGGGCCTCTTCATCAAGAGGTTTTCGGATGCAGGGTATTCGGACAACCTCATTGTTAGGTTGATAAATATCAGTCAAAGGGAGAAGGAGGACGTTAGAGATTACGTTACCCAGGTGCGCAGTCTCTATAAGAGAATCCCTGCCAATGAGCGACCTACCGAGAGGGCAGTGTCTACAGTATTCATGAACGGGATTCAAAGCGAGGAGCTCTACAAGGCTTTGGCCAGTAACTCCACCTTACAACGAGACATGCTAGCTTGAGTCTTCAAGGAGGCAATACGCGTAGATGACCAACTCAGGGAACGTAGCATGAGAATTACCAACCGAGATAGTGTGAGCTAGAGGGACCCTGAGAGATCAGCCATCTTAGGGGAAAAAGTAACTGCTAGCACGCAAGACAAGGGAAAGAGTGTAGATCACGGCCAAGGGATGGAAGGATCTTAAGAAGAATACGCTTGTCATGGTCTATGCCCTTACATATCTTTGTGGGTTGCTTTAAAATCGCAGACTTACAAAGAATAAAAGTATCTTGGCTAAGTAGAAATTTTGTAGAAGTAGAACTAGATAACATTATAGGAAGGCTTTGGAAATCTAGAGAGGTTGACCATAAGGGCGACACCATGAGGTGTATTGTATGCCTCCAATCCTTGTCTCTGTGTTATAATATAGCACAACAAACTCTTGCTTTGGGCTTTGATAATAGGAGATACAAACTTAAACTAAGCAACAGAATTCCCTTGGATTCTGAAACAGATTGCATGCCCTTCAAACTTAAGATGCAAGTTATGGAAAAGGAGGTAAATATCACTTCCAATTGGAGTCTTAAAGATGTAAGGGATACCTTGGAGATGCTAGACTATACATCCTCTGAATATAAGTTCAAAGTAAATGGTAAAAAAGTTGGAAAAAGAGTTGAATGCTCTTTCTCTTGTATGAGTTTCTTGCCTTCCACAATTGTGAGCTTCGAGCCATAAATATGAAAACATTGATGACATTTACATTTGACAAAAAAAAATTCATTGAATCAAGAGTTACAAAATTGAAGTGTAAATATATAAGGATCTTGCTTCGTTTGCATCTATTTGTCTTATTTTAGCTTTGTAACTTCTTCACTGCTTTCTGCAAAGATATCTAATCTCCTTACAGTGGCTTTTTCCTTTGGTTGCTTGAAGAATTTGACTTGGATAGGGGGCCTCTTCTCTTCAGGCTGATGAGGAGATGGATGAGAAAGTGGGCATTTCTTTCTTTTTGGAGTTTACTTTACTTGTCTTTCAGATGACTTGCCCTTCGCCTTACCCTTACTCTTAGTTGAGGATTTTAGTGGAGGGAAGTTTGGGTCGACTGGCGTGATTTTCCCATCCAAAATCAACTCAATACATCTCTCTCTTATCCACCATGTGTATGAATCGGGGTAATATTGACATTGCGAGGAAAATTGTAATAAGTTAAAAATTGTACCCAACATGTCTCTTAAAAAATTGGAAGTTGTTAGGGCAGTGATAATTCGTACTCATAGGGAGTTAAAACGAAGAAATGTAATGATGATAAAATTTGATGATAATGCAACAGAGTTGTGAAAACTCAAAGATATATTGCTCAAAAAACGATGTGAAAGATACTTACATTAACCCCATCTACCTTGAGAATCTTTGAATCTATTGTCCTACAAACATTTGAAATCACTCTCCATCCACAAGAATGCGCATCATTTTGCAAGGGCACTTCTTGTTGGAGAAAGCTATATGGTTTTTCAGGATATCAATATCCTCATACGTGGTGTCCAAAAGGTAACCACCAACCTACTCAGCACTATAAGTGGAAACATGTTAGAAAAAAAGACAATCAAATAAAATAAACAATAAACTAAAAAGTAAGCATTATTCTATTCAACACACATTTTTGCTTGGTTGTGGATACCACTGAGAGAGTTCATAAGGATAATTTCTCTAGTGAGAATATCAATATATATTAGGCTCCAATGTCCTCAGCAAAGTGAAATGCAAGTAAGAAATGCATACAATAAAGAAGTATACATTAATCCCTTTGCAAAATTGCATACCTTTCGACGTAAGGAAAAAAAAAAGGCAGTTTGTGATTGGATCAAATGTTTTGAATAATATTTTTATTTTTGAATGAGATCTTGAAAACAATTCCACTAATAATAGTGGATCAACAAAAAATATAGTTTTAGAAATTTCTTGGTTGAGAGAAGCAATCAACGCTCTAAAACCAATAGCAAAAACAAAGGAATGCCATTTGCAATGAACAACACTATCATTCCATATAGTAAAAATTTTGAGTCAAAATGCCTTACTATGCAACAAAAGACTACATAATCTGACAATTGAATATCTTTCTTAACAAGCGTGGATTTGTCCTCAGGGGATATACTTAGATAGTCCTCTTCTGAAGAAGTGCAAGAGCCATTCACAACCATTTTTCCGTATACCTCCCTCATTCTCTTCAGATTGACAGGGCCAAGGACATCGATTCTCCTCTTGCAAACTTCATCCTCTGACTCTATAACCTCTTGTGGTTGTTCTTATTGGGTTGGGACGAAGTCTTTGTTGGGTGTAAATGTGTCACCTCGTCGATCACTGGCCCTTTCGCTCTCCTAGACAATTTTGGAGGAACGTTAAGGATCTCAATGACTTTTTTTATCAGTAGTGGGCAAGGGCCTCAATATCTTGTCAAACCTATACCTGATTCTGCTAACCATACTAAAGTCTTTGTTCATCAAAGTCACTTTGTGAGCATGAGCAATAGCAATGTAAGCATCGTTCATAAAATCAATAACAAGGTCTTCAACAGCCTCTTAAAGACAAAGAATGGTTGCAAGCTGCCATTTCTTTTGCATTCTAACTTTAGTGGACACCCTTGATAATCTATAAGAAATGTCTTTGACAACTTTGATAAATGCTATCATTGAAATCACATGCTGTGTAGCTCTTTGTGCCTTCCTTATCTCATTAAAAAATTTCTGAACATAATAAAATCTAGACTTTCTCTTCTCTTAAACTTGGAAGGATTTTCTCTATGGGCATAAGAGAATCTAGGTTGCTCTGTTTGTTGAATATAAACTTTAGGGGAGGTTGAAAACTTGGCAATTGTAGGGGAGGACTATCCAGCAAGGTCGTATCATTGGTTGTTAACATAATGAAGCTTACTATGGGCAGGAGAAGACATTGTATTTGCATTAGATTGCTTAGATTGCATGGCAGGAGACTGAGGAAAACCAAGGGTAGGAGGGATCTCAGGAGGGAACGATTGAGGAACCACTGATGGCCTTCTCTCTTCCTCACTATCTTTGCTATCTATATACACATTTCTTGCAGTTTGCTTTGTCCTGGGCATCACCTGTTGGAAAATGACACAAGTTAGAAATTTAAAACTTGAATAAAAAACCTTAAACACAAATCAGAAACTTAAAGCATAAAACATAAAATAGAAACCTTAAACACAAATAAAAAATATGTAACCCTAATTAGAAACTTAAAACATCAGATACAACACGAAGAGAGGGAAGGCCAAGATGGAAGGTGATTCATTCACGCCGTATCTGCAAAACAAAGATTTCTACATCAAATATGATGTAAAGGCAAACAAGTGTTAGATTGCAGGCCATACACTTGTGCCGTATTTGCAAACGACAGATATGGCACAAATGCACTTGAGCGGCATGAAGAAGGTTTTGTCTACTTGCACCGTATCTGCAGAGAGAAGCTTGCATGATCGATACGACGTTGAGGCACTCGAGTACTTTATTGAAATTCGCCTACTCGTGCTGTAGGTCAAAATTTACTCCTTTGACTCGATGTTTAAGCAAACGACAAATACAGTGCAAAGCAACAATCATTGGGCTTGACGTTGTTGGGTATTCGCACGATATTTGCAGGTAGAGATTGACTCGTTTGGCTCAATGTATAGTAAATGACAGATACGGTGCGAAGCAACAATCATTAGGATCGACATTGCTAGGTATTTGCACTGTATCTGTAGATCAAACATCACTCGTAAGGCACATCGAGATAATGCATCGAGCGTATTTGCGATGTATCTCTGTTCCGGATCCTGAAAAGCATAGTTTTTTGAGCCAATCTTGAAACAAGATTAACCAGATATGACATTATATTTGAAGATGGTTGGCAATGCAAGTGGTCACTCACTTTGTATTGTCTTTTATGGTCGTGGATGCGAAAAGTGAGTCACGTAAGTCGGCATCGGTCTTTTGCACTTGCAGGGTAGGTGACATGTGGCACTATATTATTGGCCAAGGTTTGCGAGGGCCATCCACATGGAAAATCACTGTCCTTATCTATATATACACGTAATTAGACATTTATGATTTTTTTTTTCAAATTATCAAGCCTAACTAGATTTGAGCTCCTCTTGCAGTTTTTCATCTATTGATTCGCGCCGTTATGTGCATTTCTTGATACGAAGCAAGGAGGCATTGTTCATGAGGTCGAGTGTACACTTTTGCACCGTATCATGGATCCCCAAATACGAAGTGAGGAGGCATTGTTCGTGAGGTCGGGTGCACACTTTCGCGCCGTATTATGCTTTCACTCATGTCTGAACCAAAGGATGTTGCAGGCTCCCAAGAGCAGGTCACCCCTAATAAGAAAAGAAGAAGATTGTCATCAAGGTCAAAGGCTTCTGGTTGTCATGCCTTCTCCCTTGAAATTCCCACTGCTTCCTCCCCTTGTTCAATAGCAAGTGTGGGAATGCCTAGGAAGTCTCCAGTCAAAGGTAAGTCACCTTTGAGGGTTCCTGGATTGTCTCAGATCACAGAGGTTTCTCCATAAAAAAGGCTCCTAGACTTTCTTCTTCATGATGGCATTGAGTTATCTTACTACGGAACTGCAAAGGATATTTTCAATCATGATTGGGATATTGACCATGTCTTTAACTCATGCAAGAAGTTTTTTCTAGAGGAGTTTGTTGAGTTTGAAAGTCTTGCATTTTCGGTAGTTGAAAAGGATGCAAAGGAATATGTTCACATACCAATTGGGAGCTCACCTTCAGAGAAGGCTTTGTTTTCAAGAAAGTGTACATCTCATTCTCTTGAGAGGTTTTGTACCTCAGATTTGTTTTGTTCTACTCATTCTGGGAAATGTAGGCTAATGTCAAAACCAACTGCATTCACTGCATATACTCTTGTTAAATATCATGCTAAATTTTATGAACAACAATTAGAAGGTCCAAAATGTTCCATCTTTTGCCTTTTTGGACAAGGTAGCAAATGATAAGGATGCAGAGGAATGTTTGGACCCTGAGTAAGAATCATATATTGCTGGTAATTTAGATGTTTCCCAATTCAAATCTGAGACCATTATTGAAGAAAACCATGCAAATGCAGATCTTGTATGTGACTCTTCTTTCTATATTGTTGCTTCACTTCCAACTTTCCCTATCAAGGGCAAGGAATACATACTGCTATTAGACATCCAAAGACTCTTCAATCTTAGGAAGGATTATTGTTTAGTGATCATTGCAGAGGCTTTTGATACCACAAATGGCATTGTTGATGTTGAAAATGAATCAAAAGAAGAGTTACTTAAACTTGACATTGAAATATAGACGACAACCCTTTCTCGTTGTTTTAATACGGCAAAGAATGCTGAGAAAGAGTATGGATTATTGAAGAGAAGTTCCACGACCTTCAAGACTAACTTGGAATTTTCAATTTTGAAAGAGAAGAGTCGCAATATGTTAAAGAATTGAAAGATACCAATGAGGCATAATCATCAATTAACATATGGAATCCAACTAAGCTAGAGATTATGAAAATGAATTGGTACTATTATCTCTAATTCTGTAATTTATACATTAATATGTTTGATTTCAACATTCATTTGACATTTATCTTTTTTTTATAGTCAAAGATTGAAGATTTCGATAACTTCTTGGAATGGGGTAAAGGACAAGAGCTGGTATTAGTTCACTAAAAGATGTTACACTTGGCGATTACTTAGCAAGGATTGATTCGCATGTCTTCTGGGTATTTCATAACATCTTCTTAGAGGAAGCAACATGGCCTATACTATGTATCAAGGCACTTACAAGGCTACTTGGTTTCTTTGGGTTACAGTACAACGCACACAAGGTGATGTTTTTGGAGAAGACTACAACAATTAGGATTTTTGGTTATGGTCCTGTTTCTCTGCTTCTAGAGCAGGATACTTTCTAGCCCTCTCATATTATGCTTTGGTAGCAAATCGATTTGATATAAAATCAATAGTTGGCTACAAGAGAAGAAAATTTCTACATTATAGAGGAAATATCACGGTGGGGGAGGATGATATAAAGGCTCCTAATAGCTAGCTTTGTACTTTTCTTTCTTGAAAAATACTATGAATGCTCAAGTTTTATTGTCATATTTAGTATTCATTCTTTGAAGCTATCATCAAAAAAACCAATTGAATAGCTCCTCAAGAGCATTGCTTTTTGTAACTCCTCCATGTCTTGTGCTTCGAAAAACACTTGTACGTGGTTGATAGTGAGATTTTTCCATGCCTTGGCCGCTATAAGTTGCTAGGGGGCCTTGCTCCTCCACAAAGTAAGGCCATGGATATGAAGGATATGCTAAAAATTCAAAAGAGTAATGATGAAGAAAGCATGGATCAAATATGCTCTCTTACCAAATAAAATGTGATATCCTTTTCTCCCCATGCCTCCTTTATTCCTTGAACAAGATTTGTAATAAAAAATTTGAACTCTTCTGGATACGTGTAAGTTTTGGTTTGTCACTTGAGGAGCTTTTTTAGGAAGACATCGAGGTGTCTCCAAACCTCCATCCTTAGAAATGCAAGTCGTAGTGTGCTTGCAACGTTTGTCATTATCCCACACAGCTCTCTCCAATGATTCCAAGTAATGCTCACATGTTTTCCTATATGGTTTCCTAAAAAGATGTTTAGCTTCTGAGCCTCCTATTGAGACATCAGCCAAGACATCTCTTGTTTTCCCTAAAAGTGTTGGATCTTTCTTAAGTGAACTTGACCTCCATGAAAACCCATTTTGGAAAGTAACACCTCACATTTGTCAATACACTCATCCGATAAAGACAAAGGCTTCATTGAGTATGCATAGTCGAGATGCAACCTGATAAGTTTATCAATAATTCTAATCTATGCATGCAAAGTACATATATGAACATTTGTAAGAGGAATTGAAAGAATTGGATCCCAGATATCTTCCTTGTTACTATTTTTACTCAAATCTATAGAGTCTCTAGTTGGGGCTCTTCTTGCAGGGCGCAAGTTGCTCCAATCTTTAGACCCAACACTTTCCATGCAATAAATACAAGGATATTTTGTATTTTTCCCATTATATATTCCAAGCCTACATTTGATAGTTTTCAAATCAGCCCTCATGTGCCATTCTAGATTAAAATTATCAACCCCATCAACAACTAACATTTCTCCTTCACTTTGAGACGTAATAATGTTTGGAATACCTCTATGAGTGAATAACTGTTTCAATGTTTGATGCTTCTCAATTGGTACATGAGTTGCACCAACACACCAAATCTCCATCTCAGATTGGGACTTATGCATTGGTGCTTGACCCCCACCATTGTTGTATTCCAATACCCTGTTCACGACGCAAATGTTGACTCTTTTCATCTTTTGTCCTTTTTTGAATTTGTGCTTCATCTAACTTCAAGGCAAACTTCAAAACACCGTGATATTCCTCTAACGTGAGTCTATGCATGTGAACCATTGCAATCTGCACTCTTCTTAAATCAACCCATATATTGTTAAACACATTGTATTCAAAACTAGATTTTCTTTTTGTCTTTTCACATGGCATAGATGCTTCAATATGAATGTATTCTCCAAAAACTTATGGAATCTTATGATTCATAGCAGTCCTTGCAACCGATACTCTAAGGACTTGAGGTAATCCAAATGCAGTCGTTGCCTTATCAAGAACCTCCCAAATTAGATATATGAGACTTGGCAATGGCAAATCCTCGATATGTCCATATGTACCCTCTCTAGACGGAACCACATACTGTGCATATTATATAAAAATTCTTCTCTCACTAAAAGAACCAACGGTCTCATCAGCATAGATAATGTCTACAAACACCTTATGAATTGCATTGAAAGTTCCACTCAAACTCTCCACAGGTTGCCAATTAATACTTGTTGACAGAAATATATCTACAACCAAGAATTTGATATTAATACTTGCTTCAATGAAAAAAATATCACATATGTTATCAACTTAAGACTTACAATGTGTTTGCTATTGGCAAACACATTCGTTAGGAGACAAGTGCATATCCTTGGCCATGTAAACATGCTGCACTCCAACCACCCTTCATGTGTAATTTTGAAAGCAATGATACGCCCCTTCCAGTGATGTTTTATATCCTTTCTTCTTTTCACCTTGTGAGAGCCTTTGCAAGAGGGCAACATGGTAACCCAATCGTTTATACAAAAGGTTTTGGGCTCCCAATTTTCATCTACTCCTTGGCTATAGACAATGCAGGAGTTTATCAAATGAGAAGGGTGCCTTTTGGATGCCATGCTTAGATTGAATTCATAGAGAAAAGTGCTCACTCAGAAAGGCAAATGAGCAAAGAAAGAAGCTCACCAAGAAAGGTGAAAGAACTAAAAAGGAATATTAAGAAGACTAATGAAAATATATTGGGGGCGCCAAAATCTCTTGACTTTCAAAAAAGTCATTATTAACTTCGCAACATCTTTATCATGTCCTTTGTCAAATTTTATAAGTAAATAAGGACTTTGGGACTACCAAAACATGTCGGACTTTGGAGATTTTGGCTAAAAGAGAGGAGAGAATCATAAAGTGGAATCTACTATCTCCAAAAAGGAGGGGATAAGAATACCATAGTCTTGCACATGTGGCAAACTCTCTTTGGACCTTTCCTTAATCTCGTGATTAACAAAAGTGCATTTTTTGAAGCGTTTTTGGCTCTTATGACCCAATATCATGTCCATAAGCATTTGACATGTATCAAAGCAGTTTAATCATGTGGAAGGAAAGCTCATGAGGCTTTCAAGAGAGCTATTGTCAAGCTTACTTAACTCAATCATCATGTAAGTTATCATCATGTATCAATTAATCAATTGGAAACTCTTCTCCAATATTTGGTAAGATTTTTTACATAATGATGATAGAAATCTTGACCGTTAGTAAAGGAAATTACTATTCTTCTCTAATCTGTGAGGATTTGAAAGAGAGCCTCACGAGGTGTCATGAGAAGGATGATAGCTGACTACTTTTATACACTCTCACTATGGGAAGGGGACTATCATAAGTAATTAAAAAGTGTTATTCCTATGGAGAAGGAGGCTCTTATTTCTTATTGGTTTCATTTTTCAAGTGTAGATTAATTGTAGCCCTCATGATTCTTAAACCATGTTTGTATCAACGCAAGGCATATGCGAGAAAATATCATTTCTTACATATGGATATTGCAAGGCAAAAGAACAATAATGTTTCTAGTTGGAAGCATAACTTCTTACATGCATGTGGGGAGGCCAATAGCATGAAAATATGTACATAAAGCCCTCAGGTACTTGTCAACACACACACACACACACTCCCTCTTCCTCTCCGTCTCCCTCTCCCTCTCCCTCTCAGGTACTTATCAACACACACACACACACTCCCTCTCTCTCTCTCTCTCTCCCTCTCTCTCCCTCTCTCTCCCTCTCTCTCCCTCTCTCTCTCCCTCTCTCTCTCTCTCTCTCTCTCTCTCTCTCTCTCTCTCTCTCTCTCTCTCTCTCTCTCTCTCTCTCTCTCTCTCTCTCTCTCTCTCTCTCTCTCTCTCTCTCTCTATATATATATATATATATATATATATATATATATATATATATATATATATATATATATATATATATATATATCTGTGTATGTGTGTGTGTGTGTGTGTGTGTGTGCGCGCGCGCGCGCGCGCGCGTGTGTGCATGCAAATATATTGACCAAGAAAATTTCATTGTGTATAATGAGGATAATAGAGATAAGACATTGATACAAAGATAATAAAGCCAAGATAACAATGAATTAATCTACAATTAATTAAGGATGTTCCATGCAAATGGCCAATAGTTCATGTGGCATAGCTCTTACATTTTGGTCCAACAATGGATATACTTCATCCTTATTTTTAGCATCATCTTCCGAGGGAAACTGCATTATAAAGATATAGTTGAAAACTCTCATCTTTAGACCCAAGCATGTTAGAAATTCTCCCAAAAATTGATACATCTTTTGTTGACTTTAGGAATTTCTAAAACCTGCCACCTCAACTAATGGCACTTATCTATTATCCCAACAAACGTTTTCATAATGCCCAATTTTCTACATTTGTTTCATTAAGGTGTGCTTTTGTTGTTCAGAATTTTTCTTCATGCTTTAGAAATAGTTTGGTAGTTGGTGAAACAAATCAAAATGTGTTTAATGATTCCCACCAAAATAGAAATATGAATTAATATAGTTTGACAATAAACAAGTCCAATTAAATGTTTGAAAAAATACTTTAAAATCCAAAAGAAGAGGGCAATTGGTTCAACCATTTTCAACTCTCTTTCAAATAAATGTTGCATTGACACACATGGCTTTAACTCTTAATCATATTTAACTTGATGAGGCAAGAAAACAAACATGAAAACACATTGTATTGCAAAGAAACAAATGTATAAATACAACAAAGAGGTTGTGGCCACTTGAAATCCTTTCATAAGCTTTATGATAGATTGGTTTTTCTCATGCACGGGCTACATCATGGCTTTTGGTAGGATCGACAACCTAACAGACCAACGATGGATCACCATAATGCCCTTGACACAATTGGACAAGTTTTTATTGCAAAGAAACAATGTCATTTTACACTCATAACCCTTTAATAAGATTTATGATAGGATTGATCTTTGTCATTCCAACCACCTAACCCAAAATAGTTGGCCTTTTAATCTACTTGGGATTCTTAAAAATATTATCTTTATTTCTAGATAGCCAAATATTCCAACAAACCACATAACAACCACTACCAAAATAGATCCCCCTAGACATTTTTGTGTCCTTTTTTCTTTTTGAATTTATTTAGAGACTTGGGAGAGTGGACTTCATCCTATAAAGGCCATGTAGAACTAATGTGAAGATTGACAAATTTATATATTGTAAAAAGAAAAAAGGAACATTCGCAAAGATAAATCTATAGGTCTCTAATGGAGGATTATGTCTAAGGTTTGTGGTAAATGCAAAACCAATCTGATGTTAGTAGCTCATACTATTTGAAAATGCATCTTTTCTTTAGAGCTTTAGCTTCATGTCTTAATGTGAATGAATGGTACCACTAGGATCAACATCATGCCCAAAAATATGTATTTATGGTATCCAATAAAGATCTTAGAAAAGTGCTTCATCTCTTGAGGGTGTCTATATATTGTGTGGCTATGCATTGTTTGTATGGTGGAACTGCAACCAATGATGTATGATGGTCAATAAACCATATTGATTGGATATTTGAGGCCAAAAATATGCCAACTTTAAAATAATATATAATGTTGCAATAGTCATTACCGTTCATAGGTAGAAATCTTTCAAAATGGAGTGTGATAAATAAATGCATCTAGATAAGAGTGGGAGTTTGTGGAGAATGCATCCTTTGGCCATATATTCATCTCAAACTAGTATCAAATCAATTCAATCCCATGGAAGAAAAGTCTCAATAAGCTTTTGTTGTTATCAAGCTCGTTCAACTCATTCATTGTGTAAGCTCTCATTATCATCGATGGAAAATTCTTCTCAAGTGTTTTGCAAGCTTTTTCGCATAATCAAGATGGAAATCTTAGCCAAGAGTAATGGAATTTTTAGTTATTCTTATGAGAGAAATTGGAAGAGACTCACAAGGTGCCATGAGGAGTCCCAAAGGTGATGGCATAATGACTAGGACTTGGGCTTGTAATTGTAAAGTTATGGATTCAAACCTCGCTAGGTACAATACTTAATCAAACACCTATGTTACAATGGTTTATTTATGTAATCCCAAGATCTTGCCCTCTCAAACATTCAATTGGTCCTCCATGGTACGATTATCAAGGGCAATTCTATTGTGATCTATTAGAAAACACGGATCTAGAACATAGCACTGACTATGGAGGACGGAAGTCAATAACAAGACTCATAGTGGCATAGACAAGAGGAAAAACTATTGCTCAAGTGAATTAGGTTCCAAGATGTAGGCTTGGACTCATAAACACAATCTTGAGCTGACCATGACAGAGACACAGAATAAAGTACAAACTACAAAATAGCATTGCATTTAAAAGTGAACCAAGTACATGTCTTTATAGCTTTTCAACTTCTCCACTCTCTTCACTGTGCATATGGCATTCAAAACATTTCTTCCTAGAGCATACATCATTTGTTATTTCTCAACACCCCCCTCAAATGATGAGTCCCTACACTTGCTAGCTTTTGCCCCCCCTACATGATAACATGGCCTGGGAGACTAGCTCATATGCAGCCTAGTCAAGTTAAAGTTTGAGACTTTACATCTTTGGCAAAGGTTTTTAGAAAGTAGATCCACTATGGGAACAATTTCCTTAAAACAATCTGTCAAAGTTGTTCATGGTAGTGGAAGTATCTTCTTCTTCTTCTTCATTCATGAATTGACTTTCGTGGTGGTCATTCTGCATTTGCTGTGCTCTTTTCTTCTGAAAACATTCACTGGCAATATACCCAATTTTACCACAATAATGACATGTTATCCAACTTTTGTTGTCGATGTTGAATCCTCGACCTCTTCCTTTGGGTCCAATAGTTCCTTTGGTGTTTAGGAGATTTTCCCTTGAGCTAGTCTCTTTTGTATCTTTGCTTTTAAATTTGCTTTCTCCATCAAGCAGTGAGTACTCAATGTCTTTGAGTGAGAGACTGGGAACATTACTTTAGTGTTGAAACAAGGTTATCATACGGTTCATGATTAACACTGGCAAGTAGCACTACTATTGCCTCATCCTCATCAATGTCCTTTTTAAGAGTTGCTAGCTGAGTTTTAAGGCTCTTGATCTTGTTGATGTGTACAATCATAGATGAATTGTCTTTTACATCCAACTTATAAAACTGCATAAATAATTTTACCTTAAGTTATTTGCTTGGGTACCAAACATCCTATCAAGTTCCTCCCAAGCGGTTCTAACATCTCTAATGCTAGAGATATGATGTAGCTGAAGGGGATGCAATGGCAATGGAGAAGGAGAAGAGGAAGATGCGGGAGAGAAGAGCACACACAATGTAGGTGCAGTCCAACTGAATTGACAGCCTTATTGCACTATTATATTATATATGAATAAAGAATGGGCAGTCACAGTATACACAGGTAGGCCTAGAAGCCTTTTACCCCAACAACCTCCCACTAAAAGGCCAATGTGGCTAGGGAGTGAAAACAAAGAAAAGAAAAAAAAAAGACAAGGTGAGGAATCATAACATCTTACCCAACGCCCAATCGGAAAGCAAGCTATGCAAGAAGTGTCGGGAACCTCTACAAAAGAAGAGTCAAGCATCCCCGAGTCCATGACATCCAGGAGATAAGCGATCCCGTAACTCCATACAACGGAGCAATCCAAGAATGCTTCTCATGAAGTAAGCACAACTCATCAATGCACGACTGTAAAGCATCAGAGTCGCGCATAGCATCAGCATGGCGCATATAAGACAGCAGAGAGCAATCAAACTCTCCAGAGTCAATCACTGAAAGAGGGCCAACATCCCGAATGCTCATCCAACGGGGTCTCAAGACTATGTGTGGCCTCAACGAAGCGGAAGACTGACATATGGCTGGATTTTTAGCGTGCAAAACTACAAGAAAACGGCTCTTATGAGCCTACAAGGGGTCTAGCAACTGACCACCAACATCCTGACCCTGACTGCTATGCATAGCTACGTCATCTGAGCCAATATATGCCTCATTTTTAGCATAAACAACTTGATGTAATGGCATTGTAGCTGCTGTAAAATCATCCATAAAGCGTACTCAATGCTCATCAAGAGGGCTAAGAGGTGCATGCTTCTCATAAAAGACAGCATGACGACTACGTATGACCTGTTGGGCATCCAAATCCCATAATCTGCAGGCCTTAAAGTCACCATCTCCATAATCAAGGAGGATACATATACGTGGCATAGGCTCATGTGGCATATGTACAGATGTTTGGCAGCCAAACATCCTCAAGTAATTATCGGAGGGCTATATGCCACTCCATGCCTCATGAGGTGTAATACCATCCAAGGTCAAGCACGGCATCCTATTAACCAAATAGCCTGCTGTCATAAGGGCCTCATCCCAAAAGCCATAAGACAACCCAACTATGGTAAGCATAGAAGCAACCTTTGCCTATAAGGTCAGACACATGCCATGAGCAATCCCATAATACCATGGGCACAAGAAATCAATGCCATACTGCTGACAAGAGATCCGAAAGCTGGGAGAGAGAGCATGACTCTCATAATCCATCTACAAGCACCTAGGCCTGCTATCAGCAGAATCCATAAACCTGTCAAGCATAACTGCAGCATCCTCAATATGCACCAAGGGAAAAGCCCAAACACGATGGGTAGCATGATCAACAAAGGTCACAAAGTACGACACTCCAGCAAGTGACTAGGAAGGCATAGGTCCATATACTACACAATCGACAAGATCTAGAGGAGCATGCCTCATACGATCAACATAAACCAAGGGGGTTCTGCAAGGACCAAGAGTACAATCAGGGTAAGCATCAAGATCTGTAAGTGACATAGGAGGCAGCAATGAGTCTGAACGAGACAAAATCTCCATCTCTCTGTGGTGCATATGGCCTAGGCGAGAATGCCATAACAATGCATGTGGTATCCGGATAACTGCAACCATAGAATCTCCCACATGAGAGACATGCACTAGGTAATGAGAACCAACTCGAGAATCTCTGGCCAAAACCAAGCAACCATGACAAATCTTCCATGACCTATCCTGAAGAGAAACAGAATAACCTGCATCATGCAACTGACTGACAGAAATCAGGCTCTTACTTAGCATGGGAACATGTAGAACATCCCTGAGCATAAGAGAAGTCCCATTAGGCAAAGCTAGGTGTATGTTCCCTGTACCAACAATAGCATAAGTCTACTCAAGGCCCATATCAATACATCCATCAATCTCCCTATAAGAAGAGAACCATGCTCTATGAGGGGTAACATGACAAGATGCCATAGAGTCGAAAAGCCAATCAAAGGCATGGACCTGATCATTGAGCAAGTAAGCTATAGGGAAACTAGATGACAAGAGGACATGCTCAACTGTATCATCATGGATAACTGCATGTACCTCACCACTAGAAAGAGTGGTAATACATGCTGCATCGATGACTCTCTACTCATGTCGAGTCCGTCTCTTCCTTTGCTGCTCTCTAATCCATCTAAAGCATTTTCTTTGAACATGCCCAAGCTTCCCACAATCGAAGCAAACAACATCTGAAGTAGAAGAACCTGTAGAAGATGACAAGGAATCCAAGTCATCATGAATAGGGCTATCCATAGCATCCACAGAGCTCAAGCAGTCGAGGGATGTCCCAACATTGGGAACCTGCTCATAAAGACAATCATCTGCTAATACATCAATGGTAGAAGCATGTTGCAAATGCTCATGAAACCTCAATGGATGGGAGGACATAAAGACATCAATCAAGAATGCAAAAGCTCCCACATGAAGAAGAGTCGTAGCCAACTCCATGACATAACCAACCACAGTACAATAAAGCATAATACATCTGTCATAAGAGCATATGATATTCAGCCATGAAATCAGCCCATAACCATATGCATATGCATAGCTCTGCAGTACATCATGCCACCAAGGAACATCCAAGTCAAGTAAAGACCGACAAGTGGCAAAGCATCCTGCAAGAGTCAAGCTCCAGGTAAAGCCCAAACATCTATACGACAACATCCAAATAAGTGGCTCTATAAGGTATACAACAGTAGACCATGTGCATAGACGGGTAAGCATACATAGCATCTGCTCTCTAACATGGACGGGCAACAGGAGCCCAACTAGCATAGAAGCTAGACAACAAAGGAGCAAGAAAGCCATAACTGTAAATCCCAAGCACTATCCAAGTCCACTGATCAGTAAGTATCCCACATATCAAATGCAAACGAGCAATCACAGCTCAATAAGCAACTACCAAAACAAGGGAGCAGTTCACTGCTCAATACTTGTAAGTGCATCCAAGTAATAGCCAAGATCCATAATCGGAGCATCAAATCCCATATAGCATCCAAGGTCGTAATGGAAAAAGCCAAGTCAATGTCCAACTGCTCAAGGGAATACTCAAATGAATGTCGAGACGAGCTCAAACAACTGCCATCCACAGCCAAAGCATAAAGCATTCACCAAGACATCATAACCCATACTAGTGGGTAGCCTAGGCATAAACCATGTCATAGATGAAATGCCAGCTGCAAAGAAGTGATAGTCAAACCCACATCAAGCTTTAATCTCAGCTCAAAAGCATTCCGGAGCATAAACAAGACATGTAGCATAGTCCAAATACATCATGACATCATACCGAGTAGCCAGGAGTACCCCGTGACCAATAGGCATAACCCAACTGTAGCATAAATAGCTTCAGCCCTAAAGTTTCCAGCAACATATAACCTCTGTAAACTGAGCAAATCTGTGCTCAATCCAAGCTCAAATCCATAGGCAAACCATAGGCATACATTCCCGTATGGCACCAACCGGGCATAATCGAACATCAAATGCCGAGACTTGTAAGCATAAAATTGAAGTAACAAGTGGCTGCCATGTTTTAGACAGATCTAGATTGTTCAAAATAATCAATGGCTGAGCTAAATCAGCTCCAAATTCATCTCACATAAGAGGCATAACATCCACAAGTGATCCGGTATCAATAGACATCAGTAGAAGCATCACAAAGCCATAGGCATACAAATACATGATGTCTCAGACCTGAAATCTGTTGCAAAATATTCTGTCATCATAATTTGGCAAATCCAACATCACCATCGCGTCCGGAGCGTGCCAAAACCCCAACTTAAACTCTTACATTTCCTGAATTGGGTTCCGAATACCCGAGATATAACAAAAGAGTGCTTTTTGGGCCAAATTTTGAAACAAGTGCAAAAAAAACGTGAGCTGGCTAGGGGGGTCTACTGTCCCACGTATCAACAATGGGGCACAAATGGGGGCCAAAGAAGGTCTACACCAAGCCTCAGCAAGCCTTGATAGGCTGGAAGCAAAATCCAGGTGAAGGAAGCTCCAAGAGATGTGAGCTATGGCTGCCCACAACCTGTGAAAACCCTGTTGAGCTGAAAACTGAGTGAGAATGAAGATCTCATACCTCGTGTGAAAGGCCCGGATGAGCTCTTGAAGACCCGCTCTGATACCAGTTGAAGGGGATGCAATGGCAGTGGAGAAGAAGAGGAAGATGCAGAAGAGAAGAGCACACACAATGTAGATGCTGTCCAACTGAACTAACAACCTTATTGCACTATCATATTATATATGAATAAAGAATGGGCAATCACAGTATACACGGGTAGGCCCAGAGGCCTTTTACCCCAACAATAGCACTCATCACTTAGTCCCCAGGCAATGATGCCTAGTGCCTTGTTATTCATCTTCTTCCGTTCTTTGATTTTTTATGAAGTTACTACAAGGATCCCGCTTTCTGAATCTTCCTCCCTATCATCTGCATCACCTTCATCATTTTCAAAGAGATCCTAGAGGTCTTTCCTCATGAGGTGGTACATGGTCTTTTCCTTCCAAGCATGGAAACCTTCTCCATTAAACTTTACTATTTGCTCAAGTTCTGCCATGTTGATAAGCTTCAATTATTCAATAAAAGAGTTGTATTTTGATGTGTTAAGAGACACAAGTGTAAGGTAATGTGAATGCCCACTCTATAGTATCAAGAGATACTATGTCTAGTCTTTAAGCTTAACTCTTCTTCCTTCTTGATGGTGATTATATGATGCTTGTTTTTTCCTTCAACTTGAGTCCTTGCTGGGAATTGAGCAGGAGCTCAGATCGAAGTGGTAAAACCTTCCAATGGAGTGAGAAGAGTGAGATGGAAGAGGAGCTTGATAATGATATTTGATTACATATTTCAAGTCTTCCAAACACTCCACAAATGTCTTCTCATTGATGTTTATCACTGAGTAAGTCAGTGAATCAGAATGGCAATAGGTTGGTTTGAGTTTCAAAAGAGAGAAAATAAAGTGAGTTTGTGAGCTTGAAGCTCAAAAGGCTATGCTTCTAAAGGGTTAAATAGGTCAACTGGTTTTTTGCTTGTAGCGGTGAGATAGCTCATACAATGGACTTCAAATGCCATATAGCTACAAGTTGGAACGTGGCATGCATGAGTGGCGAGAGTTGTATGACAACATGCAGGCGCAAACAAGGCAGCGAGTTCCAATTTCTACAATGTTGGAGCTATAGAGCAACAATGTCATCGATTGAGGTGCCAGGAGGAAACGCCTTAAGCAGAGGAAGATATCTCCAAAAGGAATCACTGGAAGATATGGCCGATAGAGAGGAGATCTCGAATCTCCAAGGTGGGTAGATACACTCTCTAGCTATGGCTGCCACAAGGTCCAGCTGAGATTTGAAGTTGAAACTAGAGACATAAGCTAAACGTGATTTGGTTAGTGATCATCAGAGGTGAAGGGAAACTAGAGAGTGAAAGTATGAGCTATGCCATGCCCAATTGGGCTCCAATACCATGCTAGAAAACACGGATCTAGAGCATAGCACTGACTAGGGAGGACAGAAGTCGATAACAAGACTCATAGTGACATAGACAAGAGGACAATTTATTGCTCAAGTGAATTATGATTCCAAGATGTAGACTTTAACTCATAAACACAATCTTGAACTGACCATGACAGAGACACAGAATGAAGTACAAAGTACAAAATAGCATTGCATTTAAAAGTGAGCCAAGTACATGTCTTTATAGCTTTTCAACTTCTCCACTCTCCTCACTGTGCATATGGGATTTAGGACATTTCTTGCTGTAACATACATCATTTCTTATTTCTCAACATAATCAAGGTCCATTGCTCATTTTGTTTGCAATTATCCTATTGCAAATGGGCAATTTATTGAGAGCAAAGTCATCGTGGAGGCATTAACCTACTTTTGGGTGATGATGTCTTGAGTAACTTCGATAAGTTCAATAGTTAGTAGTTGACTTTTTATTTTATACTAATTACACCTTGCCATGGGTTTCTTTTTATATCAATAGCTCCCCAAAGTGGGCTGCAACTTAAATCTTTAACTAGTGTCTATCGTATATGCCTTTCAAGCTCTAAAGACATTCATATAACCCTCTCTCTCTCTCTCTCTCTCTCTCTCAATACAACTAAAGGGACAAAACATGCCATTAGATATAGTGAGGATGATAGATATGACTTTGATCGGAAGATAACAAAGATGAGCATAAATAAGTGACCAGACCATACAAATTAAATTGCTCCCATTGATGATGACAATCTAGGCTTTATTGGGGATGTTTTATGCAAGTGGCTTAATAGAGCTTTCATTAGAAGCTTCTTACTTGCCTCCTTTGTGCACAAGGAATGTGGCCTCGCTTATATATTTTGGTTATTTAATCCTCCTTACAATAATAGATAGATCTTCATCCTTTATTTTCAAGGGAGAATTGCACTATTTCAACAAATCAACTAATTGCTAGGCAACTGTACCAATTAGGCTAAGACGACTTGCTGAGACCATGCATTTGTGAGCATGAGATACATGAAATTTTAGCTGAAGCACATGCAAGAGCTAAGAGATTAGTTTGATGAAAATTCTACTACTCGCAAGCTCCAATCTTAACTCTGGTGGCCCACCCTTAGCAATGCACAAAGCGTCAGCAAGTAAAGACAATGTAGTGTATGCATGTAATTTCTCAATCATCCCAACATACATTTTCCTAAGACCCAAGTTTTTGCACTTTGGTTCATTATGGTGGACTCTCGCTACTTCAACCTCTTCATGCTTTGGAACTAGGAGGGTAGCATTAAATATGCAAGCTCCCTTTCAAAGTTAGAAAAATGCATGTTTTCTTAAAAGTGAATTGCTATGGGATCAATCTATTGCTTACTACGTGACTAATAGTACATATGCAAGGACTAGAATTCACAACAATATATATTGTTTTAAGGCGAGCATAGAGTTTTGTGAATATGCACAAACCTAAAATCCTTTATTCATTCAAACTCAAAAACTTTTGTAATGTTTGGTAACATGATAAAGTGACAATGTAAAACTTACATAAAAGCACCTACATTACCTCAATTGAGGCATTAGAATATAGGTATACAATACTAAGGAAGAAAAGCTTCAAATGGTTGTGAAAGCCCACAAATCTACCACAATGCTAGACTATAGCAACACTAACAAGGCATCGATTTAAAGCATTATTGAACCATTTGCATATAAGACTAGCAAATACAAATCATCTCACTTGCCAAACCAATTTCTCGCATCACTCACAATTTCATGTTGCATTTTATCATCCTTTAAATAATCATATATAAATAATTTGGGTAAGTTTAGCTCATGTAAACCAAGTGGCAAGGGCATCTAATCCCCTAAAATTAGACCAAAGCACATTGTTGTACAAATGATTAGAACTGTAACAATAATGACCAGTTAACATCACCTAAAATGTGCCAACATACTAGAGATTAGTAAAAATCTAGACATAAATTGAAGTTGTATTAGTGGCCCTTCTAGCTCGCAAGATGTACATGTCAATATAGAAACTCATCAACGTTAGTTAAAATATGTGCTTATACAATTTACATACATGTACAAGATTCTCCTAAAACTGCGCACTTGCAAACGGTGAACCTGTGCATACTTCCAAGTATTCATTGCTAGCCGGGTTGGTCATAGATTCACAAACTTAAAAGAGTAATACTTTCACATCACTTGCACTCAAGTGCACAATTTTCACTATTTCTTTAACTATTCTCTCCAATGTGCCTGCAAAGACGGAGTGTATTCTTACCAGGTCTGACAGACAGCTATATGACACTGTATTACATAAGTGCTCACTATTCACAGTGACGACCTGCTTCCTATTCAGAGAGCATTTGCTGGTTGCTATTTTTGGTTTACCATAGGCCCATGGCCCATATACCTTGAATCGCTAAGGACTTCTTTCCAGGTCAAAAATGTACGTGTATATATATGCATGGCCAATTGGGAATACAAAAAAGCTAGACACATTAGTACCAGGGCTATTTTTTCTCCATTATCAAAACTATGTTGCAAACATAAAATGTCTTGTACATGCAGGAAAGGCTTGTGAGATTAGATTATTTTCAGTGGTTTCTGGCTCTTGGACTCCCAAAAAAGTAGCTTTGCCTCACAAGAGTTGGTTGTAAGCAAGGCAATGCACCTTAATGTACTAAAGAGTCTTGTAATTTCGGTATCAAAAATCAGTGAATATCGCACAATGTTTCCAGAAAAATCTTTCAAAAGACTACTGTAAGCAGGTATAACTTTCTATTCCACAAAATTATCCTGACCTGGTCAGCCAATTTATGTTACCACTGAACAACGTCCAGATCCTACGCAAGGAGGAATACATTGCAGGACCGGCAGCAGGAGGAACATCCACACTCATCTAACTGGATCTTGAATATTATAAAGAGTCTCACACACTAGAAAAATATGAGTTCACACATAAATAGACAAGTTTGCCTCCCTCTTTGAACTAATTAAACTAACAGATGGAACCTTTTTGAAATCATTTACTGGTACATATGTGGAACTGCACTTTGCTCACTGAAAACTACCTCACCTAGACATGGCAATGTTAGTCAATAACCAAAATCAATCACAGCTTTTCGTTCAAAAGTTCTGATGACGATTGACACGTCACAGTACACTCAATTACAAAATTTTGGCAATCTTTGATGTGTCCATCAAAGCTGCACCCGCTCTTGCACCCGCTCCAGATCACTGATTATCTCTTCAAACTGCTCATCACAAAGAGCCATGAGTTTCAAAACAGGAAGAATAAACAATATCAAGCACAATCCAGTTGGAAGAGCACCTTGATTATATGCCGTATAAAGTAGTCACCAAACCTCTTTGTCACCTTGTTGTCAACGATTTGAACAATATCCTGTCAAAGGGGCATGCACAATAAGAAATTTTCCTCTAGCTGTATCAGACCTTCAAATTTATAATAAACATATGCCACCTTGTCAACATAGAAGTCAACATCTGCATTCGAGACAATCCTATTGTCAATGTCCACCACATGGGTTTTGTGCTTATATGTCATGAGTGCCATTCTGCCGTTGTAAGTACATGTGAGACACAGCAATAAGGGTAAAGGTATTTAAAGGGATTATTGTCCAAATTTTCATTTCACCATAGTAATAATGAAAAGTATATACACAAGATTTTAAATTAACCTGAGAGTTGGCTCATCCACATCCATGAAAGAAGCTAGCTTTGAGATGGGAATTGCACTGTACAGCTTGAGAAAACTACGGATACCAGAAAGCAGCTGCTGTTGGCGCACTTCAGAAAGAAAAAGCTTCAGCTGAAGCCTGTATGCATCCTGCAGGAAAAACCTCCACAAATGATAATCCAAAATACAGCATGTGCTAAAATCCACAAGCCCAGTAAGCCATTACTTTCACAAGACAGCAGCAATAACCATAAAATAACTTGAACCAGTAGGAACAATCACTACCTGATTGTAATTCACTAATGGTTCGTCATAGTTGGGTGGTGAAGGAGTGATGAACTTGGGACAAGCAAAAGAAAACAGCTCATCATATACTGCCTCATCATTTCTCTGCATTCTCAGCATCTTTTCAGAATGTTTTTCTCTCAGCTGACTGTTCACATTCTCTTCCACCAGCTTCCCTTGGGGACACAAGGAGAGACATATTGCAAGAAGAGCATAGAGCTGTTCATTTTTCTTCAAGATTTGTTGAAATTGAGAAGACTGCTGATGATATTGCTTTGTCTTGTGTATATAAAGTAAAATTTGATTGCACGCTTTGATTGCCTCAATATACCTGGACACCACCACCCACAGAGAGAGGGGTGGGCAGACAGACAGACAGAGGTCTTATCAGGAGATAATGAATAAATTCTGATTATCTGCTGAGATAAATTCTGAAAAGAAATTTAGTCTAAAACTGTAAACAGCATACATGACCAAGTGAAAAGGTTGTGCCCTTTTTAATCATAGATGGTCAATACACATGCATAAGAAATGAGTAAACCTCACATTCACGTCTACAAATACAGCCCTGCACAAACCTCCAGCCAAAGGAACATTAAAATCCTTTCCAGCAACATTATATACAACTCAAGGAGTTATATAAAAGAAGGGACCATTAGTATTAATTGCAACCAAACTTCAGGCTGAAGTACCAGCTGGTACCCTTCCAATTCAGGATCTTGTTTGGTTAGTTACACCAAGATTTATATGCAAAATACAAACTAGTTTTTAAATAGCTGCAGTGTCACAAGCATCTTGGGTAAAACAACCAGGCCAAGCATCTAAGAAATAGTAAACTCTGAATCAACCTCATGCCAAAGAAACTCCTTGGCCATTGTCATTGACTTCAATATATTTCAAGTAGTGACTGCAGTATTACTACAGCCAAACCTCAGGCTCTGAACAACAACCATCTGGTACTTTCCCATTGCAGATCTACTTCAATAAGTTACCTCAAAATATATGTGCAAATAAAAAACTATTTCATCAACTGCAGTACCACAAACAAATGTATCAAACCCAGATGGAATTCATCCCTAAATTGGTATCAATAAATCAATTACTACAGATCACATTGTCCACATTCGATTAAGAGAATGATAGGTCATAAAATAAAAATCAAAGTAAACAAAGAAGACTACAAATTCAGAGAGTTAGCTAGTTGATTTCAAACACACACAACATCATCGATCAATATAATCGAAGTTCTCATTCACATGCATGATAAGAAAATTTGTATTACCTGCGGAGCATAATATTTGCAAATACATAGTAGTAGATCGTCGTAATATGGCAGCCTACTATAGAGCTGTAAACACCCTGCTGATTGATATCAATCGGTATCAAGCATTTAAGGCCACTATGATAGTCTCCTAGGAGGCAATGAACTCGTAGAAGCCCTACAATACTGAAATAACCAAGCACTTTGAGTACATTACTTCCACCATGGAAATCATACCCATCTGATGCTGTAAATACCACAGTGCCATCTTTCTCATCCTCTAAGACCTGGAGGATTGTTGATTTTTCAATAAGAGCCTGAAGATAGTTTAGCACTGCATAAACATTCCACACCTGGCAAAAATACAGATCAAAACACATTAGAGCCTCTAGACAATTCCAAATAAAAACAGCCCCCCAAAAAATAAAGCTTTTTCAACCTGCACAATGAACACTTTCCAATAATCAATGCAAACTCTTAGCTCGATGAAAAAACCGTTAACAACTAACCACTTCACTATGTTGCAAAACCTGTCAGTGCACAATGTTTTGAAGACACACGTAAAGCATGTTGGGAATAAAGGGCAATCGTGCCTTTTATACGTGCACGGGTGTGAACACACCCTTAGCACATTTGTACTTTCATATATATCTATCTAAAACCTAAAGAGGTACACACACAAAATTGTACCCAAGAACATCGTGCGTCTCTCTCTCTCTCTGACTCTCACTCTCTACTCTTGCTCACATTTTGCTCTCTACCTGACATTTTCATCGCAGGACATTGCATCGCCACTGCGCATCACTCACTTCAAACTAGTATCAGAGCACATAGGTTGTGCATGTTTCACAAAGCTCGTGACAAGCGAGCAGGAACTTGAAGCATCAACAATCAATGTCTGATACGTGCAGAAGAGACGGCAGGGGCGACAGGCCACAGATCAGGCAACAGGGTCGGCAATAGTCGGCAAGTCGTAGGCTGTAGGAAATAGTCGCAAGCGACCAAGCCACAATCACAGGCAGCCAGCTGCAAGCAAGCAACCAAACTGCAGGCAAGCGACCACGACAAGAAATATTCTTGGCATTGGTTGAAAATCGGACTAATAAAATGTCTTCGCTCTGACAATGGTGGGGAATATGTGTCAAGGACCTTTTGAGCATTTTATGACAACAAGGGGATAAAGAGGGAGCTCACTGCCCCTCAAAATCCACCCCAAAATGGATTTGCAAAGCGTATGATAAAATCCTTACTATGCTATCTCATATTGCATTATCCCCTGGCTTTTGGGCAGAGGCTATTATGACAACTATTCACTTGATTAATCGATCACCGAACAGGTCTTTTGGGGGGGGGGGGGGGGGGGGGGGGGAAGGGGATCCCTCGTGGATCGTGATCGAGCAAGCCACCTTCCTATGCTCACCTAAAAGTATTTGGCTGCGAGGCTTTTGTGCACATTCGTAAAGAAGAACGCAACAAACTAAAGCAAGTCCTGTAAATGCATTTTCCTAGGATATGGTGATGAGGATGAAATGGGGTATTGCTTATGGGATCTCGAGAAAAGGAAAATACTACGCAGCAATGATGTTATCTTCCGGGAAAATCGCATGCATAAACAGCCCGAAAAGACTAGGGAGGCGCGTAGGGTTGTATTCTAGGAAGAAATACCTTTTGGACAGCAAAATGTGTCCGTTGTACAGCAACAAATACCTATTGTAAATGAACTTGCAAATGCAAAAAATAATGTTGGAAATGATCAACCAACCATTGCCCATAATGATGAGCCACTGGATGTGCAGGAACAATCGAGACGACAAGCTGTTAATGCTGATTTGCAGGCTGAAATGCCAAGACGGCAAGCTGAACATGGAAATTTGCAAGCTCAATAGCCAGCAAACAATGATCATTGGGTTAGGAGATTGTCTAGGGCTACTAGACAACCTGATAGATTCATTCCTGATACAAACAATGTGGCTGATTATGTCATGTTGACAGACTGTGGGAAACAATGGACAAACAGGACAACAAGAAATAGTATAAAGCCATGTTGTCAGAGATGGAATCTCTTGAGAAAAATGGCACTTGGGACTTGGTGCAATTGCCTAAAGGGCAAAAAACCCTTCCATGCAATTGGGTTTACAAGATGAAGGTCACTTTTGGTTCCTCGCCGAAGTACAAACCAAGATTGGTTGCGAAGGGATACAAGCAAGAACAAGGAGTTGACTTTAATGAGATCTTCTCTCCTGTTGTCAAGATGACTACATTGAGAACCATTTTGGGCTTGGTTGCAACTGAAGATATGGAGCTCATACAGATGGATGTAAACACTACATTCTTACATGGTGATCTACATGAAGAGACATATACATGTAGCAACCTGAAGGGTTTGTGGCAAAAGGAAAAAAGAATATGGTATGTAAACTCAAAGGGAATTTATATGGGTTGAAACAAGCACCAAGAGAATGGTATCATAAGTTTGATACATTTATGCAATTTCAAGGTTTTCATAGAAGTCAGTGGATCACTCCTTGTACACCAAGAAGGCAGTAGATGGCAGCCTGATTATCTTGGTTCCGTATTTTGATGACATGTTGATTGCTGGCAGGGATACTCATGCCTTGGACTCACAAAAGCAAAGTCTTCATGGCAGCTTTGACATGAAGGATCTTGGTGATGCAAATCACATTTTGGAATGCGAATACTCAGAGATAGATCCAAAGGATTACTCTATCTATCTCAGCAAGAGTATATCTCCAAGGTTTTGCAACGTTTCAATATGAAGGGGGGAAAACAATTAGGATTCTATTGCCTCCATATGTGAAACTCAATGGAGAGGACAGCCCTACATCAGATGATGAGAATGCTGAAATGGCCAAGTTACCATATGCTTCAATTGTTGGCAAATTTAATATATGCTATGGTTGCTAGGCGTCCTGACATTGCCTTTGCAGTGGGAGTGGTTAGCAGATACATAGCAAACCCTGGTAAAAAGCATTGGGAAGGAGTGAAAGATATTATGATTTACCTCAAAGGCACAAAGGATTTGTGCATCTATTTTGGAAAGCAAAAGGCATTTGTCGTTGGCTTTACGAATGCAAACTATGCTGGTCATGCGGACTACAAAAAGCCCACTTCTAGATATGTGTTTACCTTCACAAGAGGAGCAGTCTCTTGGATCTCCAAGCTACAAAAGTGTGTTGCATTGTCTACTACAAAGGCAAAGTATGTGGCTACCACTGAGACATGCAAGAAGGCTTTATGGCTTTCACATCTAGTGGGAGAGCTTGGCATTACAGAGTTACCTGTTCTCCATTGTGATAGTCAAAGTGCTATCATACTAACACGCAATCCCATCTTTCATGCAAAGATGAAGCACATACATGCGAAGTATCACTTCATTAGAGATGTACTTGACAGCAAAAACATTGAGCTTGTCAAAGTACATACAAATGGTAATCCTACAGATCTTCTCACGAAGGGTCTTCTAGCAGAGTGGTTTGCTCATTGCCGACATATGATGGAAGTTGGATAGGTATACGTATTTCAGCTTTGTACATACCTAGACTTAGCTTATTCTTTTCTCCTCTTAAGACACATTGCCTTTAGGTGGAAGGTTGTTGAAAATAAAAGGCCATCGTGTCTTTTATATGTGCACGGGTGTGAACACATCCTTAGCACATTTGTACTTTCATATATATATCTATCTAAAACCTAAAGAGATACACACACAAAATTGTACCCAAGAACATCATGCATCTCTCTCTCTCACCCTCACTCTCTACTCTTGCTCACGTTTTGCTCTCTACCTAACATTTTCATCACAAGACATTGCATCGCCACTGCGCATCGCTTACATCAAAGCACACATGCCAATCCATGAACATGCAAACAATGAGCACGTATTATGAAATAGTCTTGCACTACCACTCTCACTAGACTTAATAGTTACACTGGCAAAGCGAGTGGTCATCTACAACTGTAGATGTCCAAATCCCTACAAGCCCACGGAGGCATGTAGACTATTATTGTTTATATTTTCCTACGTTATGATTCCAATTGGATTTCTAACCGAGAAATTAATCCAATAGTACCAGCTTTAACCCAGGAATATCGAGGTAACATAATGGTGTAAAAGAACAAGCACCAGCTTCGGTATGGATCACATCATTAACCAAAGGCCACGAAGCCGATCTAATAGTGTAGGAGAACAAGCAGTAACTTCAGGGCAATGGCAAATAAAAGAACTACAACATATTTCCAGTAAGAGTTCAAGAAAGTTGAAACCCAACACAGAAGGGGACACAAAGCTGAAAGCAAAGGAACTGCGGAAGAGCCTGAGATTTCTAGTAAAACAGCTACAAGGAAACATTCAGAGAAGACTGGGCTGCACAATCTTCTGGTTAGATTGGACACCTGATATTATACACGTGTAATGTCCAGTGTTGTTACCTATAAACAAGGGCTTAAGCTTTTTAAATGCCACCACATTAAGTAACTCAATTAATGAGTAGTCCAGGCAAAAAGCGTGGGGTCCAGGCTTCTCTTGTAAGGTTTCCACTATTCAGAATTAGGCTGTCAGAACTGTTTAGAACTTTGCCTGTCAGAATTTTGGGTTTTCTGCATGCTACAGAGTTTTGTTTCGGAGATGTTCTGGAATACAGTAACAAAAAGGTGCAGCATACTTGGATATTAAGATCATCTAGTTCATAGCAAGAAATGTACCAAGATACCTATACATAGGATCTGGGAATGGCACAAAGGTGTAGGATCGTGCTCCCACTATAGGGTTGTCACCTATGGTGACAAAACCTTCAATAGTTTTAAAATGGCCAAAAACGTTTTTTAACCTGCAACGCTGAATTTGGCAAAAAATAAAATGCTTGAGTGAAACTCAGAAATTGCAAAACCAACACAGATACAGCTTAGGCATGAATGTCTGTGCATCATGGTGATAAAGATTCTTTTGCTGCGGATAAACATCCTAAATGAGGTGATATATATATATTTCATAGGAAACATGTCTCACATCGAATGCATCTAAATGAATGCACAATACAGCACAATGTCCAAGTCTGACTAGAAGTTAGTATACCTCATACTCAAGACCATCTTGAGTATAGTCACTACCAAGCTTAAGCTTTGACCAGGTAATCTTTCCATTACTCATCCTATAAACTCTGGATTCTTTCCAAGAAATCCATTCATAGTCCTTCCAAAGAACTGCAGAGTTTTCCTATCCAACAAACTCCAATACATCAATCACTACTTCAATGTTCTATATGCTGTTGTGTCAGAGTGCAATGGAGTGTGAGACAAGCATGGAGCAGGAACAGAGCTGAGTGAGAGTGAGAGTGGGAGTGAGAGTGAGAGAATCCCAAGGTGAGTGTACCAGTAAGTGTTATGGTACACAAAGAATAAAAATGTATTTATATGTTAGCATACAAATAAGGGTGTGTTCACACCCGCAAGTTTGTACACGTAGAGATTAATGGGACTTTAGATCCGAAGGGACTTTACACCCAACAACCTCCCACTTAAAGACCCGAAGTGGTACCCATAAGCTAGCCAACTCAACGCTCATGTTGAGCCTTTGCAAGACTTTTAGTGAGAACATCTGCAAGATTATCTTTGGTTTTGACCTTAGCCAGTGTGACAAGTCCATCATCCAAGACTTGTTGAATAAAGTGATACCGAATGTGTATGTGTTTGGTACGCGCATGGAACATGGCATTCTTAGCCAGACATACTGCACTTGTCATGAGGACATGTATTTTTGAAACCTCACTTAATCACATAGTTAAGTAAATGTTGTACATGTGAGGTGTAATTGGGATTAGAGTAAGTTGACGAGCTCGGAATCCGAGAAAATCACGGCATGTCAAAGGCAAAAGTTGCTATAAGTTATGCCGCATAGATACTTGGTGGAATCTGGTGCCAATTGTTGGCCTAGGTCATTCACTTGGCCATAAGTGTCAGTTGTTGACACTAGGAAAGTGGCGTTTAATAGTACCTAATGCCAATTTGATAGTCAAAGATGGCACATAAACACTCAAGAATGAAAGTTGCCCAGCCAATTTAATTATTGGCCAACCATATTATTTTCAAGGCACCGAAATAAGTATTAGATTAATTTTCAGTACTTAAAGACCGAAAAGTAATATTTAATTATGGATAATGCTAGAAAAACCATTTGGGAAGGTTGCCACTTGTTAAAAATGCCCATACAAGACTAAAAAGCGTCTTTAGAGGCCAGAGAGAGGCATTTTTAGTATATTCAGCCTCCAAGAGAGAGGGAGGAGATGATGTTAGTTTGATTTGCAACCATTGGAGAACCTTCTGAGGCAACCATTGGAGGACCTTCTGAGGCAACCAAGGGCAAGAGAAGACCAATCAACAGCAGGTAACAGGATCTACAAGCTGTGGAGACAACGCAACAATAGTAAATGATTGATTTTCTTCAATTCTTCGCGAAGAAAGTCTAAATTTTCTCTCTCCTCAGCATTCTCTCATCTCCCAACCTTGTGTTAGAGGTAGAGTCATCCCTTGGACAGGCTGTGTTAGGGTTTCCACATAGTTAGGGTTTGATTCAACAGTGTACAGCATACGACAGAGGACACATGAGCAGTCACGTTAGCAGTCTGCATAGGTGCCACGTGGCAGCCTGCAGTCAGACAGTGCAATCAGACAATTATTTGGCATTATTTTATTGCAAGATCTGGTCATTTTAATGCCTTTTTTTTATACTTTATATAGCAGTCCTCCAGCACATTGTTGACACATTATTATTCATATTCTGATCTTGAGATCTATTGGTTGAAACAGATTGTGCTCAGGCTGACAGAGATTGAGGTCATCAAGTCGGAGACACACGCAGATATTTCCTCTGCCCCCGTGTATATTTCTACACTCTTATACAACATACTACACTGCAGATTTTCTACGTTTAAACTCTCCTTTTCTCTCTCTTCTCTCTGAGTTCACTCTCTCTCAGTCTTTGTCCTACGCTCCCGCATCGCTGTACTCTGACATGGTATCAGAGCGGTGAAGATGAACTCACCGAGGGCTAAACCTATCTGAAGAGGAGATTTTGGCACAACACAAGGCTGTGTTTCCACAATTCGAGGGCGAGCGGGAGGGCAGCGCATCGGATCAAGGCTGAAGCGAGCGTCGACGTGCGGAAAAGGAATCTAATCGATGAATTTGCTGTAGGTTATTGCTGTTTGAAGGGGAAGAAGGCTGCATTTTAGGTCTTCCATTCCAGAATTTACCTTTTCATCGCCTCTGACAGGTGAAGAAGGTACGGGCAGAGATGGAAACAGCCCTACCAGGCTGCGTTTACACAATCAAAGGGGGCTGCTTTTGCGCTTGTGCAGGCATTGCAGGTGAACGTGTCTACAGAGGCTGATTTGGAGTTCCAGGCGATCATGGATAGGAAGGTGCCTGTCCTACCGGCTCTTCCATCGGATCAAAAGCTTGATGGTGACAATTATCCCATCTAGCGGGTGATGATGTTGGCCCTTTTAAAGTCTTACGACTTGGAGGAGCTTGTGTTGGAGGAGATCAACCATCTCTCAGTGCTAGATGAGTCCAAACTCTCTTCTAGTGCTCGGGCGGAGTTTGTAGGGACCGGTTAGGCACGGAGATCGAGATAAACTGTCCTACATGCAGTGAGAGAGACAGAGAGAGTGAGAGAGAGTAGAGTAGAGAGTGAGCACGTTCTAAGGTACAATGACGAGTGTATACCTTTAGGTTTTTAGATAGATATATATGTGTAAGTACAAGTGTTAAGGGTGTCTTCACACCGGAGCACATTTAAAAGGCACGAGGCCTTTATTCCCAACAACCTCCCACCTAAAGGCAATGTGCCTTAAGAGGAGAAAAGAATCAGCTAAGTCTAGGTATATACAAAGCTAAAATACATATATCTATCCAACTCCCATCATCTATCAGCAAGGAGCAAACCGCTCTGCTGGAAGACCCTTCGTGAGAAGGTCTGCAGGGTTATCATCTGTATGCACTTGGACAAGCTCAATGCTTTTGCTGTCAAGTACATCTCTAATGAAGTGGTACTTCACCTGTATATGCTTTGTCTTTGCATGAAAGACAAGATTCCGTGCTAGCATCCGTGCTAGCATGAGGCACTTTGACTATCACAATGGAGAACAAGTAACTCTGTGATGCCAAGTTCTCCCACCAAACGTGAAAGCCATAAAGCCTCCTTCCATGCCTCAATGGCAGCCACATATTTTGTGTTCCATTAATAAGGTAATTTATAGGAGACAAGCGTGAGAGATGACCGTCCGGGGGCCTTGGGCACCCGAACGGGGTCAAGGGAAGCCTAGAGGGTAAGAGAGTCTAAGAATAGTAGGACTCATCTAAAGCGGAAGGCTAGCAAAGAAAACGGGGAGAGAGGAGCCAGCACTCATCTAGGCGAGGTTGGGAGGTGAAAGAAGGATCACTCGTGCTATTTCTTATACTTCATACTTGACGGTCGTCAAGAGTTTAGCTACTACTCGTTATACACGCAATACGGAGAGAGAGAAGTCAGCACTCATCTAGGCGAGGTTGGGACGTGAAAGAAGGATCACTCGTGCCATTTCTTATACTTCATACTTGACGGTCGTCAGGAGTTTA
Source organism: Lygodium microphyllum (assembly GCF_053477565.2). Classification (NCBI taxonomy): domain Eukaryota; kingdom Viridiplantae; phylum Streptophyta; class Polypodiopsida; order Schizaeales; family Lygodiaceae; genus Lygodium; species Lygodium microphyllum. The sequence continues at coordinate 48,613,552 of NC_141158.1, read as the reverse complement.
GCTACTACTCGTCATACACGCAATACTCTGCCTCTGTAGTAGACAACGCAACACACTTTTGTAGCTTGGAGATCCAAGAGACTGCTCCTCCTGTGAAAGTAAACACATACCTAGAAATGGACTTCCCGCAGTCTGCATGACCAACATAGTCTACATCCGTTAAACCAACGGCAGATGCCTTCTGTTTTCCAAAGCAGATGCACAACTCCTTTGAGCCTTTGAGGTATCTCATAATACCTTTCACTGCATCCCAATGCTTCTTGCCAGGGTTTCCCATGTATCTGCTAACCACTCCTACTGCAAAGGCAATGTCAGGACGTCTAGCAACCATAGCATATATCAAATTGCAAATAATTGAAGCATATGGTAACTTGGCCATTTCAGCATTCTCATCATCTGATGTAGGGTTGTCCTCTCCATTGAGTTTCACATATGGAGGCAATGGAATCCCAATTGTTTTCCCCCCTTCATATTGAAACGTTGCAAAACCTTGGAGATATACTCTTGCTGAGATAGATAGAGTAATCCTTTGGATCTATCTCTGAGTATTCGCATGCCAAAATGATATTTGAATCACCAAGATCCTTCATGTCAAAGCTGCCATGAAGACTTTGCTTTTGTGAGTCCAAGGCATGAGTATCCCTGCCAACTATCAACATGTCATCAAAATACGAAACCAAGATAATCAGACTGCCATCTATTGCCTTCTTGGTGTACAAGGAGTGATCCACTTGACTTCTATGAAAACCTTGAAATTGCATAAATGTATCAAACTTATGATACCATTCTCTTGGTGCTTGTTTCAACCCATACAAACTCCTTTTGAGTTTACATACCATATTCTTTTTCCCTTTTGCCACAAACCCTTCAAGCTGCTACATATATCTCTTCATGCAAATCACCATGTAAGAATGTAGTCTTTACATCCATCTGTATGAGCTCCATATCTTTAGTTGCAACCAAGCCCAAAATGGTTCTCAATGTAGCCATCTTGACAACATGTGAGAAGATCTCATTAAAGTCAACTCCTTGTTCTTGCTTGTATCCCTTCGCAACCAATCTTGCTTTGTACTTCGGCGAGGAACCAGAAGCAACCTTCATCTTGTAAACCCATTTGCATGGAAGGATTTTTTGCCCTTCAGGCAACTACACCAAGTCCCAAGTGCCATTTCTTTCAAGAGATTCCATCTTTGACAACATTGCTTTATACTATTTCTTGTTGTCATGTCTGTCCATTGCTTCCTTGAAGCAAGATGGTTCACCACAGTCTGTCAACATGACATAATCAGCCACATTAATTGCACCAGGAACAAACCTGCCAAGTTGTCTAGTAGCCCTATACGATCTCCTAACCCAATGGTCATTGTTTGCTGGCTGTTCTTGCAAATTTTCATTTTCAGCATGCTATCCTGGCATTTCAGCTTGCAAATCAGCATTAACAGCTTGCTGTCCTGCACATGTAATGCCTCATTTTCATGGGCAATAGTTGGCTGATCATTTCCAAAATCATTTCTTGCATTTACGGATTCATTTACAGCAGGTATTTGCTGCTGTACAGCGGGCACATTTTGCTGTCCAAAAGGTATTTCTTCCCGAAATACAACCCTACGGACCTCCTTAGTCTTTTCGGGCTGTTTGTGCATGAGATTTTCATGGAAGATAACGTCATTGCTGCGTACTACTTTCCTTTTCTCGAGATCCCACAATCTATACCCCATTTCACCCTCGTCACCATATCCTAGGAAAATGCATTTACAGGACTTTGGCTCAAGTTTGCTGCGTTTTTATGAAGGTGGCTTGCCCGACCACACTTCTTGGAGAACTCCCCCCCCCCCCCCCAAAGACTTGTTTGGTGACCGATTAATCAAGTGAACAACTGTCATAACAACCTCTGCCCAAAAACCATGGGGTGATGCAACATGAGACAGTATCGTGCGGACCTTATCTTGTATGGTCCGATTCATACGCTCTACAACTCCATTTTGGGGCGGATTATGAGAGGCAATGAGCTCCGTCTTTATCCCTTTGCTGTCACAAAATGCCTCAAAGGCCTTGGACACATATTCCCCACCATTGTTAGAGCGAAGACACTTAAGTGTCTTATCTGTCTGATTTTCAGACAATGCGAAGAATTTTTTGAACTTATCATGCACTTCATCCTTGCTACGAATGGGGTAAACCCATACCTTCCATGTAGCATCATCGACAAAGGTGACAAAATATTTCTTTCCCCCTAAAGATAATCCCGGCATTTGACATATATTTGAATGTACTAACTCTAGAGGAGAAGATTTCAAAGAAAAATACTTTTTATGAGACTTCTGTGCATGTTTGCCATAAATACAATGATCACAGTGCTCAAAATCAGCATAACGAAGACAAGGCAAGTAACCCAAACGAGAAAGCACTTTCATTCCTGTTTGACTCATGTGTCCCAACCGGCCATGCCACAAAGAAATGCTTGGCTGCTCGGTCACGGCAACAACATGGTCACGCACACTAGATACATGAAGTGGATACAAAGTATCACTCTTGCAACCTTTGGCAATAACCCTAGATCCCTAACAGATCTTCCATTTTCCATCACCAAAGGTGGTATGAAAACCATCATCATCTAGCTGCCTTGTGCTAATCAAGCTCTTCTTGAGCTGAGATACATGCCGTACATGTTGAAGTGTAAAGATAGAGCCATGCTGAAACGGTAACTACACACTGCCAATACCTGCAATCTCACATGCATAGTTGTCCCGAAGATGACCAACACCATGTCGACCCCCTGTATAGGCAAAAAACCGCTCACGATGAGGGGTGACAGAAAAGGAAGCAACTGAATCAAGAACCCAGGTATGCATGTCATCATCTGTATCTGCAAGTAAAGCATGTGTACCAAAATGTGAAGAGACAAAGAGTACATCACTCCCACTATCACTGTCATGAGTGACTACATTCACCTCTTCAATTTTTACACTACTCTTCTTAGGCTGATTGTCCTTCTTCTCTTCCTTGCAATCATCTATCTTCTTGCCTTTTCCTTTCTCTTTTTTCCACTTGTACCAGTCACGTTTAAAGTGACCATTCTTGCCACAATGATGGCATTCAATATCTTTGCCACGTAATTTACTGCGTCCCTTGCTATCATATTGCCCTTTTGCTGTGATCTGCCCCTAGTATGCAAAGCATTGGAAGACTTACTGGATGCATTGTTCTGCCGATTCATCTCTTCCATAAGTAGAGCACTCTCTACATCAACGTACAAAAGGATCACATTAGAATTGCTCATAGCAGTCCTAAATGTATCCCAACTCTTTGGAAGGGGGCAAAGCAAGAAAGTAGCCTTAAATTCCTCATCAATAATAAACTTCAAGGCAACCAACTGGCTGAAAATGGAGTTAAACTCACTCAAGTGAGTAGACATTGCTGTACCTTCTTCCATACGCAAATCCATAAGCTTTTTCAGCCAATACACTTTGCTTGCAGCACTCTTCTGTGCATACAGTCCTTCCAATCTAGTCCATATAGCATATGCAGAATCCAAACCTTCAATGTTGAAGAGCAAGGCATCAAAAATCGATAGCTCTATGGTTGAGCGTGCAAGCTCATTCAACTCATCCCAATCGTCCTGATCCATGTCCGCAGGCTTTGCCCCTTTAGTTTTGATCGGCTTTGCCTGCTTCTTTTGTAACACAATATTGTAGCACTGTTTTTGCCACACTACAAAATTGTGTGCACCTTCAAGCTTCTTTATATTCATCAAATTACTGCTGTCATTGCTGCCAGCCATGGTTTTCAGCCCAAATGTGACCAAAAAACTAGCAAATGTAGGCCCAAACTGTCACCCAAGTGACCAAGGTACAAACAAGTACCAATCAGCAATAAATGACCACGCAAAAGTACAGATTTCAGATCTGTAATTAAGTTTTCAGAAGCACCAAACCAAGTGCTACAGCATTATCCAACTGATTACACTTGTTCCAAAGGGCATGTGCATCACGTTACATGAGAAATCCCAAAATTTCAGCTGCAATTTCTGTAGTACATGTACCCACGGGCATAAAATTCGACACGAACAGTCAAAAGCCCCAAATTTTTGTGCTCAAAGTGTCAAACACACATCTGCATTTCCTCTGTCATGCGTAGGACTGCCCAATTTTGCCAAAATAAAGCAATTTCAGCAAAACCCCCAAATTTTACCAAGTGTTGATGTCCAGATTGCGCGGAATTCAACCTGCATGTACATAAAAATGACCAAATGATGCACAACTTTTGCCCAAAATGCAAAATCCCCAAATTGCACGGGGTCTAATGTGCATCAATGTCGAGAAATTGGGTAAATTTCAGCCCAATTTTTGCATGTACATGAAAAGCCCCAAATGTTGAAGCCAAAATGTCACAAATTTCTGCAAATTCTGAGACAAATGGTCTTGTTGTGCATCACAATTCCCAAATCCAAGAAAAGCCCCAATTTTCTAGGCCAAGATTGCACAAATCTGCACTCTGTGCTTCCACCCATGAAACCCCGTCAAAGGGAAAAGGGGATAAAAGAGATTTTATTTTTTTTAACCTGACTTTTGAAAAAATGTGACGGGGAGGGGGGTGCGTTGACCCACTGGCTTGGGTCACGCTGGCATCTCCAACCTATCGCGTGGCTCGTCCGCTACCCCATGCGTCAACGCCCTGTTGGTCCCACCGTGGCACTGACCGACGTGTGGCTCCTGTCGACGTGCCCGCTGTCTGTCCGCTTGGTTGCATGTCATCAGCTCGTCTGACTTCGCCTAACGCAGTTTCTACCCATCTACCCAACTGACTTCGTTTGTTGCACCCGCAATGCCTGCAGCAACAGTCGCCTACTCTCCAGCATCCATGACTTGTCGTGTGCCCTGCAGTGACGACTGCAAACTGTCGTCTGCTGCTTGTCAAATCTGCCAATCACTGCCCACCTACGACACTTGCAACTCCTAAGATGTCTCGAGGAGCGTGTGCTCCTTGCCAACTCTCATACCAGTTTGTTGCGCCCGGTGGCGCAAGAATCAAGACACGCAGTGCTTACACATAGCAACAGAGACAAAGAGAGTACAAAGTAGTGAGAAGAGTGAGCACGACTTGTGGGTGCAATGAAGAGTGTACCACTTTAGGTTTTTTAGATAGATATTTGTATGAAAGTACAATGTGCTAAGGGTGTGTTCACACCCATGCACATATAAAAGGCACAATGGCCCTTTATTCCCAACAAAGGATTGCCCCGACAAAGACAAGAAGGACACCAAGAAGAAGGACACGAAGGATTCTGGAGCAATGGTTGCACCCTCATCAACTGCTTTTCTACACTTAGCAATCATTGAGGACTCTACATCGAAGACTTCTGATGCTGCAATGACAACTCCCTAGGCTTGAGAGTGGATAGTGGACAGTGGTGCCTCACGACACGACGACTCCTTCCAATGGTGTTGCCCATTTGCGACCTTCGCGTGGGTAGATTCTCATTGGAGACATCTCTTTAGTGTCTATTGATGCGAGAGGTGAGATGCAGCTTATTCCAAATGGATGTGGTGGTATCCACACTTCTGAGGTGTTGCATGTGCCATGCTTGGGATATCATTTGCTTTCGGTCCATAAGATTTGTGCTCTTGGCCTCTTGGTAGAGTTTGACAATGATACTGTTCGAGTCATTGATCGTGGATCGAGGAAGGTTCTCTCTGCATGGTATGAGGAGGATGGCATCTACAAATTGAAGTCTTTTACAGCTCTTACCTCTCAGACACAGTCCGAGTTATGGCATGCTCGGTTTGGCCACTTGAACTATGAGTACCTTCGGAAGGCATCGCGAGGATCGTTTGTCCTAAGTTTGCCAGATATAGTGGTGAGCCATCAACCATGTGTCTCCTGCATTCGTGGGAAATTGCATCGGGATGCGATTCCCAATAAAGCTTCGAGGTGGTCTACTTCACCCATGGAGCTTGTATCTACGGATCTTTGTGGCCCATGAGGACTAAGTCCCTGAAGGGAAGCTTGTACTTCATGTTGATCATAGATGACTACAACAGGATGACTTGGGCCTATTCCTTGACTTTGAAGTCAAAGGCTTTCTCTCACTTCAAGGATTGGCTTCTCTTTGAGAAGAACCCGTCTAGCCGGCGACTGAGGACATTGTGTTCAAACAAGCGAGGTGAATTTATGTCTTATGAGTTTGCTCGTTTTTGTGCAAATAGGGGCATTCACCAAGAGTTTGCTAACACCAACACTCCCCAAGAGAATGGCATTTTGGAGCGGAAGAACCGAAGTGTGATCGAGATGGCGCGCACCATGATGGAGCACCAACAGACACCTCAATTTCTGTGGGCCGGGGCAGTAACTACCGCAACTCACATCCTCAATTGATCTCCCACTTCGGCCGTTGCCAAGATGACACCTTTTGAGGCTTACTCGGGGACTAAGCCTGATGTCTCTTATTTTAGGATCTTTGGGTGTGACACTTATGTGCACATTCCAAAGACGCAGCGTGACAAGTTGGAGGCAACTTCCCGACGACAAGTTTTCGTTGGCTACAGCTCCCAGTCCCAAGGTTATCGTCTGTTTAGTCCCGTCAAGAGGGATGTCTACACGAGCCGAGATGTGCGGTTCGTGGAACTTCCGGCCGCAAAGGGGAGTGAGAAGCACCCCTTTCTTGGAGATCCAGGGGAAAGTTGGGCTCCTAAGACAGTTCCTTTGGAGCCAGAGTCTTTTGATGGAGATTCTTCTTCTAATTCAAAGTCTTAACTTCCATCTGCCACCCCTGAGGAGCTTCCGCCAGTGGATGCTCCCGAGTCTTCCGCAGATGGAGAGCGACGGCCGGCCTCCTCCTCGTTGGGCCCGTGACACACTCCCAGATTCAGGGATCGAGGGGATCCTTGAGGAGTGGGAACCGCCAGATGGACCATGGAGGTCACGGAGGACTCGTGCACATTCTTCGAAGCTTATTTGCTCTAACTATTGTTTGATGACCCGTGTTATGTAGGATCGTTAGCCCACTTCAGTGAAGAAGGCTTTGCAATCTACTAACCATTGGCAGAAGGCTATGGAAGCCAAGTTGAAAGCTATTGAGAGAAATGGCACTTGGTCTCTTGAGCCTCATCACTCTCATAAGAAGGTGATTGGCATCAAGTGGATCTTCAAGACCAAGTACCTTAGCGATGGTTCTTTGGACAAGCACAAGTCTCGCCTCGTTGCTAAAGGTTTTGCTCAACGCTCGGGCATTGATTTCCATGACACTTTTGCCCCCACTGCTCATATGGCGACTATTCGAGTTGTTCTTGCCTTGGCTGGCCATAGGAGATGGCCTATCTATCAATTGGATGTGAAGTCCGCCTTTCTGAATGGTGACTTGAAGAAAAAGATCTATATTGAGCAGCCTCCTGGCTTTGGATCCTCAGATGGGAAAGTTTACAAGTTGAAGAAGGTCTTGTATGGCCTCAAGCAGGCTCCGCGTGCATGGAACAAGAAGATAAACTCATTTCTTCAGTCGAAGTTGGGATATAGGCACTCCAAGGCCGATCCGTAACTTTATGTACACACTTCCGCGGTTGGTCGTGTATTATTTGTGTTGTATGTTGATGATTTGATTCTGACAGGGGATCATGCACAGAAGGTCCGAGAGACCAAGACAACTTTACATCAGACGTTCGAGATGACGGATTTGGGACTTCTTCATTTCTTCTTGGGTCACGAGATTTATCAACCTCAGAGGGGGATTTTCATCTCTCAATAGAGATACATTTAAGAGCTCTTGGTGACTTTTAAGATGGAGACTTGTCGGCCCATTACTACTCCTATGAATCCGAACAGGAAGATCACTTCACACTCAGATTCTCTCGTGACGGATGCTTCCCACTACCGTCAGTTGATTAGGTCCTTAATTTGGCTTCTCAACACTCGTATTGACCTTTGTTTTGGTGTGGGTCTTTTGGTGGGGTTCATGAGTGAACCCAAACAGGTCCATTGGCAGGCTGCCATAAGGATTCTTCGGTATTTGAGGGCGACCTCTGCCTTAGGGATTTCTTATCCAACAGGTACAGCTGCTTCTGCTCTTGTTCTTGCAGGTTGGAGTGACTCGAATTGGGCTGGCAATGTGGACCATCGGAGGTCTACTACATGCTACTGTTTTACCTTGGGTACAGGTGTTATCTCTTGGAGTGGCAAGAAGCAGCCCACAGTAGCCCTTTCTTCTACTGAGACAAGAGTATCGGGCTGCGTCTTTCACCACGTGTGAGGTTGTGTGGCTTTGGAGCTTGTTGGAGGAGCTTGGCTGCCCCTAGACTCATCCTACTCTTCTGCAATGCGACAATGAGAGTTGTATTGGCTTGGTGCGGAATCCTCTATTCCATGCCCGGACGAAACACATTGAGATCCAGTATCACTTCATTCGAGAGAAGCATCTGGATGGGACCATTGATATAGAGTACTACAAGATGGAGAATAATCTTGCAAATTTGTTCACGAAGACGCTTCCCCAGACTCTTCTTTGGCAGCATTCCAGATCTCTCAGTCTGATGCCTTGTGCAGGATCCAAGAGGGGATGTTAGAGGTAGAGTCATCCCCTAAACAGGCCATGTTAGGGTTTCTGCACATTTAGACTTTGATTCAACAGTGTACAGCATACGGCAGAGGACACGTCAGCAATAGGCAGTACAGTGCCACGTCAACAGCCACGCCGACAATCTGCACAAGTGCCACGTGGCAGTTTGCAATCGGACAGTTATTTGGCATTATTTTATTGCAGTCGGCTGCATTTTAATGGAGCCGACCTGGTCATTTTTATGCCTTTTCTTTCTGCTTTGTATAGCAACTGTCCAGCACATTGTTGACAAATTATTATTCACATTCTGATCTTGAGATCTATTGGCTGAGACAAACTGTGCTCGGTCTGACAGAGATCGAGGTCATCAAGTTGGAGACACGCGTAGATGTTTCCTCTGCCCCTTACAGTCTCCTTTTCTCTCTCTCTTCTCTCTGTGTTCTCTCTCTCTCAGTCTTTGTCCTACGCTTCCGCATCACTGCACTCTGACACCTTGCTTCGAAGATTACAGCATTGAGATCACCACAGGCTAAGAAATTTCAGATTTCTCTACTATAAACCCTAATCTACAGCAAAAGTTAGTGTTTAACACCAACCTTGAGAAGCGTGCCAAAAATTGAAAGCTCCAAGACTTGGATTCAACAAGGTTGAAGCTATTTTTAGCCTATTCAAGTGGAGGGACCAACAAATCATTGAATTTGGGGCATTTTCCATCTCCATCAAAGCGGGTGAAGGCCAATAGAATGCTTTAATCAAGAGGCATATCATATTGAAGACTTGCTAGTCATTTTGGACAGCAAGGGGAATTGGAGTATCGAAAGGGATTGGGAGAATACCGAAAAGGAGCGCCAGTTTTGGGGCCAACAAGGTGTCCCATGTCCAAGATTATACAGTAAAGTGTGCATTTCAGTTTTGTGAATTTGTTAATTGTTGAAAATAGTGCTTAATCAAGTTATTTAACACCCTATCCGAGAAGGACACGATTGGGAGAGCGATTGCACACATGAACTGCAATTTTAAGAGCCTCTCCCCAAAACTGTTGCAGAAGATTAGTTGTGGACAGCATGCATCTAGCTCTCTCACAAAGTGTGCGATTATATCTTTCAACCACATCATTTGATGCAAGAATGTAAGGGGCTGTCAACTCCCTCTTAATACCATGCATCTAACAAAACCTTTTGACTCATTAGAAACATACTCGCCCCCATTATCCGTTTTTGTAGCTTTTAACTTAAGCCCTTTCTATGTAGTAACAAAAGTATGAAACCTTTTAAAGGCATCCAACACTTTCGTTTTGCTCTTTAACACATACACCCATGACTTTCTACTGAAATCATCAATACAAGTCACAAAGTACTATGCACCCCCATGTGAATTGACAGGCATAGTGCATACATCAGAGTATACTAAGTCAAGAGCATTGGACTTCTTAACGACACCAGAGTAATAAGGAGACTTCACATGTTTTTCCATATATGCAATCGTTACAAAAGTTGAGATCAAAGCCTTTTAAATCAAAATCTCCCTAAAAAAGGCTTCATATAGCCAAGTCTTTTGTGCCAAAGTTCCATTTGTGAATGAACTTCAGCCACAACCAAAAACTTGCCAGTTAATGCTTTACAATGCAAATGATACAAAGTCCCTTTTTTTGCTGCCTTTAACAATCAGCATAGAGCCTTTATGGACATTTCAAGATCCACCACCAAAGGTGGTAAAATACCCTCTTGCATCAAGCTGCCCAACTGACAATAGATATTTCTTAATGCCAGGTACATATCTAACATCTTGCAAAATCAGCTCTTGGTCATTTTCAAGGGCCAAGTGAATGATACCTACACCCTCTATTTCACAAGCATAATTGTTGCTCAAGTAAACCTTGCCTAAGCAACTTGCAATAATGTATTCAAAAAATGACTCCAAAGAGGGAGTAACATGAAAAGAGGCACCACTGTCCACTATCCGTGATTGGGACAGCCCATCATGAGCTGAAAGTAAGACATCAATTACCTCCTTTTTAGTGATGTGCATATCACCTACTGTTGCCATAACATCTACATCATTACATGAGACAACATTTGCCTTTGCAACTTCTTTTGAGGGAGAGTTGTCATTATCTTTCTTGTCATCCTTCTAGAGCAAGATTCAATCCAAGTAGATGTACAACAGTAGAACGGATGACTTTCAGTGGTATCAACTGAAATTTCAGCATACATTACATGCATACATCACTTGCCAGGTGACTCCCACTTCAGCAATATCACCAAAAATACATCTGCAACAATCCTAGATCTGCAAATGATCACAAAGACTGCTGCAACATGAATATTCAGCAATATATCAACTCAATGGGAGCTGCCCAAAATGTGTACTACATAAATATATGACCAAGTCAACTTCCGATACACAAAAAACACCAAAATTCTCTACAATGTCTCCAAAATCTCACAAAGGAAAGATAAATCTCTCTGCTTACAGCACCAAGATTGCTTCGACAATGTTCCCAAAGTGCATTTGTCACATCAATCTTGCCAAAATTCACAGATTTCAACAAAATCCCCAAAATTTCACTGACCAATCTGCCCAATTGCATAAATACATGATACCAAGAGCTTTAAACGGGCACCAATGTCAGCAAACTCGGCTCAACTAAGCGAAATTTCACTAATACATGAAAAGGCCCAATATTTTCAAGGCCAATGTGCACAATTTCTGCAATTTCCGACTTTGATTGTCATGATCTGTATCACAGTTCTCGAATCCGGGAAAAGCCCCAAAATTTTTGGCCAAGATGGGCACACTATGCTTGTGCACGCAAACACCCACTGAGGAAGGAGAAGGTTTTTAAAAATGCAGAATATAAAAATACGAAAGAAAATGGGGCCTGTCAAGGCATTGACCAAGCCTTGTCACCCGTCAATCACCCATCTACCCACACGAGCAGTTGACTAAAGTCAACCTGCTATTCCCGGTCCATTGATCTATTGCGTAGCTGCCCGTCCTGCGACCTCATACCTGTCCTGCTGCTCACACTTGCCGTTAGCTAAAACCGTGACAAACAGCCCTGATCAATTTGACCTGAACGACAACTAGCTTGCTCTCAATGACTAACAAGAAAGGTGAACGGCTTCTTCTCGTGTACAAAAGTGCCACGCACTCTTGGGAAGCACGAACACTGTAACCTAGAGCTCTGATACGAATTTGTTGTGTCAGAGTGTAATGGAGTGCGAGACAAGAATGAAGCAAGAACAGAGCTCAGAGTGAGTGAGAGAATCCCAAGGTGAGTGTACCAATAAGTGTTACACTACACAAAGAATAAAAATGTATTTATATGTTAGGGTACAAGTAAGGGTGTGTTCACACCCATAAGTTTATACGCACGGAGATTAATGGGACTTTACACCCAACATACGCAGCCCTTACACTTGTTTCTAAGACTAAAAAAAATTGTATGATTCACTCCTCGATCTAAAGAGGTCCAAATCTGTTGGAAAAGCTTGACATAGCACATTTCCTCTCCTTCTAGTTACCTCCAACTAGATTTGCCAGATTTGGGAAAATTTCAATCTTCTTTACATTGCACTCCAAAAGTAAGTTTGCAACTTTCTTCTACTTGAATTTGACAGTTTGAATGGTAGATTAAGCCTATCTATATGCAATGTGCAAGTCTTTTGACACTTTCATTAGCAACAAAGATCTCATCTTTGGTCCTCATTGGAGGGTTCTCATGATGATATTAACATTGCAACAAGTGGGAAAGATATGAAAAGGTTCACCCCCTTGAAACATAGAGTTTCAGCCCAAATACGCTTTATCCTCAAAACACCTCAACCATTTCAGGCTTTTACATTTTACACCTAGTGTCAATCTCATTACATTTGCCAATCTATGGATGACAAGGAGACAAAAACTAAATTTTGTTCCTATATCATCAAATACAAACAAGCAATCTTGGATCACTATCCCCACCTAAAGACTTCAAAAGTTTTCTATGCCATTAAGGAATTTTGCTATATGTGCTCTGCAAAGTTATTATACTTTCCCTTCACTCAAACAACATAAATCATCTTGCTAAATATACCTGCAATAGCCCATACAATGAGATTCCCGTTTCGTAATTATAGCAATTTGATAATAAGATCCGTAACTATACTTTCCCAAGGTTGAAATGGCACTTGAAGTAGTTGTGGTAACACTTAAAATAGTTTGCCTACCAAGTTTTACCTTCCATTGATGCATTTTCTAACAAAGGCTTCAATATCCTTCTAGAGACTAGGCTAGACAAGAAATTTTCAGAATACATGTTTAGGAGGAAATAATCTCTATGACTTGCCCAAGATATTTCACAACCCTCCATTATATGTTTGCAAATACTATTTACCATACGTGATTGTCTTTGCTTCATTCAAAAGCCACTCACTCATGAAATAGGAGAGCATGCAAGTTCCCTATTGCAAGTTTCCTCAAATCGATTGAAAATTCCAATCTATAGCATATAAATCCTTCATGTTGATCAAAATGATCTCCAATAGTGACGACACTAACTGTGATCTATAAGATGGCCATGACATTCATTGTCCCTCGAGACAAAACACAACAAGAAATTTGCCCATCTCAACCATAGTATCTTGAACTTTTGAAAATGCTTGAGTTTCCAATAGTATTGGCTTTAAGGAAACATCTAAAAAGGGTTTTCTCCATGTTGGAAGTCAACCAAATACCCACCTCCCAAGTCAGTTGCCTAAGATCCAAGTGCCAAGGTTGTAAGGCCCTCAAATGAGGAGAAGCCATGATAGGCACATAGGCATTGGTAGGATTCCCACTTTAGACACTAGAAGCGGTCTAACCTTTAAGGGCTTGTGGTTATGGGATGGCCTATGTGGACTTGACCATTGGGTCAAGTGGGAAAGAGTTAATGGTATACATTGAGTGATGAGTTATAGGGATTTAGATAATATTCCTAGGAATATTCTTGAGTGCTTGTTAGTGGGTTAAATTGACCATATGGTGGAGAGTTAAGAAGAAACATGTGAGTGATTCATTAAGGGGAACCATGTTGTGTCAGAAGTGGATGTAGCAATGGAAGCATGAAAGAATGCTGAAATTAACTGTTGAACACAAGACAGAAGAGAAAAGAAAGAGAAAACACAAAAACATTGCAGAGGTCAACTCAAAGATGTGCTCAGGAAATGGAATCTATATACCAAATATGAGACAATCGCGTAAAATAGTGAGTTCTCTTCTTTACAGTGTTCTCTCTTTCTTTCTCTTTTGTCTTGTGTTCTGCAGTTTATTTCAGCACTTGTTTATGCTTCCATTGCTACATCCACTGCTGGCATGGTATCAAATTGCAAGATCTAAGTTCCTGCTGCTGGTTTCTTTGCTAATCTCAAGTTTTTCCTCCATGTGCTGATCAAGCGCCAATCTATTGCTGCTCAACAGTGTGTTTCCTACCCGCACTTCCTGCATTTGCTGCAGTTAACGCAGCATCAGCTGACGCCAGCCCCAACTAGACCTGTGTTTTCAGATTGCAACCCTGATGCTGCATCTAGCAGCTCCTATATTGCTGTAGCCTGCTGGTTTTTACCCTGATTTTCTACATTTTCAGCATCTAACACTTTTCTACTGATGGGTGATATCGTCTAACTATTTTCTTGCAGGTTTTGGTACTGACAACATTGTATTTTTGTGATCAGCCTATGAATACTACATGTGAACTCTCTTATTATGCAGTCTTCGCTGTTTGGTTGGCTGTCTTCTCTCTTTCTATATCTACTATTCTCCATCTTCTCTTCTTATCCTCTCCATATGGCTCCTCTGTGCACTTCTACAGATGATAAGTTACATGGACCTAACTATCTTATGTGGAGTGCTATGATGAAAACCTGGAGTGTGCAAAAGCGGATTTGGTACATTGTTTGTAGAGCTATTCCCCGTCCTTAGCGTCCTTTTTCACTTCCCAAAGATTTTGATGAGGACAACCTTGCGGAAGCTGTGCTTACATGGGATTTGGATGATGCCCATGCCTATTTTGCTCTTCTTTGATGTATTTCTAAAGAAGTACTTCCAACGGTTACCTCTTGCAAGACATCTCTCAAAATACGGTCGCACCATCAAATGATGTAGGAGGCACCTTTCACCATGTGTGCAATGACCCTTTATGGCCAACTTCAACACATGAAGTTTGAGTCAAAGGACACCATTCAATCATTTTTGCTCCATGTTACACCGGTATAGGACCAACTTCGACACATGCAATCTACCCTTCCCAAGACACATCTCATGGGAACAGTACTCTACAAGCTCCCCTCAAAGTATGGAGTGGCAAATGCTTTGAGGACACAAATATCTTCTACACCGGTGAGCTTCACACATATGTCCTCGATGTTGCTTGAGCACGAGGCATCTTTGCCTTTATAGGGGAGGCTTCCATTTCATTATGGAGGTTCTGAAGAGGCTTTTACAACTTCAAAGAGGGGTGACACAAAAAAGAGGTCAAAGGCCCAATGTTATCACTATGGTAAGAACAACCATTTGCAAAAGGACTGCAAGGAGTTAGCAGCCTCACAAAAGAAGGAGAAAAAGAAGCAGCAGGATGTGAACTCCTCCGTCGAGTCATCCTCTTCCTCAAACTCTGACTCCAATCCTTTAGCCAAGGCAAGGACAAAATCTGCTTCTTCAGATCGAGAAAACGGCTTGGTGGCCTCTTTCTCCGTTGCTTTCTCGTCCAAGCGATGCAATCATCCCTCATAACTCTCCTTTGCTAGAGAGGGAGTGTGAGAGGGTGGTGAGATGGGGCAGCTGAGCCTCATCTAGAGATGTATACAGATCCACAAGTTCCATAGACGAACATCCCCAAGGCATCAACTTTCCTAGTCTTGTGCTCACATGAGGGAACACTTTGGCGGTCTGGCCAAAAACGAGGAATCCATGGCCACATATATTCGGAGGCATTTTTTATAGGATAGTCTTGTATGCTACTGTAATTAAGTGCTTGATCAAGAAATTACCACCCTCTGAGAAGGAAGGTTGGTTTCAGAAGCAATAGAGGTCTTCATTACACAGACTAAGAATTTGCATAACCAAATAATAGCAATCAAGATAGCAAAGACAATTGAGAAGTTGGCTAGGAGATACATCCAAGTTTTGCCTCCCAAGTATGATGGCATGGTCACAGCAATAAATACACAAATAAGAACTCCTCTTACTTTTGAGGAGCTTAGTGCCATGTTATTGGAGGACATGCCTATAATGGAAGCAATGGTGAAGATGTTGCATTCGCAGCAAACATTAAAGCTAAAGGTGAGAATAAGGATGATGAGAAGAAGTTCAAAGGAAAGTGCCATTATAGTGGAAAGAGCAATCACATGATAAAGTAATGCTAAAAGAAAGAAAATCATGAAAATGATAAAGAAAGAAAGTCCACTTTCAATGAGCTTGTTGATTAGTTAAAGGAGAATGGCATCAAGAGCCATCTCACAACTACCTACATACCTTAACAAAATGGTGTCATGGAGCGACCTAATCGTGATGGAATGGAGATGACACAATGTATGCTAAAGGAGAAACGATTACCAAACTCTTTTTGGGGTGAAGGATCATTTTGGACAAGAGACATAGGTGCTTCTCTCTCTCTCTCTCTCTCTCTCTCTCTCTCTCTCTCTCTCCTATTTTTTGATGTTTAGAGTTAGATGTTGATTCTAACTCTCACGGTTGTCTATAGAAATACATTTTTCTTTTCCTTCTTGTTTGATTTCATCATATGTAATTTTTGGAATTTATGTATCAATAATATATTTATATTAATATTCAATTTTAGATCTAGATTACTAATTATAGCAATGGGTGCATACCATTCTACACAAAGTGCTATTATAGTAAATGGCATTTACAAGCACATGTGATAGCATATGTAAATTGTAGAAATGCAACGAGTTATGTTAATAAATGCACTTTGAGTAAAGATCTATCCTCGATGTACTATGCAAATGTGTATAATAGTACCTTATATATCGTCCATTTTTTCTCCAAACATATGCAATTTTCTCAATATATAGTCTCTAACCTAGTTTTTAGTTTTATTAGTTATTTAGTTATATTTCGTATATAGATAGTCTAATGTAAGAAAGCGAGAAGAAAGGATCAAGAGACTCTAAATCATTACTTTTCTCTTATTTTTCTTTGTTCTAAAACACATTACTTTGCATAGTAATACTTTGTAATAGCAAACTATTTACCTTAATTATATGGTAAAAAACCCTCTATTGCATATTTTAAAACAATTGGATATGAGCGTTATGTTCATATTCCAAATAAAAAAGGACCAAGCTAGAAGCCAAGAACAAGAAGTATATCTTTCTTGGGTACAGCCAAGAATCTAAAGCTTACCAATTACATGTGAGTCTAAGAAGGTAATTGCCAGGTGGAATGTGGTGTTAGTGGAACTAACACATGCAGTGAAGATGTTAGAAGTGGATGCAACAATAGAAGTACGAAAGAATGCTGAAATAAACTGTTGAACACAAGACAAAAGAGAAAGGAAAGAGAAAACACAAGAACACTAGAAAAGAAAAGAACTCAAAGATATGCTCGAGAAATGGAATCCATATATCAAACACCAAACAATCATGTACAATAGTGAGTCATTGGCTTCGCAAGAACTGGCACCGGCTCCCTCTCTCCACAAGGCATGCACTGGATTTGCAAGTGATGAATGACTAACTATGGAGAAGAAACCTAAATAAATAGGCAAAAAAGAATGCAAATAATGCATCAAGTCGGTCTGTCATAAATACAAGTGACCACTAAAAATTACTAATAAACTCAGCAATGCCTAGTTGTGCCCAAACTCACACATACACTGACTAGACTACTAACAAAAGAAAGGGTCCTCTACCTTATCATCAAAAGAAGAAGTAACCCATCATGTGCCTACACCAAATGCTAAAGTTTCTATAATGGAGAAGGAGAAGGAGGATCTCTCAAATGATGAAGTTCCTCAATTAGTATCATCAAAAATCGAACTTGGGACTTGGTTGATCAACTAGAACATAGAAAAGTAATTGGTACAAAATGGGTTTGGAAGACAAAGTATAAATAAGATGGGTCTTTGGCAAAGTAAAAAGCTTGACTTGTAGCTCAAGGCTACCCATGGATAGAAGCTTTGATTTTTTAAAAACATTTGCAAATGACCACTATACATGTGGTGCTAGCCTTGGCTGCTCATAAGAAGTAGCCAGTCTTTCAAATGGATATGAAACGTCTATTCTTCAATGGATTCATCAATGGACACCTCAAGGAGGAGGTGCATGTGGCCCAACCACCAAGATTTGAGATATCCGATTAAGTAAAAAAAGGTCGAACTATATGAGGGGTGAGACAAAGATAGGGAGAAGAAGATCCACCCTCTAATCCTATAATTCCACCTATAAGGTGACCTGTAGTGGAGAACAATAGGCATGATGAGCTGATAGTACCTGAAACTCATCCAAAGAGAGAAGCTACAAGCTCTGTAACTCTATGCGAAAAGGAATACAAAGACCTAGCCACCAAGTCATGGCTCAAGCATCCATCCGAATAAGGAATCTAGGGCTTCGATGAAACTGAAGTTAGGCAACTCTCAAAGGTGGCCTCTCAAACCTAATTAGAGAAGGAAATGGAGAAAGGGATATCACACAAAAACTCCTCAATGCTTGCATTGGAATCAATGCTTGTTACGAGGACGTGAAATCTTGAGATGCTTTAATCTTGCTGGTAACATTTGATTAAGTTATTAATCAAATGTAAAAGATTGCTATTAATCGAATGTAAAAGGTTGCTAAGCACATGTGATGCACATGGTAGTTATTTCATAGTAACAGACCAAGGACCCCAAGGACACGGTGGGTATCAAAGACACAAGCTATCATAAGTTATACAATTTGAACTTTGGAGGCTAGTTGGTATCAATTTTGACCCTAGGACAATTGTTTGGCCAATAAGTGCCAGTGGTGATGCTAGGAACTAGCATTAAACTATTAATTAATACCAATCTAAGGGTCAACAGAGGTTGGGGACTACTCCAAGTTGCAAATGTCCTAGCCAATTTAATTATGGATAGGCACATTTAATATTGAGTAGGGTTAAAAGGGCTGAAATTAATTTTCAAGATTATTTAATTCTGAGAATTATTTAAATGGTTGAATAATGCTGAAAAATGGGTTTAGAAGACTACCACTTAGCCAAAATACCCGTGCAAAAAAACGTTTTTGGGAGCTTGGTCTCAACCATTCAATTAATTTACAGTTTGGAAGAGAGAGAGAAAGGGAGTTGTTAGCCCATTCTCTAATTAGAGAATAGCAATTTGCTACAAAAGACAACCATTTGGGAGCCTTAACAGGTAAGGGACAACAAGGAGACACCTTTCAAGGGTAGCAACAACATTGCTGATCAAGTGGCAACATTTTGGAGGTGCCTAGCAAGTAGATAATTATATTAAATGTAGGCTGGGCAAGCATCGAATAAATTTTAGGGTTTTCTCATGAAGAATATCAAATCTCTCCCATCTTGGCTTTCTCTCACATTCTCCACTAATTTCTCAAAATATCTCTACATTTCTCAATCATCCTCTTCTGTAGATCTCAGCCAAATTTGGTGGACAACAAGAGGATTTCTACTATAAACCCTAATTTTTTGCAAAAAATAGGGTTTGACAACCCCCTTCAGACCCATGCCATTAAAAGAAGGCATCTTACATTGAAATCAGCACCTAAAATTCATAGAATTGATAAGGATTTCAAATGCCAACCATCCATTGTAAATTGGAACAACATTTGACTAATCAATGGTTCCATTCGAGTAAGTCTTGGATGAAAATCAAGGGGCAATGTTCAATGTCTGTGAAGCCATACAAGGAAGGAGGAGAAATGGATAGCTCCAGAGTCCATAGGAGCCACTAATAGGCAACAACCTCGATCTCTCAATGGAGAGAACTATGGAGCCGAAGAAGTGCAAGGAGTCGAATAACCACTATTATTCCTTGTGCGTTGATCGATAAGGATTTGCCTATTGCTTCTGATAACCCTCCTGCTTATCTTGATGAGGTGGCCTCATTTTATTAGCCCCTCACAGCCATCTCCTACCCCTCTTCTTCCTTTGCATCTGATCGAGTAGAGGTGGCGAGAATGGTTCTGATACATGGTGTTCCTGCCATTGTCCTCTTCCAAAAGAAGAGAAAGAAAAAGAATTCTTTATGGTCGGATCCAAACTATAAAGTTTGAGCCTAATGATATAATCCAATCTATTCTACATTGTGTTACACAAGTACATGATCACCTTCAACCAACTTTGACACATGCAGTGCAACCTTTCCAAGACTCATCTTGTGAGACTCTACTTTATGAGCCCCCTTTGGAGTTTTATGAAGTCACCACTCCTTTATGGGCCCATACATCGTTGCCCCCCATCAACTTTACTCGTGTCCTCCATATTGCTTGAGCATGAGCTATCATTATGGTTACAAGGGAGGCTTCCATCTCGATATGGTGGCCAATAGAACGCTTTTACAACTTCAAATAGGGGTGACAAGAAGAAGACTCGAAGGCCCAATGCTATCATTGTGATAAGAAGGAACATCTACGCAAAGATTACAAGGATCTAGTTGTCAGAAGTGATGCCGCAATGGAATCATAAACATAAGCTCTAGTAAACTGCTAAAACACAAGACGAGAGAGAGAGAAAGAGAAAGAAAGAACACAATACAGATGAGAACTCAAATGTATGCTCGGAAAATGGAATTCATATATCAAACACGAGACTATCTCATACAATAGTGAGTAACTGGCTGCGTGGGCCCTAGCACTAGCTTCCCTCTCCACAGGACCTCCAGGTGATAAACTGTCAAATTGAGGAGGGGCCTAGAATAAATAGACACAAATAATGCCATAAAATATGTCAATTCGGCCAGCATTTAATGATGATCAGCCAACAATAAATGCCCAATATGACCATAAAATGACACAATAAAAAATACCTAAATAACCTAAATAATGTGCCCAAGCCTCTGCACCTTAGACTCACACATGAGCTAACATATCTGCTGACACTAGTGACACTATGGAAAAAGGAGGAGGAGAATAAGCAAGATACAAACTCCTCTTACAAGTCATCATTCTCATCAAAATCCAACTCTAACTCACACCCTCCAACAAAGGCGAAAACCAAGATGCAAAAGTACTCATCTTCTACAACCAAGCTAAAGGCAATAGCAGTCCCCCTCTGTTATCTTCTAGGGCACTATGATACAAGCAATATCACCATATATTCATGTTACAATAAGTTACTTTACGAATTTATATAAAAGCAAATAGCAATCAAAATTAATAATATCTACTCTTCAAGTCAATCTCGTTCAAAGAAGCTCCTAAAGTCAATCCAAGATATTCTTAATCATAAAGAATACAACTTGCCATTTGCAATCTCTCATTTCAAGGCCCGACAATCCACACATTGATTGTTTTCTATACAAGAAGGACTGGTGAACAGAAGCTAAAGAATTAAGCCTAACCAACCTTTCCATGAAATCATTAACTTGCCTAATGATTTACTTCAGCTAGCTTTCACTCGCCTTGTGTCATTTTCACAAATCATATGATATATTCGTATTTCAAGAGATAATTGCAACAAACTCCCAAGATTCAAAACAATATACAAAATATGAAATTTCCACCCAAGCTTACTGCTACCACCTCAAAAAAGGAAATTAATATAGAGAAGCAAGTATAGTAGCTCTCCTTCAAATATAATATGAAGGACAAGTGAAGGTCACCAAGGATCAAAAGATTTATATCATTGCTGACAGCATACCACTGAAAGGTGTGACTGTATCGAATCAATTCCCCAATGGAGCCACTACCTTCAAAGTGGTTTACATTGTGAATGATAACCCTTGCAATAATTGCTTGCATGGCACTCATCTAATTTCTAGCAATACGACCTCCTTTATTTAATCATTTGACCCCCCATCATCAGGATGTGTGTATTTCAGAGAAACATTAAATCTTTGAGAAGAAGGGCATGGTTGTGCAGGATTTTGAACATTAAGTGGTGCATTCTATTATAGCTCACCCTTGCCATAGAGAAGGACAGCCAATTGTTGAGCTGCCATCCTGGTTAACAGCTGTCAGCCCAGCCAAAGTGGGGAACAAGAAGCCCACATAAACTAGCAAAAACGAACCAAGGACCCCTCAATGTGTCTTGCAGTAGCTAATTTTGCAGGTATCCATGCCCATTTCATGCAGAATCACATACCTAGCTCTTGCTGCCTGCATGGAATGCAGCTATAGGCGAAAAAGAGAAAAGAACAAGAGATACCTCGTTGTACTCCCTGAGCATTGCAAGCTCTTGATCTGTCTTCGTTTTCAACTTAGCTCGGTACTGACAGAATGACTGGAACTGATATATAAACTCATCCACCATGTCCCAAAGCCACTGGTTGGGTAGCTGCATGTTGACATTTCCATGGAGGATGATCTGGAACAAGCCACAGTAATTATCCCATGATTCAATGCGCTGTGCGAGCGTGGGGGTGAGTCTGGCATAGACATGACGGAACCAGAGTTCACGGTACAGGAGGCAGAAGACATGGTCGTTGTCCACGTAGGGTGCAATGGCCTCGACGACAGGCCAGGGGGACTGCTTGAACATGCGGTCACTGAGCTTCTGGAAGCTGCCTTCGTACATCTGGTGAATCTCATAAACATTCTTCTCGCGGATGTGGCGGTAGAGGTAAACAACGAAGCTCTTAACAACGTCCGGGACGAAGGAGGTGTCGTAATCGGGCTCCTGCTGCTGGAGGTCTCTGGCGTTCTGGAACTCGGGACGGTCCTCGTACGAGTCATCGTAGCCTCCCCCTCCCGCGTAGTCGCGGCCATAGCCCTCGTACGCCATTACCACACCACACAAACACACGGACAACGCAGAAACAAACACGCAGCGGCAATGGCAGGATAAGGCCTGTTCGCGAGCGCGAGGGAGGGACAAAAAAGGAAGCACGAATGGACCTAGACCTCCAAAACACGCAGCAAGCAATGGCAGGATAAGGCCTGCTTGCAAGCGCGAGAGAGGGAAAAAGGAATACAGAAGGAACTAGACCTCCATGGGAAAACCCTCAGCCCAACACGCCCGTCTCCTTCTTCTATACGGGCAGCACCCATAACGCAGCTGGCCTCAGACCTTATTCGGATATACCCTTCAGGGGCTTGCATTGGCTCTCCGAGACACACCATGGACCAAACTTTGATACTGTGCGCCCGAGCATGGTTAATAGGTTGCCCTTGGCTTCCCGTCACGTTCATAAGGATTCAAGTTAGCAGGCGTATTAAGTGAACGTGAGTGGTGACACGCTTTCATTTTACTCAAGTTGAGAGGTCACAAGGTGTTGCAATCAAGGATGGATTCCCTACTAACTATGGGAAATTACTAGGTTGAGACCTTGGAATTGTTTCGTGGCATGAGATGCTTTGAGTTTGACTATCTCGTTGTAAAGCGCCCGGTCTCAACCCACGAGGATCAACTTGAATATCTCTAACCTTGATCGTCCTAGATGATCAACAAATTGTAATGCCACTTCAGGGATTTTTGGAAGTTCAATATAGTAGAATCCTAAATGTCAATAAGGAAAAGTCTCTTAGGAATCATATTCTCCGTGATTACCTTATCCAATGGAAAGAATGTTGCATGGATCGAGGAGTCCATCCTCAGCAGAGACCACTCCAACTTTCTCTTGAGATAAGGATTTCTTGATTTCTCTAAGGAAAAGAGGATGTAATGAATCCATTTTGATTGATATAATAATCATTTTTATTTTTGAAATAATTATTTTATTAATATATTTCTTTCCTCTCTCCAAAATAATCACTACAAGATACATGCCTCATACCGACGTTCAAAATGACGAAAATGTTCATCAAAAAATTTGCCCCCATCATCGTTAAATACGTCAGTATTAGCATCTCCATGAAACCATCGGCATTTGCGTCGCAAAACCGATGCAAATACCAATGGCAATAGCAACAGTTTGCGACACATATTGCGATACCAATAGTGATGCGTGCAATAAATTTGTGACGCTAATAGCGACGGTTACAAAGAAAAAAAAATTGTGGCAGGCATATGTAGCATTATGTGTTGTATCTATATTCTACAAATGGATTACATGTTAAGTGTGCAATGGCCGTCAAAATGAGTGCAAAATGTACTTGAACCCACAAGACTGATATATTGAATAAATACAATATCACTGATGAAAGCTCATGGAATCATGGCAAGATACAAAGGATGATAATAGCATAGTACATAGAAGATGTCTTCATAATTCGTAGGACCAAAAAGGAAAAGGATGTGTGCTCCACGAATCCAAGCACGAGCTATACATCCTCGCCATCCGAAAGTTCGTCCCGATGCAAAGAAGCATCGAATGGAGTCTGCAAAAAAAACAACTACACATCAGTCCACCATACATAATGCATTTTAATAAAAATAGTAATTACAGACAAGAAATATGAGTGACTTACTGGCTTGCCACATGCATACAATCTATCGATCAATGCAGTGAGACCGTGTCTCTCTACATATCAAGTCTCTAGACCGATGGGATCGCAGTTTGTAATAATTGAGTACTGCAAAGAAAACAAAATATAATTGTTAGAAATACGATTGTCATTACAAGCGATATTGTAAAGAAGAAAGTGAGAATAGCAAAAGAAAAACTTACAAAGTCCTCCAAATAAGTCCTGTGGCTGCCACTCCCAATATGATAAACCACCCCTGCCTCCAATCGTGCCCTCGCTGCCTCGCGCTACTGTCTCCAACATCTTGAAAAATCTATAGTATTCTCCTTGAGTCTCCACCAGTCATTTGCATCTAGCCACTCAAGCTTTGAGGTGCCACTCTTAAGTGCCTTGCGTGCATCCATCGATCATCTGTGTGACATATAGGCACGCATGCATTCCATCATCTAGCCTATGAAAAACCTCTCTACTGCGGTGGGTATTGGAAACTCCTCATGCAAGGATGCTACTATGTAGTCCTTGCTCCCCTTGGGTATGTTCTTCCAATGGTCTAAGGCATTGTGCTGAAAAACTTATTGGCATAATTCTCTCATATGAGACATTACCCTCCTCCCCTCATCATTCATGATTACGGCTCCTGTCCTGTCATCTATAAGGTATCCATATCCCTCTAGATGGTATATCTAAGATGTGTCCTCTCCCACCTATGACCGCACTCCTAGGCATAAGTAGGAGACCCCTGTATATCTGGTGTACCCGCGGGGGTGGTATCTCTCAAAGTAACACCCATAGGGGTGCCACCTGCTGATGACAGAGCAAAAATTGGAGTCATTGAAATAGACGTCCATAGGTGTGACAAATCCTATGGGCACCTCAACTCTACCAGAATGACGAGATAAAGACATTGCATCGATATCTCCACAACAACCACCTAAGTCACCCTCTCTCAAACCTGCACAAGAGTGAGGAGTAGCACATATATCTCGAGTTGACCGCATGCTTACTGCATCCATGTCTCCGTAGCATCCCCCAGAACCACTCCCTCCGGTCCAAGTCTGGATTGTCGACCTCGTCTACTGGAAATGAAAGCATTAGAGAGTGTCGAAGTAGATCTAATGGAACGACTTGATGGTGTCCGAGATAGCTCTTGGTCCGCCATGTCTTTGAATCAAGCCATCTGATCTAAAGACATACGTGTGAATATCTCTTACAACTCCTTGTCACTCGTCCCTTGACTCATCGTGCTCTCCAAATATCGTCAAAGGTCACCTGCACAGACAGAAAATAATGTTAGCATAATCAATATAAAGAATCAAGCAAAGCATGGTAATATAACTCTTTAAAAAATAATGTTACCTGCATATTCTAGAGTACCCTTATAAGCGATTCATCAACTAATTAAGTAGGTGGATGCTGCAAGTATGACGTAGCCTATGGTTCCATGTCAATCTCCTGGCACAACTCCACATACATTGGAAGTTCGATAAACAGGTTGCCACAAAAGGATTAGTCCATCTCGTTCTCAAAGAATTCCTAGCCTCATTTCCTTCTATCAGTGTTACCCAATTCTATCTACTCTACACACTCCAAGCCATCTTTGATCTCCACCTCTTGCAATATTGACCCCTTTATTTGCATATTGTCATCATCTACGCTGGGAACATTTCTTTCATCATATACTCTCGCACTTTGGAGAGTTGAAGACACAACATACCACCATCAAGGTTGTCGGGGGTTTGGATAGAAATTTACATGTTCAAAATCACATATAAGAGAGATTCAATATTTGTGACATATTTGTGTCGTAATAAAATTTAAAAAAGCAATTCTTCATGCACCTATTCCACAATGAACTGACAAGATAAATGTATCGTGTAGATCCGTCCATCTTTTTTCAGAATATATTTCGAGAAATTTAGATGAACCTCGTCGAATAGTTGCCCGAGCTCCTTCCAGTACCACTTTAAACCACTACACATCGAATATAATCATGGAGAAGCTACAGTAAACCACTGAGATAACACTTTGCAAGTTCCCAAAATACTCCATCTCATCTATAACGATGTTTGGATTTGTGGCTCGTCATTGGCTCTCTTACTCGAACTTTGCCATGACACCACAATCCATTATGGAGCGCATTTTGTCGATGTGCTTGACTTGAAAATGTCACCCACGCAACACACTACACTGTATATTTTATATTGTAAATTAAAATGGTTAGATTAGTTGTCACATATAAAATCTAGATACAAGAGCTTATAAAACATGTGGTCATCTTTACACTGCATCCCCTCGAGAATTTCCACTCCTCAGTAGAGACCTCCACCCCTTTGCGAGAGGCTATGATCAAAGCTCCATGTAATCATAGCATAGATATAAACTATGGCATCTTCTCCATCTCCTCAGTATATCGAATCGGTCGATAGCACATACTGTGCCGAAATTTCGATCGTGGTTCTTTCCGATCTTTCCTAGCTTGCTCGTACTTAGCGAGCCCCATCTCCATGGATGCATGGTGCAACATACAAAAGCGATTCACTTTCTCCTCCATTGCAACATCGATCATTTTTTCTATTCCATTTTCAACCACCACATCTCCGGTTAGTCTATCATCGTCCTTCAATGACCATATCATAATGTTGTCTGAATGCACCGTTGGTAGCCATTGTGAAATATGCAACACTAACACCTCCAACACCAACCAACCTTCAAGTATACTACCTTCTGGCCGAGCTCATTGTTACACAAAGCCTTTCACGGTTTTCATGAAATGCTCCAAGAAGAACATCCATCGCGTATGGACAAGTCTCGCAATCTT
The DNA here is from genome assembly GCF_053477565.2 of Lygodium microphyllum. NCBI lineage: Eukaryota > Viridiplantae > Streptophyta > Polypodiopsida > Schizaeales > Lygodiaceae > Lygodium > Lygodium microphyllum. The sequence continues at coordinate 48,586,641 of NC_141158.1, read as the reverse complement.
CACTTCATCTATAAGATACACTAAGAGGTGGGTTTGTATCATGAGTATGTTGGTAGGCATGTACGTCTCAAAGAGACAGACTGTCTCCATTGCTCCTTGCCTTGCGGATTCAATAGAGGATGACTCGATCTCCTTCTGCTAGATCCATTGCCTTAAAATATGACAACCTGTAAATCGCCCCACGTATTTATGGAGTAAGACATCCTCCGATTGCGATCGGTAGTACAAACTGCCACAAATGAAGAAGCATTACGAACACTGACTAGACTCCAGATAGCAAAATACGTAGGCCACTTACAATCCATTCGTAGTACAAACTTGACATTTCTTATGTCAATCATGGGATTTTAGCCTTGATACTTGGTCATCTTTAGAAAAAGTGGATCTAAGAGGATGCATCATACCTGTTGGAGTACAGATAGACTTGATAATTTGCTTCACAATGCAATTTTCTTTAGTGGACAAAACCTAAGGAGCGCGAGGTAGTTGCAAATGACCATCAACACTCGACTGTGGCCAAAGTGCCTCCATCTTGCCTATCTCCTTCAAATCCATTCATGTCCCTACAATGTCTCTCTTTCTTGTGATGCAGTCCCATAGTAAGCTGCCCACATTCTTGAAAATATGCATGGGATCTAACAAGTGGTTGATCTGTAAGTGGGTCCAATACAGCAACTCGTAGAAAACTGAGAACCATCGCATTCTATTTGGATGTGACTCCGTGTGGACTATTTTCAACTCGTACCAGATTTTGGCGTTCATTCGTGTTGGAGGTCGTCCAAGAAAACCTTTCATCAGTTCATGACCATTCGACAAGAAAGAGACGTATCCTTGATATAACATCTTCTTCATGGTTCGTGACCTTCGAGAGTCTAATAGTGGTCCACACAATGGATATGCATGATAACCTGGGGTAACCAGACTTGTTCCAACACCCCTATTTAGTGAACACAAACTTGAATGAGCTATGATAGATATGACCAACAAGAATGGAAGCCTACTTACCTGAGCACTCCATGAATCTCGGAAAGTCATGCATGATCCACATGAAAATGGCTCGTATATTGGCAGACCGTCGACCATCGTACTTGCTCATATCTTCCATGGTGACCCCCTCCTCCCAAAAATCTTAAGCTCATCAACTAATGGACGGAGATAGACATCATATTCTTGACTTTGTATCAGCCAAGAACGAGTAAGCTAAGGATCATGTGTCATTTCTTCTTCATAGAAATCCATGGAAGATGTTGTAGTTATCAAGGACTACATGCCACACACTATAAGAAGTTGAGGGGAGACCGAATGGGTTCATACCATCCATAGCAAGACCGAGCTGAAGATTCCTTGGCTCTCGTATAAAGCTTGGAAAGGTAGAGTCGATGTGGCTTCATGCACATGAATCCGGTGATATTCGTTGAACTCCATCTATGGATCTATTCTACGCATGCCACATTGTCAAGCTTGTCATGCCATACGTACGAAACGTGTGACGTATATGGGGAATAAGTGGAAAGTGTCTAAGAACTTTCTGAGGGATGGTTTTCCCTTGCAAGTCCTATCGATACATGTGAGCACCACACGTTGGACATGTCTCCATAGTCCTATACTCTCCTTCAAATAGCACGCAATCGTTGACACATGCATGGATGCTATCGTAGTCCATGCTAAGCTTTTGTAAATTATGTCACGTATCATTACGAGACTCATGCATGGTATTTCCAAGTGGTAATATATTATACTTTAGCAACTTGAAAAGAAATCATAGAATACCTTGAAAAAGCACAATTGTTCTTTATAATGGTGGCGAAAAGAAATCAACGAAGCATACGTAAAATGTACATGAACAACTTGGTCACACTCGCATCACTCCACCTGTATTTTGCTTGTACACTAAGGAGTGCAAGCAACGTCTTCAGGTGAGATACTCAGTACCCATCATATAATGGTATGGATGCTTCCTCTCTTAGAGCGGATCAGATGTCTCGGTATCCATGGGCATCAATGCATTGATCATTGCCTCCATCTCAGGCTCCAAGATTGTAGGAAAGTTTGAAAGGTTGCTTGTCTCCTCTAGTATTGATGGTATAGACTCAGTCATGCCTTCCAAGTGGTGGATTGGCTTAGACACTCCATCCATCGCACACCCATGAACTCTTCTAATATGCTACAATAGGTGCATTCCTTCTTGGGATGAGACGTCACCTCCCTGTATAAATTTTACAGCCACGTCTAATGTTTTTGTATATGATATTCAATTAGTTTGCAAATATAAGACATGGTTGATACATATTTTTCTTACTGTTTGCTCAAAGTTTGAGATCGTTTGATCAATGATATTCTATTGGAACTCGCCAAAGCATCGTACGTATTCTATAGATAAGTGATGCTTTCGTCGGATTGCCAGCCTGCATTGAGAGCAAAGACATGGGACACGCTAATTAAGATACGCCTCGCGATCTTGAACATCACGACCATCATCGTTTTCCATTTTTTTTACGTTACGACAAACAATTGGTTATTGTTCTCATTTTCTTTTTCTTTTTTAATTTGTTTGAGAAGGGATTTTTTCTCATGTAACTCGATAAAATTAACGTCAATTGAAATGTCTTGGTTTACAACACATAACAACTTTAGATACATGGAAATTAGACACATTAATAGTATGGTTAACCATAGATTCCTTCAAAATAAACATTAAACAACTTTTAGATTTTCTATCCACTATAGATATTTAATGTTGGCTCTAATATAGGGAAGATGATTGGCATTGATAAAGCAATATATGCCATTCTATATCCAAAACCTTTCATAATGCAGAAATATCATAAAGTTAATCTAAGGTGTGCACAAATTGATCCCTTTTCATCCAAATTAATATGCATCAACCACTTTATTAATAAGGTATAGTCTCAACTTAGATCCCCCTAAAATAACATTGATTTGGATCTAGGATGACACACTAGGATAGTTGACATTTGATCTCATTCCTAACTTGACCTAATCTAGCCTTTCAAAAATTTAATGGAATTCTCTTGGCTAACCAAGGCCACTTTGCTATATAAAAATCATGGGCAATTTAAATACCCCCTTCACCCCTTTCCCTCGAAGAATAGCTTTAGTTTTCTAACTAACCTAACACAATTTATCCACCTTTCTTTGCACTCTTCATTTTATGTTCTCTCCCCCTTCTTCGATCTTTCTTTCTCTCTCTTTATTTCTTTGTTGCCCCTCTCTTTGTTTCTCTCCACCCTCTTGTGTTTTCTCACTCATTCTCCTCCCTCCCTTCCTTTTTCTCTCTTTCTCTCTTTCTCTCTTTCTTTGTTATCTTTTATGTTTATTCTCTCTCTCTCTCTCTCTCTCTCTCTCTCTCTCTCTCTCTCTCTCTCTCTCCCTTTTCCTTTCTTATTCTCCCTCTCTCGTTTTCTCTCTTTCTCCCTCAATGCATCTCGTTCTTTAAAAAACAAAAACAAAAAAAGAAAAAGGAACAAAAATAAACCAAGAAGAGGATGGATTCTTTGTCTCCTCTTCGCGACAAACCCTCTCTTTGTTTCTCTCCACCCCCTCGTGTTTTCTCACTCATTCTCCTCTCTCCCTCCCCCCTCCCTCTTTTTCTCTCTTTCTTTGTTATCTTTCATGTTTATTCTCTCTCTCTCTCTCTCTCTTTCTCTCTCTCTCTCTCTTCCTTTCTTCTTCTCCCTCTCTCATTTCCTCTCTTTCTCCCTCAATACACCTCATTCTCAAGAAAAACAAACAAAAGAAAAGAAGAAAGAACAAGAACAAACCAAGAGGGGACAATGTACCCACTACAAAGGTGCGAGGATGGATTCTTCATCTCCTCTTCATGACAGCCTCTCTTTTTCTTTCATGCACTTCCTCCTCTTTTTTGTGAACAGTGACGGCGGTGGTGAGAAGCTCTCTTTCTCTCTCTCTCTCTCTCTCTCTCTCTCTCTCTCTCTCTCTCTCTCTCTCTCTCTCTCTCTCTAAAGCCACGATCTCTTTCACTCTCTCTCAAACTCTTTGCGGCAAAATGCCGCGCTCGGGTTTTGCCCGGCTTTTTTTTCTCTAAGTACTGTCGCTATTTGCGTCGCATCGTCACTAATTTGTGACGCAAATGCCTGTCGCTATGCCCCTATATCCTTGTAGTAAGTTCCCCCCTACGACTATGCTCATCGAGACTTCCACTTAGATCATATGAATTTCCCATCGGCTTCACAACTATACTTCTTCCCCACCGTACATGAGTTAAAATGCCAAAATAATATTGGCATAAGAATCAACTCGTAAGAGACCCATAGGAATTAACTCACAAAAATCACATAAAACCAAAATTTTGCCTTAAGGTTTTAAAAACTTAATCAATAAGAAGATGAGAAAAAGAAAGTATTAAGGGGGGGCTTTCTTAGGCCACCGATATGATGGCTATCAAAAATGTGGATCTAGAGCATGCCAAGAGCTATGGAGGATGAAAAATGAATATACAACTCATGATGACATAGACTTAGATAGACTAACTGTTACACAAGTGAATTAGGTTCCAAGATAGATTAGCTTGGACTCATAAACACATTCTTGTGTAAGATGGACAATGGCACTGACAATGACTCAAACTGATAGTACCATTACCTTGTTATGAGTGTCAACCAAGTACATGACTTTATAGCTTTTTGGATAGTACCACTCTCCTCACTGTGCATATGGGATTCTAAACATCTCTTCCTAGAGCATACATCATTTGTCTATCTTCTAGCCTCTTCAGGGTATACATCTAGCCTCTATGGGCAAGCATCATTTGTTATTCTCAACACCCCCCCTCAAATGACGAGTCTCTACCCTTGTTGGCTTTTGCCCCCCTACATGATGACATTGCCCGAGAGACTAGCTCTTTGGCAGCCTAGTCAAGTTAAGGCTTGAAACTTTACATTTTGATAAGGGTTTTTACATCCACTATGGGAAACAAGATCCACTACGAGAAATAAAGATCCACTATGGGAAAACAAGATCCACTATGGGGAAAATTCTTTATTTGTCAACAGTGGAAATTTCTTTATCTTCTTCATGCTTCTTTGGCATCCTTTGTTTTTCTAGATCTTCTGTGTGTCTTTGATCTTCTTAGACTCCTTCTTGGTCTTCATACTTTTCATCTTTGACATGTTCTTCATTATCTTGTGCTATAGTCTTCTTTGTGAGGTCCTTTTGGTCTTCTTTCTCGATGAGTTTGAGATGGGTACATTGCTGTGACTTAACATGATTTGTTGAGCTATTTTATAAATCTTGGGATACATAGCTTTTAAGATTTCATATGGCTTTGACTCATGGCTTGACATTACATTGGATTTTCTTTTGAGATCATATATATTGTCCTTCATTTTGCTTGCTTTTTCACTCTTTACTTTGCTTGCAGCTCTTTTGACTTTGACTTTACTCAACTTGTCCCCTCAAGCAAAGATACCACTAACTTTGAGGTAGCAGAAATGTCTTCAAGGTCTTTAAATAAGATTATTGATTGCACTTTAGTATGGGTAGCTACATTGACAAGTCTTCCATGTAGTTGAAGTGAGCAATAATGATTGTGTCACTTTTCATGAGAAGGATCCTCATAAAAGACTTGATTTTGGTTATTTCCATGATGGAAATCATCTTCAATAGTTGAGAATATCCAACAAAAAGAGTTATACTTCAATGTGTCAAGAGACACATGCAAAATAGTATCAAGAGATACTAGCTTGATATCAAGCTTGATGTTGCCTGATTTCGAGTGGTCTTCTTAATCTTTAGGTAGGTAGCTTGATCTTTAGGATTGCCCCAAATCTTCATCTTGAAGGTCTATACTTGTTGAAGACTTTAGATCTGACAGTCAATGACCTGATTGAGCTGAGAAATGTGAGATCTTGAAGTGTAAAAGGAGCTTGAGTTAAAGTAGCTATGGAGTTAGGGTTTTTGACAGCCAGTCCAACTAGTTTTCGAGCTGCTATAGCTCATACATAAGATCATTCGACGAGATATTCCATGTAGGAGAAGCTTATGTCTAGGCCTTCCAAAGCCCTAAGGTCATAGAGTAAATTGCACCACGCAGGGAGAGAATCGATGGTATGAACATCACCAGGCGCACCTTAGACAGTGACGAACAATCCACACAATGCTAGAGTTAGGAAGGTTCAATGTCATACTGTGATATACCAGGGAGGAGTGCCCTGAAGTGACGAAGAGATACACATAAGAAATCGTGAGCTGAAATGGCCTCTACTATGAGATCCAGGAACTCAATTGGCTGCAGGTCCTGTTTGACTATGGAGGACATAGAGAGTAGAAGTTGACACAGTTGACAATGCTTAGCTACAGATGACCTAATGTTGAGCTTTGAGGTAACAAAGAGGAGCTCCAAGAGTAGGAGTAGAGATTTCCAGAGGAAAGCTTGTCAAGATATTGTCTGGTTGAAGAGATCTAAGAGCTTCAAGTAGGGTGGCTATGACTGCCAAGCAGGGTAGTGAGAAGAAGGAGTAGGATGTGGGGTTCTAGACTTGTCTTGAGCTGTGAATTGAGCATGGCATGAGCTATGGAGGATGAAAAATGAATATACAACTCATGATGACATAGACTTAGATAGACTAGCTGTTACACAAGTGAATTAGCTTCCAAGATAGATTAGCTTGGACTCATAAACACATTCTTTTGTAAGATTGATAGTGACACTGACAATGACTCAAACTGATAGTACCATTACCTTGTTATGAGTGTCAACCAAGTACATGCATTTATAGCTTTTTGGATAGTATCACTCTCCTCATTGTGCATATGGGATTCTAAACATCTCTTCCTAGAGCATACATAATTTGTCTATCTTCTAGCCTTTATTGGCAAGCATCATTTGCTATTCTCAATAATGGCAACCCCCTCCCCAGATCAAATAAATTTTTTTATTGTTATTTAAATTAAAACCCCCCTTACCCCTCTATCACACCAACTAACCACCATCTCTCTCTCTCTAATCATCATCATCATCATCATCTCTTCTCTTTCCTCCATCTGACAACCGCCACCCTCCACACCATAAATGATGTCTTTCCTTATAATTTAATTTTTCTATTATTTATGCGTCGTGTTGCACCCCATTAAAAAACAATGATCCCTCCATATTTATTCTTTTTATATATAAGGGGAGAGAGAGAGAGAGAGAGAGAGAGAGAGAGAGAGAGAGAGAGAGAGAGAGAGAGAGAGAGAGAGAGAGAGAGAGAGAGGATTGGACACACACTTTCCCCCCTTCCCCTTTCAAATGTGCCTTTCTCTCTCCTTTTTTTCAATATATCTAGCAAGTATCCTAAGGATATTTAGAACCTCCGCCCATTTGACACTTGGATAGTTGGAGTTGAGACATTTAGATTTTTTATCCTCCTCTTGACACACTTTAACACTTCAAACATCCCATGACATAAATGGGATTCCCACCCCCATCAACTATAAAAGGAAGACAGATTGAGAGTAGAAGGCAAAAGTGGCAGATAATAGTAAAACAATGCCCAAAAGAGAGGAGCAATAATGTACAAGAGCATTGAGAGCGAGAGAGAAGGCGAAGTCCAAGGTTCTTGAAGCACTTGTTTTGAAGCCATACACCCTTTTGCTTGTCCTACCCTCCTTCTTTTCTTTATCCACCATGCCCCCTCACAAAAGTGATAGAATATCTAACAAGGTAGGGCCTTCCAACATGGCAGGCCCATTTCCGCTGATACTCAATGCAAGGGATAATGCATCAACAATGAAATGCTATCAATTCTAACATACAAAATTAGGTATTTTTACTCTTAATATTCATATAGCCCATTTTATTGAGAAAAGAAGAAAACGTATAGAAAGTATAATTCTACAGTAAACCTTACTATAATTGCATAGAAAAAGTTATAGAATAAAATAGATTAGTAGTATTTTTAATACAGAAAAAACTTTGATTCTTAAATAATCTTAAATATAAGCTTAGATGTCTCACTTTTATAAAATAGTAGTATCGTATGGGTTTCATAAAAATGTTGTTGAAGTACTTTACTCACAAACCATAGGAATTACCCATAAATAGGGTGCATCATTGATAGATTTTTTTAGTGATTAAAGAATGACAATATCATTGTATCATCCACACATGCATGTCATTAATTTGGGAATAAAAGAAAAAAAATCAAAATGTTAGTGATCTTTATAAATAATACATAGAAATTTAATCCAATACTTTAATTTATATTATCATTGTTGATGTTTTAGAGTCTCTTAAATAACCTAATCTTACCTATTTGAATTCATATAAAAAGTATAATTCATTACTCTTGTAGTTAGGAATTGAATCTCAAAGGACAAAAAGGGTTGACTAAATTATTACTTAGAAATATTCAAGAAAATAAAACTAAATGGTTATACCCATCCAATGACTAAAAATCATGAGACCTAAAGAGCTTGCAAATATTATCTAACCCTCATGCTAGATAGAACTAATCAAAAGTTAGGATGATTCACACACAATAAAGTGCACACATTGGTAAAAGCATGTGATTCTAGTTAGTGGTATGTGAAAATTTTATCAAAGGACAGAATAGTAGAATGTTTGCTTAACTTGATACAACTACTTGAATTAAAAAATATGATCATATTAAATGTACAAATCTCCATTCTTATTAAATAATAAAAATACTATTTGAGAAGAATTGATTGGTTACTACATTGAATTGCAAGTTATTTGTAAAGTGCATCCAATAAATTTATTAAAAACTTTGCTTATGCTCAAATATCGAGCAAGATTGAGTAGTTTTCACTCTCCCAAGGGCAATTGCTAGGGCTCGGTTTGAGTCAATTTTGTTCCACTTACAAGCACCTAACCAGCATTTAGGCATGAAAGTCTCATACAAAAGGTTCCCTCCTATGCCAACATGCAACTAAGGGGGATCTAGTCAAAAAAAGGTAATTACATAGTTGGTCCTATAATGAAAAATAAATCTTTATGAGTATGATGCGATGAGAATAGAGAGCTCAAAAATTATGGGCTAGTTATCACTCTGAAAAAGAGAGTAAATTTTTGTATCTCGCTCTATGAGTAGGAATCCAATGTAAAGATTATTAATAATATAAATGTTTTGAAAAGATTGTCCTCGTTGCTTTTGTGTTGTGCCAAACAAAGATGTGAAACAAACCCAATGATAAGGAAGAATTAAGGAAGTTGCTTTTAAATGTCAAATAGCGTACTAGCATGTTATGTTTAGAAAACTAAAGAAAACCACATGTGAATGGGAAGCAAGTGATTGTCTTTTTCTCGATGGAAAATGGTAAATGGCTAGATGGACCTGATAAGTCGAGTGCTTTTCTCATATGGAAATTTAGGACAAGAGCTACATGCACACCTTTCCTAGGGTTCGGTCTCAGATCCTAGTCACGCACAGTTTTAGGGGAATGGAGATACAATTTTGCCTTATGGGCATAGGGATAAAGATCAACTCCCCTCATCTCTCACTCACTATGAACCAAGTGATGAAATGATTGACATGCTCTCAGTCTTAAAAGATTCAAATGTGATCGTTAGGATTAAGAGCTACAATGTTATTAGAGATTCTTAGGTCCTTTAGGAACCTTTAGGTCACTCCTCTTGAGTGAAGTCCAAGTGCTTCACAACAAGGTATGCCTAGCCAATTATTCATATGAAGTATAGAAGATGCTAGCTAGGATAGAGACCTTAGACAACTACCAAGTGTCACCTTTTGCAAACAAGTGACGGGAATATTGTTACAACCCATTTTGATTGATGTAATAATTATTTTCTTTCTATGTTTTTTCTCCTTCCTTCCCCCTTGAACAATATTACCCGTGTGACTACGCTCATCATCGAGACTTCTTCTTGGAGTATGTGTATTCCCCATCAGCTTCACAACCATAGTTCTTTCCTATCATACGTGAGGTGAAATGCCAAAATACACACAATGATCACGCCAAAATTGACTCATAAGAATTGCTTCGAAACTAATTCATGATCACCATGTGAGAACGGGAAGTAAACCATAAGGTTTTAAACCCTTAACGGAAAGGATGAGTGAAATAGAATTAAAGAAGGGGGTTGGCTTGTACCAAGCTACCATTTTGATCTCCCTCTCTCAAATCATTGATACTTTTTTATATTATTATTATTATTATTTAAAACTAATAATTACTCCTCCCCCACCTCTCTACCCATCGACCAACTGCCTCTCTCTCCCTCTCATGTACCATGCATCACCCTCATCATCATCATCGTCATCGTCGTCATCATCATTATCATTATCATTCTCTCCCTTCTCCACCCTCTAACATCGCCACCACCTTCATTCTCTCCCCTGATCCCCCCCCATCGCCATCATCAACCTCCTCCCCTCTTATTCGTCCGATTAACATCTCCCCCCTTCTATATATATAAGTACTTCCCTATATATCATTATCCTTATCATCACAACAACCGTTAAAAATACTAGATTTTTAAATATATTTCTCCTACCCCCTATATCGGATTAACAAGTGAATCCCCATTCTCTTGCAAATTATCTTTAAGAGGAGAGAGAGAGAGAGAGAGAGAGAGAGAGAGAGAGAGAGAGAGAGAGAGAGAGAGAGAGAGAGAGAGAGAGAGAGAGAGAGAGAGAGAGAGAGAGAGAGAGAGAGAGAGAGAGAGAGAGAGAGAGAGAGAGAGAGAGAGAGAGAGAGAGAGAGAGAGAGAGAGAGAGAGAGAGAGAGAGAGAGAGAGAGAGAGAGAGAGAGAGAGAGAAGAAAAGTAGAAAGGTAGTTCCCCCTTCTCTTCTTTTCTTCCCTCTCGTAATCAATTACCAAAATTTAAATCAAATAATCTAACAATATTTTGTCCTCTCATCTTTCCCTCTGATTGATACTTAGAATTTTGAAAGTAAGACACCTAGATTTTTTTCTCCTCCTATTGCCACACACTTCCAGCTCAAAAATCCCATGACATTAGCAGGATTCCCACCCCCTCCCTCTCGTCAACTATAAAAGGAAGACATATTGAGAGTAAACGGAAGAGGGGAGGTAATAGCAAAACAATGCCTGAAGGAGAGGAGCAGTGACTAACTAGAGTGTTTAAGAGCAAGAGGGGAGGCAAATACCAAAATTCTTGAAGCACTTCCCCTGAAGGTGAAAACCCTTTTGCCTTGTTCTACCCACCTTCTTTTTCTTCATTCACCATGCCCTTGGCAAAAGAGTCAACCTGCCAAATGAGGTGAGACCTTCCTACATGTTGGGTCCATCTTTAGCAACATCAATGCAGGGAAAACATAGCCAATGATGCTATCAACTCTAACATTTATAATCAAGTATTTCTACTCTGAATATTTGTACGATCCATTTTCATTGAAAAAGGAAAGAATGTATAGAAATTATAATTCTTAAAAGGACCTTACTATAACTGCATAGGCAAAGTTATGGAATAACATGGATTAACCGCATCTTGAATGAAAATTTTAAAAAACTCTAGTTCTTAAATTAATCGTAAAGATAAGGTTAATGGCCTCACTTTAATGAAAGAATAAATATCATATGGTTTTCGTAGACATGTTGACAAAGTACCTTAGTCGTTGTGAACCATAAGAATTATCCATAAATAGGGTACATCTTCAATAACATTTTTTAAACTACAAAAATAAAAATATCGCTAAGTCACCCACACATGCACATCACAATTTTAGAGACAAATGAGAAAAAAAAGATGTTAGCAATCCTGCATGAAGCATGCATCAATCAGAAGAAATAATGTACAGTCGATTAAATAAATTCTTTAACTCATATATCGAATTATTATGTTTTTAAAGTCTCATCTCATAGAATAACAAAAGGTTAATACAAGAAATGATCATCACTTTATTTCTCCCAAATCAATACATAAATATCAAAAGTGATAAGGTATTCAAACTTAATACTTAGAAATATTCTAACAAAGAAAATAAAATGGTTTTACCCATCCAATGCCTAAACATTGTAAAGGCATAAAGAGTTTGCAATAGTTATCCAACCCACATGCTAAGCGATCTTTATAAATAATGCATAGAAATCTAATCCAATACTTTAATTTATATTATGATTGTTGATGTTTTAGAGTCTCATAAACAACCTAATCTTACCTATTTTAAATCATATAAAAAGTATAACTCATTACTCTTGTAGTTAGGAATTTAATCTCAAAGGACAAAAGGGTTGACTAAATTATTACTTAGAAATATTCTAGAAAATAAAACTAAATGGTTATACCCATCCAATGATTAAAAATCATGAGGCCTAAAGAGCTCACAAATATTATCTAACCCTCATGCTAGATAGAACTAATCAAAAGTTAGGAAGATTCACACACAATAAAATGCGCACATTGGTAAAAGCATGTGATTCTAGTTAGTGGTATGTGAAAATTTTATCAAAGGACAGAATAGTAGAATGTTTGCTTAACTTGATACAACTACTTGAATTAAAAACTACGATCATATTAAATGTACATATATCCATTTCCATTAAAATAATAAAAATACTATTTGAGAAGAATTGATTGGTTACTACATTGAATTGCAAGTTATTTGTAAAGTGCATCCAATAGATTGATTACAAACTTTGCTTATGCCTAGATATCGAGCCAGATTGAGTAGTTTTCACTTTCCCAAGGGCAATTGCTAGGGCTTTGTTTGAGTGATTTTTGTTCCACTTACAAGCACCTAACCAACATCTAGGCATGAAAGTATCATACAAAAGGTTCCCTCCTATGCCAACATGTAACTAAGGGGGATCTAGTAAAAAAAAGGTAATTACATAGTTGGTCCTACAATGAAAAAGAATTCTTTATGAGTATGATGTGATGAGAATAGAGAGCTCAAAAATTATGGGCTAGTTATCACTCTAAAAAAGAGAGTAGATTTTTGTATCTGGCTCTATGAGCAAGAATCCAATGTAAAGATTTTTAATAATATAAATGTTTTGAAAAGACTGTCCTCGTTGCTTTTGTGTTGTGCCAAATGAAGATGAAACAAACCTAATGATAATAAATAATTAAGGAAGTTGCTTTTAAATGTCAAATAGCATACTAGCATGTTATGTTTAGAAAACTAAAGAAAACCACATGCGAATGAGAAGCAAGTGATTGTCTTTTTCTCGATTTGATGGACAGCTCATCCATTTACAAGGAATTCCTAGTAGATCAGATTTTCAGCTTATTACCATTCAAAAACTCAAAAGAGAGTACAAGAGGCGTTCACATATATTTGTTTTGCATTTGAATAAAGAGTTGGAAGATCAACACATTAATTTATCAAGTCATCCAGCCTTGACAGCTCTTCTTAAGGAATATAGGGATTTGTTTGAGATGCCTACTTCATTACTTCCCAAGAGAGTAGTAGATCACCCTATTGATTTGGAGCCCAACTCAAAGCCAATCAATAAGCCACCTTATAGATTGTCTAAGTGTTGGGGGTAAAGGCGCCTCTGCCTAGCCTCCCGTGTATTACTACATTGACAGTACCAGCCACTGCACACTGCAGGTGGTGGGCGCTCGTCATAGTCACTTATTCTTTATTATTTTAGTGACAATTTGAATAAAGGAAGGCATGGCCACACATTATGGTTGCTGGAGTTCCCATTTCTTGTCTCTCTCTTTCTTGCTCTTGCTCTCCTGCCATAGCTCTCCCGTGCAAGCTTCGATCATTCTCACCTTTCAACCGCTAGCAGAGCAGGTCCTTTGCGAGTGCTTCCCGGCCTTTCCCGACATCTACACGAGGTATGAGAGCTTGCTTCTCACTCAGTTCTCAGCCATTCTTATTGTAGACCTTCATTGGGCTCTTGCTTATCCCCTATCCACCTTGATTAGACCCCTCAAGTACAACATCATGCTCACGTTTTATTTGCACCTATTTGCAAAAATGGCTCAAAAATCACTCTTTTTATCATATCTCGGGCATTTGAAACCCGATTCAGGCAAGGTAAGTGTCTAAGTTGGGGTTTTGGCATGCTCCGAACGCGATGATGATGTTAGATTTGCTCCGGACACGATGATGGAATATTCTACAATAGATTTCAGGCTGAGATAACATGTATTTGTATGCCTATGGCTTATATGATGCTTCTACTGATGTCTATTAATACCGGATCACTTGTGCATGTTATGCCTCTTATGTGAGGCACACTTGGAGCTGATTTAGCTCAGACATTGGTTGTTTTGAATAGTCCTAGATCTGGCCACAACAGGGCAGCACTTATCTCTTGAAGTCTATGCTTACCAGGATTGATCACTTGATGCATATTGATGCCCATATGATGTCTACATGTATGAAGATGCTATGCTAATGGATTGCCATCATTTTGGTACTGATTTGAGGCCTGAAATACTCAGTCTAGAGCAGTGAATGCTTGTTGTAAATAGTTGGGCTGAAGCTATTCTACTCATGTATGCTTATGCCTATGCTATTCAGGTCATGTCTTGGAGATGTACATTGATGTATTGACCATCGGGGATTGGAAAAGAGTTTGACATTGCTTCTTAATCATTGGTTGAGCTTGAGCTCCGCTTTCCAAAGCATTTGGATATTTATCTTGGATGTATCTTGGTACTTATCGGTCTATGCTTGACCGCTTTGGACAAGCACTTATGCTCATATCACCTACTTATGTCAATTACATTATTTGAGCTTGGATGCTATTGGAGCTTTACTTGGGCTTGACATTCAATTGTTTGGAGCATATTTTAGAGATTTATTGGCTTGCCAGAGTTCATTTTGGGATATACTTGATGTCTATGGATGCTACATATGGATCTCACACCGCTTCCATGTTCGAGACGTCTCATTGATGCTTGATCTTGGAAACTTGTCACTGGTGCTTGTACATGCTTTGTTCGAGCTTTGTTTCTTGATATTTACGGCCTTTGTGCCAGTGGAAGCGTCTTTGGATGCTTGTCAGACATTGAGCAGGCGGTCTATGCTATTTGAGCTTTTGAGACTATTTGGGATTTCTTACCCTTTGGGATGATGCATGGTTCATATGTCTTAGTTCCTTCTGATGCTTATGAGTTGACTCTTTGACTTGGGTCCCTTTCCTTGTGAGCTGACATCTACCTGTGTCAAGTCTTGGTAGTGGCAAACACACTTTGCTCCGTTGACTGGGGGTGTGCCTACTCACTGGCAGATATTTTATGACATGTTCGGGTGTTGGATTCATGCTTATCGACTGTCATATGCCTATGTTATGCTTGCAAGATGCTGGTTATGGTCTTGGCAGTATATGATTGACTTTGGATCCGCTTCTGGCACAGTTAGCTCTCATTTATTGAAATCTGTCATTTATTACAACAAGCTGAAATCTATAAATTTTGAGCACTTCTCTGAGGGTAATGCTTACTATTTGATGTTATCTTGGTCATATTTGGTGGAAGGTGCTTCTCTTGGTAAAATCCACTCTTTCAACTAGTTTTAGCAGTGGTCTTAGTGCATTTTCTGCTAATTACAGCAACCTGCAATTTTGCCTTTTTGCATTGATTTGGGACAATATGGCTGGTCATCTGAAAGACAAGGCTCTCTTTAACATTGCCAAGTTGGATGGTACCAACTATGGGTATTGGACGTCCCAAATATGGCAAGTTTTGGTGCAGAAGTTACAGATTAAACCCTTGCGTTTCAAAGGTGTCAAACCTGAGGATATGGATGATGATGTTTGGATGGAAGTTGATGAGCTATGCAAGTCTACCATGAGAAGATTCAAGAGCTCTGTGCGCAGCAGAGTTCTACATCACAGATGTATTGGCAAAAGCAGTTAATGGACCTTTGTATGAAGGAGGGGTCATCCCTATCATCTCATTTCAGTTAGTTTCATGCTATCATGAAGAATCTGTTGTCACAGGGTATCGAGTTCAACGATAACTTGGACCCCTTATTTTTGCTTGGCACCCTTCCTAAATCATGGGATGTATTCCGTACTGCCATATGCATGAACAAGCTTGATGGGCTGAAAATCAAAGATGTTGAGAGTGCTTTATTGACTGATGAAGTCAACAGGAGAAACAATGATGCTTCTTGCTCTTCACATGCATTGACCGTTAGAGGTGGCAGAAATGATAGGCATAATAGTGATCATAAGGGTAGGGACTCTCAAAAGTCTAGGTCCAAGTCACGTGGTCGCAGTAAGTCCCGTGGATGGAAGTCTGATCTTACCTGTCATTATTGTGGGAAAGCATGACATATTAGGCTGCAGTGCCATAAAATGCACGATGATAAGTGCAAGGAAAAGTGAAAAGATAAAGTGCAAGAAAAGTCTTCTGAGTGCAGCATAGTACTTGCAAAGTCTAGTGTGAAGATAGAAGAGGTTAATGTCATGCAGGCCACTGATTCAGATGATGATTACATACTTGCAGCTTCTTCATGCGATGCCTTACAAACTTCTGAGATACATTCTATGTATGCGTAGTGTTGGCTCTTAGATTCGGGTGCGTCCTTTCATGTGACATCCTATTAAGATTGGTTTCATACCTATCGTACCATGTCTGGTTCTGTGCCTCTTGGTGATGACAAGTCTCTTGACATTGTGGGCATTGGAGATATTAGGCTGTAGTTTCCTTCTGGCAGCTCTTTTGTTTTGCATGATGTATGCCATGTACCTGCATTGACTTGCAGCCTTATGTCAATTGGACAGCTTGATGATGCAGGGTATTTTGTGTCTTTTGGAGACTTTGCATGGAAGATTACTCGTAGCAGACTTGTACTTGCAAGAGGTGCCAAGTCTGACAGCCTCTATCTCTTACTTGTATTAGGAGCTACATTAGATCATGTTTTGTCTGTGGTTCTATTCCCCATGTATCCCTTTGGCATGCTCGTTTGGGGCATATATCTCTTAAAGGAATGAAGATGCTCCGTGCTTTGTAGTATCTTCCGCCTTTTGACTCTTCGCATTTTGATTCTTGTGATCATTGTTTGTATGGCAGGCAGACTAGAAATATGCATAAAAAGTCTGGTAAGAAATGCATCGTTGAGCCCTTGGCTCTTGTGCACTCAGATATATATGTGGGCCCATGCCCTGTCAGTAACTTGGTGGGGCAAAGTACTTTGTTACTTTCAAAGATGATTACTCACGTAAGGTTTGGGCTTATCCCATAAAGAGAAAATCCGATGTCTTAGACACATTTCAACGTTGGCTTGCATTGGTAGAGAACCAGTCTGGGAAAAGGCTCAAATGCCTAAGGTCAGATAATGGGGGTGAGTATGTATCACATTGTCGGAGGGGTTTTTGTCGAAAGGTCGAAATCCACCGGGGATTAGAAGTAGAAGAAAGTAGAGATAGGAGATGGAAGAGAAGATAGAGAATACCCAAGTGGTAAACACTACAAGAATAAATCAAAATGAATTGAATCAATATGTATTGAAAGAACCTTGAATCTTCGCACTACTCAAAACCAATCTCCAAGCATTAGATCTCCTGGAGCTTCTTGATAGAACAAAACGTGCATAAAAATTACAGCTCCTTCTCTGCTACTCGGAACCCAAATCAGATGGCTCTGTTGGCTCCGAAAGGGGGGTAAAACTGCAGGACACCTGATCACGGATCTCCCAGATCACTCCTTCCTCTTTCAGTTCAATCTATAGTTTTCAGCCTGTTTACAACGATCACGACGCGCACGATTTTGTCAATCTGTCTCTTTTATGAAAAATCTCCTAACTGGCTGAAAAAGCAACTTGCTTTTTGCATGCCATCCTAATCTAGAAGCTTTTCTAACTTTTTTAAATTTTTACAATAAATAATATCAAATATAGGCTAAAATTATCCAAAAATCTAGTATTTTTGGATAATCCATGCAATTCACACTAATACTAATGACTCAGATCACATTGACTCTCTAGATCAATAAATAAGTCGGATGATGATGCATTCCATACTTTTTCACACTATGTCCTCATAACATCACGACATCCATCCCCTCTGAACCTGCACATCCTCTGGTATGTGCCAAAATCCTAGTTGTCACCGGATTCTGAGTCCTTCTGATCCTCTACAACTATATCCTTTACTTCTTCATCTTCCATATCTTCCTGGCTAGCCTCTGTATCATGACCATTATTTTCTTCCATTTCTGGCAACTCATAGGTAGTAGATTCCCACCTTTTGAATAATTTGATTCTTTTTCCTGCTATCGGAAGTTTGATGGCTGTCCCATCCAGCTCATTTAATGCATAAGTAGCATTATCAAACACCTGTCTTACCACATAGGGCCCAAACCATCTTTTGGAAACTTTGCGTATGGCACTATGCTAATTATCTAAACTGTTATCATAAACCAATACCCAATCCCCATCTTGTATGGTTCTTGGTATCAGTCTATGTCTTTTATCCAATCGTTTCTTGTTCAGTATCCTTGCTGCCCTTAACTTTGTAGTTGCTGCCTCTATGTCTTCTGACTTTCTTTCCAACTATCTAATGCGTAAGGTCAACAACTCCTCTCGATTCAACTCCTCCTCCCAAGATAACACACTCCATGTGATTGTCATCTCTTTTATCGGCATGATAGGTTTTTGACCATACATCAACTCTGCAAGCATATATCCTGTAACATCACTATGAGTTATTCTGTCAGCCCACAAAGCATAAGGGAGCAATCGTGGCCACTCTTTTATCTTCTCTCCACATGCTTTTGCCAATGCCTTCACAATAGGTGGGTGACCTCTTTCACTTTTTCCATTTCCTTTAGGGTTATAGGCTAAAGTTAAAGCAAGCTTTATCCCCAACCATGCAAAGAAATCATGAGCCTCATCTGCATCTAGCTCACCCCTATCTGCTGTAAATTTTCCCACACAGCCATATCGATAAAAGATCTATTCTAAGAGAAAAGTACATACGGCATTTGTTGTCTTAGTACATAGAGCTCTCCCTTCCACTTGATTAGTCAAGTCTTCATGAGCAAGCACAAGATACCTCATTCGCCAAACCTGTAGGTATTGTGACCAGATCCACCACCCATTTAAAATGAAGAGACAATGGATATGTGGGTTACAATCCATCCTGATGTCTCACAGATGAATGCATGTTTCCACAAAGTGAGCAACATCCTTATACATACCCTGCCACCAATATCTTTCATTGATCTTTGTAAAAGTACCCCAAACACCTCTATGACCAGCCCACAAGCTTTCATGAAATTCTTGCATTACTCTTACTTGTGAAGCTCTGTCACCTAAAACTCGCAATGGCATACCCTATTTCTTTTTAGCATGTTTCCATAAGTATCCATCTTTTAAGAAAAATCCATAGGCTTTCCTCTTGATCTTCTTAAACTTCTCATCTAACCATTCATCTCTCTTTGTTAATGTACTGAGATATTGACCAATTCTCACCCACTCTCCTGTATATTTGTCTTCCAGAAACACTTCTACACAAGATGCAAAACATCTAAAGTGTCTTCTCTTTGTTGTCCAAGCTCCTGTTGATGCTGTAGCAACACCTTGCATTGCTAAATTCACTCTTGCAACATCATTTTCAGCCATAAGAAAGTCATCTTCTTCCTCCTCATCCATCATCCCATCTTCATTCTCATAGCGTGCTTGAGATAACATGTCTGCCACTGGGTTATCTCTTCCTGCAATATGCTGAAATTCAGGGTTCAAAGATTTGATGTATGCAATCCACTGGAGCATAGCAATGTCCGGGGTAGAACAACTAGTAATCATACCCAATATCGGCAAACAATCAGTCTCAATGGCTACATGAGCACCCATAAAATACTCATTATCACATTTAAGGGCTGTCACAATTTCCCATTATTCTCTTTTTACATGTGGATATCTTCTTTGTCGTTCAGTCAATACTTTTACACCAAAACGTATTACATATCTTTGCCCTTCCTCAACATCTTGCCCAATTGCCCATCCAATCCTGATTAGGCTTGTATCAACAGTAATAATGATAGGCTTTCCATGTAAATAGTCAGCCTTTCTCAACGTAGGAGCAGATTTTAAGAGTTGCTTCAATTTCTTCATTGCTTTTTGATGCTTCCTTTCCCAATGAAATTTCTGACCTTTCCTTAGAAGCTGATAAAGAGCATCGGCTACATGTGCAAAGTGAGGAATCCATATCAAATAGAACACACATGCACCCAAGAATCTACGCACCTCTGATACATTCGTGCATACATCTTGCATTCTATCAATCCCATCTATTTTTGCTGGTGATGGCCTTTGCCCATAAGGCCCACACATATGCCCAACAATAAAAACCTCTTCAACTCCAAAGACAGACTTTTGTCCAGAAAGAGTTAAATGCACCTCTTCTAGACATATCAAAATCCTCTCACAATCCACAATATGGTCTGCAACAAACTGTCTGCATCCATGAGCATCCATCTCTTCATTCTTTTCATCCATTGCACACCCTTTGATTGGAACATCATCCAAGAAGGGCATAGTCAATTGTGGTATAAAATCCCTGAGTACCCTATTCATAGCATTTGTCATGTGTGCCACTGAGTTTGTTGCACCCTATGGGAGAGTGCACATCTGTACTAACCCCAAAGGGGTCTTCATGGTTGTGATATCCCTGCTTTCAATTGCAAGCTGAAACTGATCATAACCCGAGTAAAGATCACCAAAAGAATAGATCGCTCTGCCTGCAAAAGCCTCTGCAAATTCATCAACCACAGGACCTGCACCCACATTTCTTATGGTCACTTTATTGACCAGTTGCATGTCTTAAATAAATCTCAAAGCCCCATTCTTTTTGGGCACAATAAACCAATGATTTGAGTACGGGGCTGAAGAAGGCTCCAAGATCTTCATGCGAATCTTTTCATTTAGCAAATCCATCAGATTTGGCAAGTAAGCTTTAGGCACTGGAATAGGTCTCAAGTTCCATGGTACATGTGGCACAACAAATATGACTATAGGAGAGACAACATTTGGATCCACACAACCTATTTCACTTGGCTGAAATGCAAATGCCTTCCCATGTCTAGCCAACATCCACATAAAACAATCTCTCTTAGCAGGCAAAAGAAACCCTTCTACTCCAACTTTCAATTCCTGTAATGTTTCAGATGTAAACTGATGACCTATATCTTTAGGATCCCATAAGCTTGGCTGCCTTGACACTTTTTCATACATACCCTCACTCTCTGGTGGAAGTGGCAATGCAATTGGTTTCATCTTTTTGTCAACTGTCTTATACTTTGTCTCCACAAGTGCTTCAGCCCATTTTAATCCTTCCTGCTGAGAAAATAATGCTATAACATCATACATATCCAAAGAACATATTGACAACACTATGTTTTCAGCCTCATTTTCTGCATGTATAGTTGCTGAAATTTCAGCCATAGTGTCAGTAATATTCAGCCCATAAAAGATGCCTAAAATGCCATCATTTTCAGCTAATAATCCCAATGCTCTTAGTTTCTTAGTAGCCCATTTCATAGATATGCGTTCAGCCCTACACATAGCTTTCATAGGCTTAAACCAATATGAACTGTTTGCTATAAACTGAGAATTACCAATAGTAAATACATGCTTCATTTCATCAAAAGGCGAGTACACCCTCTGAATAACACTACTGTAGCCCTGCATTACAACAGTGCTTAATGAAAATCCAGGTCTTTGAATTCCCTTGCATTTGGAACCAAAGGAGACTCTCGAAGTGTATCACGATTTCTAGGATGATTAACACAAACAGTAAGAAATTTGATTGCTTTTCTCCCATCCTTGCTTCTGACTCTTGCATAAGCAGAACCATCATCAAGCACCTTTGTTTCCATATCACACTTGTAATATAGGGATGTCCCAAAATCACTGCATATGAGGAATTATCTTGCACAAAGAAGTGTTGGTCTTCCTGTACATCACCAATCGTCACTTTTACATTAGGACATACAACATAGAGCTCCCCTGAAGAATTATTTGCAGCTCTCATTCGCCAACCATGATCAGTGTCTATAGGCCATGTACCATTTTCATACAATCCACGCTCAATGACATTTATCTCAGACCCATGGTCAACTAAAGCAACACAAGGAGTTTCACGCTCCCCTATTTTCACTACCGTTTCAGTGGTAGCTCTAGCCCAATGATTTCTTGTGTAGTGACTTAGAGGAATAAATCCTAGAGTCTCTTCTCCATATTGTTGCATTTTCCTTACTCCACCATGTATATTGCTACAAGACAATGCATTTTCAGCCACTTTCTTCTCTTTTCCACATGCTATCCATTGATTAGTAGCATCCTGTATAGACAATCATGTACTTACTTCATGCTCATATTTAGCCGAATACCCAACAAACCAACTTCCTCTTCAAATTGCAGCAATGCACTAGTAGTATCACCAAGAAACTGACGCTTCCTTTTAATTATGTTAATGATCTCATAATGAAATTCTCACTTGGCAATGCCAACCACCTCTCCAAAGGTAAATTTCACCCGACTATTTAAGATGCGTTCTTCAAGAACCTTCTTAAGATCTGTGGCTGTCTCAATGTTAGATTGCAACTTATATCCTGGCTGCTTGCCCTTCTTTTTGCCCTCTTGTTTGTTATCCTATTTTTGCTTTCGACTGACCTCTTCCATAACATGCTCGGGAGGTGGCTGATTTGGAGCTTTAGGCTGATCCATACTTCTTCTTGTCATTATTTTAGATGTCCCTGTAATATCTTCATCCCTTTTTTGTTTTTCTTCCACAAGTACATCCGTGTTTTGTACCTTTGCTAAATATGCATACACTGAATATGCATCTACCAGTGATTCCGAACCAGTTATGCCACGAATGTCTTGCCCTGCATGAGACATTTCACTATCAGTGACCTTTCTCTTTTCAGCTACATGTAAAGCACGTGTCTATATTTCAGCCTTTGGACCAACCATCACCTGGCCATACATTCTATCCAACTGTAGACCAAAAGTAGAAGCATGTATAAGCATTTCGGATAGCCAAGTCTTCCAACAACTTCTGCATACCTCCCTTTCCAAAATTCAAAGCAAGAGGAAATCCCGTTTCTTGTGCATAGATCTTGCCATATTTCCAAAAGATAAGCTGTTGTGCCAAGGCCTCCTGATAGGTAGCACAATCCTTTCTCTCGTGCTGCAAACTGTCACACCACATACATCTTTTCCAGCTTAGGGGTTGCTGCCGGTTCCCTTTTCTATTGTCCTTTTTCGTCCAATTTTGCAACCTTCAATTGAAGATCCCGCATCCCTTTGACCAATTCATCCAAGACATCTTCCCTAACAGAGGGAACAATAGCAGGTACAACCATAGGGTTAGCCACAGAAGCGGGTGGCTTACTGGATACTTCAAATGTTTTGCCCGTAACAGTGGGCAAGCTAGAGACATGCAATCTTTCTCTTCTTCTATGCTTCTTCACAAGCACAGTAACAGCTTTCTTGACATGTCTCCACTCTATTTTCAAACCTGTCTCTGTAGTCTGATCCTCCAGCAAATCATCAAGCTTCTCTTGAAGCTTAGGATCAGCTGCCTGTAGAAACAATTCAATTTTCTGACTTGCAAGAGCTTGCTGTTCTGTGAGATCCAACTACTCAAATCGACTTTCAAATTCTCTTAACAATTCTGTAGCCACAAGACCCTTATTGGGTTGTATAACCCACTCTTGAAAAGTCTTGTGCGTAATCAAACTGGTGTCCTCAATGTAAAATTCTTCCCTGAGTGTCTTCTCGAAGGCTACCCAGTCTACATCCTGCAAGTATAATTCAGTAATCCGTGCTTTCAATTCATGAACAATAACACGTACAAAATACAGGTTCCATGAAGATTGAGCCACTCTAAAGAATTCCATCTTCTGAGCATAGGTATGTACATATGCAGATACATTCCTGCCATTGAATAACTTCACCTCACGCTCAACTGCTTACAAAGCATTCATCACAACACTTTCTGTTTGAGCTGAAGCTTGCATCACCTGTTGTTGTTGTTGTACATGCATAAGCATATTCATATTTTGCACCAATTGTTGCAAAACATCACTGGAGAATGTATTCAGAGATTCTCCCATCTTGTCTTTCCTTCTTTTGATGACCTTTTACATCGGGTTCACCAATGTCGGAGGGGTTTTTGTCGAAAGGTCGAATCCACCGAGGATCAGAAGTAGAAGGAAGTAGAGATAGGAGATGGAAGAGAAGATAGAGAATACCCAAGTGGTAAACACTACAAAAATAAATCAAAATGAATTGAATCAATATGTATTGAAAGAACTTGGAATCTTCGCACTACTCAGAAGCAATCTCCAGGCATTAGATCTCCTGGAGCTTCTTCGTAGAACAAAACGTGCATAAAAATTATAGCTCCTTCTCTGCTGCTGGGAACCCAAATCAGATGGCTCCGTTGGCTCTGAAAGGGGGGTAAAATTGCAGGACACCTGATCATGGATCTCCCAGATCACTCCTTTCTCTTTCAGTTCAATTTGCAGTTTTTAGCATGTTTACAACGATCGCGACGTACGCGATTTCGTCAATTTGTCTCTTTTATGAAAAATCTTCTAATTGGCTGAAAAAGCAACTTGCTTTTTGCATGCCATCCTAATCTAGAAGCTTTTCTAACTTTTTCGGATTTTTATAATAAATAATATCAAATATAGGCTAAAATTATCCAAAAATCTAGTATTTTTGGATAATCCATGCAACTCACACTAATACTAATGACTCAGATCACATTGACTCTCTAGATCAATAAAGAAGTCGGATGATAACGCATTCCATACTTTTTCACACTGTGTCCTCATAACATCACGACAACGTGCTTTTGAGAAATTTTGTGATGAGCAGGATATTAAGTGTCAATTGACCGCCCCTTACACCCCACCCCAAAACAATATGGTTGAACGCATGAATAGGACCATTCAAGAAAGGGTACGTAGCATGCTTAGCCAAGCTGGCTTACCGCAACACTTTTGGAGTGAGGCAGTTACTATTGCAGTGCATCTCATTAACAGGTAATTGCCTAGCAGTGGCATTGACTTTTAGGTTGCCGAGGAGGTATGGGCAGGCAAGCCCCCCTCTTATGATCATTTGCGTGTCTTTGGATGTGAGACATTCTGCCATGTGCCCAAAGACAAACGCAATAAGCTGGATCCTAAAAGTGTCAAATGCATTTTCATTGGCAATGGACATGCAAGAGAGATGGGTTACCATCTATGGGATCCGCAAGCACGAAAAGTGATCCGCAATCATGATGTCATCTTTCATGAGGACAAAATGCATATGCAACCTGAGAAAGTGATTGAGGTACACAGAGTTATCTTTCAGGAGGAGCCACCTGCTCCCGTTCAGCCCCCGCTCCACGGCCAGCTAGACAGTGCGCAGCATCACTTGATGCTCATGGCCCAGATGCTAGATATGTTAATGTTAGATAGAATGTCAGTCAGATAGCAAAGCATGGATTGAGGTGTTCTACTAGAGGTAGACGACCTGCTGACTGTTTTTGCGCCCTCTATGGATTATGTACTGGTTATAGATGCAGGAGAGCCTCTCACTTATGATGAGGCTATGTGCATGGGTGATTGTCACTCTTGGGAGAGGACTATGTAATCTGAGCTTGACTCATTGCATAAGAATAAGACTTGGGATTTGGTTTCCTTGCCTCAGGGTAAGAAGGCTTTGCCATGCAAATGGGTGTACAAGTTGAAAAGTATCCCTGGACACCCCAAGCCGGCATACAAGGCTCAATTGGTTGCTAAGGGTTTTAATAAGCAGGAGCATGGTGTTGACTTTGATAAAGTCTTTTCTCCTGTGGTCAGGATGACCATCCTATGCTTAGTCTTGGCCTTGGTTGCACAACTTGACCTGGACTTGTATCAGATGGATGTCAAGACGACTTTTTTACATGGAGACTTGCATGATGAGATTTACATGGAGCCACCTAAGGGCTTTGCAGACCCTGGCAGGGAACACCTAGTGTGCAAGCTAAAGAAGAGTCTATATGGCTTGAAGCAGGCACCTAGAAAATGGTACTATAAGTTTGATGCATTCATGCAGTCACAGGGCTATAGCCGCAGTGCTATGGATCCCTGCTTGTACACGAAGAAAGCCCATAACGGTTCTTTACTGATTTTGATATTGTATGTGGATGACATGCTTTTAGTAGGGAAAACTCATGCGAAGCTCGATGCTCTTAAGGCTCAGCTCAAGAAGAGCTTTGAGATGAAAGATTTGGGATAGGCCTCTCATATACTTGGTATGCGCATCATGCACGATAGATCTCAGGTACTCCTCTATCTGTCATAGAGGAAATATGTTCATAAGGTCCTCGAACGTTGTCGTATTGCTGCGCATTCGAGGTGTGAAAACCACCCAAAAGTTGTGTGTGTGATTTGATACTTTGTACATACTTAGTTGTTGTGTTTACATTTATTTTCTGCGTATGAGTATAGTGGAGAGAAGTTTGGAGGCATAGTGGTGAGCATGAAGGGATGCTTTCAGTCTATATTGAGCAGGACTAAGGAGAGAAGGCTTTACATTGGACAAGTGTTATATGTTGATGCTCTTCAGGAAGGATTTACATCAGACATTTATGTTTATAGTACCCTGGTGTCTATGTATAGCAAAAGTGGGAGCATTGTAGAAGCAGAGAATGTGTTTGATGGGTTGTCTGAGCACAGTGTTGTGTTATGGAATGCTTTGTTTTCTATCTATCTAGAGGTATGATCTGCTTCCTGAGTTTGGAATGGCATTTATCTGCACGTATGGTGACTATTCATGTATGGTTGAAGCTCAAGCCCTCTTCAATGGAATGCTCGAATGGGAGAGAGCTATACATCTTACCAGCTATGAGGTGTCCAAACACAATAATGTGGTTCATCCTACAGCTCAATTTGGGTACAAATCAACGGTTGGTCCACATTGTATGCTGGGAACGAGGACAAAGGGGGCATGAGAAAGAAAAAGCAAAAGAGGACTATTTTTAAAAGGGCCTTTTTGGGGGGAAAAAAGGGCTTAATGGAGAGGAGTGCAGAAAAACACGGAGAAAAAAAAGGTCATTTTTTTTGGGAGAAGATCATCGACTGGTCTGAGAAAAAGGAAGGGGAATCTCAGCAACGGAAGGAGGGGAAGAAAAACAGAGACACCTACGTGATTTAGAGGGAGCTGAAATTGGCGATGCTGTGGCAATAGAGAAGTAAAAGGGAGGATGTTTTGGAGGCTGTGAGGAACTAGAGAAGACAGTGCTGAAGACAGAGCTACGATGGAGTTAAATAAAAAGGACGAAGGAGTTCTGTTCATGAAGATGGAGAAGAGGAAGGGAGGTTCAAAGCATCAGTCATATGGTCCACCCTTGGCGCATGTGGAAGTTGAAGAGTGTGCATGAGATCTTGAAATGGTGATATCAACTCCGTCCTGTAGCTATTGAGCTTTTCAGCATGGATGGATGTAATGACCTGCTTGTGTTTCATAAAAAATGAACGTGACGAAGTCTTCAAAAATCTTCTCGCCATGAATCTTCCTCGGAATAGCATGTTGGATGCTACCATCTCAGGTGCCTCAAAACAAAAAAGTAATGAAGGGATTCGGCACTTTCATATCTTTTCCTGATGAATAGCTACCAATACATTGTCTAAAAAAGTCAAGGCCTTAGAGATACGCACATTGCTTAGTGATGATTGGCTGAGACGGCGTATGAGCAAAGTCAGCAGTATCATAATGGATATCTAAGGGCTGCACAGACGAAGGTTTTGGCTTGCTTGAGAGATGAAGGATTGCATTCAGGTGAAAGTTCCTTCTCCAGCGGTGTATCAAAGACGGTTCTCAAGGAAAGGTTTAAAGCATTTAATGCAGCTTTTGAGGAGATTGTCAAAACTCAGCAAAGTTGGATTGTTTCAGATTCTCAGCTGTGTGCTGATCTTCAGAACAGAGGAGACCTTCATCAAGGAGTGTGAATGGGACCAACTCTTTTGGTTCTTTGGATGACAAAGTAGAGGCGCAAGGAAAGACAGGAAAGGTGCTTTGTCTCATCGAATTTTCGGAATCTGAAGACCTTCCTCTCTGAATATTTCTTGTGAGATACTGCAACAGAATAAGATCCTTGAGGTCATTAAGAAGAATCTGGTGAAGAAGTGCATCGAGCTGCTCTTTGACATCGCTGAAAACAAAGAAGACTACAATACGTTATGAGTGCATATTTATCAGATTTTCACATGGTTTTATCAGATTCATGTGGCATTACATGTGATGGAGGGCCGCTGGCTTATGAGTATGGCTGCAGACTCTGAACTGCATATTCGTGGAGACTGTAATATTCGTGAACACTGCAGTGCTTGTGAAGACTACAGTGTTGAATCTAGCGGCCGATTCTTTGTTTGAGGAGCTGGGCACTTCATCGCAATTGGCAGAAGTACTGCTCACGTCATCTGATATTTTGCAGTTTCTATTAAATGGAATTTTCCTTTTTGGTGAGGAATCTGTTGTTCAGACACTAAACCTTCTGACATTGGCATTCTATGTTGGAAAAGAGTTAGGAGCATCCACTGTAACCAAAGTGAGCTCTACAGAATCAACAATCACTGACGGCCTGTCTTGCTATTTTGCATTATAAAGGGCCTCCAGTTTGGCTCGAGATTAGTTTGTGCTGGTCATGTTTTGTTCCTTGGTCACACAGTCTTTATTAGATCTTGAGCTCTACCTGAGGAAGATTTTAAGGACACTTAGTCTTGTTCTGGAATTCAGCACCAACTAAGGGCACTCAGTCTAGTTCTGGGATTCAGCAACAATTGCTTTGAATTACTTCTTTGACATTCTTTCCTTCAGAGAATACAAAATTTAAGTACAGTTAGCTAACAAGATGATACAATCACTGATGGACCAGTATATGGATTTCAAAGTGGAGATTGACTGTCCAAGTAGAGAAAAATGCAGTATGACTGCAATAGATTGGACTTCATGAGTTTGCTGCTTTGCCATGGAATGTGTGGATGTGCAAATTTTATGCCAAGTCTCATATGGACATTCTCAGAATGACCAAAAGCAGTATACATTGTTTGTATTTACTGGAAGGATGTTATTGATTGCAGTGTACATGTAAGCAATCAAGTTTCATGTTTCATGGGAAGACAAGGTGTATGAATACTCCAGTATTTGAGTAGACTTTCCACAACAGATTCACTTGAATGGGCATCTAACTTCTCTGAAAAATGCAGTGTTTTTCTACCATCTAGAGTATAAACATGCCCTTTGTTTTCTGCTGCTTTGATGCTCACAAATCCTCTCATCTTGCTTATTCGTATGATTGAACTTCTATCCTGAAATTATTCAAAGTCCTCTGTGGTCGCGACTTTGCTTTTGAAAAACCCTTCGACAACGCTTTCGCATGCAGGATGTTAAGCATATTGGCTGTCCATTACCTTCTCATGTGAAGGTTTCACAGATCGATTGTCCGCAGACAGATGAGCAGAGGGCCGAGATGGCCAAGATTCCCTATGCATCAGCCGTGGGCAGTCTTATGTATGACATGATAGCCACCCGTCTAGATATTGCTTTTGTAGTTGGGGTTGTGGCACGCTATATGGCTATACCTAGCAAGAAACATTGGGATGCTGTGAAGGGTATCATGAGGTAGGACATGCAGATAGTAGGAAGTCCACTTCTGGCTATGTGTTCACTTATGCTGGAGGGGCTATCTCTTAGATGCCTAGGGCGTAGAAGTGTACGACCCTTTCTACTACAGAGGCCGAGTATATTGTAGCCATAGAGGCTTGCAAAGAGGCTATCTGGTTAGGTCGTTTGATTGTAGAGCTTGGTATGATAGATGCTATGCCTACACTGCATTCGGATTCTATGAGTGCCATTCAGTTGGCTAAGTATCCGGTCTTCCATACAAAGACAAAACATATTGAGGTGAGGTATCACTTCATTCACGAGGTCATTGAGGACAGTTCTGTTGACCTTGTCAAGATTCTGACTGAGCAGAATCCTGTAGACTTGCTCATGAAGAGCCTCACTACTGAGCACTTTGCCTTCCTCAGGAGATTGATGGGCATTGGATGAGATGACCTCTTTTTCCTCATCCTGTTGTACATGTGTACACGTTGTACTTTCTTTTCTTTTTTTTTTCTCTCTCATTGGGACATATTCGCCTTTAAGTGGGAGGTTATTGGGGGTAAGGCGCATCCCCCTAGCCGCCCGTGTATTACTACACTGACAGTACCCACCACTGCACATTGCAGCCATCACAATCACTTATTCTTTATTCTTTTAGTGACAGTTTGAATAAAGAAAGTCCCGGCCACACATTATGGTTGTTGGAGTTCCCATTTCTTGTCTCTCTCTTTCTTGCTCTTGCTCTCCCGCCATAGCTCTCATGTGCAAACTTCGATCCTTCTCACCTTTCATTAAGTGTGAGCGAGAGGAAGTAGCCAAGCAAATCAAGGAACTTCTTGAGATGGGATTCATCAAAACAAGTTCTTTACCTTATGCATCTCTAGTTTTGTTAGTAAAAAAGAAAGATGGATCTTTCAGGATGCGCATTGACTATAGGAATCTCAATAAGAACATAGTGAAGAATAAGTATCCAATACCCAGGATTGATGATTTGCTTGATGAGCTCGAGGGGGTTCGATTCTTTATGAAGATTGATTTGAGGTCAAGGTATCATCAGATCTGCATGCGAGAGAGGGTGATGAAATCAAGACTGCTTTTAGGACTGATTGAGGGCTCTATTATTTCTTAGTGATGCCATTTGGGTTTACAGATGCTCTAGCTACCTTCCAGAGCCTAATGAATAAGATTTTGCAGTCTTTCCTATTTCAATTTGTCTTAGTTTTCTTTGATGACATTCTGATTCACAATAAGACCCTTCAGGATCACTTATCACACATGAGGAAGGTTTTTGATGTATTGAGACATCACAGCCTTTTTGCTAAGGAGAAGAAATGTTATTTCATGCAGATTGAAGTGGAATACTTGGGACATATTGTTAGTGAAAAAGGGGTATAGGCTGACCCCAAGAAGGTGCAATGTGTAAAAGATTGGCCAACTACTACTACTACTACTACTACTACTACTACTACTACTACTACTACTACTACTACTACTACTACTACTACTACTACTACTACTACTACTACTACTACTACTACTACTACTACTACTACTACTACTACTACTACTACTACTACTACTACTACTACTACTACTACTACTACTACTACTACTACTACTACTACTACTACTACTACTACTACTACTACTACTACTACTACTACTACTACTACTACTACTACTACTACTACTACTACTACTACTACTACTACTACTACTACTACTACTACTACTACTACTACTACTACTACTACTACTACTACTACTACTACTACTACTCCTCCTTCTCCTCTTATAGGATTTCTTGGTCTATCTTCTTTCTACTGCCATTTCATCAAGCATTATGTAGCTATTGCAGCTTCTTTGACAAGTTGAAGAAGGAAGCTTTCTACTACTACTACTTCTCTTATAGGATTTCTTGGTCTATCTTCATTCTACTGTCGTTTCATCAAGCATTATGTAGCTATTGCAGCTTCTTTGACTGACAAGTTGAAGAAGGAAGCTTTCTTTTGGGATGTTTTTGCAGATAGTAGCTTCAACAAGTTAAAGGAACTCCTTACTTCCGTCATATTTCTCGAAAGAATTTACCATACAGTGTGATGCCAAAGGCTGAGGCATTGGGGCTATTTTGTTACAGGAGCATGGAGTGATTGCCTTTGAAAGTCGTAAGCTTACATATAAAGAAATGGCCATGAATGTTTATGACCAAGAGATATTGGCTTTCTTGCATGCAATAAAAAAATGGCACCATTATTTGTATGGTAGCCGATTCAGGGTCCAGAGTGATCACAAGGTTCTTAACTATTTCCTTACTTAGTCCAATCTTACTCCTAAGCAGCGTCGGTGGATAGCTACCTTGCAAAATTATGATTTTGACATCACTCATACGAGGGGTAAAGACAATATAGTGGATGATTCTCTTTCTCGTATGTGGGCTTGCAAAGTTTCAATAATTAGTGAGATGCATATTGATTGGATTGAAGAACTATATGAGGCTTATCTTTTGGATGAAGAGCTCAGCCATATTTTTCAGAAATTATAGTAAGGTCTCATGGAAGATAACTCGCATTATCAGCTTAAAAATGACCTTATTTGGTTAAATGGCAAGATTGTCATTCCTTCTACCTCTTCTTTTACATGGATAATTATGGAGGAAAAACATTCTTCGCCTTTAGCTGGACACCTTGGAGTTTTCAAGACCTATGATAGGATTAGAAAAAGTTTCTATTGGAAAGGGCTGTTGAAAGATGTCAAGGACTTTTTCGTGAAGTGTATGCCTTGTCAGCAAAATAAGGACAGCACCCATAAGCTAGGTGGTTTGTCGCAGCCATTACCCATTCCTATAGGTAAATGGACTCATATTACACTACAAGGATATCAGGCCATAGCGACGCTCCACAAAGAAAAAAAACGCGGGCCAAAACCCGAGCGCGTTTCATTTCGCGCATTCACGAAAGTTTTCGAGAGGGAGAGCGACCATTTTGCTTAGAGGGAAAGAAAGAGAGAAAGAAGGCTTCTCACCGCCGCTACCGCCACCGCCGTTGTTCGCGAAGAAGACAAAGGAGCCGTCGTTGCAAATGAGAGCCGCCAAACCCTTCTTCGAATCTTTATGGTGAGTCCATTCTCTCTCTCTTTTACTTGTTTAGGGTTTAATTTGTGTATGTTGAGAGAGGGAGAGGAAATGAGAGAGAAAGAGAGGGAGAAGGAGAGGGAGGGGGAGGAAATGAGAGAAGGAGAGGGAGGGAGAGAAAGAGAGAGGGAGAGGGAGGGAGAGTGCATTCTCTCTCTCTTTTACTTTTTTATATATAATTTGTGTATATTGAGAGAGGGAGAGAGAAAGAGAGAGAGGGAGAGGGAGGAAATGGGAGAGGGAGGGGGAGGAAATGAGAGAGGGAGAGGGAGGGAGAGAGAGAGAAAGAGAGGGAGAGGGAGAGGGGGAGGAAATGGGAAAGGAAGAGGGAGGGAGAGAGAAAGAGAGGGGGAGGGAGAGCCTTCTAACAATGTTAAACTCCATCGATAGGGCTTTTCAGTTTTCAGAAAAACACTTGACAATGTATTTATTTCATGTATTAGTGTTATGATTTCAGCATACTTTGTTTTTGTTTACACGAGTATTGTACATAGTGCAGAAACTATTTTGTATGGCCACAAATTTTTTTCCATGTTTGTTGCTATTAGCATCGCAAATTTACTACTCGCGTCGTTATTGGCATCGCAGACCGTCGTATCAGCGTCGTTATTGGCCTCGGTATCAGCGTCGCAACGCTGATACCGATGCCAATAACGACGTTGATACCGACGCTGATACCAACTGTTCTATGGTGTCGCCAATAACGACGCTTTTTGTGATGACGGGGGTAAATTTTGTTATTTACATTTTCGTCGATTTTAATGTCGGTATAAGGCCTATATCTTGTAGTATTACTATGGATTTCATTATTGGCTTGCCTAATACCAAAAAGGGATGGAATAGTATATATGTGGTGGTGGATAGACTCACTAAGGCAACCCATTTCATTCCAATCATGACCCAATTTATTGCTTCTCAAGTGGCTAGTCAGTTCATGGAGCAGATTTTTAGACTACATGGATTACCATAGGTGATTGTTCATGATAGAGACTAAACGCTCACGAGTAACTTTTGGCAGGCAGTATTCACATCCATGGGCACTAAATTGGCTCCTTCTACGGCCTATCATCCACAAACTAATGGACAGACAGAAAGGGTAAATAAATGGTTGTAGACTTATCTTCTCCATTTCTGCTATGATGTCCAAAATTCGTGGGATTATTGGTTACACTCGGTTGAGTTTGCCTACAAAAACTCTACTCATACTAGCATTGGAGTTTCGCCCTTTGAGTCTATGTATGGCTATAAGGTGCCCTTACCCATAGTTAACCCTTATCCACAGTCAACCCACAGTCATCTTTAATGAAAGAATCAACCCTCATGGAAAATAAGAGTTGGAAAGAATGCAAACACTTCTTCAGTAGTGTAAGATAAATCTTAGAAAAGCTCAAGACCAAATGAAGATGTATGCTGATGAGAAGAGGTGGCCTTTAGAGTTCCAAGAAGAAGAATTGGTTTTATTGAAGGTGCCCAAGTCGAGGTACTCTACTTTGAAAGATGGATCTAGTAACAAGCTTGCTCATATATTTTATGGCCCCTATCGAATCTTGAAGCGCATTGGAGACTTAGCATTCAGATTAGAGCTACCCTCTTCCACAAAAATTCATAATATCTTCCATGTTGGTCAGCTCAAGCCTTTCTATGGTGATCTTGTTGATACAATTGATGAGCTGCCACCACCTATTGATGAAGGTCTTATTCATTACATCCCAGAGGCTGTCATAGGTCGGTGTGAGAAGAAACTTTGATCTCGTTCCATCATTGAATATTTGATCAAATGGAGAGGTTTACCACTTGATGAAGCTTCTTGGAAGCCTGATTCTATATTAGACAAGTTGCCTTTCCTAAGGGACACATTCGTGGCTGAAGCCTATTGACTATGGAGCTAGTTTTGGTGCAGACAGGGACATGACAACACTCTATTTTAAAACAATTTTTATTGTCCCTAATTTTTAGAATTAAGCCACTTACATAGCGTCAAAGTACTCTTCAAGAGCTACGTTTTGACATGTGGCATGTCTCATTTGGACACTTCTACTAGAAGTTATGGAAGATTTGGTCTAGCAGGGTCTGTTTACACAGCAAGCTGTCTACTTCATTTTGAGTTCATCAGTTGAAGATTTCATGGCTCCATATACTTTTGAAGCATTCTTAATCATGTATATAGCTGAGGCTTACTTTTGTTCTTCCATCTTAGTCCATATATCAGTCATTTTTCATTCAAATTCCCATTTGTAAAGCTGTAAAAACAAAGCTATACTTTGTTCTATCCATCCTTTTCCAGTCTTTATAAGTTTATTTTTGAGGGCAAAACCTTTGGGATGGGATGGATTGTACGAAGCTGGGAAGAATAACGATTTAGTATGTAAATAATATTGATGTTATGCCAAGTCATATTGAGATTGGTATAAAAGCAGAGGACATGCAAATTTTCCTATCTTTTGACACAATAATACATTAATGTCCTTCTCTCGTCTTGCTCACAACTTCCATGGCTTCTTTCTCTTTCTTGTCTTTCTCTCTCCTATTTTAGTATTTCTCTCTCCTCATCACTCTATTTCTCTCTCTTATGCACTCTTTCTTCTCTCTTATGGAGTCTTCTCTCTCCTCTTCCTCTCTCTACACTCCACTTCTTGACATCCTACGATCCATTTTCATTGAAAAAGGAAAGAATTTATAGAAATTATAATTCTTAAAAGGACCTTACTATAACTGCATAGGCAGAGTTATGTAATACCATCGATTAATCGCATCTTTAATGAAAATTAAAAAAAACTCTAGTTCTTAAATTAATCGTAAATATAAGGTTAGTGGCATCACTTTAACGAAATAATAAATATCATATGGTTTTCATAGACATGTTGACGAAGTACCTTAGTCGTTGTTGCGAACCATAAGAATAATCCATAAATAGGGTGCATCTTCAATAGCATTTTTTCAACTACAAAAATACAAATATCGCTAAGTCACCCACACATGTACATCACGAATTTAGGAAAAAAAAAAGATGTTAGCAATCCTGCATGAAGCATGCATCCACCACAAGAAATAATGTATAGTCGATTAGATAAATTCTTTAACTCATATATCGAATTATTATGCTTTTAAAGTCTCGTCTCATAAAATAATGAAAGGTTAATACAAGAAATGACCATCACTATATTTCTCCCAAATCAAGACATAAATATCAAAAGATGATAATGTATTCAAAATTAATACTTAGAAATATTCTAGCAATGAAAATATAATGATTTTACCCATCCAATGCCTAAACATTGTAAAGGCCTAAAGAGTTTGCAATAGTTATCCAACCCACATGATAAGCAATCTTTATAAATAATGCATAGAAATTTAATCCAATACTTTAATTTAGATTATGATTGTTGATGTTTTAGAGTCTCATAAATAACCTAATCTTACCTATTTGAAATCATAGAAAAAGTATAATTCATTACTCTTGTAGTTAGGAATTGAATCTTAAAGGACAAAAAGGGTTAACTAAATTATTACTTAGAAATATTCTAGAAAATAAAACTAAATGATTATACCCATCCAATGACTAAAATCATGAGACCTAAAGAGCTTGCAAATATTATCTAACCCTCATGCTAGATAGAACTAATCAAAAGTTAGGAAGATTCACACACAATAAAATGCACACATTGGTAAAAGCATGTGATTCTAGTTAGTGGTATGTGAAAATTTTAGCAAAGGACAGAATAGTAGAATGTTTGCTTAACTTTATATAACTACTTGAATTAAAAACTACGATAATTTTAAATGTACAAATCTCCATTTCCAATAAAATAATAAAAATACTATTTGACAAGAATTGATTGGTTACTACAATGAATTGCAAGTTATTTGTAAAGTGCATCCAATAAATTGATTAAAAACTTTGCTTGTGCCCAAATATTGAGCAAGATTGAGTACTTTTCACTCTCCCAAGGGCAATTCCTAGGGCTCGGTTTGAGTCAATTTTGTTCCACTTACAAGCACCTAACCAGCATCTAGGAATGCAAGTCTCATACAAAAGGTTCTCTCCTATGACAACATGTAACTAAGGGGGCTCTAGTAAAAAAAAAGAGGTAATTACATAGTTGGTCCGACAATGAAAAAGAAATCTCTATGAGTATGATGCGATGAGAATAGAAAGCTCAAATATTATGGGCTAGTTATCACTCTAAAAAAGAGAGTAGATTTTTGTATTTGCCTCTATGAGCACAAATCCAATGTAAAGATTATTAATAATATAAATGTTTTGAAAAAACTATATTTGTTGGTTTTGTGTTGTGCCAAACGAAGATGTGAGACAAACCCAATGATAAGAAATAATTAAGGAAGTTGCTTTTAAATGTAAAATAGCATACTATCATGTTATGTTTAGAAAACTAAAGAAAACCACATGCGAATGGGAAGCAGGTGATCGTCTTTTTCTCGGTGGAAAATGGTCAATGGCTAGATGGACCTGATAAGTCGAGTGCTTCCCTCATATGGAATTTTAGGATAAGAGCTACATGCGGACCTTTCCTAGGGTTCAGTCTCAGATCCTGGTTACGCACCATTTTAGGGGAATGGAGATACAAATTTGCCTTATGGGCATAGGGATTATAAAGATCAACTCCCCTCATCTCTCACTTAGTATGAACCAAGTGATGTGATTGACATGCTCTTAGTCTTGAAAGATTCAAATGTGATCGTTAGGACTAAGAGCTACAATGTTATTAGAGATTGTTAGGTCTCTTAGGAACCTTTAGGTCAATCCTACTGAGTGAAGTCCAAGTGCTTCACAACAAGGTATGCCCAACCAATTATTCATATGAGTATAGAAGGCGATAGCTAGGATAGACCTTGGACAACGACCAAGTGTTACCTTCTACAACTAAGTGATGGGAACGTTACAACCCATTTTGATTGATGTAATAATTATTTTCTTTCAAGGATAAAGATCAGCTCCCCTCATCTCTCACTCAATATGAACCGAGTGATGTGATTGACATGCTCTTAGTCTTGAAAGATTCAAATGTGATCGTTAGGACTAAGAGCTACAATGTTATTAGAGATTGTTAGGTCTCTTAGGAACCTTTAGGTCAATCCTATTGAGTGAAGTCCAAGTGCTTCACAACAAGGTATGCCCAGCCAATTATTCATATGAAGTATAGAAGGCGATAGCTAGGATAGACCTTGGACAACGACCAAGTGTTACCTTCTGCAACTAAGTGATAGGAACGTTACAACCCATTTTGATTGATGTAATAATTAATTTCTTTCTGTGTTTTCTCTCCTTCCTTCCCCCTTGAACAATATTACACATGTGACTACACTCGTCCTCGGGACATCTTCTTGGAGTATGTGCATTCCCCATCAGCTTCACAACTATAGTTGTTTCCTATCGTACATGAGGTGAAATGTCGAAATATGCACAATGATCGCGCCAAAATTGACTCATAAGAATTGCATCGAGACTAATTCATGATCACCATGCAAGAACGAGAAATAAACCATAAGGTTTTAAACCATGAATGGGAAAGGATGAGTGAAATAGAATTAATGAAGGGGGTTGGCTTGTACCAAGCTAGCATTTTGATCTCCCTCTCTTTCAAATCATTGTTACTTTTTTATATTATTATTATAATTTAAAACTAATAATTACTCCTCCCCACCTCTCTACCCGTCGACCAATTGCCTCTCTCTCCCTCTCATCTACCACCCATCACCCTCATCGTCATCATGATCATGACGATGATGATGATCATCATCATTACCATCATCATTCTCTCTCTTCTCCACCCTCTAGCATGGCCACCACCTTCCTTCTTTTCCCTCCCCCCATCGTCATCATCAACCTCCTCCCCTCTTATCTGTCCAATAAACATCTCCCCCTATTTTATATGTATATAAATAGTTCCCCCATCAATCATTATCTTCATCATCATAACACCCATTAAAAGTATTAAATTATACTTATATATTTCTCTTACCCCCTATATCGGATTAA
Source organism: Lygodium microphyllum (assembly GCF_053477565.2). Classification (NCBI taxonomy): domain Eukaryota; kingdom Viridiplantae; phylum Streptophyta; class Polypodiopsida; order Schizaeales; family Lygodiaceae; genus Lygodium; species Lygodium microphyllum. The sequence goes on along the minus strand of NC_141158.1, from coordinate 48,547,985 downwards.
CAAGTGAATCCCCATTCTGTTGCAAATTATTTTTAGAGAGAGAGAGAGAGAGAGAGAGAATAGAACGGTAGTTCCCCTCTCTCCTCTTGCCTTCCCTCTCCTAATCAATTATCAAAATTTAAATCAAATAATCTAAGGATATTTTGTACTCTCATCCTTCCCTCTGATTGACACTTAGAATTTTGAAAGTAAGACACCTAGATTTTTTCTCTTCCTATTGCCACACTGACATCTCAAAAATCCCATGACATTAGCAGGATTCCCACCCCTCCCTCTCGTCAATTATAAAAGGAAGACATATTGAGAGTAAACAGAAGAGGGGAGGTAATAGAAAAATATTGCTAGAAGGAGAGGAGTAGTAATTAACTAGAGTGTTTAAGAGCAAGAGAGAGGGCAAAGACCAAAATTCTTCAAGCACTTCTCTTGAAGTTGAAAACCCTTTTGCCTTGTCCTTCCCACCTTCTTTTTCTTCATCCACCGTGCCCTCGCAAAAGAGTCAACCTACCAAATGAGGCGAGACCTTCCTACATGGTGGGTCCATCTTTAGTGACATCAATGCAGGGAAAACATGGCTAATGAAGCTATCAATTCTAATATTTATAATCAAGTATTTCTACTATGAATATTCATTCGATCCATTTTCATTGAAAAAGGAAAGAATGAATAGAAATTATAATTCTTAGAAGGACCTTACTATAACTGCATAGGGAAAGTTATGGAATAACATCGATTAACCACATCTTTAATGAAAATTTTAAAAAAACTCTAATTCTTAAATTAATCTCACCTTCTCGAGATCATCTTGTATCTTCATTTCCTCGTCTGTCAGCAAGGAACCTCTTTGGGCAGAGGGATCTACAAACTCCTTCGTAGGAAGCTGGGGCCATTGTCCCGAATAGATCATGCTGTAGCGCTTTAAATTCAGTATCTGGCACAAGGTAATCTTCTTCAACCGAGCTAATATGCTCCTGTGTCGGCACTCATTGTATCTAAGCTTGTGCCATCATATCTTCTGATCTGTAAGTGGGTCCAATACAGCAACTTGTAGAAATCTCCAGCAATTCCAAAGGACAGAATAGTAGAATGTTTGCTTAACTTGATACAACTACTTGAATTAAAAAGTACGATCATATTAAATGCAAAAATATCCATTTCCATGAGAATAATAAGAATACTTTTTGAGAAGATTTTATAGAAGTCATAATTCTTAAAAGGACCTTACTATAATTGCATAGGCAAAGTTATGGAATAATATCGATTCATTGCATCTTTAATTAAAAATAAAAAAACTCTAATTCTTGAATTAATCATAAATATAAGGTTAGTGGCCTCACTTTAACGAAATAATAAATATCATATGGTTTTCATAGACATGTTGATGAAGTACCTTAGTCATTGCGAACCATAAGAATTATCCATAAATAGAGTGCATCTTCAATAGCATTTTTTAAATACAAAAAAAAAAAAGCTAAGTCACCCACACATGCACATCGCGAATTTAGGAACAAATTAGGAAAAAAAAACACAAGATGTTAGCAATCCTGCATGAAGCATGCATCAACCACAAGAAATAATGTATAGTCGATTGGATAAATTCTTTAACTCATATATCGAATTATTGTGTTTTTAAAGTCTCGTCTCATAGAATAATGAAAGGTTAATATGAGAAATGACCATCACTATATTTCTCCCAAATCAATACATAAATATCAAAAGATGATAAGGTATTCAAACTTAATACATAGAAATATTCTCGCAAAGAAAATAAAATGATTTTACCCATCCAATACCAAAACATTGTAAAGGCCTAAAGAGTTTGCAATAGCTGTTATCCAACCCACATGCATAGAAATTTAATCCAATACTTTAATTTATATTATCATTGTTGATGGTTTAGAATCTCATAAATAACCTAATCTTACCTATTTGAAATAATAGAAAAAGTATAATTCATTACTCTTGTAGTTAGGAATTGAATCTCAAAGGACAAAAAGGGTTGACCAAATTATTACTTAGAAATATTCTAGAAAATAAAACTGAATGGTTATACCCATCCAATGACTAAAAATCGTGAGACCTAAAGATCTTGCAAATATTATCTAACCCACATGCTAGATAGAACTAATTAAAAGTTAGGATGATTCACACACAATAAAATGCACACATGGTAAAAGCATGCAATTCTAGTTAGTGGTATGTGAAAATTGTATCAAAGGATAGAATAGTAGAATGTTTGCTTAACTTGATACAACTAGAATTAAAAAGTATGATCATATTAAATGTACAAATCTCCATTTTCATTAAAATAATAAAAATACTATTTGAGAAGAATTGATTGGTTACTACATTGAATTTCAAGTTATTTGTAAAGTGCATCCAACAAATTTATAAAAAACTTTGCTTATGCCCAGATATCGAGCAAGATCGAGTCATTTTCACTCTCCCAAGGGCAATTGCTAGTGCTTGGTTTGAGTCAATTTTGTTCTAGTTACAAGCACCTAACAAACATTTAGGCATGAAGGTCTCATACAAAAGGTTCCTTGCTATGCCAACATGTAAGTAAGGGGGCTCTAGTAAATAAAAAGGTAATTACATAGTTGGTCCTACAATGAAAAAGAAATCTGTATGAGTGTGATGCGATGAGAATAGAGAGCTAAAAAATTATGGCCTAGTTATCACTCTAAAAAAGAGAGTAGATTTTTGTATTTGACTCTATGAGCAGGAATCCAATGTAAAGATTATTAATAATATAAATGTTTTGAAAAGTTTGTCTTCGTTGCTTTCGTGTTGTGTCAAATGAAGATGTGAAACAAACCCAATGATAAGAAATAATTAAGAAAGTTAGGTCTTTTAGGAAACTTTAGGTCAATCCTCTTGAGTGAAGTCCAAGTGCTTCACAACAAGGTATGCCCAACCAATTATTCATATGAAGTATAGAAGGCGATAGCTAGGATAGACCTTGGACAATTACCAAGTGTTACCTTCTACAAATAAGTGACAGGAACGTTAGAACCCATTTTGATTGATGTAATAATTATTTTCTTTCTATGTTTTCTCTCATTCCTTCCCCCTTGAACAATATTACCCCTGTGACTAAGCTCATCGTCAAGACTTCTTCTTGGAGGATGTGTATTCCCCATCAGCTTCACAACTATAGTTCTTTCCTATCGTACGTGAGGTGAAATGCCATAATACGTACGATGATCACACCAAAATTAACTCATAAGAATTGCATCAAAACTAATTCGTGATCACCATGTGAGAACGGGAAGTAAACCATACATTAGGAAAAAAATGAACTCACAAATGGGCCTTTTAGCGTTTCCCCCCCCCCCCCCCCTTCGGGCCCCTCTCTCCTTCTTAAAACAAGGAAAAGAGGAGAGAAGAATAGTAAAATAATTCTCTTTTCTCTCCACTTTTGCAATCTTGTTTTTCCTTTTGTATATTATCTACAAAGATATACTTGGATTCCTTCTCTCTCCTCATTCAAGAAGTCTTTTTCAACCAAATTTTATATTCAACAAGGAGTTAGTTATGAGAGTGTGGTGCTTCGTTTTCAATGCAAAATGATTTGTAGATATGAGATAATTGATTTTTTAATCGAGAACACATAAATTTGAAACTCAAAAGTTCCTTTTAAGATATAGCTTTTGGTAAAAAAACAAACCAACTGGTCAATTTTCATGTTTTTTTGAAATGTTTTCGGAGGTAAAATAGAAATGTCTAAAAATATGAAAATTCTTAGACATCCTTACCCTCTGAGCTATTTTCCCCCATATCTATACTCTCTCATGGCTTTATTGTGACCTCTTCTCTGTGTTTATGCAACCTTCATTAACAGAGTGAATTACTTACACCCTCCTTTCCCTTGGCACCTTTGTGTGCCTCTTTGTGTATCTCCACTCTACCTCATGTGACAACCAAGTAGGCTCCCCGTTTCTATTAATAGTAAAATGAATATATGAAAGAAGGAGCTGCATATTGAGATAGAGATTGAATACACCCCATTATTCAAAAGAACCCAGCGCACTAGTGTCAATCCTCAGGTTTTGCAGAGTTACAAGCAAATGGGATTGAAACATATGGACTTGTGGGTTGATGGGGGAATCTATCCAATTGACCCCTTAAACAATAGACCTCCAACTTTCTCAAGAATCACAAATTTATTGAAGTATGTGTGTGAGGGCGAAAATGGGTTGCTTGGTTACACTAGTAGGCAGCTTAATGATCAGGCATTCAAAGTATTTACAACTTGCCAAGCAACCTTAAAAAATTATCATGATGTGATCGTTGCACATCATATTCATATCCAATAGCTCATAGGACAAGTGGTATAGTTGAATGACACTATAATTCAACAAAATAATCAAATTATTTCAATGCAGGACACTATCCATGACATTGGTATCTCATATGAGGAGGCAAAGGCATAATTGGACGACCTGAGAAAGATCAACAACAAGCTAACACATGAGTGCAAACGAAAGAAGAAGCCAATCAATGAGTTAATTGTGAATAGCAGCGAGTGGAAGCGACATATCAAAGCATGTAAGGTAGCTCAGAAAGAGAACCTGGGTGAGGGTGAGGTTGAATTATGTATTAGTAGATTGCTGAAGGAAAGTACATTGGAAAACACTTAGAGCAATCCTAAGTTTGAGACTGTGAAGGAAAAGGTAATTGAGTGCAAATTAAAAGATGTGTCAAATGAGTTCTCAGCTGTGGATGCACAATCCATTTGTGACAAGGCTAGTATTAGCACAACGACTTACTCAAAGATATTCAAAGGTGTGAAGGCTGGGTTTGGTCATGTGTTGAAGAGACAAAGAATCGTGCCTCTTCCTCAACCTTCAAAGTTAATAAAGGCCCGACGACAACTTAATACAAAGGTTTTAGAGCAGATAGGAGATCCCATGCATGTTTAATGCTTGGAAACACTAAATGTTGGGACCAAAAATGCATATGAGGTGAAGTTCACTGAACTCAACAATTACTATATAGATTTTTACAAGGTGTAGTCGGCAATGGTAATGTACTATAATATGTCTGTTGAGGAATGTAATGGTAAATTGCAGTTTGTTATGAAATTAGATGAAAGTGAGGTCGTCAAAGGAGTAAAGCTTGAAAGAGTTAGTGTAACTCTGATGAATAGAGCTTTACAATTCGACAAGAACAACCCAAGTAACTTTAGTGTTCAATCCGAGCGCCATGTGTGGTGGCTTGCTGCATTTGAAGTTCCTAAGGAAACATTTGAGGTGTTGCAGCTATTCTTTATGCACACATCGATCATCAAAAACATGGTGAGATGCTCTCACTTGAAGGATATGCTCAATACTTGGTTGAATGGCATCTTGCAGGAGACTTGAAAACTTTAAAATGCATGTGTGGAATCTTCAATGGTGCAAATACAAAGAATCGATGCCTATATTGCTTGACAGATAGGGTGAAAGGAAAGGATAGAAATAAGAATTGGCAAAGGGTAACAAGTGTTGTAGCGCAATAGAGAAGATCCCACTTGGAAGCCCATCTTCAACATTCCATTGGATCGTATTCACATTTGTTCATTGCATGCTTTTGTCACAATCATGGAGAAACTTGTATATGAATACATTTACTTTGCTTATAGGATGCAACCAGAAAAAGAAGCCATTGCAACGTGTAGGAATGTGGAGCAAGTACTATAAAAAATTGGGCTATACAAGCATCAAGTGATGATTGAAAAAGATGAGAAGAGATCAAGAAAATCTGGTAACTTGCCAAAAAAGCCTTGCTTTGGAGGAGCAAAGGCTAGGAAGTTTCTCTCAGCACCCATCAATGAGGAAGGGAATGTCATGGTTTGTAGACCGTAGGACTACAATGGGTGGAAAAAGTTACATTTTGCAGTTCCTGATCGAAGTAATGGAGGAAAAAAAGGTTGGCCAAATCTAAGGTTTGGATAAGTCTTAACAATTTGGCTCCCTTACTTTGCAAGATGGTGCTTAACAATGAAGATAAGCAAGAATTTATCGATGTTGTGCATAGCTTCTATGAAAACATGGTGGAAGCATGGGGCAAAAGCTCTATCACACATTACATGGTGCATACTAAGTTAATATTTTAAGATTGTATGAATTATACTAAGTTAATATTTTAAAATTGTATGAACTGTATAAACTATTGAGCATAGTTTTACTCATGTGTGATATATGTCTTTGTAGCATATCCTTGAGGCATATGAGCCATACTTTACAGAAAAGGAAAGTATCAGAATTTGGTCCACACAAGGGATAGAAATTTCACATTGGATAGTGCGTGGTGCATACCAAAGAAAAACTGATCATGGTGGAGGGATGAATGGTAGCAATCTAATGATTCGATTGATATCTTGGTGGTATAGGATTATAGTAGTGGATGAAGCTAAACTCTCGTAAAAGAGAGCAAATGAAAGTGCTAATGAATCGGTTGCAGTCATAATGGAATCACGTCGTGTCACTAAAAGAGTTTGTTGAAGCCTCAAGTGTCAAAGAAAAACATGCCAAGTGATTAGAAACGAGGCTTCGACAAGGCAGCAAATAGTAAGATGAATAATGTGTTCAATGTGAATGCAATTCATAGTTTAAGAAAGAAAGAGAGAGCGTGCATTTATGTGAATGAGTCTTACAGTTTAGGGTTATATAAAAGAGGGTTTCACTTTCTATCTTATTCATTGAGTTCTTATATCTCTTGTACAGGAAAGATGGCTAGGTCTAAGGTAGTTGCAAATAAGCTTTCACTGAGAGCCCCATATCGTGTTCAGCCCCTTGGAGCATCTACTAGCTTAGATGCACCCCCTTCTCAACCTAACCCAGCTTCCTCAAACCGCCCTCACAAGGGTCCTCCTCAGCATCCCCACAAGAAACGCAAGTGGAAGCTAGGTATAGTGGCCTTGAGAGAAATTAGGAGGTATCAACGCTCTTTTGATCTCATCATTCTGAAGGCAAGATTCTCGAGATTTGTTCTGAAGATTGTGCAATACCTCTACCGCAAATAAAGCAGGAGGTGGTTTTTGGCACAAGGTCAGGATAGACCTAATCGCTTCACAAAAGAATGTCTTCATGCTCTACAATGTGCTGTAGAGGCCTTTTTAGTTGACTTGATGACTGATGCTCAGCCTTGTGCAATACATGCGAAGTGTATCACTGTAACTCCCAAGGACTTCCAACAACTTGAAAGAAATCTTCAAGCAGTGTGAAGGATGTATTCATTCCGATGGAATGAACACAGTTTGTAATGTTCTTTTTTTTGGCATAGTATTCTCCTCGTGCATTGGACATATGACACTAGTGCAAAACTATTGCACGCTCCCTTAAAATATGAATTAAATTTTTACTCTTGTCATTTGCTCTCAACTTTGACTGAGCATCTTCGTTGTATTTTCAATTCTTACTTACAGTTTTTGCTAGCACTGTCAATTTCAATAGGAAAATATGCAAAAAATTGCCATTTTTATTGCAGACTTTACTCCTGATGCCTTTGTATAGTCTATGTGGTGCGAATTTTTTAAGGGCCAGTAGTCACGATGTTGATTTCTCGATTATCAATCCATCCATAATTTTGGTGTGTGGGATACTTTTTAAAATGCTAAACTGTATCGAAATGCGACAAAACTTCACATGTGCACTCGTTAAGTGATCAAGAGTCCAACTTGTTTTTTTTTTCCAAAAAAAAAGGGCTCTTGGCCACCTAACGAGTGTGTGTGTGGAGTTTTGTCGCATTCCCATACAAGATTACAGATTTATGATCACACGATGGACAGTGCGTATGAAGCTGCATTAACTCGGTTTTGGGGTTTAAATGGGTTAAAAGTTAATTCTTCTTCTCATTTTCACAGCTTGCTTTCTTTTCTTCCTCCATTCTCACACCCCCAACTTTTGTCTCTTCTCCATCTTGCCCTCCTCCAGCTTGCATGGCATACACCAAGCAAGCATGTCATCCTTTCGGCCCTGAGAAGACCTACGCCAAGGCCCGCCACCTGGAGCACAAGGTGGAGCCTCCTCTAGTGTAGCAACAGGTGCTCCCCATAGAGCACAACGACCACCACAGAAGAAGAGCAGATGGAAACTAGGCACTGTCGCCCTTCGGGAGTAAGGAGAATCCAATGTGGATATGAGCTTCTCATCCCAAAAAGTTCTTTTCATAAGGTTGTTTGGGAAGTCATGCAAAACTTGGAGCTGAAAGGGATGGGAAGATTTTGGGCGTGCGAGTGCAAGATGGCCCACCAGCAGGAAGGTGGATTGCTGCAGCTATGGAGGCCCTACAAACAACTACAAAGGGATTTCTCATTGACTTGTTCAATGATACACAGCAGCGGCCATCTATGTAAAGCATGTCACAATCATAGATAAAGACATGAACTTGATTGTTCGGCTTTGACATGGCAAGGGGACTCCTCCATAGGTTATGAGATTAATGATGCAAGGTTTTGTAATGAGTGTTATAACACCATAGCATCTTGGAAGGCCAAAAAATTTCTTATACTCTACGACATTGGAATATTTTTTTATATATACATAATATCTCATGCGATGTGTATTGAATTCAAATAATTGAGTAAAGTTGTTTTGTTTTGTTTCTTGAAACACACGACTCTTAATTTTCATTTAACGTACGAACACATCGAATGTAGTAATATGTACGGATACAAGTTACATTATTGCTTGTGCACAATCACAAGTGCAATATTATGCCTTGATATAATTAAATTGGATTATGTTAATGTATGCGAATGCGTCATTTACGTACCACACATTATCGTCACACTTACACGAATCACACATTTATTCAATAAGTATTTATTTATAGGGACAAAGTAAAATATCTTATATTCATCAAGAAAAATACATGCGATGGCTGATAGTGATGGCAGATACAAAAAGCCGATAGCCAACAAGAACTCTCAATTGTTCCTTGGGTTTTTCATCAGTGGAGAGGAGGGGCTAGCTTCCTATGAAAATATAAGTTTCTTCTTTGCTTCAAAAATGATGCACTCCCCCTTCAGCTCTTTCTCCACAGGAGAAGCGGATCTGACACTTTAGCAAGGTCACCTTATGTAGCAAGAACACACATTGCTCCACCACGTGTTTGGTCAAACGAGTAAAGAAGCTTTGACCACTTGATTAGCACCACCTTCTCCAAGCTAGATGTCACTGGTATTGCTCGAAAAGGTTCAAACTTGGTCAAAGCTCGAATTTTCATGATTATTTCTTGCCCTCGTGGTGAGCACTTCTTATGGAAGACCACCAAGTCTACAACAAGGTTGCCAATGTACTCCTTCAGAGTTGAATCCTTCCGTCGATTCACATGCTAAGCTCCTCCTTGCCTTGATACAAACTTATCTATATACAATATGCTTTGAATGATAAAGTCAAATCAAACAATACATTTAGCAAACCCAGAGCTATCAGAAAGCGACGAAACTTGATGGTAGGGTGCATCGGGTCCCTTGGAGTCCATCAATACAATCTTGGCAAAAAATAATGCATGCAATTGCTCTGTTCGAAGTCTAGCATAGGGGGCAACTTTTGGCTGCCCAAAGAGGTGCCTCACTAACACACTACTATATATTTTTATGCGACAAAACTTGATGGTAGGGTGCGTCAGGTCCCTCGAAGTCCATCGGTGCTAGAAAGTGGCCCCAGTCACCAAATTTCAGACATGGCAGCTACTATAGGCATCATTTTTTGGCAAAGTGGCCCCAGACGCTAGAGTTTGCATAGTAGGGCAGCTGTAGCCATCATTTTTTGCCAAGATTTCACCGGTGGACTCTGGGGGACCCAACACACCCTACCATCCAGTTTCGTTGCATAACAATATATGTAGTTAGAAATCTCACTTTCTCTAGATCATCTTGCATCTTCATTTCCTCGTGTGTCAGCGAGGCACCTCCTTGGGCAAAGAGATCTACAAATGACTTGGTAGGAAGCTCGGGCCTTGGACCCAAACAGATCATGCTGTAGTGCTTTAAATTCAGCATCTCGCACAAAGTAATCTTCTTCAACCGAGGTAATATGCTCCTGTGCTGCTATGGTGGCACTCACTATATCTAAGCTTGTGCCATCATATCTTCCGATCTATAAGTGGGTCCAATACAGCAACTCGTAGAAATCTCTAGCAATTCCAAAGGATAGAATAGTAGAATGTTTGCTTAACTTGATACAACTACTTGGATTAAAAAGTACGATCATAGTAAATGTAAAAATCTCAATTTTTATTAAAATAATAAAAATGCTATTTGAGAAGAATTTATAGAAGTTATAATTTCTAAAAGGACCTTACTATAACTGCATAGGCAAAGTTATGGAATACCATAGATTAAACGCATCTTTAATGAAAATTAAAAAAACTCTAGTTCTTAAATTAATCGTAAATATAAGGTTAGTGATCTCAATTTAATGAAATAATAAATATCATATGGTTTTCATAGACATGTTGACGAAGTACCTTAGTCGTTGTTGCGAACCATAAGAATAATCCATAAATAGGGTGCATCCTCAATAGCATTTTTTCAACTACAAAAATACAAATATCGCTAAGTCACCCACACATGTACATCACAAATTTAGGAAAAAAAACAAGATGTTAGCAATCCTGCATGAAGCATGCATCAACCACAAAAAATAATGTATAGTCGATTAGATAAATTCTTTGACTCATATACCGAATTATTATGCTTTTAAAGTCTCATCTCATAGAATAATGAAAGGTTAATATGAGAAATGACCACCACTATATTTCTCCCAAATCAAGATATAAATATCAAAAGATGATAATGAATTCAAAATTAATACTTAGAAATATTCTAGCAATGAAAATATAATGATTTTACCCATCCAATGCCTAAACATTGTAAAGGCCTAAAGAGTTTGCAATAGTTATCCAACCCACATGCTAAGCGATCTTTATAAATAATGCATAGAAATTTAATCCAATACTTTAATTTATATTATCACTGTTGATGTTTTAGAGTCTCATAAATAACCTAATCTTACCTATTTGAAATCATAGAAAAAGTATAATTCATTACTCTTGTAGTTAGGAATTGAATCTCAAAGGACAAAAAGGTTTGACCAAATTATTACTTAGAAATATTCTAGAAAATAAAACTGAATGGTTATACCCATCCAATGACTAAAAATCGTGAGACCTAAAGATCTTGCAAATATTATCTAACCCACATGCTAAATAGAACTAATCAAAAGTTAGGAAGATTCACACACAATAAAATGCACACATTGGTAAAAGCATGTGATTCTAGTTAGTGGTATGTGAAAATTTTAGCAAAGGACAGAATAGTAGAATGTTTGCTTAACTTTATACAACTACTTGAATTAAAAACTACGATCATTTTAAATGTACAAATCTCCATTTCCATTAAAACAATAAAAATACTATTTGAGAAGAATTGATTGGTTACTACATTGAATTGCAAGTTATTTGTAAAGTGCATCCAATAAATTGATTAAAAACTTTGCTTATGCTCAAATATCGAGCAAGATCGAGTAGTTTTCACTCTCCCAAGGGCAATTGCTAGGGATCGGCTTGAGTCAATTTTGTTCCACTTACAAGCACCTACCCAGCATCTAGGCATGAAAGTCTCATACAAAAGGTTCCCTCCTATGACAACATGTAATTAAGGGGGCTCTAGTAAATAAAAAGGTAATTACATAGTTGGTCCTACAATGAAAAAGAAATCTGTATGAGAATGATGCGATGAGAATAGAGAGCTAAAAAATTATGGGCTAGTTATCACTCTAAAAAAGAGAGTAGATTTTTGTATTTGACTCTATGAGCAGGAATCCAATGTAAAGATTATTAATAATGTAAATGTTTTGAAAAGGTTGTATTCGTTACTTTTGTGTTATGCCAAATGAAGATGTGAGACAAACCCAATGATAAGAAATAATTAAGGAAGCTGCTTTTAAATTTAAAATAGTGTACTAGCATGTTATGTTTAGAAAATTAAAGAAAATCACATGCGAATGGGAAGCAGGTGATCGTCTTTTTCACGATGGAAAATGGTCAATGGCTAGATGGACCTGATAAGTCGAGTGCTTTCCTCGTATGGAAATTTAGGATAAGAGCAACATGTAGACCTTTCCTAGGGTTCAGTCTTAGATCCTAGTTACGCACTATTTTAGGGGAATGGAGATACAATTTTGCCATGTGGGCATAGGGATAAATATCAACTCCCCTCATCTCTCACTCAGTATGAATCAAGTGATGTGATTGACATGCTCTCAGTCTTGAAAGATTCAAATGTGATCATTAGGACTAAGAGCTACAATGTTATTAGAGATTCTTAGGTCTTTGAGGAACCTTTAGGTCAATCCTCTTGAGTGAAGTCCAAGTGCTTCACAACAAGGTATGCCCAGCTAATTATTCATATGAAGTAAAGAAGGCAATAGCTTGGACAAACCTTGGATAATGACCAAGTGTTACCTTCTGCAATTAAGTGATGGGAATGTTACAACCCATTTTGATTGATGTAATAGTTATTTTCTTTTTGTGTTTTCTCTCCTTCCTTCCCCCTTGAACAATATTACACCTGGACTACACTCATCCTCAGGACATCTTCTTGGAGTATGTGTATTCCCCATCAGCTTCACAATTATAGTTGTTTCTTATCGTACGTGAGGTGAAATGCCGAAATATGCACAATGATCATGCCAAAATTGACTCATGAGAATTGCATCAAAACTAATTCATGATCACCATGCGAGAACGAGAAATAAACCTAAGGTTTTAAACCATGAATGGGAAAGGATGAGTGAAATAGAATTAAAGAAGGGGGTTGGATTGTACCAAGATACCATTTTGATCTCCCTCTCTCAAATCATTGTTACTTTTTTATCTTATTATTAGAATTTAATAATTACTCCTCATCCACCTCTCTACCCATCGACCAACCGCCTCTCTCTCCCTCTCATCTACAACCCATCACCCATCACCCATCTCCCTCATCATCATCATCATCATCATCATCATCATCATCATCATCATCATCATCATCATTGTTAACATCATGATTCTCTTTCTTATCCACCCTCTAACAAGGCCACCACCTTCCTTCTCTCCCCTCCCCCCCATCGTCATCATCAACCTCCTCCCCTCTTATCCATCTGATAAACACCTCCCCCTATTCACCTCCCCATCAATCATTATCTTTATCATCATAACACCCATTAAATATATTAAATTATACTTATATATTTCTCTTACCCCCTATATCAGATTAACAGGTGAATCTCCAGTCTCTTGCAAATTATTTTGAGAGAGAGAGAGAGAGAGAGAAGTAGAAAGGTAGTTTCCCTCTCTCCTTTTGTCTTCCCTCTTCTAATCAATTATCAAAATTTAAATGAAATAATCTAAGGATATCTTGTACTCTTATCCTTCCCTTTGATTGATACTTAGAATTTTGAGAGTAAGACACCTGGTTTTTTTCTCCTCCTATTGCCACACATTGACACCTCAAAAATCCCATGACATTAGCAAGATTCCCACGCCCTCCCTCTCGTCAGCTATAAAAGGAAGACATATTGAGAGTAAATGAAAGAGGGGAGGTAATAGAAAAACAATGCCTGAAAGAGAGGAGCAGTAACTAACCAGAGTGTTTAAGAGCAAGAGAGAAGGCAAATACCAAAATTCTTTAAGCACTTCCCCTGAAGTTGAAAACCCTTTTGCCTTGTCCTACCCACCTTCTTTTTCTTCATCCAGCATGCCCCTCACAAAAGGGTCAACAGCCAAATGAGGTGAGACATTCCTACACGATGGTGGGTCCATCTTTCGTGACATCAATGCAAGGAAAACACGGCCAATGATGCTATCAATTCTAACATTTATAATCAAGTATTTCTACTCTGAATATTCGTACAATCCATTTTCATTGAAAAAGGAAATAATTTATAGAAATTGTAATTCTTAAAAGGACCTTACTATAAGTGCATAGGCAAAGTTATGGAATAACATCGATTAACCGCATCTTTAATGAAAATTTAAAAAAAACTCTAGTTCTTAAATTAATCATAAATATAAGGTTAGTGTCCTCATTTTAACGAGATAATAAATATCATATGGTTTTCATAGACATGTTGACGAAGTACCTTAGTTGTTGTTGCGAACCATAAGAGTTATCCATAAATATGGTGCATCTTCAATAGCATTTTTTAAACTACAAAAATAAAAATCGCTAAGTCAGCCACACATGCACATCATGAATTTAGAAACAAATGAGGAAAAAAAAGAAAGATGTTAGCAATCCTGCATGAATCAACCACAAGAAATAATGTATAGTCGATTAGATAAATTCTTTAACTCATATATCGAATTATTATGTTTTTAAAGTCTCGTCTCATAGAATAAGGAAAGGTTAGTATGAGAAATGACCATCACTATATTTCTCCCAAATCAAGACATAAATATCAAAATATGATAAGGTATTCAAACTTAAGACATAGAAATATTCTAGCAAATAAAATATATTGATTTTACCCATCCAATGCCTAAACATTGTAAAGGCCTAAAGAGTTTGCAATAGTTATCCAACCCACATGCTAAGCAATCTTTATAAATAAGCTTAGAAATTTAATCCAATACTATAAATTATAGTATGATTGTTGATGTTTTAGAGTCTCATAAATAACCTAATCTTATCTATTTGAAATTATATAAAAAGTATAATTCATTACTCTTGTAGTTAGGAATTGAATCTCAAAGGACAAAAAGGGTTGACTAAATTATTGCTTAGAAATATTCTAGAATATAAAATTGAATGGTTATACCCATCCAATGACTAAATTTCGTGAGACCTAAAGAGCTTGCAAATATTATCTAACCCTCATGCTAGATTTTAATGTGTCCGCTCCTCCACTTGTGGGACACGTCTTAGCAGCCCATTGGGAGGAGGGTCTAGAAGGCTCCGCCTGGCACTCGCAAGGAATGACACAGGTTTTGCGATCTAGGTCTTCCCGAGTCTTCCCCGAGCGGAAGTGTCCGGCCGTTCCCACTTGGGACTGACCTGAGGTCAGGGTTCCTTTCCTATCAACAATGTCTCTAGGAAGAAGCTAGCGTCGTGCTCCAAATGAACCACTTTGCGTAGAAACAATAGAGTCGAACGGATTCATGCTGCACTTGGTTCATGGAGAATGGGAAATGAGAGGGATGCGAAGCTCAACCTCTTTGCTATACGGCATAGTTCTACTTCCTCTTCACTTCTTCTTCTCCTCTTTCTCTCCTTCCCTTCCTCTCTTCTCTCTCTCCTTCTCTTCTTCTCTCCCTTTTCTCTTCTTCTCCTACACTCTCTCTCTCTCCTTCTCCTCTTCTCCTTCTTCTCTTCTCTTCTTCTTCTTCTCCCTTCTCTCTCTCCTTCTCTTTTTCTCTCCCTCTCCTCTTCCTCTTCTACCTCTTCTCCTTCTCTCCCTCTTCCTCTCTTCTTCTCTTCTCTCTCCCTCTCCTTCTTCTCTCCTTCTCCTTCTCTCCCTCTTCTTCTTTCTCTCTCCCTCTCCTTCTTCTTTTCTCCTTCTGCTTCTTTTGTCTCCTTCTCCTTCTCTCCCTCTTCTACTCTTCTCTCTCCCTCTCCTTCTTCTTCTCTCCTTCTTCTTCTCTCCTTCTCCTTCTCTCCCTCTTTCTCCTCTTCTCTCTTTCCCTCCTTCTTCCGCTTCTTCTTCTCTCTCTCTCTCTCTCCTTCCCCTTCTCTTCTTCTCCTTCTCTCCCTCTACTTCTCTTCTCTCTCCTTCTTTTTCTTCTCTCCTTCTCCTTCTCTCCCTCTCCCTCGTCTTCTCTCTCTTCTCACAGGGGCCCGCGGCGACTGGCGATCAGGGGGGGTTGGGCTACGATTGAGCGCCCCAGGGGGCGCTATTACTGCGAACGGAGGGGGGTTATTCTTCAATCGAAGGCCTAGGGGCCCGCGTAGTTTCTGCCAACCAGAGGGGGGGAAGTTGTCATCGGAGTCCTCAGGGCCGCTGCTGCCATAGGGAGGAGGTGGCGACATAGGGAAGGGGGGGCGCAGTCTCCGTGAACGAGGGAGGGGAGGAGCCTCCCCTTATATAGGAGGGGGAGGAGATGGGTGACATGGCCACCCCTTCCACCTGGGGGGCTGCATGCTCCCCAGCACCACCACATCACTCCCTCTCTCTCTCTCCTCGACGTGCTATGTCAGCAGGGAGAGAGAGAGGGAAAGAAAATTTGAACTAACCATAATATTTTTTTTTTGAAATTAAGGGGGGAGTTCCTATGGGGGGGGAGGGAGCACGGCATGTTACATCCTCTCCCCCTTAGAGGAATCGAGATGTCCTCATCTCGAGAGGACCTGGGGGTATTGTTGGTTGAGAGTATCTGCATCCATCCAGGTGGCATCCTCTTCGGGATAATCTTTCCACTGGATGAGGTATTCTCTCAAGGTCCTTGACCTCAAATGTCTCTCCCTGACATCTAGGACTCTATCAGGCCGTAGCTCAAGGACTCCTTGGCTAGGCATTACAATTTGCTGGTCATTAAGTACATGATTCAGATTAGGTAGATACTTTTTCAATAAGCTGACATGGAATACATTATGAATCTTTAGGGTTGCTAGTAGCTGTAGTCTGCATTAGGTACTAGGCACTTAGTGATTTTATAAGGTCCACAATACCTCAGACTTAGCTTCTTGTACTCCCCCAAGGACAGTGAACTCTTTTTAGGGTGTACGTGGATGAAGACCATATCACCTTCAACGAAGGATCTGTCTTGCTGTTTCAAGTCAGCGTAAGCCTTTTGCCTATCCTTGCCAGCTTAGATGTCTTGTATTTTTTATTTGATTTGATCATCCATGTCTTCCAGCATCTGCCTTGAAGCTTCTACCCTCAAAGTTGGATCCGAGAAGCTCAAAGGGGTACGACAATCGTGGATCCGAGAAGCTCAAAGGGGTATGACAATCGTGCCCATACAATGCTTGAAAAGGGGTCATCTGAATACTCTGTTGGTAAGAAGCATTGTGGGCAAACTCAACCGGTGGCAAATATTGAATCCACCTTTTGGGTTTGTGACAGCAGTATGCCCTAAGCATATCTTCAATGACTTGATTGACTCGTTCTGTTTGACCATCAGTTTGGGGATGGTAAGCTGTACGTAAACAGAGTTGAGTCCCAATAGCCTCAAAGATAGCCCTCCAGAAGTGTGATGTGAAGAGAGAGTCATGATCACTAATGATTCTTCTGGGTAACCCATGTAGTTTGAATATTTCCATGATGAATAATCTTGTGATGTCTGAAGCTTTATAGTTTGTCTTGATAGGGATGAGATGTGCGACCTTGGTGAGCATATCTACTACAACCATAATTGTGTTGTATCCTCCCCGAACTTGGGGAAGGCCAACAATGAAGTCCATAGTAATGAATTCCCATTTCATTTGGGAAATATCAAGTGGTTGCAATTCCCCCAGCATTTTGACATGTTCTGCCTTAATGCGTTGATAAGACAAACATTACATGACATATTTGAGAATGTCACCCTTGAGTCTATCCCAATAATAGCTCTTCCTGACCGCATTAAGGGTCTTGGCATAGCCAGGATGTCCTGAGAAAGGGGAGTCATGGGCTTCCCAAAGAAACTTCTGCTTGAGAGTATGGCTTGCAGGGATATATAATCTTGTCCTAAAGTAGACAAGTCCACTACCGATAGAGAATTCTTGATACTTCGTTTTTAGCTTCGGGTCTTGATCCTTGATGGGGATCTCCCTTAGCAAATTCTGATAGATGGGGTCATGATAGGCCTCTTCCTTAGCTAGCTCAAGAATTGGGTTGTTTGGCATTGATACCTTTGTGGCTAGAGATCTTGCTGTTGATGGATCTTGCAAAATAAGAGAATTTAGAAATGCCTTGCAACTGAGTGCATCGGCAACTACATTCTCTTTTCCAGGCCTATATTTGATTTCAAAATCATATTCTTCCAGCACTTCGATCCATTGACATTGCCTCATATTGAGCTCATTCTGGGTGAAGATCCATTTAAGACTCTTGTGGTCCGTCACTAAGGAAAATTTGTTACCTAGCAAGTAATGTCTCCAAAGTTTGAGAGCATGGATGACAGCCAACAGCTCCAGATCGTGGGTAGCATAATTCCTTTCATGGCTCTTCAATTTCATTGAAGAATATGCTACCGGATGACCTTCTTGCATAAGCACACATCCTAAAGCAAGTGCGCTAGCATCAATTACCACCTCAAACTCCTTACTAAGATTAGGAAGGTTCAGGGTGGGTG
Organism: Lygodium microphyllum; assembly: GCF_053477565.2. Lineage (NCBI taxonomy): Eukaryota > Viridiplantae > Streptophyta > Polypodiopsida > Schizaeales > Lygodiaceae > Lygodium > Lygodium microphyllum. Next base: position 48,529,739 of record NC_141158.1, on the reverse strand, counting down.
CTGATACTAAGCTTTGCTTTAATTTGTCAAAGCTGGTATGTTCAGTAGGTGACCATACAGTTGCTACTTGCTTCTTTAGTAGATCAGTCAGAGGTGCTGCAATCAAAGCATAATCTTTGATGAAAATCCTGTACCATCCTGTCAATCCAAGAAAGCTATGTTTTTCTTTGACAAAAGTTGGTGTTGGCCATTCCAGAACGTCTATGACCTTAGCTTGGTCTACTGAAATTCCTTCCGCTGATACAATGAATCCCAGATATTCAACCTGTCGCTTGAAAAATGCACACTTCTTCTTCTTGGCATAAAGCTTGGGTGCTCTCGTTGTTTCAAGAACAATGCGAAGCTGGGGTTCATGATCTTTTTCCTATTTAGAGTAGACTAGGGTATCGTCAAAGAAGACGAGTACGAAGTCATCAAGATAGGGCCTAAAGATATCCTGCATTAACCTGTTGAAGGTAGCAGGAGCATTCGTTAGTTCAAATGACATCACTAGGACTTCAAAGTGTCCATACCTTGTGCTGAATGCAGTCTTCGGGATATCTTCTTCCTTGATCCTTATCTGATAATATCCAGATCTGAGATCTATCTTAGAGAAGATCTTTGCTCCTTGAAGATGGTCAAGTAATTCATCTATTCTTGGAATGCGGTATTTATTTTTTATGGTTGATTAATTCAACCCTCTGTAGTCAATGCATAGATGAAGCGTTCCATCTTTCTTCTTTTGGAACAGCACTGGAACTCCCCATGGCGAACTGCTAGGATGTATGTAGCCTTGGTCTAACAGTTGCTTGAGTTGCTCTTTCAGCTCAATAGCTTCCGAGATGGACATCTTATACGGCGACTGGTGCAGCTCCTGGCGCCAGCTTGATTTTGTGGTCGACTAAGTTCTGTCAGATCTTTAGGAAATACATTTGCGTATTCCTTTAACCATGAAGGTTCTTCCCTAGATTCCTGATTCTGATCTAGCTTATTTGGTTTAATCAGATAGACAGGTAGGCCCTTTCTAACTCCTTTTATTATCCGTGTTGCTTTTACCAGCTGTTTTTTTGGCTTACTAGCTTCTCCTTAAGTTGTGACTAGTTTCCCTTCAGAATTTCGGAAGGAGACTTGGCCCTTTCCACAGTGGATGTGGGCATCATTGGGTATTAGCCAATCCATTCCGAGTAAACATTCGTGGACACCTAGGTTCATTACCGTGAATCTCACCGAAGTTAGCTTCCCACCCAGTAGGAATTTCACCTTAGCAGTTTGCCTAGTACAAGAGACCTCACGACCATTTGCCAATTCCACACGTAAAGTAGGTGCGTCTATTGTGGCTATCCCTAACCTTTTTGCACAGATTAGTGAAATGAAGGAATGTGTACTGCCACAATCAATTAGGGTTTTGAAGCTTTTACCTTCATAATCTGATGAAGTTTGAATCATCGAGAATTGGCGATTCAGACCCTTCTTGTGAAGAGCGGCGTGGACCGTTGCCCTCTCAATGTCAGCATCCATGGATGGATCTTCTTCATTGCCCAGCTCCCTGTTGGAAACACTGAAGGTTCTCCCTCTGGCCATGACGGTGGTTCCTTGGCCATGGGCGACTCCTTGGAATTGCCCTTGGCGATGTCCTCTGCTAAGCTTGGGACACTGCCTCTTGAAGTGTCCGAGCTCGTTGCAATGGAAGCAACGTAGATTGCAGTCATTACCTTGTGTAGGAACAAAGTTGTTGACATCATTGGCCCTAGCTTTCTTCCTTTGGCCCTGATTCTGACCCTGTGCTCTCTTGGTCTGAGCCCTAGACATACCCTTGTTCTGATCTCTGTAAGGTCAAGTCTTATTGTTCCTTGGTTTGGTCTGCACCTCTTGTATTATTGGAGCAGCTCAAATGAGTGTGTCTTGTAGGTCCATTGGGCGCATTGATTCCAAGCGGGTGGTTATGGGTGGATTCAACCCTGCACATAATTTTGACACCTGTTGTGTCATATCCATTAGAGGTGCGTACTTTAGGAGTGAAACGAACTTTGAGTAATATGCATCAAGGGATAATCCTAGCTGCTTCAAGTCATAGAATTCGTTCATCTTTTGTGTGCAGTAAGCAGGTGGTAGATACCTCCCTCGCACAGCTTCCTTAAGCTTTTCCCAAGTGACTGTCCCCTCCGAGATGGCTTGGTCTCTGCACCACTGTTTCCACCAAAGTCTTGCTTCACCTGTAAGCTTAAGTTTGGCGAGCATGGCTTGGTTAGCAAGTGCAATTCCCGCTTCCTCAAAATAGTCCTCCATGGACTCGATCCAGATCTTGACATTAGCTTGAACAGTCCTTCCCTTGCCATCAAACTCAGGTGGCTTAATTTGTTTGAGGAGAAACTTCTTCTCTTGAATCACACCTATATTTAGTGCAGGAGTCGGACTTGGAACCTGCGCTTGGGGTTGCGTCTAGACAATAAGATTCTTTATGTTAACATCTTATCAAAGGTTTCCCCATATTATGTTAATATGACTAGCACAGCTTTTAGCCAAGTGGCTTAATCACTTAACACCTTTGCTAACATTTACGATCAAGATAGACAATAGTAAAAAGTCTTATTTATTCATGAGGGCATAACCATTTTTGTACATTTATTTTGGGTAAGAGGACAAGCTGATTGATACATCAGTTTGGGGAAAATAGGATTGTGTTACAATCGACTACAGGGATTGAGTAATAATATGGAGTGGGGTCGTGGATTTTCAGGAAACGATAAGTCATAGGAAGCTTGGGGTATCCCTTCCTTTGATACCCATTCTTCTCATAGCGCCCTAACACTTTGATCCTATCGACAGAGATCACCTGGGTCACTTCTTCATAGACATACTTGTTCTACTTGACCTGCCGACCACCAATATGTAAAGTTGCATTTGCGTGAGCTTCGACAAAGATGAACAGCTTCACGATCTTTAAATCCTCCATCCACTTGATTCTCTTCAAGTTGGTCTAAAGGTACGCAAGTCAGTGGGCTGCTATGTAGTATACTCCTGATTCTCCTGTCCATCTCCGTTCCGCATACAAAGGTGAAGGATTATAGATGCGGTCCAAAATTTTCATCATGCCTAGCCTCTGATGATAATCCGAAGTACGCATTGCAGTCATGAACATGACCTGGAACACCAAGAACTTTATGGTACGAATTATGTCTACTGGAAGAGCCAAGTTTGGCATGTATTGGTGCAGAAATCGTAGATAAAGCCACTAAGGATGCAAGGCGAGCAGTCTGAAACTATGATTGATGACGAATGGGATGAGCTTGATGAGTTATGCAAGTCCACCCTCATCTTGTCTCTCACTAAATACCAGTGCCTCAAGAAGGGTGATCCAGTATCAGCAAGGTGGGATAACCTTGCGATCTCTTGGTTAGTGATAGCAGAAGCGGTCTGTGGATCATATGACGTGATGAGGCGTTGCTGATGAACCAGTTTGCGTAGAAACAACAAAGTCAAATGGATTCATGTTGCACTTGGTTCATGGAGAATGGGAAATGAGAGGGATGCGAAGCTCAACCTCTCTGCCATATGGCATAGTTCCATTCCTTTTCCCTAAAACAGAATAAACCGGGATTCTAATCCTACTGATACTAGGTCTTCATAGTCTTATTATCTCGTCATTTGAGAAAAGTTCCCAGCTAACCGGGACCACCCTTCCGTAGGATGGATCTAAGTCACGTCCACCGCACTTTCCTCAGTTTGCTTTAGTTATCTAATTACCTACCACATTATGTTTTGACATGCAAAAGCAGCTTCCTTAATTAATCAAATTAATCACGGGTTCCACGCAACTTAGGCACTGACACAAAAACAATGTCAAGCAAGTTCCCTTTTCTCCAATATCTGCTCTTTATTTATCAAAATCTAGAGTACATCCAATATCACGCCCGAAGGCTGTCCCAACAATCTACAGGATTGCTGCTCCAAGTTCCGCCCATTGACTAGTACACAGGCCTTGAGATACCATCTTGAGTCACGTCGGCCTCTTGTGCGCGGGACCCGGAGGCAAGGGATTTAGAGCCAGAGCCTCCCCTGGCACCCAAGCGTCCTCTCGCTCCAAGCAGCACCCACTAAGAGACCTCTCGTGGTGGGTTAGGTCCATGTACCCGGCGCCGCTAACAACCCCCTTGGATACGGCCAGGCAGACGGTCGGAGGTAACTGTTCCTGCCTCTCCCTCCAAGCCTTTAACCTGAAGCATTAAGTGTTTTTCCTTGAGAAAAGGGGATCAAATAATGTACCCAAGTGTACAATCACAAGCATTTCAGAGGCCGTTTGCACGACCAACTGCTAAGGTGTGACTCCTTTTTTTTCGGATGCTCCCAGCATCCGATCCTGGGTCTTTTTCCCAGATGCTCCCAGCATCCCATCCTGAATCGTTCACGACTTGGCGAGATCCCAATAATCTCAAACAAGATTATGCAAGCACATGTTCTTGGTAAGTTAACTTATTTTGACTTGCCCTTTTTCCTTGGGTTTTACCTTATGGTATCCTAACCTAACCCAAGCATTAACTGGACAATCAAGGCAACGGACATGCCTTCATTTGCAACCCAACCAAAGGTCTTTTCTTCTTCCAGTTCTAACCAAGTTCGGTTAATATACTTGGCAACACAGGACTCTTCATTTAGGCCTTCAAGATACAGTCTAGATGCATGTGTTCCTTCCATTTCTCTCAGTGCGGTTCTATGTAGAATTTTCCAATCAACCTTATCCATCATGCACATGGTGTGTTTAGTATAGTTGTACATCCTATACGACCTTTATCTCTCTTCATTCCTGGCATCGAGTACTTATTCCTGATGCACCGGATCACATGTGACTTGCGTATATGAAAGTCTAGGTTTTTGTCCAACGGTGCAAGTGTATCTCATGAACAGAAACTAACATTTCATGTGTTTCTTTTAATCATGATTGAGAAACATGATTTCTAAATGACTATTCATGCACTGAACTAGTTAAAAAGCTATCATTTTATGTGAAGTAAGGTGATAACCTTATCATTTTATATGTGGAAAAGCTATCATTCCATGCATATAAACTTCTATCGTTTCACACATGCGACTTAGTGCTTAGAGTAAACAAAAACCCTAAGACTCATTCTTGTTCCATGCACGTAGCTAACCCTTTCATCTCTTCCATGAGAAATAATATATAATTAGTTATAACGCTTAAAGAACCTGGGTTTGATTCGTGTTCGTAGGGGCATTTATTGCGTTGGTCCCTCCGCTCGCCTCTCCTGCATTATCGGTACCAACGGTAGCTTTGGCACCTACGCTTCCCGCGATTTTCTTCTTGGGAGCCATTTCTACTCGGGTTTTGGGTAGTCTGCGGGCCTTAGCACCTTCAGGATGACTGGTTCGGGAGGGAAAGGTCGCGGGAAGGGAATCCTTTGTCGATGATGGGGTGATTTGTCTCCAACTCTCTTCCTTTCTCTTTCTCCTTCTCTCTCTCTCCCTCTCTTCTTCCTCTTCTCTTCTCCTTCTTTCTCTCTCTCCTTCCTCTTCTTCTTTTTCTGCTTCTCTCTTCTCTCCTTCTACCTCTTCTACTTCCTCTTCACTTCTTCTCCTTCTTTCTCTCTCCTCTTTCTCTCCTTCCCTTCCTCTCTTCTCTCTCTCCTTCTCTTCTTCTCTCCCTTTTCTCTTCTTCTCCTACTCTCTCTCTCCTTCTCCTCTTCTCTCTCTCTCCTCTTCTCCTTCTTCTCTTCTTCTTCTTCTTCTCCCTTCTCTCTCTCCTCTTCTTCTCTCCCTCTCCTCTTCCTCTTCTACCTCTTCTCTTTCTCTCCCTCTTCCTCTCTTCTTCTTTTCTCTCTCCCTCTCCTTCTTCTTCTCTCCTCCTTCTCTCCCTCTTCTTCTTTCTCTCTCCCTCTCCTTCTTCTTCTTTCCTGCTTCTTTTCTCTTCTCCTTCTCTCCCTCTTCTTCTCTTCTCTCTCCCTCTCCTCCTTCTCTCCCTCTTCCTCCTCTTCTCTCTCTCCCTCCTTCTTCCTCTTCTTCTCTTCTTCTCTCTCTCTCTCTCTCTCTCTCTCTCTCTCTCTCTCTCTCTCTCTCTCCTTCCCCTTCTCTTCTCCTTCTCTCCCTCTACTTCTCTCCTTCTTCTTCTTCTTCTCTCCTTCTCCTTCTCTCCCTCTTCCTCCTCTTCTCACTCTTCTCACGAGGGCCTGCGGGGGCGACTGGCGATTAGGGGGGGTGGCTAAGGTCGAGAGCCTCAGGGGGGGCATTGTTATTGCGAACGGAGGGGGGGGGGTGTTCTTCAATCGAAGGCCCAGGGGCTCCCGCAGTTGCTGTCGACCAGAGGGGGGAAAGTTGTCGTCGAAGCCCTCAGGGCTGCTGTTGCTGTAGGGAGGAGGTGGCAATGTAGGGGAGGGGGGGCGCAGTCTCCATGAACGAGGGAGGGGAGGAGCCTCCCCTTATATAGGAGGGGGAGGAGGTGGGTGGCATGGCCACCCCTCCCACCTGGGGGGTTGCATGCTCCCCAGCACCACCACATCACTCCCTCTCTCTCTCCCTGATGTGTTGTCAGCAGGGAGAGAGAGAGGGAATTTTTTTTTGAACTAACCTATATATATATATATATATATAGAAATTAAGGGGAGGGGGAGCACGAGCATGTTACATAGATAGAACTAATAAAAAATTAGGATGATTCACACACAATAAAATGCACACATTGGTAAAAGCATGTCAGTCTAGTCAGTGGTATGTGAAAATTTTATCAAAGGACATAATAGTAAAATGTTTGCTTAACTTGATACAACTACTTGAATTGAAAAGTACAGTCATATTAAATGTACCAGTCTCCATTTCCATTAAAATAATAAAAATACTATTTGAGAAGAATTGATTGGTTACTACATTGAATTGCAAGTTATTTGTAAAGTTCATTCAATAAATTTATTAAAAACTTTGCTTATGCCGAGATATTGAGCAAGATCGATTAGTTTCCACTCTCCCAAGGGGAATACTAGGGCTTAGTTTGAATCAATTTTGTTCGACTTACAAGCGCCTAACTAGCATCTAGGCATGAAGGTCTCATACAAAAGGTTCCCTCCTATGCCAATATGTAACTAAGGGGGGTCTAGTCAAAAAAAGGTAATTACATAGTTGGTCCTACAATGAAAAAGAAATGTGTATGAGTATGATGCGATGAGAATAGAGAGTTAAAAAATTATGGGTTAGTTATCACTCTGAAAAAGAGAGTAGATTTTTGTATTTGGCTCTATGAGCAGGAATCCAATGTAATGATTATTAATAATATAAATGTTTTGAAAAGATTGTATTCGTTGCTTTTGTGTTGTGCCAAACGACGATGTGAAACAAACCCAATGATAAGTAACAATCAAGGAAGTTGCTTTTAAATGTAAAATAGCGTACTAGCATGCTATGTTTAGAAAACTAAAGAAAACCACATGCGAATGGGAAGCATGTGATCTTCTTTTTCTCGATGGAAAATTGTCAATGGCTAGATGGACCTGATAAGTCGAGTGCTTTCATCATATGGAAATTTAGGACAAGAGCTACATGTAGACCTTTCCTAGGGTTCGGTCTCAGATCCTAGTCACACACCGTTTTAGGGGAATGGAGATACAAATTTGCCTTATGGGCATAGGGATAAAGATAAGCTCCCCTCATCTCTCACTCAGTATGAACCAAGTGATGTGATTGACATGCTCTTAGTCTTGAAAGATTCAAATGTGATTGTTAGGACTAAGAGTTACAATGTTATTAGAGATTGTTAGGTCTTTTAGGAACCTTTAGGTCAATCCTCTTGAGTGAAGTCCAAGTGCTTCACAACAAGGTATGCCCAACCAATTATTCATATGAAGTATAGAAGGCGATAGCTAGGATATACCTCGGACAACTACCAAGTGTTACCTTCTACAAATAAGTGACGGGAACATTACAACCCATTTTGATTGATGTAATAATTATTTTCTTTCTGTGTTTTCTCTCCTTCCTTCCCCCTTGAACAATATTACCCCTATGACTACGCTCATCGTCGGGACTTCTTCTTGGAGTATGTGTATTCCCCATTAGCTTCACAACTATAGTTCTTTCCTATCATACATGAGGTGAAATGCCAAAATACGCACAATGATCATGCCAAAATTGACTCATAAGAATTGCGTCGAAACTAATTCATGATCACCATGCGAGAACGGGAAGTAAAACATAAGGTTTTAAACCCTTAGTGGGAAAGGAGGAGTGAAATAGAGTTGAAGAAGGGGGTTGGCTTGTACCAAGCTACCATTTTGATCTCCCTCTCTCAAATCATTGTTACTTTTTTATATTATCATTATTATTTAAAACTAATAATTACTCCTCCTCCAACTTTAACCACCTCTCTCTCCCTCTCATTTAGCACCCATCACCCATCACCCTCATCATCATCATCATCATCATCATCGTTATTATCATCATTCTCTCTCTTCTCCACCCTCTAACATGGCTACCACCTTCCTTCTCTCCCCTCCCCCCATCGTCATCATCAACCTCCTCCCCTCTTATCTGTCCGATAAACATCTCCCCCCATTCTATATATATAAATACTTCCCCATCAATTATTATCCGTATCATCATAACACCCATTAAAAATATTAAATTATTTTTATATATTTATGTTACCCCCTATATCGGATTAACAAGTGAATCCCCATTCTCTTGCAAATTATTTTTAAGGAGAGAGAGAAGAAAAGTAGAAAGGGAGTTTCCCTCTCTCCTCTTGTCTTCCCTCTCCTAATCAATTATCAAAATTTAAATCAACTAATCTAAGGATATTTTGTACCCTCATCCTTCCCTCTGATTGATACTTAGAATTTTGAAAGTAAGACACCTAGATGTTTTCTCCTCCTATTGCCACACACACTGACACCTCAAAAATCCCATGACATTAGCATGATTCCCACCCCCTCCCTCTCGTCAACTATAAAAGGAAGACATATTGAGAGTAAACAGAAGAGGGGAGGTAATAGCAAAACAATACCTGAAAGAGAGGAGCAGTAATTAACTAGAGTGTTTAAGAGCAAGAGAGAAGGTAAAGACCAAAATTCTTGAAGCACTTCCCCTGAAGTTGAGAACCCTTTTGCCTTGTCCTACCCACCTTCTTTTTCTTCATCCACCATGCCCGCAAAAGAGTGAACCTACCAAATGAGGCGAGACCTTCCTACATGATGGTTCCATCTTTGATGACATTAATCCAAGGAAAACACGACCAATGATGCTATCAATCTTAACATTTATAATCAAGTATTTCTACTCTAAATATTCATACGATCCATTTTCATTGAAAAAGGAAAGAGTTTATAGAAATTATAATTCTTAGAAGGACCTTACTATAACTGCATAGGCAGAGTTGTGGATGAACATCGATTAACCGCATCTTTAAAGAAAATTTAAAAATGTTGAGATGTTTTCAATCACACCAACTTCAGTCTCTTTGGAAGGAGCAATGAGGGCTCAGGACTAGAAACCCATAAGCACAGTAGGAGAAGTGCTACCATCCAGTTCCTATAAAGCATTGTACTTGCTCTCTTTTCTAATGCAATGTCATAGTAATTTTGTCCTTCAGTAAAGTCTCTGTGTCATTGTCAGTCTATACACAAGATTGTGTTCAGACCATAAAGAACATACAATTTTCATGAACCTTATATAAACATAAAGTATACAACATAATCGTGTACAACAATACATTATCTTGAAAAATACTGCTTGATTATTCATTGAATTGAGAAATCATAGTTAACAGCATAAAAATTTTGGGAGACAAAGACAAGGATGCAAAATCTGATATTAGCAACTCTCTCATAGTGCTATCATGAATATCTTTTTTTTTGTTGAAGATAAATACAAAAATATACAAAAAGGTGTACATCAAGACAATTGCACCTTCGCACGACATCTCATGACATTTGAAGGTTGCTTTACATATGATAAATTAAACACCTACATGCATACTAAAGTACTAGGGTGTAATTTGAGCCCTAACACATCTACAACAAAACCACCTTTGTAAGTGGTTTCCCCCCCCCAAATGGTTTTACCTTGAAGAGAGGGAGATATGGATCTCTCTTCTTCTGCCACCAAGCAAGGTCCAAAACCACCACCGGATCAACTTGAATTTACCACCTAACTAGCCCACAATCATGGACAACTTGCACTATTTGTCAGATCCATCACCAATCATCATTTTTCTTTTGTTCTCTAAGCTTTTAACAAAGCTTAAAGTTCCTTAAAAACTCCAATGGGTAGGCAACTAGTTCTTAAGAAGAGGGAGGGTCCATTAAACCCCCCTTTCACATTGATATTTTCCTTTTGAGTTGGCCTTTACAAGGTTGTTCCTTGTGTAGGGACTCAATAGTGGCTTTTACCACTAAATATCTCTATTATTTCACGGAAGGGCTCTTGTATATTTTTTCGTTCACACATAGAGTAATCTAGAAGCACATTTTTGTTCACGTAGGGTGTTTTATTTTGCAGGTTCTTTAAAGAATTATTCACACATAATGGATTCTATTCAAAGCTATTTCTTATGCACCTAGTTTCTTCTACCATGTCGGGTCCTTTTATTAGCATTAAGACAAAGTCAATATGGAGAATATGAAATCACCTCCTTTGGAAATTTCCTTGCAACAACAAATCCATCTTCTTCAACATAATTTGAACATGGTCACATGGGCTCTTCAAGAGAGCATGGATATCAACAAAATTCTATGGTTCAAGATGAAAACGATTGCATTACTTGGATCTTGAGCAGTGTATTCGATGCTGCTCAGAAAATTAAAAGGGACCATAAAATAAGTTGTAAGTCTTTTCAATTTTCTAAATTTGATAGGAAAAATGATAGAAAACTTGTTTTGTTTTGGTTGAGCTAGTTTGATGATTACTTCAATGAAGAAGCTTTTCCCAAAAAGGATAAATCAAGTGCGAAACCAATTAAACTTCACTTTGGTGGTTGGTGGAACATCTTATGCCATAGCACCAACCAATTGAGGACATGGACTGATTTTCATTCGATCTTTCTAGGATTAGCTACATTTTATCGAAAATTTATTAGAAAATTTCCCCTGATTGCTTTGCCTTTGATCATGTTGGTACGTAGCCCTAGTCAATGCAAACTTTTGATACTTTGAAATATATTTTGACCCATGCACATATTTTAGGCATAGGCAGAGTCAATGTAGAATAATGATCCTATTGCCTATGAAAGCCGAGAATTAAAACATTCTAAACAAAACTACATTAAATATGATAAAGAATTATTAGTTGTAGTTCATGCTTTGGATATTTGGAAACACTATTTAATGGGATTTGAAGTTCTTATAAAAATTGATCACAACATGCCATTAAAAATTTGCTAAATCAATCCTTAATTTTTGATCGACACATTAAATGGGCTTCCTTTATTCAAAATTTTCATCCTCAGATCCAATATCTACTAGGTCATGTTCATGTTCTCGCAAATGCATTAAGTCGTAGGCCACACAAAAATATTGTATCATATCATCTGCTAGGATTTGATACAATCAAAAGTGTATTTAGATCATATCTCTACCATTAAGATTCAAACCTTTGATGCAATGATTCCTATGTATATTTCATATCCTGCTTTCGCTTTTATTTGGCAAAGATTACAGAATACTAATACTACTGTCTTTGATCATTATTCTTATGTGAATGATTTTTTATATTATCAAAGAAAGCTGTGTGTTAACGTTCCTTTTAGAACTATTGCTATGATTGAAATGCATCAATATGCATATATGGGACATAGAGGAATTGGCAATAGCTGCATATAATGAGTATTTTTATTAGCCTACCATGAAGCATGGCATAGCAAGATTTGTATCTAAAGGTATTGTATGTTGATGAATTAAGTATCACTATGGAAAAACATATGGTTTGCTTATGTCTTTATCAGTTCCTAATGGTCCATAGGAGCAAATTTCTATGGACTTTATCATTAGTCTTCCTAGTACATCCACTCATCATGATATGATTTGGACCATTGTTGATAGATTTAGTAAACATGCCTATTTCATTCCATGTACAAAGACTTTGTTTGGTCCAGAAGTTGCTAAGTTGCTAATTAATACCATATTTCCTCATCACAAATATCCTAAGGTTATTTTATTTGATCGTGATGGTAGATTTTGCGATCATTTTTGGGTAGAGCTCCTTAAAAATTTAGATTTTAAGATGGACTTTACTTCAACTTTTCAGCCTAAGAGTGAAGCGACCAATAGTATGATTCTTGACCTTCTTAGATCCTACACGATTGAATGACCTAGTAATTGGGACCAATATCTACCTATCCTTAAATTTGCTTATAATAACACCTCACATTCTACAACTGGTAAAGCTCCCTTCGAAGCAATTTATGGAAAGAATTTGCCCATCCTTATGACTACCATTACTAGTGATGTACCAATTGATTGTTGATTCTTTGGCTACTAACCATAGAAAATTTTTAGAGAAAGTTATCGAAAAGATTAAGCAATCTTGATGGAGGTATACAACTCAAGCCAATAAAAGATGCAAGGTTGTTAAATTTTAAGAAAATGTTTTAGTCTAGTTGAGAATTGAAAAGAGGAGGCTTCAATGCATAAAAAAACATTCAAAATTTTAGTTAGCACCAAGGTGTTATGGCCCATTTCATATTATTCACAAGATTAATGTGAATGCATTTAGATTGGGTATTCCTCATCACTAGTAAATCCATTATTCTTTTCATATTAGTTTGTTGAAACTGTTTAAGGGAACACCTTACTGTTATACCTATAGTTGATGACCCACCTTTGTTAGAGGTTGATACTAGAATTTTAGTTCCCAAAGTAATTCTTAACCATGGCTACATAACTATTAGAAGAGGAAATCAATACCATAAGTATTTAGTCAAATACAGAAATCATTATATGGAAGAATCACAATGGATTCAAAAATCAGTGCTAACTCTACAATATTACAATCTAATTAATGCCTACCATTCACAATCACATTAAATATCCCATGGACACAGATGCACTATAGTAGCTAGTGTTTCATGTAAAATCCATGGAACTTTATAGCACAGATCTGCCACAGTAGGCAACACTAGTATATGGTATAGATTCGTAGAGTAGACATCACCTACATGTAGTTGGTCACCCTTGCATTTTTTTTGAGTTATTAACTAGAAAAAATGCTTTTTAACCCCCATAAAATGTTATAAAAGTATATTTATTAATGTAAATTTTTTCTATTTACCGCATAATTTGTGTGACTGATATTGCAAATGTATGGCACATATGGTATTGGTCACATTATGCTTGGTAGATAGATGGAAGGATATAAATGTGTGTTGTGTTGTATAGTGAATAGATAATTAGATGAATTTAAGTAGAATTATTATTTTGGAGTGCACATTCTTAACGTGTGAAACCTAAATGTGTTACATCATGGATAAATATTACCAGAAGCATTATTTTTTGTATGTGCCTATTAGCACAAGGACTTGTATGTACACATGCACAATACATTTATTTTGATGAATTTATTAGAGACGACAAAACATTTTTCTTTGTAAAGCTATTAGAATCAGGCGTGTGCTGATTTATTTGCATTAAAGCAAGTTGTACAACATGAGGAAAAGTAAAAAACACAAAAAGGATGCTTTTAATGTATATTGAGCACAAAAGCTTATTCTAATATTATAAATACATGCATGGGGAGGTGCTTAGCCATGCATGGGGGTGGGGGGGGGGGGGGGGGAGGGAGGGGAGAAGTGTACCCATTCTTGTGTCATGCAAACTTTGAGAGTTTTCTTCTCTCATTCTATTTGTTCATTTCTTATTTTATTCTCAATTATTTTCTGTCATAAGGTGAAGGCAAGCAACATGATATTTGGCCCTTCATGTGATCCTAAACAACTCCCTTGTGATACACTTGACTTTCATTGTTGAGATATTAAGGCTCCAACCTTTTTGCATTTGACATATTCCTTATAACAATCCAAAGCTTAGTGTCCCTTTTATAAATATCCATGTGTCTAGGAAAAACCTTGCTAGTCACGGGAGAAAAACCTAGAAATTCTCCCTACAAAAGCATAAGAGACCTAGTTGTTAAAACCATCAAAATCTTTCCTACCAAAAGACATGAACAAGTCATGTTGTTGCTCATTGTAGCCAATCCATGAGACACCATTCCATCCTTTGTCTAGTCTAGGCTTTTAGGAAAAGTCTCACATTAATATATTCTCTAGTACAATTAATAAGATAAAGCTTAGGATGAAGCCATATTTTACATAAAACTAAGGTAAACTTACAACCTCTAGCAGGTGCATCAATGAGACAATCAAAATTAGGTAGCCTAAATCTATTTTGAGGCCTATATTTGATTTCATAGAGGCATATCATGTCAACTTTAAATGGTTATGATATTCTTGCTATGAAAATAAGATGATTGTTTATTTATTTTGGGATTTTCATTTTAATTATTTTTGCCAAATAATAATAGCTTATTGCATCTTGTACTTGTATGTGACAATAGTTACACTATGCTAGGTGAATAGATGGTAGAGAATTAATATCCTTTGTGTTTTTGCTAGGTAGATTATTAGATAAGAGTATGTAGGAGCAATGTTTTTTTATATATATTAGTGGAGTGCATTTGCTGTAAGTGATTATTATTATTTTGACTATAATTGAGTGGATTTGTTTTGAGGTTGTCTATAAAATTATTTATTATTGTTGCAAACTTTGTATTATGGCCTTATGAGAAGACTATTCTTGTTGTAAGGCTAGATTTACGATCAATAATTAGATATGTCTTAGGAATAATTAGAGAAAGAAAGGAGTTCAAGCCAAGAAAATGAAAAACACAAGAAAGAATGCATATTACTATTTTGAGTACAAAAGAAATATGGTTGTGCATAAAATTGTGAAACAAGACAAAATATAGACTTTAGAATATCTCATTCATATCTAAAATCAAAATTTAGAGCTCTAACAATTGCTTTGGGGGTATAGGCATGCTCAGAATGTAATGGCAATATCAAAACATCAAGATTCAGCACATAGAGAGCTCTATAGCTATTGCATCAACCTTCAAGGGACTTTATCATACACTAAATCTCATTCTTGATTGATGTTTGTATCCCCTTCA
Source organism: Lygodium microphyllum (assembly GCF_053477565.2). Lineage (NCBI taxonomy): Eukaryota > Viridiplantae > Streptophyta > Polypodiopsida > Schizaeales > Lygodiaceae > Lygodium > Lygodium microphyllum. Next base: position 48,514,604 of record NC_141158.1, on the reverse strand, counting down.
CATGTGGCCATGAGGTATGGAGGTATCTATGTAGCTCAATATTGCCATAATGGAGGATAACAAACCATGACATTTGTGAGGGGGAGGTTGGGCCCTATCATGTGCTTTCTCTCTATTCTTTCTTAACTTGTTAACTTATGCAATTTCTTTTATGTTTTATGAGCTTGTATGCACAACATGAAACAAGTCACTATTATGTGGTGAATAAAAACTAATAGTGAAAATCCACAAAATAAATAAACAAACATCTTATTTTCAAAGCAATAATATCATACATATATTGTCGAAGAAGCACCATCAAACTTTCCCTTTCACCAACTAAGCAAAAACCTCTAATCTTCCATGAATAAAATGTTTGTCTACCATGAGAGTCAAATTAGGCATCTTGACCTAGACCTTCTAAAGGTGTATACACATTGGTAAACGGCTAATCCTTCCTAGCCAAAATTTTGAGAGAGACCTTTCCAAAGTTATCTTTCTCCTACCTTTGCACCTTTACCTTCCTATATTAAGATAGCAAATAGATTAGTTGGTGGGAGGTTTTCTTTGTTCACAGTCATATCTTTATTTTCCTTATTATATCCTTTGCTTCTAAGGGTTGTCGACTAGTGTTCTTTGCATTAGCTTGCTTCTCAAATATTTGACTAGACTTCTTAGGATCCTAGAAGATCTTAATACCTCCTTCTCTACTATGTTTGTCTATTAGCCATAGATTCCTTCTCTTGTACTTTTTCTACGCCACCATTCTCCTCCTCCTCTTGCACTCACTTGGGACATTCCCTTGCAAAGTAACTGACTTGGTGGCATACATAAAAAAAGGGGTAATCAAAACCTCAAGTATGAGAGGGACACAAAACTTTGCCAAGGGCACATGTAATGAATTTTACTTCAACATAAAAAATGGAGTGGAGCCCAAGGAACTTTGTACCCTAAAACTAATCGAGTATGAAAGGATCTAGTTGTGCTCCATTTTGGAGCTCACCATGATTTGGAAGAAGCCTTTTCCAACAAAGTTGAAATGCAAAAGGTTGCATTTTGTGTAAAATGATGCCTAGGAAGTCTTTCTCTAACGGAATATCCCTGATAAAATACATGAACAAGATGATTGTGGTCAAATTCAAGATAATGAGCACCAAAAGGCTCCATAGAAAGAGCTAGAGGTGGCTTATGCATCCTCTTTTGAGAAGACATCAAGCCCCCTCTGTCTTAGCATGAGGATCCACTTGAATGTTCTTGACATGGGCTACTTATGAGTCAAGTTCTATCACACCATTTCCATCAGCTTTTTGAGATTTCAAGGAAAATAATGTGGGTGAATATACGAGTGTGATACATATTGTTGTGAAACGATTAAAGAGGGCATGCAGGGAAAGAAACCCTAGGGAGATGAAAAGGGAGGAGAGTTGTGGGTTTGTAATGTGGTGAACGGGTTGGCCCTCCAAAAATATATTCCATGTGATGTCGTGCTGTGTCTGGTCGACACGTCGGGAGGCGGGGGAGGAGGGAGAGGAGGAAGAGGGGGAGGAGGAAGGGGAGGCCTCTACTACTAGGGTCAGACAGCCGAGACCTTGTTGACATTGAAGAAGAAGGACGATCACAGCAACACAGAGGAGAAGCAGGAAAAGGAATAATTGAAGAAGCAGACAGCACTCTCGGTCGCTCGCACAGAGAGAGAGAGAGAGAGAGAGAGAGAGAGAGAGAGAGAGAGAGATGGATCGTTACCAGCGCGTTGAGAAGCCGCGCCCTGAGACGCCTATACTGGATAATGAGATCCGCATCACCACGCAGGGCAAGATGCGTAATTACATCACGTACGCCACTTCCTTGCTACAGGTAGACATGGCTTGTCTTGTCTTTCCTCCATCTCTTCTTTATCATGGCTAAACGCAGGACTGCCTTTGTCGTAGTTCAAAGCTCATCGTTTTGCTGCCTGAATTGCCTGTTTCGGTCACCTCAATTGCTCCTTCCTCCATGGTCGTACAGTTAGAAGCAGTATTTTGACGCTTTAAAAAACATGCTCGTGGTCTTTCAGTGATGGCAATACACGAAAATGCTTACAATGTGGCATATAGCCTTCCACATCTCGACACCTTGACATTCTACTTCTGGTGATATGCCAGAAGCAGAAGCCGCCTCAGCAGAGGATATGCAGGACAGCAGAAAGACTGTTGTCATTGCCACTTGCAGCTACCGTTCTGGCTCCTGGTGGCCATTCCCTACAGCTAGCTTATGCTGTTCTTCCGCTACAAATCCGCAACCAGAGATTTGATATTGGGTATTGGCTCTGTATACATTGAAGAGGCCATTTGCTAATTAAGGGAACAACCGATCTTTCTACAATGACAATTGACATGTTCACTATACAAGCCTTCACCTCTGTCCCCCCATCCCGCATCGGCAATAGATCTAAAGTGCAGATAGGTTACCTGGAACTAAAATGCAGCTTGATAACTGGCATGCAACAGGTTTTAAAAGGCAAGTGTTTTGCATCCGCAGGAGAGCCTCTATTGTTTTAACGCTATGGCTCCAAAATCTTTTGAAGATGCACCAAGTTGACTTTTTAAAACTACTTGATTGACTTTGTTCTCCCTCTAGCTGCAATGGCCATGAAAAAGCAGCCTCTTATTGCAAGACCAGAACTCAAAGTACAACATTTAGGTTTAGTCAGTCATGTATGACATAATCATGCCATGTCAAAAGATTTCATTCTAGGGTTGCTTTATGTTTATCTATCTTAATGAGACCTTGAATTTGTGCAGTAACAGATCCTGCAGTGTAACTGCTTTATCTTTTTTTTTTGTTGGGGGGGGGGGAAATTGGAATGAGCGGGAAGGAGGGTTTGCTTTTTCTTTTCTTGTGTGGTTTCTCAAGTGTGATGAAAAAGAACTTGACCTTTCACTGTACGGGGAAAGTTCTGTATGCAAAGTTGTAGAGAGCGAGTGTTGTTGGGTGTGGAGGAACTCTCTCTTTCCAAGTCATTCATTTCAGGACTAATTGCATCTGTGCCCTTAAGGATGGTGGTTACAGACAAATCTTAGCATTTAACCAGCTAAGTGAGCTTGTTTTGCTGTGATGCATTTTTCGTGTGCAATTTGTTAATGTAGTAGCTCAGTGTATCATAATGCTATAAAATAAGTTTGACTTTGGTGCTGCAGCTGTTCATAAGCCAGTTGTTACTTTTCGCCTCTCAGTTTGTCTTCTTTGGAGGCAAGTCCTAAAGAAAATTGTGATCACCCTTAATCTTAACATGTATTTCTTATTACAGGAAAAGGCAACACCTGAGATTGTATTGAAAGCAATGGGTCGGGCAATCAACAAGACTGTAACAATTGCTGAAATCATCAAGGTGAGCATATGCCACAGAGATGCAGTTACTTTTTCTACGAAGGTTTGTCTCAGGCGAAAGGTCTTCAGATGTGTTCTGATTTTCTTTTGACAGAGGCGAGTTGCTGGTCTTCATCAGATCTCAACAATTGGTTCAATTGACATTACAGATACATGGGAACCATTAGAGGAGGGACTCCTTCCGTAAGATTGATACCTGTAAATGTTAGATGCTATGACTGTGTATCCCCCTTTCTCCATGTAAGTGATTTGTTTTTTGTTTCTTTCTATTCGATTAGGCTGGAACAAACACGACATGTATCCTTGATCACAATTGTCCTTTCTGTGAACGAGTTGGATACTACTTCCACAGGGTAATTACTTCATCTACTCAGCACTTGAGATTCTGCATGCAATTATACTGCTTATTTTATGATCTTTCTCATGTGCAGGTATCAGCCCCCTCTACCTGCAGAGCTTGTGAAGCCACTGACAGATCTTGAAGATGATGGGGGTGAGTGTACAAAGTCCTTAGGCATTTTGCAGTAAGTTGGTCAATTCATCATTTCTCACGATTTGGATTTTCAGAAGGTTCACCTGAAGGTTTTAGAGGTCGTGGAAGAGGACGAGGAAGAGGTAGAGGAAGAGGAAGGGTTAGAGGAAGAGGTAGGGCACTTTATGGTGCTAGTAGATTTCAAATTATCAGTTTTCACTCTTCCAAAGAGTTCTGTTATTCTAATTTTTGCTGAACTTTTTGATTGTGAAATATCGATGATGTTTTTAAGCAGGCATTGGAGGTGAAGTTGACTATAATGGATTTGATGGAAACTGGAGCCGTGGCAGTATACGGGGCCGAGGGCGGGGTCGTGGAAGAGGCCGAGGTTTCAGGGGTCGTGGTAGGGGCTATGTTGCTAGTGGGATTGATGCTGTACAAGAAGCTGGGGGCTACGATGACACAAATCCCACATCAAGTGATGGATTTACTCGGGACCGGGGTATGATGACACAATACTCACACTAATATTGTGAACTCCAGTGCGCTATCAATGCTTGCTACGGAAGCCTTTGGACTTGTATTTGCAGGTCGTGGGCGCGGGCGCGGGCGCGGGCGTGGGCGTGGTAGAGGCAGAGGAAGAGGCCGTAGCCTTCAGGCTGGAGCCTAAATTGGCAGAAGATGCCTGATCAATGACTTATATCATTCATTGTTACCAGTCAGATCTAACAACAGGGAGATAGGCAGAGTCGTAGTTTAGAAAAGCTTAAAAACAAATATGAGGGGGGGGGGTTGTATTTTTGTGGAATGATGGAAAAATCATTTCATTCATTCTTGTCAAAGTTTCCCCTCTCGTAATCTTTGGAGTGTCTAGCATCCAGAGTCCCTCAGAAGGGATCCAGCATGTCAAGTCTTGATCTGTGATATTCAAAGATGTTTTTGAGATGAGTCAAATTCTGTTTCCAATGAGCTATTTTCCGTGTCTCTGAGCCTTAGTCTTCATATACTCCAGAGTCCAAAGTGCTTGAGCCCTGGTGCCGTCAGTTCCAAAAAGTCCAGTGTTACATTGTGGCTTTTAATCCAAGTTCAGTACTTTGTGGTACCAGATCTAGCAAGACAGCCTATAAATCTGTGCAGACTGACGTTGTTGAACTGTTTGTCCCCAAACAGCAATGATGCATGTTCCTGGAAATATTATGCTTCTACAGGAGGAAAACCTGGATGTCCTTTTGTTTGGAAAGAAGGGGAAGTTGTGCTGGGCTGTTTCAATCAAGCCTTTCACCTGTGAAGAGCACAAGACAAAGGCATCTTGTTTTTGGAAGAGTGTGACTGGTATATTCAACCTGTTCTGATGTAAGATTGGAGACAATGAAATAATGAACTGCATTGAAGCTTGCAATCCCTGATGTTGGCTAAGCCATATGCGAAATTGAACTTACGAAATGTCTGTAGATACGGCTTAGAATGCTGTGGATCATATGCATATACCATTGTACATGTTCTGTACAAGTGATTGAGATGGATTGTCTCCTGGGTAAACTTATGTAAGCAATTGTACTACAATATGTTACAGTATTTGGTGTACTCATATCCCATATCATGTCTTATAATTGCCATCTTTTACATGGTCTACACACTATACAGTACTTTCTGGACTCATAGGCCAGAACATACTGTTAGTGATCCACACACTATGCAAGTATTGAGAAAATTGCATGGTAAGAGGCTGTTCTCTCAATGGCTTGAAAAAACTATTGCTAACGAATAGGGGCTATGACTGCTCACGATTTTTGATTGTAGAGTATTTAGTGCACTCTAAAATAAGTAAAGACAGACAACTATGGGACTGGTTGCAATGTATAATTGAGAAAGATTTTCAAGCAGTAGAATTGAAATTTAGTAGTAGTGATGGTGATAACGTTTTAAGGGTGGACAGACGAGCTTACCGGGTCAGTGGAGATCACTAGGATTATGCTTTGGTGACACCCATGGGTACCTTTTGTGACATCTATTATGCAGCAAACTTCTGCTTGTGCAATAGAGTGCCAAGCTTGTGCAATAGGTATGTGACCTAAGCAAAAAATTCAGCTGTATTTTCTCATAGACAAGATGTGCTTGTTTTGTGATGCAGCTGGAGGCAATATGTGATGCCCGGATGCTGCTTTTGACCCAGTCTCAAGAGCTTGCATCATCGGAGATGGACATGCAATGGAATTTGCTCATTTCACGAGACTGGATATTTGCAGCAACAGTTTCAGGGTGGTTTTCTAACATACAACTTTATCCCTAGCTTATAGATATTTTATGTTTTGAAAGCATGTGTTTGAAGTGACTTGACATTGACAATGCATTTGAAGCATGTGAGGATGTTTATGTTTATGAGAACCCTTTATCTATGATATTTGTTTTCCATGGTATTGGAACTTCTTGCCAAACGAAGTATATCTGAGATGGTAGCAGAAGAGAAAATGCGAATGAGAACAAATGAAGGCAATGTAGTGAACTTAGTTGAATATTACATGAAGGTTCAATACAATGATCAGCCATCACATGCTATAATGTCTAGCAGTAGTGAGGGTGTGAATGTGAGAAGGTATGTAAGTGATAATGATCAATTGATAGGTGTGCCTATAAATACTCCAAAAAACCCTCCAAAAAACCCTCAAGTTCTCTCTGATAGGGTAGCCCTAAAGAAACATTGGAAGTCCTCTTGGGTTGCATATTGGGCCCAAAAAATGGATGTGGCCCAAAAAAAAGACAAAGGACAATAAGACCGAAAGTGACCAAAAGAGCGAACTTGGGATAGCACTCTTGATGTCCCTCATTGATTACTAACACATGCTTGGATTTTAGGTGTACATGAATTCCCATGCGTCACAAAAGATGCAAAATTGAAGGCAATGGAAAAGCGTTAATGAAAATCTCAACTATATTCGACATAGCGGAATAGGAAAAAAGCTTGAGCTTCCATTCTTGATGTACTCTTGATTATAGTGATCTCAATGTGCTTTGTGCAAGTATGGAACATAGGATTCTTGGCTTTGGAAGCAATTGTGACTATCCATACAAATCAATGTGGGCTATTTGTGGTAATTCAATCTAGTAGTCATCCTCCTCAACCAAACATCATGTTGGGTAGTTGCACAAGTGGTTCAGTACTAAACCTTTGTGGGTCAAAGACAACAATAAGTTGTTAATGATAATCTATCCCAAGGTAGAGCAAAGTTTGTAATAAATCTCTAGGTGTGTGTGTCATTCACTTCATCTAAATTTATCAAACCTATTTGTGAGATTCCATCTCCATACAAATTCCCATGGGTTTGGGTGTCCTACAAGCATTGCAAAACTTGCAAAAATACATGTCATTGGGGTTGAAGAGGTCTTTGCATGAATGAATTCAAGATGGTAACTACAGAGGAGAGTTTTGGTTGGGTATGAATGAGCAATATCAAGGACCCAACCATGTATACCTAGCAAAGTCTATCATTGCATGTGAGGATCATTGGAACAACTTGGAACGCAAGTCCATGGGGCATGCAATTGGCTTGCAAGAAGTCATGCTCTAGTGTGCAAGAAATTAGCCACGTATTGGTGCTATGAGATGAAAATGCTAGTGGGTATTTGAAATGCCTCTAGCATAAGCAATAAATGAAAAAGTGTAAGATCCGTTTTTAAAATGATTTTTTACCATTTAGACCTCAGTTTCACTAACACTAAATCGACAATCCACACATATAGACAATGAATTGATATCCTCTTGATTCATTTTAAGTGTAACATTTAAGAATGCAAGCTTTTATTTCACCACTTGGTGTGGAGAGTGTTCACCTAGTTTGATTTTGTTAGTCTTGGTAATTGAACCAAAATATTGGAGGTTTCCCAAGCTTGATGTTGGATTTGATGATACTACTAGTACACACATGAAACACACACACAAAGATACATAAGGTCATCACACAAATAAATAAACATGATATACTAAAATCATCTATAGACACTCATATGGATGCACTGACATGACACAACACATACAATAGGCCTCTTAAATCCTTGAAGATATGCTACTTCATTGTACTATAAACACACCCATCTACACAGGGATGAGAGGCCATAAACATGTATAGAGGTCTCCACACGGCACATACATGTATATGTATAGATATCTCATGAGGCCATAGACATAGAGCAACATCTCTTTGCTCACCCCTCGTAATGTAGGAATAGTCTTAACTCATCCCTTGCCTTCTCACCATCTCTCCATACGAGAATTTGAGAAGAAGCTCCATCCATAACACTATTACCCATTGCAGAGGCACCTCCATAACCCTTGTGAACCTAAAAAAAACCTTGCTATGCCATTATTGTACAATGTGCCCAAACACATCATGCCATGAAGATATTGCAACTCGAGATATGTCATGCACATCAAGCACACAAATGCTCACATTAGAAGGATGAATGCATTCAAATGGATTGTGCCTAACTAAACCTATTGTGTTGATGCTTTATACAAATTGCATACATGGGATTCATTGTCTTTATTTATATCCTTTATGTCTCAATATCTTTACTCCTTAGTGATGGTAAAAATTGCACTCAACCCACCCTCTTACAATCACTCTCGATTGATTCTAGGAACAATTGTATTCCCTTCTCATAGCGGATGGAGTCCTTGCCTTGCTAGTTTATGTAAGGTTCCTAATTTAGTGACGAAATTTACCCTTGTGCCATGCAAAATATGCATGCTCATTGTTAGTGTAGTCTCATGTGTACGTGCATCTAGGTTTTGCGTAGTATAGCCTTAATGAGCCTCAAGCCATGCAGTGCATTAAAAAGGTGCAGTTTAGTCTATCATCCCCCTGTTTGAGAAGTGAGGAGTTTTGAGCCTTGCAATGTAGTGCTCGAAACACAAGTGAAGCAAGGTGCATGTGACCCTCATTCCCATGTATACAGAAGTTTAGGCTCAAAAGAATTTACCTCTCCTATTGTTGGTCATTGAATTTCTTGATCTAGCTCCTCCTTGTCACCATGTGCAACACATCCATTCTTGACCCACAAAGTTGTGCACATAAAGATAGTTAAATAAAAGACAAGCTACAAACTCCTACCCTATAAAATTGCCCAAGTTTTATTAAATTACCAAAACATGAAAGCAACAACCATGCATGCATAGAAGGTCCCAAAAACCTAGCTACCAAAAACTCAAGTTTTATTGAATTACCAAAGCACAAAAGCAAAAACCATGCATGTGTCAAATGTCCCAAGACCTAGCTACCTTATGCCAACTTAAGGGTTTTTCAAGTTTTGCAAAAGCGCATATCATGGCTACAAAATAGGACTAGAAACTAGAGAGATGGATAGTGTGTTGGTTTGGATCTTGGATTCCAAATGCATGTGCATCCGTTGGTATTTAATATTGATTGTATGTTGATGAGTTGCATTTTGTATTGCACTATCCAATGTATTGTGATGTATTTTTGATGTATACTGTATTTTGAGAGTCAATATGATTATTGAACTATCAACATTCTTGCATTTTATGTTCACCCTTTCTATTACTTATGGTTATGTGTCTTTTTCTTTTCATATCTTTCTACTTATTAAATGATAATATTGTTTTGACTTCATCAATTTCTATTAGCAACCTATCATTATTAACATTGGCAATCATGATCAATTTATTGGAAGGTGATGAACTACAATGTTATTGATATTTAATCTACTCTTGTGGGTCATGCATGCAATAGAGTAGCTCATCATTTATGAAATCATCTTCTAAATCTCAAGGTTCACAATCTATACATGATCTTACTCTCACTATTTTTAGTTATGGTAATATGTTCCTAACCCATGCTTGTGGTGAGTAGGACAACATGTCAAAACTGCCATCCATCCCACCTTCTCCATTTCCAACTCTTCCACCCATACCTTTGAAACCAACTTTCTATCTTAATAAGTATCATGTGATTCATTTACCCCCACTATATGTAACAACAAGAATTCGGTTACCACAACTTTTAGGTTAAGCCCTTGGAGGATGCTAATGCTCATGTTATTCTATTTGAAAATGCATTCATCAATAATTGAACACTTGTTTCTCCTATGGAAGCTATAGCTTATGCATTTTTAAACCCCCTTCATAAGGATGTTGCTATTTGGGTTTCTCCATGAGTTTTTATCCCAATACTCATTAGGAGAAATAGATTATCATGTCTCCGAGTGGCTACATGACATGGAGCAAAAGCATCTCAATGTGGAGGATTATATGCCAAGTTTTGCAAGTTATGAATTTTATTGGTTGGTGCTAATCAACCTAATTTAGAAACTATTAATTCCTCTTCTATGAATGGTTTGGATAAGGATCTTTAGAAAATTGAAAACATTTTGGACATAATACTACTTTGGATGATTTGGTTGAGAGTTTTAACTTTAAAAGGCAATGAAGAAGGATGCAAAGTCAATGCCACAAATTATTTTTCAAAAGAGATATTTTTAAAGACTTAAATTGTATTAATTTAGATATTGCTCTTTTGCAAGGTGAAGTTGTAATTTAAACTTACCTATTAATTATAGATGAGAAAGTGTTATAACTTTGTAAATATTTTGTGAAAGCTAGGTTCACTCCCACTCAAGTTGTAAGATCTCCTAGAGTTAAAAGACTTACAATGGATATGCGGGTTGTGGAAAATCTCTTTTTGGTTTTGCTTAAACTGTTGCCACAAAGGTCAACATATATGCAAAAGGAAAAGGAGAAGTTGTTACCTAAGTAACATGCCTACTAGTGCAAATTTAATTTTGCATACTAGATTTCTTACCACTAAAGAATCTACCACTCCTACATTTGCCCACTCCTATTCTTGCCCACTACTACCTTGTCGATTATTGCAAGTCTACCTTACCTACCATGAGCAAACTTACCCCTCTTAGACCTACCTACTATTGTGGATTCTACTTAATGGTCCTAAGATAATCTAAGCTTACCTAAGCCTACTTACTCAAACTCAAGGCTACCTAAAGACCAAGCTCAACCCATCCTGCTTACTTGTGACAAGCCTACCCTGCTACATTGACAACAAGCTTGGTTGCTCTAAAGCTTACCTACAACTGAGAAACCTTGCTCATCCTTGAAATTATTTTTCCTTATTAGCATCTAGCCCACTACTTGAGCTAGCCTAGGATTGCATTTGGACCACCCTTAGACTCAACCACTTAGGTTTCCCTTTGCATGTGCTTGAGCCTAGATGGGATTTTGTCCAATACATTTGGACTTGAGCTTGCTGAAGCACACTTTCCTACACTAAAGATAACACTTGAGATATCCCAAGAATGCCTCAAAACCACCAAATTTCAACCAAGAAAGGTTACCGAAAGCCTATCCTTAGACTAGTCCACTAGTCTACCTATCTAGGCTCCTAGACTTTCAAGCAAGTCCAACTTGCTTGCCAAGTGCCCAAAATACTTGAAAAAGTCCACATACATCTATTGAAACCAAACTTTGGGTGCTTGATTTGGACTATAAAAGGCCTTTTTCAAGTGATTAACATGACCTTTAGATCCTTTGATGACATGAAAATCGGTTGGTTGCTCTATATAAACCTCCTCTTGAAGATCGCCATTCAGGAAGATCTGCTTTACAAGCATGTGATAACCATACTACCTTGATGGGTTGCCAATGCCAAATCAATTTGATGATAGACATGCAAGCTATTAGGGTGAAGGTATCTATGTAGTCCAAGTTGCGATTTTGAGTAAAGCCCTTAGCAAGAAGCTTGGATTTACATATGTCAAAGGTGTTGTCGACTCGATACGGGATCTTGTACCCACTTGATCCTAGTCACCTTCATTGGAAGAGAATGTGGAACCAAGTACCAAGTATGATGTCTCTTACTGGAATCAAGCTCATATTGCATTGCATGGCACCATGTATTCTATGTAAAAGCCTTCTTAATGGAAGGAGGCTCACTATCCTCCATAATCTTGTGCATCAATGCATTCTGTTCACACTAAGAGAACCAAGATGTTGTTGCTATCCTTGCAAGTTTTGGAATTTTTGTGATTTGCAAGTCCATCATGACTGGTCTCTAGGCCATAAAAGGCCTTCCACAAGTGGTAAGCAACATGATCTTTATCCTCTAATATGGAAATTGGTTGGTTGCTCTGTATAAATCTCCTCTTTAAAGATCACCATTTAGGAAGGTTTGCCTTTACATTCATGTGATAAAATCCTAAACCCTAAGTCCTAAACCTAGACTTTTGAGAAAAAACCTTGACAAGAAGCTTGGCTTTG